>NC_042616.1:377463173-378120008 GCF_901001135.1 Rhinatrema bivittatum
CTGGAGCGGAGCGTCGACCGTCCTTCATAGAGAAGAGCTGCCTCGGAGTCAGCTAACAAATATGGCCGCCGTTCCCGCATGAGGGGAAACGGGGCAGCCGCTTCCTGCCGGTCGCGGTTCCAACTCTCTCCCAGCTGCCCACAAGGTAAGCTATACTCCCCTTCAGGACCCCCCCCCCCCCCCTTCTGGAAACAGCCGAAGAAAAGAAGAAAATCCCTTGAAGGGCTGCATTGAACCCCTTGCCGAAGCTCCGGAGCAGCAGTAGGCGATCTGGCATCAGCGGCGGGAACGGGAGGGGGAGGGGTTGGCTGCAGCGCCGCGGACGGCAACAACTAAAAGCGGCGAAGCAATAGAGTATCCGTGTCCCCCTCCGGAAGGGTGGGGACCCCTCAATTTGTCCCAGAGACCGCGGGGAAAGCGCCGTCCCGACGGTAAGCAGCTCCGGTGATTGTGTCGTCGCCAGAGCTGCAGGGCGGGGGATCCATCACTCCAGAAGGGGAGGAGGGGAAAAGTACAAACTCCGGGGCTAGGGAGGAGCGGTCGGCACTACCAACTTCACCCTCACAAATTCCTGTTCCTCCCAACGACTGTAAATAAAATAAAAACAACACTTACCACACTGTAGCCGGGCAAGGAGAGGAAAAACAAAGTGACAGGCAAAAAAAACACAGCCTGTCAGCAAGTTCCTGACTGGAAAACAGTGTCTCTCTTTGAACGGAGTGGTCCTGTCAGAACACTACAGAAACCTATCCCTAGAAGAAAACCTTTATCTAATTTATTTAATTGATCCCTCAAGAGAAAATAAACTAGAAAGTGCTGGGGACCACAGTGTCCCCTGCTCAATCTGCTGGAGTTAGAACTATACTGAGGATTGAGGCAAGGGAGGCGTGGCTATATAGGTCCTCCCCTGGGAATTTTTGGTTCTAACTCCATCTGCTGGACAGGGAACATAACCCACAGTCTGGAATGATACTGGTACGTACAGGGAATGAAAGATGCACAAATGAACTGTACTCAGGACGATGGTGCTACTGCTCACAAGTTATTTAAACTTGTGCTAATTCAATCTTTTTGTGTCCATTATCATTTCTCAAAAAGATGACTTAACAACCCCACAATCGATATATTCAAGGAAACTTAGAACTACACAAAAACCAAAATATTTGAAATTAAGATGATCAAACAGTTTGAAAACTAGCACAAAAGGACTAAGGGACATTGGTTCTCTTGCCCATTATCGGATATAGTTCCTTTGAATTGTAAAAGCTTCACTATCAGTCTCCTCTGTGAATCTCCCTTCCTTCTACTCCCATCCCTTTTACTGAGCTATAGTGGCAAATGCAGACAACCTGAGATCTGTTGACTCTGAACTATTCTATAGTTTACTTATTGACCTAATGAAGAGGCGATTACTCTTGAAAGCTGGTCATAGATATATTAAGTTAGTCCTTTCTTCCCCCACCTCTGTCCTTTCTGTTCCCTTCAGCCTCATATGGCCTACCTGCTCTCCAACCTGCCTGAAGGAAGCAGCTCTTCAATGGCCTGGACCCAATTTCTCTCTCGCTTATATGATTGCAGTGGCTTTTTGCCAGCCTGGACCTGACTTCTTCCAATCAACCAACAACGACTCTTTGTTGGCAGATGTAACGGACACTACAGTCTGTTACCAGTAAGCCTTGGAAAAGTCATAGTGCAGTTATTAGGGGAGGATCCATTCAATGCAGCCCCTCCCTTTGAGGGAGATGGAATGGCCATCCCCCACTGTGAGGTTTATAAGCAGCTTTCTACAGAGAGCATAGGGGGGCAAAATAGTTTGCTGGTTTGGAGGAAGGCTCAAGATTTTTTTCCTGAGTTGGATTTTGTAGCCTGCCTGGAAGCCTGGGTTCCATCCTGCCTGGGACCCTTTGGGATTTGGTTGGGGACTCCACTTCTGTAACCCACTCCATAGGTGCAACATGGTTGTCCTGGATTAAGATTTGGGACTTTGAAACTTTTTATGGTAGGAGCCTTGTGAGACATCTGGGCCTTGCATGGCAAGACCTATCCCTTCGAGGTGGTAACCCGCTGCAAGGGTAAACTCCACTGTTTGTATCATTTTGAGGAAGAAGATTTTTGGTTAAAAGATCTAGGAGGAAATTTTGCTGCCTCTCTTCCTACCCATCAGAGGAACAGCTGGAGCTCATGTTTCCAGGAGGATCTCACCAATATGGGATCCACAAGGGACAAAGATTAAGAGAGAAAGAAAAAGATCAAGGAAGAGATAGAGAACTGCTAACTATGAATAAGAACAAGTAAAAATCATTTAGGACACCCAAACACAGTCTTCACCCCTGGGAGAGAGAGATTTGGACTTTCTGTTACAGAGTCTGTTCAAACATATTTACCAGTACTGGAAGGGTTTTCCTGCCCACACAAGGATCCCCTGTCCACCTGGGAACTTCACTTTTCCATAAGAGAGGGAAAGAGACTGTATACGAAAAGAGATTATGTGGTGCTGAAGCTTAAGTTGTTATGCCATACTTCACCAGTGTTTTAAACAGTAAAGACTTTAATTTCAAAACATTAAACGAGTGATTCCAGAATATTTCTTTGGCACCTACAGGACATAGTAAGGACACATACCCCTCTCCCAGGGACAAAAGGAAAATCACCCTTAGCACTCAAGGTCCTGAAAATTGACTCTTCCCCCCTATAAAAAGAATCCATGCTCTGAGGAAAGAGACAGGGAGAAGAGAACTAGATGGAGGTATATCAGCCTCTAAAAGACTGACATTCTTTTCTGGCCCCACTGCAGTGCAATAAACTCCCCAGGGTGGGGTTACACATGCAAACTTGGTTCTTCTAGACTGCCATCAAAAGCTCCTCTCTGTGATGTAAACACCAGGAGACAATTTTGAGGCAACTGGGTGATCTGGTAAATGCCATTTAAGATTTTCCCAGCCCTGCCCAGCCCTTCTGTCATATCCTACTATTACTACTTTTACTACAGCGCTCTGGATGTACACAGCACTGTACAAATATACATAAGACACAGGCCTTGCTCCATAGACCTTACAACATAATCAAGTCAAACAGAGGACAGAACCACTTTGGATGCAATGAGGTTGCAGCTGGGGCTGCAGGCCAATATTCAAATTAAGGGCCTGATTTACTAAGATTTTTCTCCCATTCTGTGTCTATGGGAAAATGCTTTGTGAATGAAGATCTAAGATTGTAAGCCCTATGAGGCAGGAAATGCTAACGACTCCCATATCTCTCTCTCTACACTAGAACGGCCAGATTTTAAAAGGGTTACGCCCTTAAGTTAAGTGCGTACCCTTAAAAAACAACTCCTGCGTGCGCCGAGCCTATTTTGCATAGGCTCGGCAGCGCGCACAAGCCCCAGGACGCGCGTAAGTCCCGGGGCTTTGCTAGGGGGGCGTGTCGGGGGGCGGTGCAACGTTCGGGGCATTCCGGGGGGCATGACCGAAGCCTCTGGACCAGCCCCCGGGTCGGGTGATGGCGCGGCAGCGGGCCATCGGCGCAGGCGTAACTTCTGCGATAAAGGTAGGGGGGTTTAGATAGGGCCGGGGGGGTGGGAGGAAAGTTCCCTCTGAGGCCGCTCCGGAGGAAACGGGCAGCGCGCGCAGGGCTCGGCGCGCGCAAGTTGCACAAATGTGCACTCCCTTGCGCGCCGACCCCGGATTTTATAAGATACGCGTGGCTATGCGTGTATCTTATAAAACCCGGTGTACTTTTGTTCGCGCCTGGTGCGCGAACAAAAGTACACGCACGCGCTGTTTTTTGAAATGTACTCTGAAATTTTTACCAAAAATCCAATATCAGATTTCAGACTGCTTGCTGACATTAACACCTGGATGTCTCACCACTGCCTAAACTCAACAGGACCAGGACAGAACTTCTTTCCTTTTCCCCACCAACTCACTTCCCCTTTTCTCTCTTTTTCTGTCTGAAGATAGAACTCACATCCTCCCTCGGCCCAAAACCTTGGTGTCACTGTTTTTGCTCTCTCCTTCACTACACACACGCATTGAAACAGTGCTAAAGCATGTTGTTTCTCCTCTATAACATTGTTAAAATTCATCCCTTCCTTTCTACCAAAATTCTATCACCTCTCGATTAAGTTACTGCAATTTGCTCTTCGCAGGCTTCCCACTGAACCATCTTTTACTGCTGCAAATCTACTCCACTGCACCACTTAAGTTCCTTCAGCTTCGCTATGACCACGTAATGCCCTCCCCCAACTGCTTCAACAGAAACAGTTAGGTTTCTGTTACTCGCCTACAAATGTATTCGTTCTGCAGCTCCTCATTACCTGTTATCTCTTCTCGCTCTCCTACACCCTTCCTCGTGAACTCCCATCATCAAAAAGTTGCACTTTTATCTGTGCTCTTCTCCTCTATTGCCAATTGCTGACTCTGGGCCTTCAATTTTGCTGCATTGTATGCCTGGAACAGACTTCCTATGTTGGTGTGTCATGCTTCCTTTCTGGACCCAGAAAACAAATCAGAAGCCGATCCAGTTGGCTGTATAGCAGTGAAGAAACGGAGATCGGTGTATATAAAATGCCCGACTCTGGCAGAGTTTCGCTCTTTCGTCGAGAGCTGCCTCAGGGGCAACTAAAAACAAATATATCTTTTTATATTTATTTCTCATCTTTCTATTTGGTTGGCTTGCACCTCCACTCCCTCATTAAGATAAATCTTATTATGAAATTTTAAAACAATATGTGTTCTATACTAACACCAATTTATCTTCTCTGTTTTCTTACTATAACTATAAACAAAATTCAGTCTATCACTTTATATATGCACTCTGTGATCGCTGCCCTCCTATATACCATTTTGCTTTCTTGTACACCATTATGTTTGTCATTTTACACACATGACATGGTTCGCATTTTAGATTGTACACATCTTTATGTTTTTTGATTATTTATGTTAATTTTAAGAGTCCTTGTATGTATTTTAATTGCCAATATATTTGTTTTTAGTTGCCCCTGAGGCAGCTCTTGACCAAAGAGCGAAACTTGGCCAGAGTCGAGCATTTCAATAAAGGGCATTTTATATACACCAAACTCCGTTTCTTCACTGCTATACATGCTTCCTTTCTGACCATATTCAAATCCATTCTAAAAACTCATTTTTAAAACCGCTTTTAAATCTTCACCACTTCTCTAGAATAAATAGCATAGACTCAGGTTTGTCACATATGGATCAGGATCTGCCTCTTCTGTATACCTGTACAACGCTACATGCGTCTCTCTACTAGGGATGTGCATTTATTTTGAATGAAATAGACAATGGCAGCAAAATTGTCTATTTCGTCATGTTTCGGGAGCACCCTGAAATGAAAAAAAAAACCTGACAATTTCATGAAATTTCATATTAGTGCGCACAAGCATGTAGTTAGTGCACGCTAACTATAGTTTTTCTATTTACAGGCTGTGGGGCGGATTTTAAAAGAATATGCGCACCGGTACTTTTGTTCGCGCCACCGGCGCGAACAAAAGTACCGGTGCGGATTTTATAAGATTTTATAAGATACGCGCGTAGCCGCGCGTATCTTATAAAATCCAGGGGCGGCGCGCGCAAGGGGGTGCACATTTGTGCAACCTGCGCGCGCCGAGCCCAGCGCGGCCTGCCTGTTCCCTCCGAGGCCGCTCCGAAATCGGAGCGGCCTCGGAGGGAACTTTTCTTCGCCCTCCCCCCACCTTCCCCTCCCTAACCCACCCCCCGGCCCTATCTAAACCCGCCCCTTACCTTTGTCGACAAAGTTACGCCTGCTTTCAGCAGGCGTAACTTTGCGCGCGTCGCCGGCAGCCCCGCTCCGTCCTCCGGTCCCGGGGGTGTGGTCCGGAGGCCTCGACCAGGCCCCCGGGCCGGCGGCCCGCCCCCGAAACGCCGCGTCGTTTCGGGAACGCCCCCGGACACGCCCCCTCCCTCCCCATTTCGAAAGCCCCGGGACTTACGCGTATCCCGGGGCTTTATGCGCGCCGGCGCCCTTTGCAAAATAGGCGTGCCGGCGCGCGCAGGGGTTTTAAAATCCGCCCCTTAGTGCACATTACGTCCATTAGTGCGCACTACCTGAAGCAGCTGATAGAAAAACATGTTGGATTATGTTGGTCACTACTTACTTTGAGATGGATATTTGATGCCTTCACCCTCTTAACTTTACCAATTGGTTTGACCCATAAGGAACCTCCTACAAGAAAGGGGAAGTTTATGGAACTTTTAAATTTTTGTTTTGTGTTTTTGTGCATTTGTGTCTTGTGGTTGTTTTTGTGGGCTCTTTTGTATTGTCTTTTGTTTTACTTTGTTGTTTTTAGTATGAATATAGTATGTTTGAACACATTTTAATAAGATTTTTTGATCTTGGTTGTTAATGTTGGCAATTATTTATATGTATTTTGATAGGATTGCTGGCATGTATTATAGTTTTCCTATTTACAGGCTTAGTGCGCACTAATGGGACTTTGGTGTGCACTAACTAGATGTTAGTGCGCATTACATCCATTAGTGCGCACTACCTAGTTTTCTAATTTCAGAGTTAGTGCACCCTAATAGGATTTTTTTAGGGTGCACTAACTGGATGTTAGTGTGCACTAACTAAAGTGCACACTAACAAAAAAATGTTACCAATAAGTTAAAAAGTGTCAATTGGGGAGCAGTTTATTAGCTAGAGGTATGGTTCTACATTCCCACTGGCTGTTTCCTTACTGTCTCCTTAGAAGGATGCTATCTTCCAAAAAGATAGCTACAACTCCTGAGTTGTAGCTATTTATTTGCAGAGGCATCAGAATACTCACACGTATCCCTCCATCAATGTTCCAAAACTTCCCAAATGAGTCCAGATATACCCCCTCCCAAACCCTGCCACCTGTAGAAGTGGCTAAAAAGAATAAAAGATATAAAATCTAGAACAAAGTGTTGCATAGTGACACCCCTCCCCTTCAACCAAAGTCAACTCTCCCTCACTCCAAATACTCTTGATCCATATACTGCCCCAACCCCCCAGTAGCAACACCCCCTGAACCCCCCCTTAAACACAACAGGGATGGGCAGGGGTATATCCAGACCCCGGGGTGTGTATATGCCCCAATATTAGGCAGTGGTTGTTAGTGTTGTGCAATGGTTAGAACTCCTTCCCACCCCTGGGGGCTATGACCACTGCATCCCCAGCTCTACTGGTACAATGAGCAGGACTCAAGTTCAAGAAATCAACCCATAATGACCTGCATGGCAGAATACAGTACAGAGGGTAAGAAGGAAGACAATAAAAACATCTCTAGAGGATGTACCTCAATATTATATAGTGCTATGCAAATCAATATAGCCAACTTTCAGCTATTTTCACAGAAAAGCTGCTTTACTGTGCTTACTGGAATTAAGAGATCAAAGAAATTATTTCTGAAAATAATTTTCTCCTTTTCAACTACAGATCATATTGGTTTAATTCAAGAAAAAAAAAATGGATACCACAAAACCTGACCACCTCACTTTAGAACCTGTGCACCTGTTTTTAGCATCCAGCATTGCAAAGGAAAACTACAGTGCTTTAAAAAAAACTGTACTTCATAAATTGCTGTAAGATGAGAATATCCAATATCATCCATAAATAAAACTGACCAAGTTATATATACTGCAGTTTGATTTAAATCTGGCAATGACTATGTAGCAAGTGCATGTGACAGGCCAATACACTTCATATGCTGAAAATGCAAGTCTCAAATCTGAAGAAATCCTGAGTCGTGTATTTCTGCATATATGAAGACAGCATGCAAAACAGATCTCCTCCACTTCATGTTATTTCCTATGATTTGCCGCTCCATTTTAGTTCAGTTTATGTACAAAATCAATCTTGATTCAATTTAAGGTACGGTTTCTCTAGACCTAGAGCAGGTATGATGGTAATTTAATGCCTTGGAGGATGTCTTCACTCTACCTACACCCTTCCTTTTGAACTTCATTCATCAGGCAAGTTGCTCTTGTCTGTGTCCTTCTCCTCCACTGCCAACTCTTGACTCAGTGCTTTCCACCTTGCTGTGCCATATGCTTGGAACAGACTTGCTGATTCGCTGTGTCATGCTTCTCTCTGACAGTATTCAGTGAGTCTAAAACTCACTTTTTGAGGCTGCTTTTAAATCATATGCACTGCACTTCAATAAATAAACTTCACACATTCTTGTCTGTCAAGTATATTTGTCTTGACTAGACTGTAAGGGGTAGATTTTCAAAGGGATACGTGCGTAACCCCAGAAAACCTATCCCTGCGCGCGCCGAACCCATTTTGCATAGGCTCGGCGGCGCGCGGAAGCCTCGGGACGCGCGTATGTCCCGGGGCTTTAAAAAATGGTCTGGCCGGGAGCATGGTGGCGGTTCGGGAGCGGTCCGGGGGCAGGCCAGAATCCTCCTGCACAGCGGCCTGTGCTGGGGGATGGCGAGCCGGCAGGCATAACTCAACGAAATAAGGTAGGGCGTTCCCTCCAAGGCCGCTCAAATTTCTGAGCGGCCTTGGAGGAAACTGGGAAAGCCATCAGGCCTCCCCTAGGGCTCGGCGTGCGCAAGGGGAGCACCGAGCCCGGATTTTATAAGATACGCGCGTATCTTATAAAATCCAGCGTACTTTTGTTTGCGCCTGGTGCGCGAACAAAAGTACGCGCTCACGCAAAATTATAAAATCTACCCCTGAGCGCCCTTTTTTTTTTTTTTTTTTTTTTTTTAATGCACAGCCACGACTCCTAGACACCTGGTTTAATATATAAATGAGCTTCCACACTAAAAAGAACACACTAAGGATCAATTATGTGTCCCTAGCATGTCCTTAGTATCGGGCGCCCCAGAGATGTGGCTGTGTATGGGTTAGGAAAACAGACGCTCGTAAATTGAGCATCCTTTTTCCTAACCTGACCACCATCAAAACTTTTTTTCCTGATGCTGCTTTCTGTGGTTCCTCCTACTTAGTATCACGACATTAAGTAGGAGGAACCACAGAAAAGCAGTATTTTGGCTTTTTTGTGGGAGCTTGGAGCACGTGAAGTCTTAAAATCAGCTCCAGGACCGGCGTTATGTTTTGCAAGTTAAAACATGCACATTGGGGGACACGGTGATTATTTTGCAGTGGAGTAATTGCTAATAGTCTCATCTACATGGCATTTACATGTGATGAGTGCTTTTAGCTACAACCTGGTTTAGACGCGCGTTTTGGGCCCACTAATCCTATTATTGCATCGGGAGTTACTCTAGCGCATACAAAACACGCATCCAACCACACACTGTATTTCATAGGATCCACAAGTTGAAAAGCTGTGCCTAAGAAAAACGAAACATACCTGGGATGCATAGGGTAAAATTAAATATTTTCCTCATTGCAGTTTGCAAGCCCACACCTTCAAATAAAAGGGGATTTTTAATTGCAATTTTTCCTTGCATTTTTCCACTATGTATTAAACTTTTATGGCTTCCATACACCATAATTACAGTTTGGAATTCTCCATCACTATAAAAAAATCTGCTTCTTTACAACTAATTAGTCTGCCTGAATATCCCAAAAAATTTTATAATTAAAAAGTCTCTAACCACCACTTACTAGAGCAAAGGTTTACAGAGAGGGCTGCAAACAGGTCTAGTTTTCAGGATATCCACAGTAATTATTCATCACATTTATATGATCGAAGATTAAGGCTAATTTGTGCAGCTGGATTATTCTGATTCCAGCCCTCAAAGACCCAAGTTGAGAACCCCAGTACAACAGAGGAATTTCAGTTAGTAACAGATCCAGAACTCTTCTGCAACAATTTCTCTTGCATATACTGCCAGGTCCATATCATTCATAAAAATACAAAGGACACTGTGAACCTTGACCTTGAACGTTCAGTGGTAAAAGTGCTTCCAATTCTTTCACAGTACAAGGAAATGAAATTGCTTTTTTTTTTTTGCTAAGATCCATGGTAAGGTTTGAATCATATATGGAGGCTAGTCCCTTCTTGGCCCTGTCGCTGAGATTGAAAATCTGTCACCCCACATACCACTGGGACACACACACTGAACACAGTTTGTTATCTTGTTCAGGAAAACAAACCTATTTGAAAACATGTAAAACTTTACCTGGGATATAATTTTAAAATGGAAATAAAACAGTCACATTTCATATGTAGGGAACCCTGTGGGTTCCTACTAAGAGGAACAGTCCATCATTATAGGGAGGGAAAAAATAACATTTTGTGGGTTTTAGCTCTTCCATGTGGGAGTCTGGATGGTGAACTTCTAGCTTATAAAAACACCCACCACCATCTTAGTGTGTGAAATGTTTGCTGACCCTCTTAGGGGAAACTTGTTCCTTTCTGGCTCAAATATAGTTTATTTTTCTAGGAAAAGACCCTGTGGTCTCTAGGATTGAGACCTGGGTGAAGTGAGGAAGACCGGGTGCCTTTCCCTATATTATTGTGTTTGTTTGGAAACCTTTTGTTAGGAGGAGGAAGTTTTTCCACCCTTCATTCCTCTGTGGTTTGGTTCTCTCTTTTTCTTAAGAACTTGTTTCGTTAACTGCCTGAATATCCTAGGACCCAAAGACTCCATTTCTGTACTAGCTTGAGGATGTGGCATCTCTCACAGAAAGAGAACCTAAGGATCACTCTAGGAAGGGGTAGAAGAAGTTAGAAGACAACCAGTGGCACCCATCAGGTGTATCCAATGAGATCAACAGGGACGAAAGAAGCATGAAGGTACCACTCAGGTACAAAACAAAGAAAGGAAGAGAATACTTATTAACTACAGGAAAGGTATGAGAAATGGGACTATTACACTAACACAGCTAAATTGGGTTACCATCCTATCCACCAGCAATTGGGAGGATGCTTAAAACCTATCCCAGTGTTTGGAAAGGACAAGGAATAAAATAAGTAATTGGATTTGGCTTTAACCAGCAAATAAAATGACTAGAAAAGTAAGTTCACAAATATATTGGCGATCTGAAGCTGTAAAAATGGCTTTGTAAATATCAGGGTCTATTTTCAGCTGCCGCAAGGCTCAGCTAGTTAGCAGGATAAACATATCTGGCTCACTAGCAGGGTATATTTAGCGGCGCAGTCGCGCCAGTGAATATACACAACTATCTTAAAGTTGGAATGCCTCCTCCTTATCAGGCTAAACTCAAGCCAAGGAACTAGTTACCCAGCTAGAATTTAGCTGGATAAGAGCTAAATATAGCAGGGTAAGCCATTTAGACGGATAACTATTACTTTATCCGTCTAAATGGCTTTTGAATAAGGAACTCATCAAGAACTGTAAGGAACCTGTTCATTAAGTTTTCCATCTTTAAATCAGTAAAAGTTTGAACTGGAAACTACATCAGCTTTCAGCGTGACTATTAGTGCTGTTTAAAATAGACTGATATTTCAGCCACACACAGGGCCTAGAAGAAAAATATCTCTCTCCCCACCCCCCACTGATGGATTTCTTGGACACTCAGATTGTATTAACAGGAGGGGACTCTACCAACTTAAATTTATTTGAGGTTTGGTCCTTGGGACATTAGCCCATTAGCCCAGCAGTTACACATATATAGTAGAAAAGTCAGTTCATTCTCATTGTACTCATTCAAAAGAAGAAAACAGTGGTGGGCTTGTCCTTTACTTCGTCCACTGTGGCAAGCTATTGAATACTGGATTCAACGGATGTGTGGTATTTCTGAGGGATTGCTTCCGCAGCATACATTGTTGGGCACTAGGGATGTGCATTAGTTTCATTCGTTTAATTCATTTCATACGTTTCCCATTACATGTCAATTAGATGTGCATTTGTTTCATATGTTTCATATTACATACTTGTATAAGAAACGGATGAAACAAATGTACATCCCTATTGGGCACATCCATGATTCCGGGAAAAGAGAGTTCTAATAGATTAGTAAATTATATTTGTACAGCCACTAGGATCGAAATTGCAAAGAAATGGAAGTCTGCCCAGCTACCGACTTTGGCCGAAGTACAAGTTAAACTGGGACACATATATATTATGACCAAGATCACTGCTAGGCTCAAGAAACAGCTTTGGCAGTTCCAGGACATTTGGACAGTGTATAGCACATGGAAGGAGGATCACTGGCGTGATACAGCCAAATGAGGTGTTCTTTTCACATATCCCAGGTTATCTTTTCTGATTTTTTTGCTATTTTTTTTGCTATTTTCTGACTTGTATTCCCTATTGTAGTATGACTCTCTGTCAATGCACCCAACGTTCCATTATTATTCTCAGCATAAGGGGGGGGGAGGTGTTTGGGAGATAAAATGTAGAACACAAACAGAGGCTAAGACACGTGGACTATGGTTCATTCACTTTATTCTCATGAGATGTTATGCATTCATCATAAGATTATTCTTGCAGTTACAGGATTGGTTACGGATACATGTTTCAAGGGTACTGTTCCTGTTTAGAATCATGTATATGTTTAGGGTTTTGGCCCTTGTTTCCATATGTCTTATATTGTATTTAATAAAAATATTTTAATTATTAAAAAAAAGAAAACAGAATCCAGAAGAAACAAACAACCCCCCCCCCCTCTTTCTCTGAAGTAAGTAGTAACGGGTCAATTTTAAAAATGGTGCACGCAGGGAAAATGGGGGTTACACGTGCATTTTAGAACAGGCCCGGCCACACGTGAAACCCCGTTACGTGCACAAGAGCCAGGCTTCTTCCAAGGGGCAGGCCAGGACAGCACCATTGTTCGCTGTCCCAGCTGCCGGCATGCACAACTTACTTCAGCTCGGGAGCTGAAGTAAGTTGCTCAACAAAGGTAACAACAAAAAAAAAAAAAGATTTAGGGGTTGGGGAGGAGAGGGGAAGGGGAAGGGAGGTTAGGGTAGTGGATAGGGAAGTTCCCTCCCAGTCCGCTCATTAATTGGAGTGACTGGGAGGGAACTGGGGAAGGCTGTGATGTGTCGCCATGCGAAAATTGTATAATTCCCCCCCCCTTGCACGCGGCCCAATGATTTTATAACATGCGCGCACCGGCATGTGTTCTTTACCAACCACAATGTAAACTAGAAACAGGACAAATATAGCTACTGGGAACACGTCTTCTAGTTAGTAAATCTGAAGAATCCTAATCTTCAAGTTGTATGAAGATTACTTTTAAACAGCTTTTAAATCTGATATTGCATGGTGCCCCAACTCCAGTAAACCACTTAAAACCACCATTCAGGGCGTTCGACCTGGTACACTGGCCATTCTTATTTGGTGTCCTACATAAAATGGGTTTTGGGTCACATTTCTGCACATGGATCACATGCTTATACACCAACCCCCAAGCTTGTCTCAAAATTAATGGAGGGTATTCTGATCGGTTCCGGGTGGGTCAGGGCACCAGACAGGGTTGCCCTCTTTCCCCTCTCCTTTTTGCGATTTTTCTGGAGCACCTGGCGGCCACTGTTGGGGGTAATATAAAGGTTTCCTGTTACGGCTATGGCTGCTGTGCAACCGCCTCACCACCAGGGGTCCCTCAAGAGCAGGCTCTCCTGACTGGCCCAGTCCATCTTCCTTGTTTTCTCTATGTTCTGGACTTCCCCTTATAACCCTGCCTGGCAGTTCCCTCGGTGCTTCGGCATCGAGCTCGCCTGGGCTCCCTGCTCTAGCCTTCTGCCTTGCGGTGTGTGTGGCCTTCGGGCTTTCTGCCTTGCTGTGCATGTGGCCTTCAGGCCTTCTGCCTTGCCTTGCGTGTGGCCTTCTGCCTTGCTTTGCCTTGCCTAGCTGTGCGTGTGGCCTTCGGGCCTTCTGTTTTGCCTTGCCTTGCGTGTGTGTGTGGCCTTCGGGCCCTCTGCCTTGCCTTGCGTGTGTGGCCTTCGGGCCCTCTGCCTTGCCTTGCTGTGTGTGTGTGTGGCCTTCGCGCTTTCTACCTTGCTATAAGGTTCCTTGACCCAGCCTGGACCTGACACTGTTTGCTTGCCGCCTGCCCTGACCCAGCCTGGACCTGACACTGTTTGCCTGCCGCCTGCCCTGACCCAGCCTGGACCTGACACTGTTTGCCTGCCGCCTGCCCTGACCCAGCCTGGATCTGACACTGTTTGCCTGCCGCCTGCCCTGACCCAGCCTGGATCCTGTCGCTGTTGCCTGCCTAGACCCAGCCTGGACTTGGACTTTGTCCCTGCAAGTACTCTACTCCATTTACCAGCCATCACCCAAGCTCCATATACTCTTGCCGCAACACTTCTCTCCCAGCCATCAGAGACTTTCCAGTTACCCCTGTCTCTCTCCACCTGGAGCCACCCTTCTGGGTGGTGTTCACTACACCAGAACACAGCCCAAGCGTAACAGTATGCCGAAGCCTTCAATTTCCAGGGGAAGAGATAGGTCTTTGTGCTAAACCAGTGAGTCAACTTTTTTTCCACTATTACAAAATGCCTCATCCTTCAAGATTTTATATCTGTGCTCGTTGCCAGACCTTAAACTATCCCAGTTACCAGAACTGTCTTGCTTGTCAGCTCTCAGATCAAGAACACTGGGTATGTAACAGTTGTCATAAGAGGAACGTCTCGGTCTACCAAGAGTGTTTAAATTGTAGTACTTCTAGACCAGGATCGTGGACCTGCCCTTGCCTTCCGTGCCTTTTGCCTCCAGGCAAACCCTGCCCCCTCTGCAAAGCTAACGGGCCATCTGTTTCTCCAAAAAGCTCAGCTAGTTCTACTACACTATATCATGCTTCTGGTCCTACTAGGAAGGTTTTCACTGTTGGCAGTTTGCAAACTAAAAATTCCAGTACCTCATTTCATAAAACATCTCACCAAGAAGTAAGGGATATTTCAGAAAAACTCAAGACTCACCTGGTTCAGAAGGCTTCTATAACTTCCACGCTAGAGCCTCAGAAACGGAAGCTGAGGGAAGTAATTAACTAGCAGGGCTCTGCTTCCCACAGCTGCCAATCAGAAACTAATGAGCACCTTCCCAAGACGGCCCAAAGCTGCCTGTGTCTTCACTAAGCTGCAAGTCTCCGCTGCAGAATCAAGGAACCATGATCTGGGGTTTAAGAATCTGTCTTCATTTACCATGTCCTCTACAGCCCAGTCTTTATCCTCCTCTCACTCCAGCATAATGATTCCCATAACTGGTCACCAATCCACAACTGACTTCATTACTCTGCCATCTCAGACTGTCGCAGTATCCCAGAAGGGGCTTGAGCCTGCCTTGCCGCCCCCGGAGGGGCTTGAACCTGCCTTGCCGCCCCCGGAGGGGCTTGAGCCTGCCCTGCCGCCCCAGGTGGGGCTTGGACTTACCACTGTGCCCCAGGAGGAGCTTGGACATACCGCTGCACCCCCGGAGGGGCTTGAGCCTGCCTTGCTGCCCCAGGTGGGGCTTGGACTTACCGCTGCGCCCCAGGAGGAGCTTGGACTTACCGCTGCGCCCCCGGAGGGGCTTGAGCCTGCCCTGCCGCCCCCGGAGGGGCTTGGACTTACCACTGTGCTCCAGGAGGGGCTGGAGCCCGCCGTGCCGCCCCGGGAGAGGTCCGGACCGGCCCTGCTGCCGCCCCTGGAGGGATCCGGACTGGCCCTGCTGCCATCCCAGGAGGGGTCCGGCCCGGCCCTGCTGCCATCCCAGGAGGGGTCAGAGCCTGCCGCTTTGCCCCAGGAGGGGGTAGCACCTGCCCTGTTGCCTCAAGAGGGGTCTAACCCTGCTGCCTTGCCCCAGGAGGGGTTATGGACTGCTTTGCTACCTCAGGAAAGAGTTTAACCTGCCGCATCGCCCCAGGAGGGGTCTGACTTGATTATTGAGTACACCCTGCAAAGATGGGACCCAGGAGGAGGGGGAGGCCTTGAGGGGGGGTACTGTTACGGCTATGGCTGCTGTGCAACAGCCTCACCACCAGGGGTCCCTCAAGAGCAGGCTCTCTTGACTGGCCCAGTCCATCTTCCTTGTTTTCTCTATGTTCTGGACTTCCCCTTATAACCCTGCCTGGCAGTTCCCTCGGTGCTTCGGCATCGAGCTCACCTGGGCTCCCTGCTCTAGCCATCTGCCTTGCCTTGCGGTGTGTGTAGCCTTCGAGCCTTCTGCCTTGCCTTGCTGTGCGTGTGGCCGGCCTTCGGGCCTTCTGCCTTGCTTTGCCTTGCCCAGCTGTGCGTGTGGCCTTCGGGCCTTCTGCCTTGCTTTGCCTTGCCCAGCTGTGCGTGTGGCCTTCGGGCCTTCTGCCTTGCTTTGCCTTGCCCAGCTGTGCGTGTGGCCTTCGGGCCTTCTGCCTTGCTTTGCCTTGCCCAGCTGTGCGTGTGGCCTTCGGGCCTTCTGTTTTGCCTTGCGTGTGTGGCCTTCGGGCCCTCTGCCTTACCTTGCTGTGTGTGTGTGTGGCCTTTGGGCCCTCTGCCTTGCCTTGCTGTGTGTGTGTGTGTGGCCTTCGGGCCCTCTGCCTAGCCTTGCTGTGTGTGTGTGTGTAGCCTTCGGGCCCTCTGCCCAGCCTTGCTGTGTGTGTGTAGCCTTCGGGCCCTCTGCCTTGCTGTGTGTGTGTAGCCTTCGGGCCCTCTGCCTTGCTGTGTGTGTGTGTGTAGCCTTCGGGCCCTCTGCCTTGCCTTGCTGTGTGTGTGTGTAGCCTTCGGGCCCCTCTGCCTTGCCTTGCTGTGTGTGTGTGGCCTTCGGGCCCTCTGCCCTGCGTGTGACCTTCGGACTTTCTACCTTGCTATAAGGTTCCTTGACCCTGTTCGGACTTGACACTGTTTGCCTGCCGCCTGCCCTGACCCAGCCTGGATCCTGTCGCTGTTGCCTGCCGCCTGCCTAGACCCAGCCTGGACTTGGACTTTGTCCCTGCAAGTACTCTGCTCCATTTACCAGCCATCACCCAGCTCCATATACTCTTGCCACAACACTTCTCTCCCAGCCAGAGACTTTCCAGTTACCCCTGTCTCTCTCCACCTGGAGCCACCCTTATGGGTGGTGTTCACTACACCAGAACACAGCCCAAGCATAACATTTCCGGCTTCCGCTTCACACAACAAGATTTCAAAATCACATTATTTGCTGCTGATTACTAATCCCCATGCCTCTTTAACAGCTATAGAGGAAGATATTCACATATTCAGCAGGGTCTCCGGTTTTAAGGTAAACTGAGAAAAGTCAGAGATCCTAAATTTAACCTGTAGTCCCGAGACTGTTGCCCAGTTGAAGTTGACGCATTCCTTCCGCTGGGCCCATAAACATCTCAAATATCTGGGGATTCAGATTCTGACCCACCCTAAGGACCTTTTTAGCTTGAATTATCCCCCTCTCTTAAAAAATGTTGATCTGGATGTCTGGGGTAACCTCCCTCTTTCATGGTTGGGTCGCATAGCAACAGTTAAAATGAATGTCTTACCTAGACTGTTATATTTATTTCAATCCTTACCTATACAGATTCCTACTGCTCTTTTAAAATTGTGGCAGCGGAAAGTGTTTAGTTTCATTTGGAAAAGACGACCCCCTCGGGTTAATAGGAATGTGTTATATCAAGCAAAGCTGAATGGAGGCTTAGGGGTCCCCAACCTTATGTGGTATTATGCATCTGCACAACTTCGACCTCTTATTATATGGCACCAAACCCAGGAGCCAAAACAGTGGGTGGTTATCGAACAATCTCAGCTTCCGACTGTGCCACTTGCAGCCTTGGCGTGGCAATCCAGGACGACGTGGAGAGGCTACC
This sequence comes from Rhinatrema bivittatum, assembly GCF_901001135.1. Taxonomy (NCBI): domain Eukaryota; kingdom Metazoa; phylum Chordata; class Amphibia; order Gymnophiona; family Rhinatrematidae; genus Rhinatrema; species Rhinatrema bivittatum. The sequence continues at coordinate 377,480,823 of NC_042616.1, forward strand.
TTAACCTTTTCCCCACCACTCGCCATACACTCGACCAGTGGGGTAAATGGAAGGCGAAACTTGTTGGGATAAAGCCTTGTTATCATCTGTCTTATCTTTTTTGCAACACTTCTTTTCCACCTGGTTTAGAACACAACTCCTTTGCCAAGTGGCGCGCCTGTGGTATCACCCAATTTGAACATCTCTGGGGGGGAGATGACATTCTTCCCTTTGCAACTATGAGCCAAAAGTATAATCTACCTCAAACTGAGTATCTAGCATATTTACAAATTCGCCATTTTTGCTAATCACAACAACTGCAAACTGGCTTGTGCAGGGGGAAATCCCTCTTTGAAGGCTACTGTTCAACAGCTTCTCCTCTTCGGGGCTTGATAGCCAAGGTCTACCAATTATTAAATGGGAAACGTACCTTCACCCCAGCACACATCAAGGCCTGGGCTGCGGATGTGCAGAATATATACTCAGAGGATGACTAGATGCATGTATACCCACATCTCAGTAAAGCCTCTATATCAGCCACGTTGGTCGAAAATGGTTACAAACAATTATATAGATGGTACTTGACTCCGGAGTGCCTCGCTAAGATACTTCCCAACCATTCCGGACTGTGCTGGAGGGGCTGTACTTCTGTTGGCACTTATATACATATGTGGTGGTCCGGAGAATGTGTTCAGTCCCTATGGCGACAGGTTGAAATGCAGATAGCCTCCATACTGCAAAGGTCAGTCCACCTCACTGTAGATATTGCTCTACTCAATAACTCTTCACCGGCTGATCAGGATCCTCTTCACCCTCTAATCATCCAGATATGCATAGCTACAAGGTTGGTGATCGCTAAAGACTGGAAATCCCCTAAATGCCCTTCTGTGAAAGCGGTCTTAGCTAAATTAGACACTGTCTGTACAATGTGCCGAATGACAGCTGAGAAGCATCATACTGTTACGAAGTTCAACTAGATCCGGCAGCCATATTTAACCTGGTCTAACAGCTTTGCAACTGGTCTGGTATAATTTCTGCAAACTCCTGCATCGAACCCTCAAATCGTTGGTAGCTGTACTATTCAAGGTTCAATCCACCACTAATTCGCCTCCAGATGCCTATCTATGAAGAGTTTCCTATAGTGGGCTGCTTTCTATATGGAACTATTATCTCATAGTGCGGTACCCTTGAAGACAGAATGTTGGACTTTATATGACCCTTACAAATGCTTCTCTTCATCTTTTTTTTATTATACCTTGTTGTACTTGCGATTTTATATTCTTCTTATTGGTGGCATGCCCTGTACCTGGGGGGAGTGGGGGCATGGGCTAATTGTTAAATGGTAGTAAGGCAAGTGTTACTTTTGACTGTGACATTGTATGTTTATTATCAGCTTTCTACCAATAAAAGTGTTTATGCAAAAAAAAAACAAAAAAAAAAACCAAACACCATTCAGAATTAAAAAGATGTAGATAGAAAAGCAATTGCACATTAATTCTCAGTATGAGGCTCATAAACTGCATGCATTTCTTTTTAATGAACATTCTGTGGCTAGAAAGACCCTGATTTAGAAGATTTCAAACAATGCTTCTTAGCAAGTGGCTGAAACTAGAGTGTCACTCTCAGGACATCTTAAAGATCTACAGCAGATGCTGCAAAATTCCAAAGCACATTTTCAAAGAAATCCCCATCATATACTTTTGCTCAGTTTTCTACAAGGAAACTGGCTTTAGAAGATCATCAGTCTGCCCACCCCATCAAATCAACATGTGACTCTCCCACCTAGTAACTTTGAATTGTTCATCAATTTCATTCAAATTTCTGCCACATAGACAGTAAAGTCTTCACTGCCAACAAAACTTAGAATCCCCATTTCTTTTTATTTCCTATAGGGAAACAGGACTACTATTACCAATTAACAAGTAATCTCAGGGAGTGAAGAAGTCATTGTGAGGTCACTGAGCTGTCCTGTCCTTAGTTAGTGCCTGTAGTTCTGTAATCACAAACAGGCCAATACAGTAAAGTGCGCTCCGGCGGAGCGCACTGTTAGCCCGTGTTTGGCCGCGCGTTTTTGTCGTGCTATTTTTACCCCTTATACAGTAAGAGGCAATAGCACGTCGAAAACGTGCGGTCAACCCCCTGAAAGGAATAGCGCTCACAACATGCAAATGCATGTTGATGGGCCAATTAGTTAATCCTGTGCAATTCAGAAAGTAAAATGTGCAGCCAAGCCGTACATTTTACTTTCAGAAATTAACGCCTGCCCAAAGGCAGGCGTTAATTTCAGCAGGTACTGAGGAAGTGCTCAGAGAAGCAGAAAAATCTGCTTTTCTGTACACCTTCCGACTTAATATCATAGCGATATTAAGTCAGAGGCCCCAAAAGTAAAAAAAAGATTAAAAAATTGGCCCGCGGGTCGGAAGACGGACCCCTCAATTATGCCGGCATCCATTTTCCGAACCCGTGGCTGTCAGCAGGTTCAAGAACCGACGCCGGTAAAATTGAGCATCGGCTGTCAAACCCGCTGACAACCGCCGCTCCTGTCAAAAAGGAGGCGCGCTAGGGACACGCTAGTGTCCCTAGCGCCTCTTTTTACCGCAGGCCCTCATTTGCATGCGGACTGATACTAAATCACGCGCACAGGAGAGTGGCCTGTGTGCATGTCGGGAGAGCGGGCACTCACTGGCTCTCCCGCACTTTTTTCTGTATCAGCCTGAAATTTTTAAACAGCAGCAGAACACTAATCATTTGGGCTCCCTGCCAAATCCCTCCTCCCCAGTAGCCTGATTCCAACTGACAACAGGAGAGCGCAGCTGGTGGCACCTCAGGCCCTGCATGTTTCCAATCTGCTTTTCCTGCCACTGGTAGCTCTCAGATCAACTGAACGGCACAGTGCACGATAGGTTTCTACAGCGCACAGTATGATTCAAATAGCTGTGAATCAGATCAGAAGGAGCATTGGTAGCAAGAAGAGCAAGTTACAGAAACAGCAAGGTCCCCGCACCACAGGCTTCCCCGCTCCTGCTGTCAGTTGGGATTGAGCTGCTTAGTGGGTGTGAGGCAGGAACTAAGGAAATAGGAGAGAGAGACAATAGATGACACCTATGAGCAGAGGGCAGAGGTGTTGCTAGGTTTTTAAAAGAATCAAGGCTCAGGTCCATAGAGCTCCCTGCACTGATCACAATCCCCTCAACCACATAATTAGATATCACAGAAACATAACAATACAAAAGGCTCTATTGGCTTATCTAGTCTGCCCATCTCTACAATCCCCATCACTGTATCAGAGATCCCCTGTGCTTCTCCAATACTTTCTTGAAGACAGAAACTGTTCTTGTCTCCACCACCTCCATTGGGAGGCTATTCCATACATCCATCACCATCTGTCTAAAGAAATATTTCTTTAGATCAGTGTTTCCAAACTTTCTCAAGCTAAGGTACGCCTTCATTAACAAACAGATTCGGTAGCACTCCACCTTCCATATGGTATGGACATGAAGAAGTCCCACCAGTTTCTTTTCCAAATTTTAGAGAAGGGGCAAAGACACAAATGAACTCATCATTGTGGGCCAGATCCTTCTAGATATAAATAAGAGTGAAGAAAGACGTTAGTGTGATGCAGGCAGCCAGCTCGATTAGTGTTATTTGTGATAATACTGGGTGGATCCTTGGGCCGGTGCAGATGACCACACCCACGGGGGAAGATCCCGAGAGGGGCAAGGCAAACCGGTCAGGCTCAGAGTTGGGAGACAGACACACATTAGTTCTTTTATTAAACTGGATAGTGAACAACCAGAGGTGGCAGTAGTGATCTGGAAGAGCCCGGCTGGGCTGTAGTCCTTCAGGCACTGGAACAGCGATCCCAGGATGGCTGAGCTGTAGAGAAACTGAATATAGTGAGTAGGCAGGGTGGGGCGGATTTTAAATGCCCTGCGCAGATAAATCCGGCTGGATTTACGCGCGCCCGCGCGCCTATTTTGCATAGGCCACCGGCGCACGCAGAGCCCCGGGACGCGCGTAAGTCCCAGGGCTTTGTGAAAGGGGCGTGTCGGGGCGTGCCCGGAGCGACAGCGTTTTGGGGGCGTGTCGCGCGTGATGCAGCATTTCGGGGGCGGCGACGCGGGCATGGTCCGGGGGCGTGGCCGCGGCCTCCGGACCAGCCCCCGGGACTGGAACACGGAGCGGGGCTGCCGGCCGACGCGCACAAAGTTACGCCTGCTGAAAGCAGGCGTAACTTTGCCGACAAAGGTAGGGGGGTGTTTAGATAGGGCCGGGGGGGGTGGGTTAGGTAGGGGAAGGGAAGGTGCGGGGGAGGGCAAAGGAAAGTTCCCTCAGAGGCCACTCCGATTTCGGAGCGGCCTTGGAGGGAACAGGCAGCGCGCGCTGGGCTCGGCGCGCGCAGGTTGCACAAATGTGCACCCCCTTGCGCGCGCCGACCCCAGATTTTATAAGATATGCACTGCTACGCGCGTATCTTATAAAATCCAGCGTACTTTTGTTCACGCCTGGTGCGCGAACAAAAGTACGCGATCGCGCAAATTTTTAAAATCTACCTCGGTATGCAGAGTTCAGGAATAGAATCTTGATGGTAACACTCACACAATAGTCTCTTGAAGCAGCCCAGAGGCTGGAATGAAATAGGCCCTCAGGGAGCGAGCACCTGGTTCCAGGGAAAGCTCTGAGAGAGAGATGGTAACTCAATGGTGTGGTAGGCAGCAGTGACTTCCTAGCAGAAGTTGTATTCGGTAGCAGGTCCGGGAACGTGGGCCCTCGAGGAGCGAGTACCGGTTCCAGACTGCGACCTGAAAAGCAAGAGAGAGCGAGGCCCCCGAGGAGCGGGTACCCCTGGTAGAGTCTGAGGAGGCAGAGTAGCAAGGTATGCAGAGAGCGAATCCCATCTGCAGCGATACCTGGAGGAAACCCCTGCTAACTCAAACAGCTAGCAAAAACGAAGACCTTAAGTATCCGGTGAGGATGATGTCATCTCAGGGGGACGCCCCTGAGGTTCGCGCCACAGCTGGTACTTGAGTCGGGGCTGCGCGCACGCCCTTAGGCCTCAGGAGAACATAGTGGAAGGCAGCGTCTAGCCGGTCCGGGGACACTGGAGGAGGTCGGCTCGGCAAGATGACTCCAAGGCAGCCAAACTTCCATCAACCAAAGAGGGAGTCGCAAAAGAGGTAAGGTGGGTGGAGTGGAGACGTCGGGCAGCAACGATCGCAACAATTAGTTACCTTGGCTGCTAGAGTTCCTCCACTGCTGTTGCTCCCAACACTCAGAATGAATCACATCTAGTGTTCAGTGCATGCTCTCTCCTTCTCACTCAGCCTGGAGCTAAGAAAGAGGCTGAAAGGACTCAAAGACAAGGAGCTGTGTGCAACATGTGTGCTACACAAGTAGTAGGGCACAGCTATTCATGTCCTGCATGCTGCCAATTAAATAACCATACACCATGGCTCATGCTCTAACTGGGAAGAAGAGGCATGCATGATTACACATGTTCTCAGAAAGGAGCTCCTACGTGTACAAGAGCTACTACTGCTGGAGCCTCTTGCTGCTGACAGCAGAACTCAGGTGCTGGTCTGGAGCTGGGCAACAGGCAGCAGTGACTTTTCCTTGGCACATCTGATCAAGTCTAAATGCACACCAGTCTTCCATGGCACACTAGTTGGGAAACTGCTTTAGATTACTCTCGAGTCAGTGCCTCTTCTGTTGAAAGAGGCTCATCTCCTGTGCATCAATACTTGGAGGTATTTAAATGTCTCTATCATATCTCCCCTATATTGCCTTTTCTCTATGTATATCTTTAAGTCTGGCCCAATATGCTTTACAGAGAAGACTAATTCCATCCGGTTTATATCTTTTTGAAGGTGCAGTCTCCAGAATTGTACGCAGCATGTCAAGAGAAGTCTCACCAAATACATGATTACATTTTATAGCATTTAATCTTAGCTGCCACACTCTAGACCAGTGGTTCTCAACTTTTCTAATGCCGTGACCCCGAAATACAGTTCCTCATGTTGCGGTGACCCCTCGCCCCGCGAGGGCGGGGTGAGGGTGGGGTGAGGGTGGGGCTTTGGTCATATGGGGGCGGGGTTATGGATGGGGTTGGATTTTAGTGCATACTTATTTATTATGACATTTATAAACAGAACCACCATTCCTCATAAAACAATAAAATTAAGAAACATAAAGCATCAGTTATAATAGTAAAACCATACTAATAAAAGAATATTTTAAAATTACTGATAAATAGAATTTCTATTAATTAAAATCATATACATTTTTATAATTTCCCAAACACCAATAATATTTCAAAACAGCACATATATCAAATAACACACAATAATTAAAACTAATAAGGATTTTAAAAAGCCCCTGCTGTCCATACATGGGAGCTCTTGATTTCCAGTCACCCTGATATTGTCGAGGATTAGGAGGTTATCCTCTCTCTCTCACACATACACTCACATGTCCATTCTCTCTCACACATACACTGTCACATACTTACACATTCATGCTCTTATACCCACCATAACCTCTCACTCTCACAGACACTGATACACTCTCAGGGTGTAAGACACTCTCTCCCCCCCCCCCCCCCCCCCACACACTCTTACTCCCCTGGATTTTCTCATACACACTCATGCTCTCTTACTGGCTCCCTCACAACCTCAGAGCCTCTCAGATAAAACTCTATGCAGCAGAAATAATGCTGAATGTTGAGAATTGTGTTATGCAGACTAATCTGGAAAATGCACTAATTTCTACATGAGTCATAATGAATCAGTCCTCAGCTGCAGGCATCAATTGATTATCCTGGCTCCCTTTATGTTTGCCAAATACAGTTCATGTGTAACAGCAATCCTAATTCTCTACCAGATCAAGCTGATTTCACATCCCACTTCATACTTTGTCACCTCCAGCTGAGTCAAACAATTAATCTAATTACTGCCACTGCTGCCACGTGGCTATTGGGGAGGCACTGATTGCTGCTACTGGCACTGAAGCCCATTCTGCTGCCTCCTCTGTGCAGGCCCCGTGGGTTTCCACTTCCTCCATGTTGATCTCGTACATTGTGAGATCCGCCATAGAGAAAGTGCTACTCTTGCACATTCCCAAAGATTACATGTGCCAATCAGTAAAAAGTAATTTTTTTTTTTTTACATCTGCTTCCCTTTCTAATTTTTTGCCATTTCCTTTTATATTGCCTTTTTTTCTATTTCTTTTCTCTCCACCTGTCTTCTTCCCTCAAACACACAGTCAGGTTCTCATTCTCACATGCATTTCTCTCTCACACACACATACACAGGCTCTCACTGGCACAGGCTGTCTGAGTCTCACACACAGGCTCTCTCACACCCCCACATGCTGCCTTGCTCAAGCACAGGCTCTCACTCTTACATGCTGTCTCTTTCACACACACAGAGGCTCTCACCTGCTGTCTCTGCAAACACACACAGTCTCTCAACTCATCTCATACTCGCACACACCTCTCTCTCACCTCTGGGCCTCTTCTTTACGGGTTGCCACAGGATGGGCTCTGCAGTGGCCCTAGTCTTCCCGGCCCCGCTGCTCCTCTTCTGCACGCGGCTGAAGCACCTCTTCTACCCACGCGGCTGACGTGCCTCCTCCTTCCTCCCCGTGCGGCTCCGGTAACATTTGTCTTCCGGGGCAGGGCGGGCAGGAAGGAAGTAGGAGGAGCACCTGCAGTGGCTGATACACCTCCTTCCTGCCTGCGCGGCTCCAGCAACATACGTCACTGCGACGCGCTAGCTTTTTGGGCCATGTCTCTTCCCTTTTGGGGTTGGAGAAGGCAGGTCGCCAGCTTCGCCCCGCGAGGGCCGGTGCAAGGGTATTAGGCGCCCTAGGCGAAACGTCAGCTATGCCGCTCCCCCCCCCCCCGCCTCCACACACAATTAACTTACATTGTGCATTAATGAAAATAACGAAGTCTGTATTTATAACAGAACACTTATTTGACATTTTTATGCCATGTAAACCATTGAGATGATTTGTCTTATCGACGGTATAGAAACTCTTTTATAAATAAATAAAAATATATAAAATAAACATAAACCAAAGCTATACTTGTTGCTCAAACAAAAAAAGCAGACACATCACATAATATTAAATAATTAAAATGGCAGTCAATCAAGAAAAATGAACTTAAAAAGCCATCTTTACTTACCCCCTCCAGCAGCTCTCTTACTCTTCTTCCATGCAGGCTGTAGTACACACCAGAAGCAGCAGTAGTGGCTAAGCTCTATACCAGGGGTCAGGAACCTTTTTGGCTGAGAGAGCCATAAACGCCACATATTTTAAAATGTAATTCCATGAGAGCCATATAATATGTTTAAAACTAAAGACAAGTAAATGTGTGCATTTTATGTAAGATCACACTTTTAAAGTACAATAAGTCTCTGAAAATATTACACCAGGCCTTAAGACACCAATACATCTCCTATTAGGAAAACGGACCAAGTCAGGCTGCTATAGAGTCCTACACAGAAACAACACGCCAGCAGAAAACCTCACCTGAATCACGTGCTGTCCCTCATAAGAACATAAGAACATAAGAAATTGCCATGCTGGGTCAGACCAAGGGTCCATCAAGCCCAGCATCCTGTTTCCAACAGAGGCCAAACCAGGCCACAAGAACCTGGCAATTACCCAAACACCTAGAAGATCCCATGCTACTGATGCAATTAATAGCAGTGACTATTCCCTAAGTAAACTTGATTAATAGCAGTTAATGGACTTCTCTTCCAAGAACTTATCCAAACCTTTTTTGAACCCAGCTACACTAACTGCACTAACCACATCCTCTGGCAACAAATTCCAGAGATTTATTGTGCGTTGAGTGAAAAAGAATTTTCTCCGATTAGTCTTAAATGTGCTACTTGCTAACTTCATGGAATGCCCCCTAGTCCTTCTATTATTCGAAAGTGTAAATAACCGAGTCACATCTACTCGTTCAAGACCTCTCATGATCTTAAAGACCTCTATGATATCCCCCCTCAGCCGTCTCTTCTCCAAGCTGAACAGCCCTAACCTCTTCAGCCTTTCCTCATAGGGGAGCTGTTCCATCCCCTTTATCATTTTGGTTGCCCTCACCTAACATAGAATAAAGAGACCAAAACGCATAACAAGAAGCATGCAGAAAAAACTGAATTGGAAACTGCAACAAGCCAGAGTCTCTGTATGCAGTGTAACAAAGGAAAAAAGAAACATCACCCATCCTTATAAAACAAATCAAGAAATATAAAATCAGCAGTAAAACTGTACTAACAAAAAGAACATATTTCGAAACAGCTGATGAGTGGAATATCCAATAATTAAAAACTCATATAAAACATTTCCAGATACCAACAAAATATTTAAAAATAGCAGACACAAAGACCCAGTAATGAAAAATAATAAGGATACAAAAATTTTTTTGCTCTGCATACCTGGGAACATTTGATATCCAGGTGTCCTGAGATTGTTCTGAATTAGCAGGAGGTGGGGTGGTTTGCTTGGAACTTTCTCCTCTCTCAGTCACATACCAGCGCTCTCTCTCACACTGGCTCTCAATGACACACCTATACACACATGCTCTCAGTCACTCACATATACACATGCTTTTTCTCTCTCACTTATATAGGCTCTTAATTACACATTTACACACATGCTGTCTATCTTTTCACGCTTACACACACACACAGGCTTTCAATCACATAAATACATGCTGTCTTTTTCTCTCACACACAGACTCTCATTCACATGCTTACAAACATGTCCTCTCTTTCTCTCATTTACACACAGGCTCTCAATCACATACTCACATGCTCCGTCACCTAAATCAGCTCTCAATCACACACAGACACACATGATCTCTCTCTCTCATTTAAACACAGGCTGTCAATCACATACTCACATGCTCCATCACCTAAACCAGCTGTCAGACACAGACACACATGATCTCTCTCTTACTTATACACACAGGCTCTTAATCATACATACACATGATTTCTCTCACACACAAAGGATCTCAATCATACACACATACTCTTTCACACAAACTTACACATACAGGTTCCCAATGGTAAACTTACATTCATGCTCTCTCTCTCTCTCACAGGCAGGCTCTCAATCACAGACATACTCTCTTTCACATATACAGGCTCTCAATCACAGACATACTCTCTTTCACATACACAGGCTCTCAATCATTCACATACATGCAATCTCTCACTCACACACACAGGATCTCAAACACACATGCTTGCTCGCTCATTCACTATCTCTCTCCCCCACCCCGGGAACTTGCGGCGGCAGCAGCCTCCTCCCAACGCTAACCTCTTCATTTTCAGCCCTCGCGGAGGCGGAGTCCCATCGGCCGCGGTTGAAACTCCATTTTCCTCCGAGCCGCGCTGCAGTCTTCTTCCCGTCGGACACTCAGCGGCACCGGCGTGCTCTCTTCTTCCCGCGGCCCGGAAGAGGAAGTGGAGAGCATCGGGTGCCTGCGCGGGAAGACTCCCGCGCAGGCACCCGATGACTCCAGCGCAGGCACCCGGCTGACACCCGATGACTCCCACGCAGGCACCCGATGACTCCAGCGCAGGCACCCGGCTGACACCCGATGACTCCAGCGCAGGCACCCGGCTGACACCCGATGACTCCCGCGCAGGCACCCGGCTGACACCCTGATGACTCCCGCGCAGGCACCCGGCTGACTCCAGTCGTGCCCAGCGTGCTCTCTTCTCCCCCCCGCGGCCCGGAAGAGGAAGTGGTGAGCATCGGGTGCCTGCGCGGGAAGAAGAGACCACACTAGCGTGGTCTCTTCTTCCCGCGCAGGCACCCGATGCTCTCCACTTCCTCTTCCGGACAGCGGGGGGGGGCGGGAAGAAGAGAGCACGCCCGGTGCCGCTGACTCCAGCTGTCCTGCCGCGTTCCGCCCGGGCTGACAGCAAAGGACTCACATGCTTGAAAGCGCGGCTCTCTTAATTTTACCGGGGCAGTGCCGCCCCCGGGAAGCTGGCGCCCTAGGCGACCGCCTAGTTCGCCTAGTGCTTCCGCCGGCCCTGCGCCCCGCAGCAGCCGCGGCACCGCGGACCGGCAAAAAACCCCAACGGCCCGGTACTGGTCCGCGGACCAGTGGTTGGGGACCTGCTTTAGGCGAACCCTGCGTTTTGGTCGTTCGACCCCCGCCGGGGTCGCGACCCACAGGTTGAGAACCACTGCTCTAGACCAATCCTCAAGCTTTTCTACACCTTCTTGGTCTCTCTACCCTGTTGCAGATTTTGGTATCTTCTGCAAAAAGACAAATATTTCCCAATAGTCCTTTCACAATATCACTTACGAAAATGTTGAAAAGAACTGATCCAAGGACCGATACCTGTAGCACCCTACTAGTAACACCCCTCTCCTTAGAGTTAACTCCTTTCATTAGTGCTCTTTGTCAATTCCTACTCAAGCAGTTTCTAACTCAGTAAGTCATTAACCAAGGGTTGCTCAGTTTATTTATAAAATGTTTATCATGCAAGTAATTCTCAAAGCCATTTCAATGGGTAAAGCTGTGCTTTGATTGCAAATGTTAAGATTACTTACCTGGTAATCTCCTTTTCCTTAGTGTATGCAGATGGACTCAAAACAAATGGGTATAGTGTGCTCGTGCTAGCAGTTGGAGACGGATCTGACGTCAGCACGGGTACATATACCCCCACAGGAAGTAAAGCAATTCAGTAATCTTCCTTGCAAAGCTGTTATAGCTATATGTGTACCGACCGATCGATTAATCAGCAGGATTACCCTGACCAATTGATGGTAGCTGGAAACCGCCAGTGTTCTCAACCAGAAGGCGTCGACACCCAGCAGGGTGGAAGCCCTATTATAAGCAAAACATGGCTTACCGTGAGTCAGCGAATCCCCATGTATACCGGCAGCCGGGCGGGATGCTGAGTCCATCTGCATACACTAAGGAAAAGGAGATTACCAGGTAAGTAATCTTAACATTTCCTAGCGTGTAGCAGATGGACTCAAAACAAATGGGATGTACAAAAGCTACTCCCGGACTGGGCGGGAGGCTGCCTGAGGACCGTGTAGGATCGCCCTCGCAAATGATGTGTCCTCCCTGGCCTGAACGTCCAGACGGTAGAATCTGGAGAAGGTATGGAGGGAGGACCACGTCGCCGCTTTACATATCTCTGCAGGCGACAGCAGCTTAGCTTCTGCCCAAGAGGCTGATTGTGCTCTGGTAGAATGAGCCTTGACCTGTATTTATTTATTTATTTAAGTTTTTTATATACCAACATTCAAGACGGTGGTCCCATCATGCTGGTTCACAAGAAACAAGGGTGAAATTATAATAAACTTTACCATTTAAACAATAGTGCAGAAAAGCAGTTACATATAACAAGGAAAACAATAACTTGGAATGAGAGAGGAAATGAAGATCAGATAGTTATATACAAGAATAAATAACATTGTGAAAGGTGGCTATTAACGCTAATGCTAGCGGAGCTTGTTGCATGAAGGGAGTTAGATGGAGTTGGATGGAGTTAGATGGAGTTAGGGAAGGCCTGTGTGAACAGCCACGTTTTGAGTCTTTTCTTGAATGTTGAAATGTTGGGTTCCATTCTAAGATCGGGGGGAATGGAGTTCCATAATGTTGGACCGGCTGTGGAGAATGCCCGATCTCTAAGCGTGATGTGTCTGGTAGTCTTGGCTGGAGGTACTTGAAGTGATCCTTTGTAAGCATCTCTTGTCGGTCTTGTGGAATGGTGTAATCGGAGAGGAATATGGAGATCGATTGGGGCTAATTGATGGATGTTTTTGAAAATGGTGAGAATGGCCTTGTAGATTATTCTGAAGTGGATGGGCAGCCAATGGAGGTCCATCAAGATGGGTGTTATGTGTTCTCTTCTCCTGGTGTTGGTGAGTATACGGGCGGAGGCATTTTGTACCATTTGTAATGGTTTGGTATGTGATGAAGGGAGACCAAGCATGATGGTGTTACAATAGTCCAGCTTTGCGAAAATGATTGATTGTAGGATCGTTCTGAAGTCATGTGTGTGGAAGAGAGGTCGTATTCTTTTCAGCACTTGGAGCTTATAAAAGCAGTCTCTGGTGGTTTTGTTGATGTTGGCTTTCAGGTTTAGGTGATTGTCAATTTGAACTCCAAGATCTCTCACTTGTGTAGTGCTTGGTACGATAGGATGAGTGTATGTGATGGAACTGTTTTCAGGAGTGATGAGTAGAAGTTCCGTTTTTGATGAATTTATTATCAGGTTGAGATTTGTAAGCAGTTGTTTGATATTTTGGAGGCAGGATTCCCAGTACAACAGTGTTTTTGCGAGCGGTGGTGGTTTTCCTGCCTCTACGTAGGCTGCCTTGATAACTTCTTTAATCCAGCGGGCGATGGTAGGCCGTGAGGCCGCTTCCCCTTGGTTCTTCCCGCTGTGCAGGACGAACAGGTGGTCCGTCTTTCGTACTGCTTCTGACATTTCCAGATATCTGGACAGCAGTCTGCCGATGTTGAGATGACGTAGTATTCGACCTTCTTCCGATTTCTTCAAACCTTCCATGGTAGGCAAGGATATGGTTTGGTTGAGGTGAAAGTGTGAGACCACTTTGGGTAAAAAAGAAGGAACTGTACGAAGATGGATGGCCTCTGGAGTGATTCTGAGAAATGGATCACGACAGGATAGTGCTTGTAGCTCTGAGATGCGGCATGCTGAACACACAGCCAGCAAGAACACCATCTTCAAGGTTAACACATGGAGAGACAGGCCTCTAAGGGGCCTGAAGGCTGATCCCGCTAGGAATTCCAATACCAGGTTAAGGTTCCACAAGGGCACTGGCCACTTCAGTGGTGGGCGAATGTGTTTAACTCCTTTCAGGAAGCGTGAAACGTCTGGGTGCTGGGCAATGGATTTGCCGTCACGCCTGGGACCGTAGCAAGACAGCGCTGCTACCTGTACCTTGATGGAGCTGAGAGAGAGACCCTTCTGAAGTCCATCTTGTAGGAAGTCCAAAATGATAGGAATCTGTGCGGTATGCGAATTTGTGCTGTGAGAATCGCACCAGGCTTCAAAGATTCTCCAGATCCTGATATATGTTAGTGATGTGGAGAACTTGCGTGCTCGGAGGAGTGTATTTATCACCGGCTCTGAGTATCCTCTTTTCTTCAGTCTAGCCCTCTCAATGGCCAGACCATAAGAGAGAATTGAGCTGGATCCTCGTGGAGGATGGGGCCTTGCCGTAGCAGGTCCCGGTATGGAGGCAGAGGTAGAGGATTCCCTGCCAGTAGTCTTCTCATGTCTGCGTACCAGGGTCTTCTTGGCCAGTCCGGGGCCACTAGAAGAACTAGACCTCTGTGTCGCTGAATCCTGTGAACAATGGCGCCCAACAGGGGCCATGGAGGAAATGCATATAGTAGGATCCCCTGAGGCCACGGCTGTACCAGGGCATCGATCCCCTGAGCTCGAGGATCCCGCCTGCGGCTGAAATATCTGGGAACTTGAGCATTGGACCTGTCTGCTAATAGGTCCATGGCTGGTGTCCCCCAGTGATCCACAATTATCTGAAAGGCTGTGGGTGACAGCTGCCATTCTCCCGGGTTTAGGCTTTCTCTGCTGAGGAAGTCTGCCGCAGTGTTGTCCTTCCCGGCGATGTGTACGGCGGAGATGTCCTAAAGATTGGCCTCTGCCCAAATCATCAGGGGAGTTATTTCTAGGGACACCTGTTGGCTTCTGGTGCCGCCCTGTCGATTGATGTACGCCACTGTGGTGGCGTTGTCTGACATCACTCTGACCGCTCTGTCGCGAAGTCTGTGGGCAAATCGCAGGCACGCTAGCCTGACTGCCCGTGCCTCTAGTCAGTTGATATTCCATCTTGACTCTTCTCTGGTCCACCGTCCTTGGGCGGTGAGCTGCTCGCAGTGCACTCCCCATCCGTTCAGGCTGGCATCTGTGGTGAGCAGAATCCAGGTTGGGGAGGACATTCTTGACCCCCGGCTCAAGTGGCCGGGCCATAACCACCAGCGTAGTTGATTCCGCACTCTGGCTGGTAGAGGCAGGTGTATGGTGTAGTCCTGTGATCGCGGACTCCATCGAGATAGAAGGGCGCGTTGCAATGGTCTCATATGAGCCCGCGCCCATCGCACCACCTCCAGGGTGGATGCCATGAGGCCGAGGACTTGGAGATAATCTCGAGCTGTGGGCTGGCTGGCGCTCAGCAAGACCTGCAGATGAGTCCGGAGTTTTGACTTTCTCTTGGAGGTCAGGCTGACCTTGTCTTTCTGGGTGTCGAATTGGACCCCTAGGTATTCCAGCAACTGGGATGGTTGTAGGGAACTCTTCTTTATGTTGACTACCCATCCTAGGCTTTCCAGAAGAGCTATAACTCTGTTGGTTGCCCGGTGACTCTCTTCCAGTGACTTTGCCCTGATCAGCCAATCGTCCAGGTAGGGATGGACGAGGATTCCTTCCTTCCTGAGTGCCGCTGCCACTACAACTGTTACCTTGGTAAAGATCCGTGGCGCGGTGGCTAACCCGAAGGGTAAGGCCCGGAACTGGAAGTGCTGATTCAGGACTTTGAAGCGTAAATAGCGCTGATGATCCCGATGAATTGGGATATGCAGGTAGGCTTCTGACAGATCTAGGGAGGTGAGAAACTCCCCTGGCTGTACTGAATTCTTGACAGACCGTAGAGTTTCCATGCAAAAGCTGGGGACCCGTAGGTGTCGGTTGACTGACTTGAGGTCCAGGACGGGCCTGAAGGTGCCCTCCTTCTTGGGTACTATGAAATAAATGGATAATGCCCAGAAGGTACCTCTTCCGCAGGTACTGGGATTAAGGCTTTTAGGGCCAGGAGCCTCTGCAAGGTCACTTCTAGTGCCACTGCCTTGAGTGGCGAACAAGGAGATTCCACAAACTTGTTCGGCGGAAGCCGAAAGAAATCCAGGTAATATCCTTCCCGGATGATGGCGAGGACCCACTGGTCCGAAGTGATCTCGACCCACCTGCGGTAGAAGAGGGTTAGCCTGCCCCCTATGGCTGCTACCCTCGGATGGGTCGGCTGATTGTCATTGTGGGTTACGGCCGGGGCCAGAACCCGGGCCGGTTCTCTTCTTGGTGTGCTTAGCCCGAAAGGGCTGATTCCTGGCCTGAGAACGAGGTGCTTGATAGCGAGACCGGTAAGGGTTGAAGCGCTGCGAGTTTCTACCCCTGGATGGTCTAGAAACAGAACGCTGGTTCCTCCTTGACCTGTCTTCTGGTAGACGGGGTAACGGAGAAGCACCCCATTTAGTAGCCCAATTCTCAAGGTCGCTGCCGAACAGTAGGGAACCCTTAAAGGGCATTCTTGTGAGTCGAGTCTTGGAGGACGAGTCTGCCGCCCAATTGCATAGCCAAAGCTGTCTTCTGGCTGCCACTGAGGAGGACACTCCCTTGGCTGCCGTACGGACGAGGTCGAAGGCTGCGTCTGTGAGAAATGCGAGAGCCGATTCCATGTCTTCTCCCGGGGTGTTATTTCTTGCCTGTGATAAACAGGAGCACGTCACCACGGTGCAGCAAGTCGCAATTCGAAGGGACATGGCTGCTACCTCAAAGGCTTGCTTCAGAATGGTGTCCATGCGGCGGTCATGCGCATCCTTGAGAGCCGCTCCCCCCTCCACAGGAATGGTGGTGCGTTTCACAATTGCATTAATTATGGCGTCTACCCTGGGGCACGCCAGCAGTTCCTTGGCTGTCGGATCTAGAGGGTACATGCCAGACAAGGCCCGACCCCCTTTGAATGAGGCCTCCGGTGCCTTCCATTCCAGCTCAATTAGCTGCTGTGCTGCTTGTAGGAGGGGAAAGTGGTGAGCCGATTGGCGCAGGCCTTCTAGCAGAGGGCTCTGTATAGGGACCCCTGGGGGGTCCTGGCCCGGAATGGCCAGCTCCGATAGGCATTGTGAGACCAGGCCCGGCAGATCTTTCCGAAAGAAGCGTCTCATGGTCCGATATGGTTCTATCTCCGAGGGAAGTTCATTCTCTTCGGGGGGCTCCTCACTTACCTGTGAATAATCCGAATCCCCATGATTGGGGCTGTCGGGTGGTGAATGGCTGCGCCTAGATCTCGAGGGTCCAGGGACCGGATCAACCGGGACGGAAAGACCCATCCGAGGAGCAGACTGCATCTGGACAAAGGCGTGAATCCCCTTAAACAATTCCACCCAGGAAAGCGAAGCCAGATCTGGCCGCAGGGATACCAGGTCTCTCGGATTCCCTGGCTGCTCGCCGCGGCCTGCTAAGTCCGGAGTGTTCTCTAAGGAACCGCTGGGTTGGGACCGGTCCTGTCCTGGGACTGCCATGGCTTCCTCACATTGGGCACATAGGGAGTCTGCTTCCTCGCTCTGTGTGGCTCTAAGATTGCATGCTGAGCAGAGGCTTAGAGCGTTCATGCCTGATTCTGGGGGTGCCAGCTCTGCAGACGCAGAGGCCTTCTTACGCTCCATTTGCCTCAAATGCGGTGTCGTCCTATGATGTGCGCCTAACCTAGGCGTGTAACAGCCTGCGCCTATGAACGGGCGCCTTAAAAACGTGCGCCTATAAACGGACGTCTTATAGAAACGTGCGCCTATGAACGGGCATCTTATGAACAGTGCGCCTATGAACGGGCGTCTTATATAAACGTGCGCCTATAGCAGGCATCTTATGAACAGTGCACCTATCAACGGGGCGTCTTATAAACAGTGCGCCTATGAACGGGCGTCTTATAAATGTGCGCCTATAGCGGGCGTCTTATAAACAGTGCGCCTATCAACGGGCGTCTTATAAACAGTGCGCCTATCAACGGGCGTCTTAGCATATGTGCGCGTATCCTAGTAGCGTGCGCCAAAAACGTGCGCCTATCGCGGGCGTTCACAACGTGCGCCTATCGCGTGCGCTCACAACGTGCGCCTATCGCGTGCACTCACAACGTGCGTTCAGCAAGCAAAAAGCGCTTAATTAGAAAAGAGACGTAGGCAGGCAAAAAATGGCGACCTCCCAGGCGGGCGGCCTCGTAGGCAGGCCCAGTTAGTCCACACTTCCTCGGAGACCAAGTAAAGATGTACGCCTTACCTTGTCTTCGGCGCTTCCCGGCTGCGACCCGGGCAGTCTCCGGCTGCGGGGGGAAAGGGGAATACCTTCACCGCCGCGCTTAAGGAAGTGCACCCGCTGCTTCTAGGCCACGCCCGAACCGCTCGGGGGCCAAGTCCACGCCGGGACCGAGGCTGCCTCTAGGCTGCGCCCGAACCGCTCGGGGGCCAAGCCGCACCCTTCTCGCTCGGGGGCTGGGTCCCTGCTGCGAACCGGCCACCGGACCGAGGCTCCAACCTCCGAGGGACCACGGACGTCAGCTCTGGAAACTCAACTGGGTGAGTGACCACCTGGTATCACCACAGGAGTGCGGGGCTTGTCTTCAGTAGATTTCTTCTAAGAATTTAGTCGATAGAATTTGGAAAACACGCTCAGCGAGCGTGGGTAGCTCCAAACTGCTTTGGAGACGGAAATTACTGAATTGCTTTACTTCCTGTGGGGGTATGTGTACCCGTGCTGACGTCAGATCTGTCTCCAACTGCTAGCATGAGCACACTATACCCATTTGTTTTGAGTCTATCTGCTACACGCTAGGAAATATGGACTTTTATAAAACTGCGCACTATATATGAAGGTAAGCTTATGCAGGTAGGACCTGTAAGCACAAACATTTACCCACAGTAAGCAGAAGCAATCCAGGAAGAGGTTTGGAAGGGAGTTTGTACTTTTTCAAAAGTACTATGTACAATATGTATTTTTCCCTGTAAAAAATATGCACACACATTAGCAGATGTAGATATGTGTGGGTATTTTCAAAGAGAAAATTCACAAATACTTTCCATTTTAACATCAGTATTAAGTCTGCGGGTAAAAAGACCTTTCGAATTTACACCAATGTGGGCCATTAGAAAAGTATCCCCCATATTCTTAAATATTAAACTTTAAATGAATATTCTATTTATGTTGTTACCTTAGTAACAACAACACAGCTTTTCTCCACTGCCTGGCACATTATGAAGTAATTAAAGCCCTGAAAGAAAACTACACTCAGAACCTATAGCAAACCTACCATAATACAGCAACATTTACAAGACTCAAACAGCAGCAAAACTACCTGTGAAAAGGCAGCATTGCAAATATTACACCAAGCCCTAAAACATCGATACACCTTCTACTGGAGTAGAGGAGTAGTCTGCTGGTTAGAGCAGTGGGCTGCAAACCAGGAGTTCAAATCCCATTGCTGCTCCTTGTGACCTTGTGCGACATCACTTCACCTTCCATTGCTTCAGGTAAAACTTAGGGCCTCATTTACTAAGCATTTTTCCCATAGACCCAGAATGAGAGAAAAGTATTAGTAGATCAGGCCCTTAAGATTGTGAGCCCTCTGGGGACAGGGAAATACCTACAGTACCTGAATATAATCCACTTTGAAATGCTTGAAAGGCGGAATATAAATCAAAATGCAGAGAAAACCCTCATCACAAATTTGAAAAGAAAAGGTGCAGATAACTGAACTGGAAACTTCATGAAGCCAGTCTCTGCATGAAGTGCAACACCAGAAAAACAGAAATACATTTCATTTTGTACTGAGCAAAATGATAAAGGGGATGGACAGCTCTCCTATGAGGAAAGACTAAAGAGGTTAGGACTGTTCAGCTTGGAGAGTAAGTACAAGGTTCAGGACTGAACCTACCCTAGTGAGTAACATCACCCTTTGTCTGAGCACAGCCCCTTGAGGGCATCTACAATCTCTCTGGATACTCCAAACCACATCCAGCAGATTAAAATTTCCAACAAGCAACACCTCATCCTTCTTTCCCACCTTTTGGATGTCTTCAGCCAAATCCTGTCCGGTTTTTCTGTCTGTGTCAGAGGTCTGTAGACCATGCCAGTGTAAATAGAAGTGCCATTTTTTTTTAAGACAACCCACAGTGCTTCCCCCTTTCCCCATGTACCCTGCATTTCAGCTGCTTGGATACTATTTTTAATGTAAAGTGCTTACTCCTCTCCCTTTTCTGTCATCTCTATCCTTCCTCAACACATTATAGCCTAGTATGAACCAGTTCTCTGTAATAGCAACAAGCTAGAACATGAAGCTTGAGCTAGGACTCAGAGCTTCAAGTGGGAACTAGAACAGGAGGCTTGGAGCAATGACTGCAACTGAAGCTCCAAGCAGAGACTGGAACTAGAAGCTTGGAGCAGGCCTTGGGATCTTGGTATTGAGAACCAGAGATGGAATCACCAGTACAGGAAACTGAATCTGGAACTTGGCACAGAGACTGGAACAAGGCAGGAGCTGGAACTTCAAGCAAGTAGCACAAATTTGCTGTAGAAGAAGAGTTCATATTACTAGAGAGCCTGGGTAGGCTTCTGGTTGCTGTGAACAACTTCCTGTTTCCAGCAATTCCCATTTAAGCCTGGCTTGGCCAATCTGGTTCCCCTGGGGAGGGGAGGGGGAGGAATGGCCATCTTCTCTCTCCTTGGTCTCTTATGCTCCTGGCTCTACTTACTTCCAGTTCCCTGGTTGTCTCTATTGCTAAGGATGTGGCCCTTCATCTCCCTGCTGTTGCTAGTCAAAACCTCGCTGGCGCCTTTCCCCGACACCAAATTAGTTCACCTCTGGTCTGATGCACCTCCAGCGTAGCCTCAAGGCATCATAAGGCATACTAGGAACATGGCTGAACTTCCAGCAGCCCTTGAGCACTTTTATAAGTCCTGTAGGCAGGATTCCTATGACATGTACGCATGATATCACATCCTGCCTTGTACAAAGGAAGTTCAGAACCACTACCCACTGCCTTCGCAACAGGTCTCCTGCCTTAGAAGTGCTAGTTACTCACAGTCTTTCCTCTGGTTATATTTCCTGCTTGTTTTGTGGTTCTCTTCCATTCCTGGTTCCTGCCTCCCTTAGTGTCTGCCTCCTGGTTTTATCCTGTCCTTCCGTGTTTGTCAGTGTCTGGTCCCCTGTGTCTTGGTCTTCCTGGCTTGACTCCTTGTGCCTGACCTTGGACTGGATCCTGACTCTGCTTCATCTTCTGCCTGCCCAAACCTCAGATTGGACCTAGACTCCACTTCTGCTTCAGTCTGTAAGTCCTGCCAGCCGCCAGAACCTGAAGGCTCAACCCACAGAGGAGGTGGCTGGTAAGGCAGAAGATTGTCTCCTGGCAAGTCAGGTTAAGGCCTATCTTGTGCTTGCACAAAATAGGCAGCAACAACTTAACAGTAGTACAAGGGCCCAGTACCACTCAGCGTGACAATATCCAATAACATAAGACTACATAATAGCACATGGTCACAAACCACTATGATACCACTAAAAGAATTGAGCTTTAGAAAAAAAATTGCCTAGTTGGTGGCTACTCATTATTAAACAATGAGCATTTACTGGTATTAATGTGAGGCACTTAAATTTCTACTGCAGCAAGTCATTCAGTCACAAAAGCATTACCAAGCACTGAACCAACTTTTATTAATGACATGCCTGACTTGCAGCTACTCTGTATTAAACTTCACAGCAGGAGAGTTTACAGGGAAAGCATTTACCACCAGTCATGAAGCAATTAATTGCCAGAGCAAATATGCTACTTCAACATATTTTAATACACACAGAAATGACTATAATTTAATAACAGGGAAGTAAAGAGTGTTAGCAAAGAAAGAACACAAGCATCTTAAAGACATCCTAGAAACCTAGAAAGTGCAGCAGATAACAACAAGCTCTATCCCAGTGTTTCCCAACCTTTCCAAGCCCAAGCTACACATACATTATAAAAAATGTTATGTGGCACATCATCCTCCATGGCAGTGGGGCTATGAAGAGGACCCATATGGCTAAAAAAGAGCTATGGAATCACTGAAAGCCTCACCAGTTTCTATTCCAAATTTTAAACACAGGGTGACATGGAGCAGAAACATACATGAACTCATCACCATGGACCAGCTTCCTTTACATACAAGTACAGGAGCACGAACATAAGGGCATAAAAAGTTGCCATGCTGGGTCAGACCAAGGGTCCATCAAGCCCAGCATCCTGTTTCCAACAGAGGCCAAAACCAGGCCACAAGAACCTGGCAAGTACCCAAACACCAAGAAGATCCCATGCTACTGATGCAATTCATAGCAGTGGCTATTCCCTAAGTCAACTTGATTAATAGCAGTTAATGGACTTCTCCTCCAAGAACTTATCCAAACCTTTTTTGAACCCAGCTACACTAACTGCATTAACCACATCCTCTGGCAACAAATTCCAGCGCTTAATTGTGTGTTGAGTGATAAATCATTTTCTACGATTAGTCTTAAATGTGCTACTTGCTAACTTCATGGAGTGCCCCCTAGTCCTTCTATTATCCGAAAGTGTAAATAACTGATTCACATCTACTCATTCAAGACCTCTCATGAGCCCTAACCTCTTCAGCCTTTCCTCATAGGGGAGCTGTTCCATCCCCTTTATCATTTTGGTTGCCCTTCTCTGTACCTTCTCCATTGCAACTATATCTTTTTTGAGATGCGGCAACCAGAATTGTACACAGTATTCAAGGTGCGGTCTCACCATGGAGCGATATAGAGGCATTATGACATTTTCCGTTTTATTAACTATTCCCTTCCTAATAATTCCTAACATTCTGTTTGCTTTTTTTGACTGCTGCAGCACACTGAGCCAACGATTTTAAAGTATTATCCACTATGAAGCCTAGATCTTTTTCCTGGGTGGTAGTTCCTAATATGGAACCTAACATCGTGTAACTACAGCAAGGGTTATTTTTCCCTATATGCAACACCTTGCACTTTTCCACATAAAATTTCATCTGCCATTTGGATGCCCAATCTTCCAGTCTTGGAAGGTCCTCCTGTAATGTATCACAATCTGCTTGGGATTTAACTACTCTGAATAATTTTGTATCATCCGCAAATTTGATAACCTCACTCGTCTTATTCCTTTCCAGATCGTTTATATATATATTGAAAAGCACCGGTCCAAGTACAGATCCCTGAGGCACTCCACTGTTTACCCTTTTCCACTGAGAAAATTGACCATTTAATCCTACTCTCTGTTTCCTGTCTTTTAACCAGATTGTAATCTATGAAAGGACATCGCCTCCTATCCCATGACTTTTTAGTTTTCTTAGAAGCCTCTCATGAGGGACTTTGTCAAACACCTTCTGAAAATCCAAATACACTACATCTACCGGTTCACCTTTATCCACATGTTTATTAACCCCTTCAAAAAAATGAAGCAGATTTGTTAGGCAAGACTTCCCTTGGGTAAATCCATGTTGACTGTGTTCCATTAAATCATGTCTTTCTATATGCTCTATGATTTTGATCTTGAGAATAGTTTCCACTATTTTTCCCGGCACTGGTCAGGCTCACTGGTCTATAATTTCCCGGATCACCCCTGGTGCCTTTTTTAAATATTGGGGTTACATTGTCCACCCTCCAGTCTTCAGGTACAATGGATGATTTTAATGATAGGTTACAAATTATTACTAATAGATCAGAAATTTCATTTTTTAATTCCTTCAGTACCCTAGGATGCATACCATCCGGTCCAGGTGATTTGCCACTCTTTTCCTCACTGTAAAATCCCTGTTAAGTACATAATCTAAATTCAGCTTGATCTGTGTATGTGTCCCTCAGTATTGTAGACTCTAGGATATCCTCCCCTCCAAGATATGGAAAGTAAGGCTCCCAGGATGAATCAAATGGATCTCCAGTAACTCCAATTATCTTAGTTGTTTCTCTTCCAGGGACAGAGACTCCTGTGGCATGGGGGGGGGGGGGGGGGGCGGGGTCGCAGATGTCTTTCAAAAACAATTTTCCTTTCTTCTCTACGATGGTAACTAGATCTTTCTGGTGGACAGTCACAAAGTCAATAGCAGGGAAATCTCCCCTCTTTTCCCCCCACTCCTGGGCAGGAAGGATGAGCTAATCTTCCTCCCAAATCAAAAAAAGTACATGAAAAACTCTCCAAAAATTTCAAAATCCCACTCCAAAAATTGGTTTCCATCTTCCTAGCCTTTCCCATGGCAGGGATGTTTCCCACCCTGAGCAGTAGTAGAGGAAGTAAAAAAATCAGAATAAAGTGAAAAAAAATAAACCCTTCAAAATCCAAAAGCATTGAGACACACTCATCAGCACAGGGTGTGGACCAGCAAGGTATTGTCTTACTTCCTATCCTATTTAACTAGGAGTGTGAGGTCCAGCTAAACAGGAATAGTGGATCAACGAAAAAGATACTCTCTCTTCAGATTATAAACAAAAAGCCCACTACTGCAGCAACCTTACAGGGGTTGCTGTGGCAAAGAGGTATGCTCCAATTCCTACTTTCCTACAGGTCCTCCATGGAATGCATGATCTGGTATGAGAGGGTACTGTAGTAGGGCTGCTAAGCAATAGTGGTCATCATGCAATCAAATTTTATATAATTACTGGAAGGATGACATTAGATAAAACTACTGCAGAAGCATACAGCTTAAAAAAAAAGGAGACTATAATAGAATGAGGAGATTAGTTATGACAAAAAACTAAAAGGAGCAGTTACAAAGGTTAAAAGTTTGCATGAGGCATGATAGTATTTAAAAATAACATTTTGGAAGCCCATATAAAATGTATTCCATACATTAAAAAAGATCAAAGGAAGACCAACAATTGCCAGCATGATTTAATGGTAAGGTAAAAGAGGCAGTTAACACTAAAAGGGCATTGTTCAAAAAAATGAAAAGTAGATCCAAATGATGAAAATAGGCAGTAGGATAAGCACTGGCAAGTCAGATAAAAACAGGAATAAGACAAGTCAAGAGAGAATTTGAGAAACAGTTTGCCAGTGAAGCAAAAACTAATAAAACCTTTTCCAAGTATATTCAAAGCAAAAAGCCTGACTATGAGACAGTCATTTGAGCTGCTACATAACTGAGAGGCAAAAGGGATGCTCAGGATGTAAAAGGAAATAGCAGAAAAACTGAATGAATTCTTTGCCTTGGTCTTTATGGAGGAAGATGTTGAGAACATACCCACTCCTGAAACATTCTTTAATAGTAGAAATTCTGAGCAACTAAAACAAATACCTATGATAATGGAGGATGTAATGTATCAGCTTGACAAACTAAAGAGCAATAAACCACCAGTATTGGATAGCATCCACCTCAAAGTTCTAACAGAACTCAAACATGAAATTGCTAGCTTGTTACTAGTAATTTGTAATTTAACATTTTAAACAGCCACAAAGCTGAAGACTAGAAGATGGCAACTGCACCTTGAATACTGTGTGCAGTTCTGGTAGTCCCATCTTAGGAAAGACACAGAAAACTAGAAATGCTACAGATGAGGACGACAGAAATGATAAAGGGGATAGAACAGCTATCCTATATTGAGAGCCTACCCAGGCTAGGCCTCTTCAGCTTGGAAAAGAAACAGCTGAGAGGGGACATGAGAGAAGTTTATAAAATCATGAGTGGGGTGTCACAGGTAAATATTTACTTTCAAAAAACAATAAAACAAGAGGGCATGCCATGAAACTAACAACCAGAAGATTTAAAACTAATCATAGAAAGGAGTGGAGGAATAGGCTGGTGGTTAGAGCAGTGGGCTACAACCCAGGGAAACCAGCGTTCAAATCCCACTGTTGCCCCTTGTGACCTTGCCATAGAGGAGGTGGTTAAGGTGACTAGCATAGTGAGGCTTAAAAAAGGTTGGCCAACTTCCTGGAGTAAAAGTCCAAAATGCATTACTCTTTGGGGAGGTGGCTGCTGCCCCAGGCCGGTGGCAGCAGAAAAGAGGAGGGTTGCTGCTGGCAGCCAGGGTGGAAGGATGATGCCCACACCACTGGAGACCAGGCCAGCAGCAGCTGAAGGGATGTGGGGCAGGGTGAGGGGTTGCCTCAGGTGGCAGATTGCCTTGAGCTGCCCTGGCTCTAGGGGTGAACAACAGGAAATTGATCTACTTTTTGAGATTTTCCAGCTCCATGTGACCTAAATTGACCACTGTCGGAAGCAGGATGCTAAGCTCGTAGGACCTTGGTCTGACCCAGCATAGCATTTCTTTCTTTCTGAATTAGGGCAGGACTTGAGTGGAAATCTGCAGGGGTTTCTATATGAACTTTTCAATTGCCTGAATTTCTCCCAACCTTTTCCAAACCAAGGCACACCTACATTAACAAAAATGTGTGGCACTCAAACTCTGCCAAGCAGGCACTGCAGACATATAAGGATTTATATAGCCAAAACACTGAAGAAGATGTTGATGAGATACCTATGCTGGAATTGGCTTTTAATGATGATGATTCAGAAGAACTGAAACAAATCACAGCGAATCTGGATGATGCAATAGGGCAACAGGGCAGACTAACAAAAGAGTAACAAATCACAGACCATATAGTTTACACCCAAAGTTCTGAAAGAACTCAAAAATGAAATTACAGATCTATTACTAGTAATTTGCAATTTATCATTCAAATCAGCTATTGTACCTGAAGACTGGACAATGTGATGCCAATCTTTAAAAGGGGCTCCAGGGAAACCTCAGACCAGTGAGTGACTTCAATGCCAGGAAAAAACATAGAAACTATTCTAATGAACAAAATCACACAACATTTGGAAAGATATGGTTTAATGGGACACAGAAGCATGCATTTACACAAGGGAAGTCTTGCTTCACCAATCTGCTATCATTTTTTGAAAGGGTTAATAAAAATAGGATAATGGTAAGCCAGCTAACTTACATGGGATATTCAGCAGCGTGACTATGCTGTTGAATATCTCCATGTGTGCCACTACTTAACAGTCTAATTTATCCAGTTAACTGGATAAGTAGGAATATCACTACTTATCTGGCTATATTAGTTGGATAAATAGCACCGTCCCAATCCTCTCATTGGCTGCCCCTGAGTTATCCGGTGGTCTACTTAGCGAAATAAGTGACTTCTTCAGCTAAGTGGTAGCTGCTGGACATAGCCAAATATGTAGCAGCTGCTATTTATCCAGCTATGTAGCGCTGAATATCAGACTAACTTTTTGAACACAGAAAGGGCTGATTTAATTTTGTTTTGATTGCTGTGGTTTCCAGACTCAGAGGGTCATTTACTTAGCTGCTTTAGGTGTTTACCAAATGGTAAATGCCTTAACGCAGCGATAACATGTGCTATTTGAACTACATCTTGTTATTCCACCTCAATATCACAGGTATGGTCATGAACTGCTTTACATGCAAATCCATGCAAAGCAATTCATTATTAGGTAATTTCATGCTAATAAAAGAACCTGGCTTTCCTGAAAAATTGCAAGCCACAATATTCTAAAGTTGGCTACAACTCCCAAGTTGGAGCTAACTTCCCCCTAGGGGCACAGGAATGCTAATGGGCATTCCAATGCTCCTAGGATCATCTGTGCCTACTAATCTGTTTAAAAGGAATATTACAGGTAGGGAAGGATTTCCAGCTCTCTTACAACGAAATCTACAAGTGAAAATAAGAACATAAGAAAATGCCATACTGGGTCAGACCAAGGGTCCATCAAGCCCAGCATCCTGTTTCCAACAGTGGCCAATCCAGGCCATAAGAACCTGGCAAGTACCCAAAAACTAAGTCTATTCCATGTTACCATTGCTAATGGCAGTGGCTATTCTCTAAGGGGTAGATTTTAAAAGAAGCGCGATCAGCCTACTTTTGCTTGCGCATCAGACTCAAGCAAAAGTACGCTGGATTTTAGTAGATACGCGCGGAGCCGCGCATATCCACTAAAATCCCTGGATCGGCGCGCGCAAGGCTATTGATTTTGTATAGCCGGCGCGCGCCGAGCCGCGCTGCCTAACCCATTCCCTCCAAGGCCGCTCCGAAATCGGAGCGGCCTCGGAGGGAACTTTCCTTTGCCCTCCCCTCACCTTCCCCTCCCTTCCCCTACCTAACCCACCCGCCCGGCCCTGTCTAAACCATCCCCTTACCTTTGTCGGGGGATTTACGCCTCCCGGAGGGAGACGTAAATCCCCGCGCGCCAGCGGGCCTCCTGCGCGCCGGGCCGCGACCTGGGGGCGGGTACGGAGGGCGCGGCCACGCCCCCGGACCGCCCCGGGCCGTAGCCACGCCCCCGTACCCGCCCCCAAAACGCTGCCGACACGCCCCCGGAACGCCGCGACGACCGGGCCCGCCCCCCGACACGCCCCCGACACGCCCCCCTCCGAGAACCCCGGGACTTACGCGAGTCCCGGGGCTCTGCGCGCGCTGGGAGGCCTATGTAAAATAGGCTTCCCGGCGCGCAGGGCCCTGCTCGCGTAAATCCGCCCGGTTTTGGGCGGATTTACGCGAGCAGGGCTCTGAAAATCCGCCCCTAAGTGAACTTAATAGCAGGTAATGGACTTCTCCTCCAAGAACTTATCCAATCCTTTTTTAAACACAGCTATACTAACTGCACTAACCACATTCTCTGGCAACAAATTCCAGAGTTTAATTGTGCGTTGAGTAAATAAGAACTTTCTCCGATTAGTTTTAAATGTGCCCCATGCTAACTTCATGGAGTGCCCCCTAGTCTTTCTACTATCCAAAAGAGTAAATAACCGATTCACATCTACCCGTTCTAGACCTCTCATGATTTTAAACACCTCTATCATATCCCCTCTAAGTCGTCTCTTCTCCAAGCTGAAAAGTCCTAACCTCTTTAGTCTTTCCTCATAGGGGAGTTGTTCCATTCCCCTTATCATTTTGGTAGCCCTTCTCTGTACCTTCTCCATCGCAATTATATCTTTTTTGAGATGCGGCGACCAGAATTGTACACAGTATTCAAGGTGCGGTCTCACCATGAAGCGATACAGAGGCATTATGACATTTTCCGTTTTATTCACCATTCCTTTTCTAATAATTCCCAACATTCTGTTTGCTTTTTTGACTGCCGCAGCACACTGCACCGACGATTTCAATGTGTTATCCACTATGACACCTAGATCTCTTTCTTGGGTTGTAGCACCTAATATGGAACCCAACATTGTGTAATTATAGCATGGGTTATTTTTCCCTATATGCATCACCTTGCACTTATCCACATTAAATTTCATCTGCCATTTTGGAAGCCCTTCCACCGATGATTGCTGCTAAATTTAGGCTATTTATGTTTCAGTATTGGAGATAGTTGTCTAGAATGGACTGCAAATAGAAATGCAGAAAAATCCAGGGAGCTCTGAATGAAGGCCCAAGTACCCTCAGTTTCGGGCAATCCCCATGGGACTGGGGTAACTTCTGAAGGAGCTGGAAACTAACAGGCCGATACAGTAAGGAGCGGTAGGAAGAGGTGCGTTACGGCCGGGCGCACCCTTGTTGCCGCACATAGAGTTCAGATCATCTACCGCTCGATACTGTATTTAAATAGCTTGCAAATGCAAGCCGCGTCCAAGAAGCGTCCGTGAAGCGTTAGGACCGCGCAATCGATTTTACTGTATAGAGCGCTATACAGCGCCTATACAGTATCCTGGGTGCGTTGGTACCTGTCATTTCAAACGTCATTTGAAATGACGTTTGAAATGACAGGTACCGGGGGGATTGCGAGTCCTCTTCCCCCCTCCCGAAGCAAGGCAGCGCGAAAATTAAAACAAAAGTGAATAAAGTGTAATAAGAGTAATAAAAGTAAACTTACTGCATGTGAATTTTCTTTGAACAGTCCTCTCTCTCTCCTCCCGAGGCACGTACTGCGGCTCCCCTGCCTCCCGGGGTCAGCCGGCGGCGAAAGCAGCAGGCGAAAGCATACGGGCAGGCGGGCGAAAGCATACGGGCGAAAGTGAATAAATTAACGCCCGTACGCAGCGGGCATGCATTCATTCACTCACCTTCACCGGCGGGCGTGCATTCATTCAGGCTGAGGGAGCCGGCGGGCGTGCATTCATCCAGGCGGAGGGAGCCAGCGGTGAAAGCGGCTTCCAGCAGCCCCCGCTGGCGAAGGTGAATCAATGCGCCTGTGCGTGCAATTTGGGAGCTCAAGGCGTGACGTCAAGACATTTGACGTCACGGCATGTGACGTCGGCATTCGCTAATGCACTGCCTTGAGCGCCTAAACTGCACTCACAGGCGTGCATTCATTCACCTTCGCCGGTGGGGGCAGGGGAGCCAAAGTGGCTTCCAGCAGCCCCCGCCGGCGAAGGTGAATGAATGCAATTTGTGCGCTCAAGGCAGTGCATTAGCGAACGCCGACGTCACACGCCGTGACGCCAAACGTAGTGACATCACGCCTTGAGCGACCAAATTGCACGCACAGGCGCGCATTCATTCACCTTCGCCGGCGGGGGCTGCTGGAAGCCGCTTTCTCCGCCGGCTCCCTCCGCCTGGATGAATGCACGCCCGCCGGCTCCCTCCACTGGATGGATGCATGCACGCCCGCCTGCCGGCGAAGGTGAGTGAATGAATGCACGCCCGCCGGCTCCCGCCATGTATGGGCATGCATTCATTCACTTTCGCCCGTACGCTTTCGCCTGCCCGCCCGTACGCTTTTGCCCTCCGCTTTCGCTGCCGGCTGCCCCGGGGAGGCAGGGGAGCCGCAGTGCTCAGGAGGAGGGGAGAGAAGACTGTTCAAAGAAAATTCACATGCAGTAAGTTTACTTTTATTATACTTTATTTACTTTTGTTTTAATGACATGTTGAGCCGATTTTCACCCTGCGCCTTGCTTCGGGAGGGGGGGATTTTGACCGGAGCCTGCCTATTGCTGTCACACCACACTAACGCCAGGGTAAGGGTCCCATGGGGGTGAGGGAGTCGTTTGCCCATGAAATTTCGTCTCTCTGACCTGACGCTCCACACTAACACAGGGGTAAGGGTAGGCGGTAAGTTATCAGGTTAAACAGGAGATAATCGGGGCGCACATTGCTGTATGGGAGGGAATAGCTAATCGGAGCGTTTACATCTCATATACATGCTGCGGGCGGAAAGGGTTACCGGTTGATTTAAAGAAGCAGTAAGAATGAGTTTAAAGGGGTAGTGAATTGCGGGTTGGACTTACGCGGCCAAATTGTGAGTTAGAAGTGGGTTAGAAGCAGGGTAACCGCAGCCGCGCTTTACTGTATTGGCCTGTAAATTAGGTGAACACCGCCTGGCAAAATAATTTTAAAATAAGTTCTATTCTGCTATTACTATTCTAGGTGTTACCTCACCGCACCAATTTTGAAATTACGGTTTGTGTCAAACAGAATGCATTTATGACAGCAGAAGGCACTCTTATTGCCTGGAAAAGTCACGCATCACATTTCTGGTGGGCCAGTGAAAGATCACAGTCTACTGAGGTTCCTGGAAATTTGTTAAAATGGTCCATTCACTGCTCAGCAAGATGGGATATCAAATAGATAGTGGTCTCTTTTCTCAATATAAAAGAAATAACAGTTTTCATGTTAATGATCTCATGATTAGTGCTATTTGTACCCATTTAGTCATATAATTTCAGTCTTTGGGGACATCTGTATCTACTAATCTGTTTAAAAGCAGCTGTTAATCAGACTAAGTATACTGGAGGGAAAGAGGAGAGGAAAAAAGGCATACAATGAGTCAAATGTGTTAGTCTAGCCAGCCCCAAGCAGAACAGAAGAGGTACTCAGGAGATCTTCTTGCTGTGCCCCCTGCACTCAAAAATCCAATTTAACAAGCTTCACCGGGATACGAATCATTTCACAAGAATGGATCTAATTTTAATTTATAGCAGAACCTTGTTGCCAAAAGAGCAACAGTCTTCAGAGAGAGCAGTACAAATGAAAACTAGAGTTTTAATCTAGTGACCCACAACAGAAAGAAATGAGCAGAGAGAGCAATGGGACAAGACATCGTACACTGCATCCTTAGCTATATGGAACTGGAGGGATTTTTTTTTTTGATCCATAAATCAACGTCAGCCATAAATAGAAGAAAGTTGAGAGCCAGAATACTCCAAGTGGCGCCAAAACCCTTTAAAGGTGGCACAGGGTTAAAATACTTTTCAACAACTGTTCTGCCAATGTTCTCAACACCAGGCACCCTACACTCCACATTCACAAGATGCTACTCATAGGCTAGATCAGAGGATCTCAACTCTATCCTCTTAGGACACACAGCCTGTCAGGTTTTAGGATATCCATAAAGAATATGCATGAGATAGATGTGCATACAATGGAGCCAATGTATGCAAATCCATCTCACACATATATTCATCGTAGATATCCAGAAACCTCAACTGATTGGGTGTATCCTAAGGACTGGTTTGAGAACCACTCGTCTAGATAATTACAGGTGGGGGGGGAAGGGAGGCGAGGGCACAGCTCATTTGGATTTAACCATGTACAAAACCTTACCTAGGTATTCAGCTTTGAAACATGGCTGCACGTAAATCCGTACTTTATTGCAAGTCGCAGCTAAACCCAAGGAACTCATAGGAAAAAGGAGTTCAGCAAAACAGCACAAAGCAAAAGAAGAAAAGGCCTTAAAACGAGGAAAGAAACAGACACCATCACAGTAACATCGTGATTGCACAAGCATCCTTTAATAACTTGTGTCATCTGGCCTTTTTGAGGGGTTATTTTGGTCCAACAGCAGTATTTTATCTTTTCTAAAGAGAGATTCCAACTGAGCTGGGTCAGGGAAAAAAAAGGAATATTCAGTTCAAAGTTAAACCAATAAAATTCATTATGAATATACTTTCTTTTCTGGCATTTTATTACCAAGTTAATATTTATGTTGATTTTTTTTTTTAAAGATTGTGCTTAACCATTTCCATCAACATGAATCTAAGTAAACAGGGGCTGCTGTCCTAATGCTTATCAGAACTCAGTCTGGCATCAAAATGACTTAAGCAAGGCAAGAGGCAAAGAGTGAATTCCAGGAAGGAGAATACTTAAACAGGTAACATGGCCATTAGAAAAAATAGAATATGCACACTAGCCTATTCGTCAGAAAAGTTTACAACAAAAATATATTCTGACAAAAAAGTAAGGTGATTAAGAATAAGAGCCAATGAGGAGAAGGATAGTCAAATAGGCACGTGTATGGTGTATTCTCAAAAATCTAGCCACTGATACAGTTGCTAACAAAATAAGTCATTTGGGCAACTATAAAGGAATGATCTATTATATAAGGTATATATTCAGTGCTTGGTTTGGTCAATCCAACAGCTCTCTTTATCAATATCCTACTCTAAAGTGTACTGAATCTGCCTAAGCATTTGACAAAGTTTGGCTCAAACACCAAATCAAACTTCATATAGCACCTGAAAATTAAAATTGACAAATTCCATGTAAAAATCGGCATTGCTATGGATATTTAATCTTGCCCTTTCATATGCTAGCCAGCTAAATGCGTGTGAGATCCATGTCTGGGATTCAATCCCAGTCCTTCTTTCCATAGCATTACCCCTCACAATTTTGCTTTTAGTCTGAGGTTAACAAACAAACCATCATGGTCAACCATTCACTCTGTTATCCCAAGCACAGAAACAGACATCATCTGCTAGCATTCCAATGCATAAAAATATACAGACATACATACTTTTTTAAAATCATCTCCATCTGCACACAGGCACATATACATATACATACATGAAAGAAAGGAATCAAAGCAAGGGAGAGACAAATGTATCAAATAATGAAAGCCCCACTACTGCATTTCTATACATCACATAAATAGATTTCAAAACATCAACCACTGTGTAATTCAAATCTGTGGACAGAACAAAAAAACCACATTCATTCATGTAAATAAGGGTCACAACAGCTACAAAAATACAGAAAGGGCTTCCATACACACACACAGAGGACTTTTCAGAGTAGATACACAAGTGCAAAAATTTGCAGTTACTTTCCCTTTGAAAACTGCCTAAGAAAAAGTCTGTACACACATTTATTTCTTTAAACATTTATATACTGTGTTATCTACAATTCTAAGTGGTTTACAATAAAAAACAGCCATAAAAAAGAAAACAGTCAAACATTTATTGACAAAATCCATTTGCAGCTGCTATTTGTGCAGGGAGTTTTTCCCCTGAGGAAAATTCACACCCAGAAATACAAACACCTGCGTGTACCTAGCGGGTAAATGTGCTTGCATACTGGTACGACGTGCAGAACTTTGCCTGCAGATAGGGTAGACAGTTTCAAAAACCTCATTTCCATGTGGAAATGGCTTTTGACAATTGCCCCCTCTATCTAGGCCCAATAACAGTTTTCACAGCCTATACGTCAGCAAATATTTAAATTAACCTTTTGGGACCAGTGCTTCTCTTCCACAAAGGCACTACAAAAATGATTTAAAAAAAAGAAAAATAAACACAGCTAGAAACAACCGTCTCAGAAGTTAATTTATGTAACAGGAATATATACTGTTTTGCTATTGGAGAGATATTTTAATAATGTAAGGATTTCTATACCTCATAGGCAGTGAAAGCATAATTTATAAACTTCCTTTGGCACAAAACAAGCGAGAATAACCCTCCATCTAATACAGACTAGTGTATTTTATTTATATAAAACACATGGCATTTTATTGAAAAAAAGATGTTGAACTAATCTCTACTATTGCTGTTCAAGTCTGCTTTGGTTTGACGGTGATTATCCGAATGCTGTGTATTTACATCACGTAGGGCGCTATTGTTTTAGACCCTCTCAATGATTGCTATCCTCCTGGAACAGTTTTATTGAAAAAGGAGGAATCTAAAATTTCTAAATAAATAAATCACAAGTGGCCGAGCCATGACTTAGCTAAGCATTCCTACTAGCTAAATCAATTGCACATTGATTTAGCATGCTCAAACATATCCAACCAAATTGACCTCTCCTCTGCTGATAACGCTATCTCTATCTCTACCTGGTTTGAGGTTACCCTCAACATTGCAAACCAAACCTGCCCCACTGCAATGAAAACTACCCAATCTAACAAAAAACCATGGTACACATCTGATCTCAAAAAACTCAAAACACTCCTCAGAGCCTCAGAAAGACACTGGCGTAAACATCCCTCCCTAGGAGCAAAAACCTCCTACTACCAACTCATGCACAATTACAGGAAAGCTATTCTACAAACTAAACGAGAATATTATGCAAACAAAATTCACAATCTTCAATACAACGCCAAAGCTCTCTTTACCTTGATCTCTAACCTCACCAGTTCCACTCTAAACCAACCGCAACAACCCGCATCTAAAAGATGGTGCAATGAATTAGCTCACTTCTTTCAAAACAAAGTCACCACACTCTCCGCCCACTTTTCCCTCTACTCTACCAATGTGATACTTCCCACCATCAATCAACCAGCTGCCCTCTCTTCCTTTGAACTCTCCTCCTCCCTGGAAATTGAAAATATATTTACAAAAATGAGACCCTCCTCACACCCCTCTGAAACAATTCCTACCAAGCTCCTCCTATCTATTCCCCAAATCATATCTAAACCTCTCTCTAACATACTCAACCATTCTCTGGAACAAGGCTCAGTCCCTGACATACTAAAACAAGCTGTGGTTAAACCCATTCTTAAAAAACCCAATCTTGATCCCTCTATTCTATCTAATTTCAGACCTATCTCCAATCTCCCTTTCCTCTCCAAAATCCTTGAAAAACTAGTCAACTCTCGCCTATCTGAATATCTTGACCTACATCAAATCCTCTCTCCCACACAATATGGTTTCCGGAAACACCTCAGTACAGAAACCTTGCTCCTTTCCCTAAAAGACACTATAATCAAAGGAATGGACAGTGGTAACTCCTATCTTCTGGCTATGTTGGACATCTCCGCAGCATTTGATACCGTTAACCACAACATCCTTATTAACATCCTCATGAGTATTAGTATCACCGGAACTGCTCTTTCATGGATAAAATCATACCTTCAAAATTGCCATTATGCAGTTACCATTGATAACCATAAATCCGACCCGATCAGCCTTGACCGAGGCGTTCCCCAAGGTTCCTGTCTCTCCTCAACTCTGTTTAATTTATACATGCTCCCTCTTGCCAATCTCCTTACTAATCTAGGTATCAAACATTTCATCTACGCAGATGATGTTCAAATTCTCCTCCCCTTTACAGACTCCCTTCAAACCGCTCTCCAAAACTGGGAATCCTGCCTCACCTCTATTAACCTACTACTCACTGACATGCACCTCGCTCTCAATCCTCAGAAAACTGAACTCCTCATCATCTCCTCAAAACGCCCTTTACCACCCATTCCCCCATCCTACTCTTCTACAATCTTTCCTACTCACACCCATAACCTGGGTGTTATGATTGATGACCAGCTCACCCTTAAACCCTTTATAAAATCTATCCTCAGTGATTGCTACTTCAAACTGCAAACGCTTAAAAAACTTAGACCATTGCTACACTTCACTGACTTTCGCACCATCTTACAGTCTATTGTTTTTTACAAAATAGACTATTGTAATGCCCTTCTCCTTGGCCTCCCTGCCTCACATACCAAACCCCTACAACTATTACAGAATGCCTCAGCACGCATCCTTACAAACTCTAAAAAGAGAGACCATATTACACCAACACTATAGAGCTACACTGGCTACCAATTAAATCGAGAATCCTATACAAAACCTTATCCCTCATCCATAAATGCATTATAAATGAGAACACCCAATGGATCAACCCTTCACTCACACCACGCACCTCCACTAGACCCACTCGTTCCACCCATCAAGGAACGCTCCGCCCCCCTTCGATCAAATCCACCAAACTCACCTCCACAACAAAAAGAGCTTTTTCACTGGCTGGCCCCACTCTATAGAACTCCATGCCTCCAGACTTACGCACTGAAACCTCCACTCCCAAATTAAAAAAAAAACTTAAAACGTGGCTGTTTCTACAGGCCTTCCCCTCAATTAATTCACAATATTTTGATCCACCGTGCGATGTGAATGAATAAAAGCAAAGAGTTGTATTTCACCATCTTAACCTTCTTTCCACTGTTATCGGAGCATAACATTGTAAATATTGTAAATATTGACCAATATACCCAGTCCTGGCCTGTACATACAGTTTCTTCCTTATTTTACCTATTTAACTGTACCGAGTTAACCTATATTTAGCTGTACCTATAACCTATATTTAACTGTAACATTTAACTGTACCGAGTTCACCTATATTTATCCTCTTACTACAGTTTTTGGTTCTCTGTAAAAAGCCTCGCCTGTCGTTATGGCGACACTGTTTATGTTTTATGTAAACCGATACGATGTGTAAACAGATGTCGGTATATAAAAATGCTAAATAAAATAAAAATTTTCATAGCTGGGAAGGGGACCCAAAAAAAAAAAAAAAAAAAGATTTCAGATTTTTCTTGTGAACAAGAAGCTGTCTCAAAAATTAATTTTTCACCAAGTAATTATTTACTTTGACTGGATTATACCAGCACAAACTATAAGAAAAGATTGTAGAGACCTAAAGGGCTCCTGATTGCATCACAGCTTTTTTTCATTTCTATGCAGAGCCAAGCCCTAATGCTTATCATAAAATATTACTCTCTCAGATGTAAGAGTTTATCAATGTACCGGAACATTGGCTGTTTGGAATGCATGTTTGAAGGAATAGAAAATACTGTTCTTGCTGTTGGAGGAATTTCGTTTAATCCTCTGCAATGACCTACTGAAAAGAACCCATGCATCTAGATGCTAGTGTGAAATATTGCTTCTAGCGTCTCCTGTCTAGTCAGGAGACCCCACTGGGATGAAATGAATTATGGGAGGCTCATTTCCTAAAAGAAGGAAAGGACAGAAATTAGTTGATTTGAAATTGCTATCTCCATACAATGAATTTTTTCCATTACATCTGTTCTGACTAAAAGCGGAGTGTTATATTCTGCTCTTACCTCCAGCCCCGAGCCACCCACGCCACATCCCGACACGGAGAAGCACTGTCAGCCTGCCATGCCGCCTCCCAGCGCAGAAAACACCATCAGCCATCCACGCAGCAGAATGCTGCCATCACCAACACATTCTACATCATCCTAGACGCACGAGCATGCCTCTCGCCAACACTTTAAAGGACCGCAGTGGAAAAGTCCCCACAGCCCCTAAGGATGATGTCTGCTCCATGGCTCTCATAAGAAAGCTGCATTCCAGACAACTTGCCTCAGCAACAGCTACTTTCTAGTAGTGCATGTTGCTTCCCTATGTTCCAGCTTGTCTTCAGTCCTCATCCAGCTTATCCTCAGATCTCATCCAGCTTGTCTTCATTTTCGTGGCCTGCTTCTTCTTGCCATTATCTGCCTGCATGCCCTGCCTATCAGTCCCTCTTCTCCTCCTTAGACAGATACTTGATTTTGACCTTGGCTCAGACCTTGGATACACCTGACCACTGCCTGCCTCTGTCCATTGCCTGGACCTCAGATATGCCTGACCGCTGCCTGCCTCTGACCGTTGCCTGGACCTCAGATATGCCTGACCGCTGCCTGCCTCTGACCGTTGCCTGGACCTCAAATTGCCTGACTGCCACCCACCCACAACCCTAACTACGGACCTCTTCTTCCGCCTCCAGCAAAGATTTCACCTATGTCCTGCCAGGCCTGGCACCCAAAGGCTCAACCCGAGGGGAATGTGACTTGGTATATGTGAAGGTCCTGACCGGTCTCTGCTTCACCTGGGTCTGCCTGCCAATGGTAAGAATCTGCAGGGCTCCTCCCTGCAGGTACAGCCAATCTCACCTGGGCTTAAGGGTCCACATACACAACACAGAATGAAAATGTATTCAGAATGAACCTGTACTAATAAAATCAGAACCCACTTTTTTCTCTAAAATATAGTTTAGACGTCATTCGCAAGTGAGTGAATCAGACTAGACAGAAGAAGAAAGATTAACTGTTTTGGAAGCTACACCTGCAGGCAATGGTGTAAGTCAACCTGTTCACCCAGGAGAACTAGAGGTATCCATTGCTAAAGATAAAAGGCCTATTGAATTCATAGTTGTATCATAAAATAGAATAGATGAGAATATGAAATTACACAGGTTTCAGTTTCTTTGATAAATACATGTCAGTTTCTTGGAAGGACTCAAATAGAATGTAGTCTAGTTACAAACAGATTTCATGCCTTCTTTTTTGCTACAAAAGATGACTAGCAAATGCTAATGTAACAAGGACTGAAGATCTTTTAATGGATAACAAAAACTGAAGTATATTTCTACAGTCTGCAAGAAAGAACCAAACCCT
Organism: Rhinatrema bivittatum; assembly: GCF_901001135.1. Lineage (NCBI taxonomy): Eukaryota > Metazoa > Chordata > Amphibia > Gymnophiona > Rhinatrematidae > Rhinatrema > Rhinatrema bivittatum. The sequence goes on from NC_042616.1 coordinate 377,519,972, forward strand.
TTCAAGCAAGATGCCATAGCTGCATCAGCTTTCATCAAAAACAGAGCATGTTTTTCAGGTAACTGATAGAAGATTTGATTTTTTTTTGGCCACAAGGCTTACTTTCTGCAGAATTCCAAAATGCCTTCATTCATTAAGCTATGTTCTTTTGCATTTGTAAGGTAGGATCCGCCCAGAAACTAGCATCATGAGAAAATATTTTTGTAGTCTCTTGATGGAATAAAGCAGAGATGTTTACCTGTAAGAGGTGTTAGAGGACAGCAGGATGGTAGTCCTCACACATGGGTGACATCATCAGATGGTGCCCCAACATGGAAAACTTATGTCAAAGTTTTTAGAATTTTGACTTGTCACAGTGGGCATGACAATAATACTCGCTATAAACCCAATACATTATTTTTCAAATTTCATTGCCGTGGTCACGTGTAATATTTCTTTAATTGTATAACAACCATTTATGAAACAATTTTTTGAAGTGAAAGGTGGTGTTTCATATAATGTTTAAGTGGGAACCATCCAGGTTATCCCGTTAATTTGTATAATCATAAACACACCAACCTCCTCCTCTTGTGTTGTCTCACTCATGCCCCCAACAATAAAATTTGCTGTTTTAATGCACAGCATGCCCTATACCACGCATCCACATGGGGTTCCTCTTCAGTCTTATAGCTTAGAATTATATATGAATCAACAAATAGGAGAAATCCAACTCTGCAGGGTGGTGGGCAGGTTTAGTGAGGACCAACATCCTGCTGTCCTCAGAGAACATTTGTTACAGGTAAGCAACTCTGCTTTCTCTGAGGACAAGCTGGATGGTAGTCCTAAAAATTAGGTGAATCCCTAGCTACAGGCATTTCCCCACATAAAAGGGGATCAACAGACACCCAAACCAGGTGTCAATGGGCATAACAATGGTGCTGTTGGTAACAGAGGGGGAGACAGCCTCAACCCAAACAGGCCCTAGGACAGAAGAGAGTTGGGTTCTACACCTCAAATAGATTGGTCAAACCTACTGTCTCAGCCATGCCTATCCAAGTAATAGTGAGATGTGAATATGTGGAGAGAATTCCACATTGCAGCCTTGCAGATTTCATCCATGGGATCTGCTCTCAAGTGGGCCTTGGCTCAAACAGAATGAACCTTGACATGACCCCAAAGATGCAGTCCCGTTGGGCATTACAGAAGATGCAAACTTTGAGCCAATTCAATAGTGTCTTTTTGGCAACAGCAATGCCCAACCTATTCCTATCAAAAGAAACTAAATGTTGGGTGGACTGTCTATGGACTTCTGTCTGCTCCAGAAAGAAGGCCAATGCTCGGTTGTAGTCCAAACTGTGCATGGCTTGTTTGCCTTGGTGCGAAAGGGGCCTGGGAAAGAGTGTTGACTGGATGATGGACTGGGTAAGATGGAAGTCAGTCATCACCTTAAGCAGGAACCCAGGGTGCAAATGCAAGACCACCATGTCATGATAAAACTTAGTGTAAGGTGAATAAGTCACTAAGGCCTGGAGCTCACCGACCCTGCGCACTGAGGTGACCACCACCAAAAATATGACCTTCAGGTCACAGGTGCGCAGCGGCTCAAAAGGAATTTTCTTGAGCTGAGCTAATACCACGTTGAGGTCCCAAGACACAGCGGGAGGCCTTACGGAAGGCTTCAAATGAAGTAGACCCTGCACAAATCATACAACTATAGGCTGAACAGAGATGGCTTACCACCTACACCATGGTGGTATGCGCCAATTGCACTGAGATGAACTCTAACGCAGTTGGTTTCTAAGCCATCTTCTGATAGGTATGGAAGGTAATCAAGCAGTTTTTGTGAGGGACAGAAGAATGGATCTTGGGCCATCTGCTCACATCACACGGAAAACCTCCTCCACTTCAGTCCATAGGACTTTCTAGTGGAAGGCTTTCTAGAAGCCACCAGAACCTGAAACACATCCTTTGAGAGTTCAAGTGGTTGCAGAATTAACCTCTTAACATCCAGGATGTGAGCAACAGGGCCTGGAGATTGGGATGTTGCAACCTGCCTTGATCTTGCATGATGAGATCTGGGGAAGTCCTCAGACTGATCAGTCTCCGGACGGACAATTCCTATAGGAGTGCAAACAAGTCCTGTCTCAGTCAATAAGGGGCTATGAGGATCATAGTCCCCTTGTCCTCACGAACCTTCAAGAGAGTCTTTGCCACTAAGAGAATTGGAGGATACGTGTACAAAAGATTTTTGCCCCAATATTGAGCCAGGGCATCCAAGGCTGGCTTGCTGTCTGTCCTGTACAGGAAGCAGAACAGAGGCAACTTTATGTTGCAAGGGGCCACGAAGTGATCCAAGTCCGAGCTCCCCAGAGGCAGAATATCTGATTTGCAACCTCCTGGTCCAGGGACCACTCATGGGGTCTGAAGGCATGACTCAGTCTGTGCACTAACATGTTCTCTGTTCCGGCCAGGTACATAACCCTGAGCACCATCCCGTAAGACAGAGCCCATGACCAGATTTTAACCACTTCCTGATACAGGAGGTACAAGCCCATACCTCCCTGCTTGCTGACATACCACATCACCACCCTGATGGCTGTCGGTTTGGATCAGGACAACTTTGCTGGATAGCTGATCTCTGAAAGCCCATAGCATGTACCTGTTCTCCCGGAGTTCCAGGAAATTGATTTGGTAACAACTTTCCTGGTCAGACTAGAGACCTTGGGTGCTGAGTCCCCCATCTCAGGGCAGACCCATCCATGTTTAGAACAATTTGGGTAGGAGGACTTCTAAATGAGATCCCCCGTTCCAGATTTGATTCACCACCAGGACAAAAAGTCCAAGAGGGGTGAGGTAACTCGGATGCAATCCTGGGGTTTCTGCATGACCTGGTGCCACTGTGACCTCAAGGTCCATTGGGACCTGTACATATGTAATTGTGCCATGGGAGTGACATGGACGGTTGCAGTCATATGGCCCAAAAATCTCAACATGTGCCATGCTGACACCTGCTGATTCTGCAGAATCTCTGCCACGATGATCAAAGTGATGGCCCTATGATGGGGCAGGAAGACCTTGGCCTAAGTCGTGTCTAGCAGGGCTCCTATGAAGTCCAATTGAAGTGATGGGCTGAGATAGGACTTTGGGTAGTTGATAAGCCCTAATGACTCCAATACCCAGATGGTCAAGCACAAGAATCTGACAGCCTTTGCCTAAGATGTGCTCTTGACCAGCCAATGATCCAGATAAGGGAAAACACACCTTCAGAGGTGTGCCGCCACCAAGGCCAGCCATTTTGTGAATATCTGAGGGGCTGATGCTAGCCTGAACAGCAACACCTGATACTGGAAGCACTATTTTCCCACCACAAAACAAAGATACTTCTGGTGACTTGGGAAGATCTCGATGTGTGTGTGTATGTGTCCTTCAGACTGAGGGAGCATAGCCAGACTCCTTTTTGTAAAAGGGGGATCAAGGTGCCCAGGGAGACCATCTTGAACTTTTCTTTTTTTAGAAACTTGTTCAAAGCCCTCAGGTCTAGGATGGGATGGAGTCCTCCTGTTTTATTTGGAATCAGGAAGTACCTGGAGTAAAATCCCCGCCCTCTTTGTCCTGGTAGAACAGGCTCGAACTCTCTGGCTGTTAAAAGGGAGGAAGTCTCCATTAGTAGTACCTCCTGATGTGCTACCGATCCCCAAAATGGGCTTGAGGGCAATTTGGCGGGACACCCAATAGGTTCAATCGGTACCCCTAATGGATGATGGAAAGAACCTACTGGTCTGAGGTTATACTGGGCCACTGGTTCACAAAGAACCGCAGCCTACCCCTGGTCAGCATATCTATCGCCCCAGGTATGGGTAACTGGACCACACTCCCTACAACCCAGTCAAAACCCCGTCCTTGGAGTTGACTGAGATTCCAGCTGGGTCTTGGGAGCTCTCTGCTGCCTGGGACAGCCGTGGGAACCCTGATGCTCTTGACGGGAGCAAGGAGGCAGAGGACAGTACTTCCTCTAGCATAAGAAAGACCTCCTTTGCCCATATCTTGCTAATCTCCTAGCTGAGGAGGACAGGGCCGGCGTGCTGAAGAGTTGGAGGGTTTCATGGTGGTCCCGGAGCTGAGCCATCACATCCCTCATCCTATCTCCGAAGAGATTCTCCCCAGCACACAGCGAGTCTTTCTTATACCTCTGGTCAGAGATCTGAGGCCCGCAGCCATGCCATTTTAAGGGCACTGATTTCTACCACAGAGACTCTCGAGGCCATCTCAAACATTGTAGGTTGCTTAGACCTCGTGTTTCTTGCACTCCAGGCCCATGTGCATCAGCGACATAAGGATATCCTGCAGCTGCTAAGGCAGTTGCTTGGCCACTTTCTGCACCTGCTTCCAAATGTCCCGCAAGTATCGGCTCATGTAGAGCATGGCCCCCTGGAAAACCTCTCTCCCAAGAGCATCCACTGTGATCCAAAATATGGGTCCAAGACCATTTGGCTCTCTTGAGAGCAGATTCAACTACCACCAATTGGTGGGGAAGCTTTCGCTTATCAAATATGGGAGTCTTCTGGATAAGGTAAACCCCATCAGCCTTCTTATTTACAAGAGGCACTGAGGAGGTCTTCCTATATCCTCAACTGTAACTCCTTAAGGATATCATGCATTGGGACCGCCACAATCTCCTTAGGAGGCTCTATGAACTGGAGGATTTCAAGAATTTTGTGCCTGGAATCCTCTGTCAGAAACTGAAATGGGATGGCTTCCCACTAAAAAACGTGGCTCTTTGCACAAGCGTTCCAATTAGACGTCAGCCAGTAATTTTTGTATTTTTATATTTGTATGCTTTCTTTTAAATTGTTTTTTACGCTTTAAATGGTTATGTTTTAATGTGATTATTATTTTATTTTTCTAACATTAATTTTATGATTTGATTCATTTATATAATTTCATTTTTTTTTAGTAATATTTACTTGTTTAATTTGTTTAAAATGTGTCATAGTGGATAACAAATTGAAATAATCGGTTCAGTGTGCTGCGGCAGTCAAAAAAGCAAACAGAATGTTGGGAATTATTAGAAAGGGAATGGTGAATAAAACGGAAAATGTTATAATGCCTCTGTATTGCTCCATGGTGAGACCGCACCTTGAATACTGTGTACAATTCTGGTCGCCGCATCTCAAAAAAGATATAATTGCAATGGAAAAGGTACAGAGAAGAGCTACCAAAATGATTATTATTATTATTATTATTTATTTCTTTTATATACCGACATTCAATCGAGATATCACATCGGTTTCCAGATAACCAAGAGAATAGGGCGTAGTCCGCCCTATTTTACATTATAACATGGTAACCAAAAAAAAAAAAAAAAAAATTATAACATATTATAACAGTGGTACATGGAACAAAAGGTTATAGGATATAACAAAAGGTTATAGAAAATAACATATGTACATGAATGTGTTGTTGATAAAATAAATTTAGGATTAGGGACTTGTTGGTTAGGTAATTTAGGAATAGAGGTGGGGGGGATGAGGGAAGGGAGGGGGGAAGGTGGGGTGGGAGGAAGTAGCGGAGTGAGGGATTCAGGGGGGTGAGAAGACTTGAGTATGGGATGAGGTGTGTTGCGTTCGGGCAGGTTAAGGGTCGGGTGGGAAGGCTTTTAAAAACAGCCATGTTTTTAGGTGTTTTTTGAAGGTTTGCAGTGATGGTTCATTTCTGAGACAGGTGGGGAGGGTGTTCCATAGGGTGGGTCCCGCTATTGTTATGGCTCGTTTGCGGGTTGCGTTGAGGTGTGCAGATTTGAGATTGGGGATGGCTAGGAGGCCAGTGTTGGTGGATCTGAGGGTTCTTTGTGTGGGGTGTGGATGTATTGCGTTGTTTAGCCAGTTCATTTTGTTGTTGTGTATTTTTTTGTGCATGAGGGTGAGTGTTTTGTAATGGATTCTTTGTGTGATGGGTAGCCAGTGGAGTTCTTTGAGGGTAGGTGTGATGTGGGAGGATTTTTTGTTGTTGGTGATGATTCTGGCGGCGGCATTTTGTAGAACTTGGAGGGGTCTGATGTGGATTTCTGGTAGGCCGATGAGAAGGGAGTTGCAGTAGTCGAGTTTTGAGAGGATAATTGATTGAAGGACTGTTCGGAAGTCGTGCGCTTGGAGAAGGGGTTTAAGTTTTTTCAGGGTTTGGAGTTTGAAGAATCCATCCTTAATTGTATTGGAGATGTGTCGTTGAAAGTTGAGTTGGCTGTCAATTGTTACTCCTAGGTTTCTTGTGGATGGAGTGAGTGAGATTTGTGAGATCTGTGGCACTCCCGTGTTGATTGAGGTTCCTGGGTGGTTGGAGGGGGTGCACTTGAGGGGATAAGAGGGACGGTCATCGTGGATGTGAAGGATTTCTGTTTTGGCTTGGTTGAGGCATAGTGATAGTTGGGATAGTAATTGGGACAGATTTGAGCTGAGGTTGTTCCATTTTTCCATGGTGAGTTGGATGGACTTGTTTATGGGGAGAAGTATTTGTATGTCGTCTGCATAGACGAAGTAGGTGAGGTTTGCATCTGAAAGGTAATTGCATAGTGGGAGGAGGTAAATGTTAAAGAGGGTTGAGGAAAGGGAAGAACCCTGTGGGACCCCATGTGTGAGGGGCACTTGAGAGGATTCGGATGAGTTTGTCTTGACTATGTAGGATCTGTTTGAGAGGTAGGATTTGAACCATTTGATTGTGGTGTCTTGAAGACCAATTTCTTTAAGTCTGGCGAGGAGTGTTCTGTAATTTAGACTTGCTTCAGAGCAATTTAGAGTAATTTAGAGTAATTTAGACTTGCTTCAGAGCAAGTCTAAATTATACAGCTTTGTGTGCCTTTCCTCATCTCTGCCAATACCTTTTTCTTCATCGCCGGGAGCGAGGGCAGAGGATCCCTCAATCCCAATGATGAAGAAAAAGGTATCGGTGGGGGTGGGGATGGAGATCTGGATGGGGTGCGAGAACCATGATTTTTCCTACTGGTTCAGTGACAAAAAGGGAGGCAGGCTGAGCTCCTTTTAAAGGTAACATTGAGACAAGGGCCCGACTTCCAAAATGAGGCAAATCTCTGATTTAAAAAGGTTTAGGGGATGGGGGCAGGTTAGAATATAATGTATTAATTGAATTATACTTTGGGGGAAGGGAGGGGATGGGGCAACATTTATTTATTTATTTATTTAATTTTTATTTATTTTTTTAAATTTTTATTTTTTTATTTTTTTATTTTTTTTTATTTTTTTTTTTTATTTCTTCTTTAGTAGATGACCGCGGTACTTAGCCGCATATCTTTTCAAAATATCCAGTTAAGTAGCGCATTATTCAGCCACACAAGGCCGCATAACTAAAAAACTACCTGGCTATTTTCAAACATAACCAGTTAGGTTTTTTGTTATCTGGCTATGTGTAGCCGGATAACTTTAGGCTGGTATATTCAGCGGGACATTTCTCCCATTGAATATATGGGACAAGTTCTCCAGCTAACTTTAGCCAGACAAGTTGTCCACTTAATTGGCCTACTGAATATGGACCTCATAGTTTTTCCAAACTGAAACCTCTAGAATTTTCCAGATTAGCATCTGAGAATGTTGCCTGTTCAACAGATGACAATTAATTCTGTTTTAATGATATATTTTGTTTTTGGTTTGCCAGTAAGCACACATGGGTAGGCTGAGATTCATCTTCAGAATTCCAAGACAACTATATATGGAAAAGTTTTCTTTATATCCAGAAGGAGGAGAACATGCTTTGATAAATAAAACCACATACTTGCTTTTGAGAAAAATAGTGTTCAACTAATTGATTATGTTGGGCATTAAAACTTAAAAGCAGTCTTCCAAGGAGCGGATAGCCAGAGACAAGGAAGGGCCCCCGAGGAGCGGGTACCCAGGACATCTCACACCGAAGAAGCAGGAGCTGGAACGCAAGTCCGTAGTGAGCGAAGTGGATTCAGCAATGAGGGAACTCATTGCCAAGTCGTAGGCAGACAGGGCCAACTGGCTTATTTATTTTCTTTATTTAAATTCTTTTAATATACCGATGCTCAAGACTAAGTCTTATCGTACCGGTTTACAGTAGAACTAGGGGAAACCAATTAACATCGATTGAGAAGACAAAGTTACAAAAAACAGGGAGCATAAACATGGGCATTAGAAGAGAAGAGGAAGTTCAAACGAGTACAACTGGAGAGTAAAGTAAAACAGACAGCAACCAATTAATTAACATATAGTAGCTGAATTTCGGTGGGTAATTTATCATAAGCAGTTACTAACATAACAATTACTGTGGGTAAGGAGCGGAGGAGGTAATCGAGGGGGGAAGGAGGGGCACGGCTAGGGCAGTGACCGGAGAGACAGTGGTGATAGGGAACAGGTCGGATGGTGAGAGGGGTGGGTGATAGAGTCAATACTTCAGCGATATGCTTGAGCGAACAACCAGGTTTTCAGTTTCTTTCTGAAGGAGAGATGGCATTGTTCCTGGGGTAGATCAGGGGGTGGTGAATTCCAATGAAGCGGTCCCGCTGTGGATAGTGCTAGTTTATGAATGGAGTTGTGAACCGCCGATTTGTTTGGGGGAGCCTGGAGAGAGCTTTTGTATGCGGATCTAATCGGCCTTGCGGAAGCATGGAGTTCAAGAGGGATGGAAAGTTGGAGTGAGGATTGCTGGTAGACAGATTTGTGAATGATGGTAAGAGTCTTGAAAAGTATTCTATAATGGATGGGTAGCCAGTGTAGGATTTTTAGTATTGGTGTGATGTGGTCCTTACGACGTGCGTTTGTGAGGATCCTGGCCGCTGCGTTTTGCAGCATCTGTAGAGGTTTAGTAGATGAGACTGGGAGACAGAGTAGTAGTGCATTGCAGTAGTTCATCTTTAAGAACAGAATGGCCTGAAGAACTGAGCGGAAATCGTGGAAGTGTAGAAGCGGTCTTAGCTGTTTTAGGATCTGTAGCTTAAAGAAGCATTCTTTAGTTGTGGTATTAATGAACTTTTTGAAGTTCAATCTGGAGTCCAGGGTGGCCCCAAGGTTTCTCACCTGGCTTACTAGTGGTATAGGTGTGTTGTTGAAGGGGTTATTGTCATTAGGAGAGATGACAAGGAGTTCAGTTTTGGACGTGTTCAGAACCAAGTTGAGACTCGAGAGAAGGAGGTTGATGGTGTACAGGCAAACTGTTCCAAAAGTTTAGCGTGGTGGAGATGGGGTCCGAGATGGGGATTAAGATCTGTGAAGATTGACATCATCCGGGGGGGCTTAAGAGTCCGTGAAGATTGACATCATCTTGGGGGGACGCCCCCGAGGTTCCCGCCATGACGTGCTTAAGACTGGCCCGAGAGCACGCGCACGCACTCATAAGGGACCCCAAGGGCAAGACGGCAGTTGGCAGCGTCCACACCAACCAGGGAGGCCCGGGAACAGGAGCGAGCAGGCCGGTGATAGCTGGCGGAGACGGCCAGTTCACCCAACGAAGTCAAAGCAGGGAAGCAAGAGGTGAGCAACAGCGGTCGCAGCAGTCTGCGACCAACAGGCGTAACAGTACCCTCCTTCTTAGGGCCCCTCCCTGGGGGGGTTGGGTTTTCTCGCATGAGAAGCATGAAACTGCTTGATCAGTTCTTTGTCAAGAATATTGACTGCAGGCTCCCAACTGTTCTCTTCAGGACCAAATCCTTCCCACGAGATCAGCTATTCCCATCGCTTCCCGATATCCAGAACATCCTGTACCTGATACGTAATGTCCTCCTCTGATGTCAGAGATTGTGGGTCTGGTGGGTTTGGGTTTTTTTGGTGTGTTTTTTTTTTGGTTTTTTTTTTTAAGAGAACTCGGACAATATGAGAGGCTTCAGTAGTGAGATGTGAAAGGCATTATGAATCTTGAGCGATGTGGGTAGGCGGAGACTGTAAGTGACCGGACCCAGCCGGCGAAGTATGGGAAAAGGCCTGATATATCTGGGAGCAAAGCGGGCTGAGGGCAGTTTCAAGCGAATAAAGCGAGTGCTGAGCCACACCTTGTCTCCAGGGTTAAACTGTGGTGCTGCCAGATGATGGGCATCGTAAAATTTATTTGCCTTCTGAGCGGCTTGCTGCAGAAGTTGTTTGGTGTGTTCCCAAAGTTGGTGTAACTCTTGCGCAGAAGCCTGTTCCACGACAGATGACACAGACAGAGGTAATGGAAGAGGAGGCAGAGGCTGGCATCCGTATACCATTTGGAAGTGTGATGACCCAGTAGATGCAGACTGGTGGGAGTTTAAGGCGAACTCGGCCCAGGGTAGTAAGTCGGACCAGTCATTCTGACGAGAGTTCACATTCGCCCGAAGAAACTGTTTCAGGGTACGGTTCGTCCTCTCTGTCTGACCATTGGCCTGCGAGTGATAACCTTGGACCTCACATCAGCCTATGTCGAATTTTTTTACATAATGACCGCCACAGTCTCGCTGTAAATTGGATACCTCGATCAGAGTATATGTCTCGGGAGTCCGTGGAGGCGGAAGATATGATGGATGAATAGTTTTGCCAACTCCGGGGCTGAAGGAAGACCAGGTAGCAACACGAAATGAGCCATCTTCGAAAATTGGTCCACAGTGACCCAAATGGTGTTGTTGCCACTGGAAGGGGGTAAGTCCACATTGAAATCCATGGCTATGTGGGTCCATGGGAGCCAGAAATAGGTAAAGAAAAATATTCTACACAAAAATAACCCTTTGCAATGAGTTTTATAAAAAAAAAAAAAAAAGCTACGACCTACAAGTTAGTTATGCACATCCATTGGCCCATGGATTAAATTTTCTGCAACTTCCAATGAGGGAAAAAAAAACTCCACAGACAAACATGAAAGTAAGAGCTTGTGCAAAATGCAGCTGGCACTTTGACCCCCAAAAAGTATGAAGTTTAAGAATCAGGCAAAGACCAGTGTTGTCATGAAAGTTCTAATTTACCTACAAAGGTACTGGTAAAATTAGAAAGGGCAAAAATGCAAACATGACTTGGCAGTGAAACAAGCTAGAAAGTTGCAGTATCTTACTAGGTTGTCAATGACTTGTTCAAATACAACTTCAGTGAGATAAAATAAATGTTTCAACTGAAAAACAAAATACATCTCTTTTATTGCTATTTCTACAGTAAAAGAAATATAATGGGATGGGAGGGTTCATCTCCATTGTATATAACCATACCTAGTAATAAAAGAGCAAAAGAAAATTCTCCAACAGTCTAGCTTCGGGCCATTAAATGATTACTTTAACTTGTACAATATATAAAAGTGCTTTTATAAAGCATCATTAAGCAAGTCAATTAGACAAAACTACACACAAAACTTTTCTAAAGTTCTAACAAATGATAATTGAACCCAATTCTTAAGCAAATTTTGCCATAGGCACAACATGTAAAGGAAACTTTTAGAAAACAGAGAGAGAAAGATTCCTTTTGTATTTTGATATGGTAATGACAAAAGGAACATTTTTGTTGATAAAGCAAGACTTTATTTAAAATATCTGGGATTCTAAACCTAGATGCAATAGAATAAATAGTATACAAGTTCATGAAACCCATAACTTTGATTAGTTTCTAGTGATTACCTAGGATTCAGTGAGTGGCAATAGCAGGACTCCAACTCAGGTCTCTGCTCATTAGACCATTCATTCCTCTCTCCTTCATCACATAAGAATATAAGAAATGCCATGCTGAGTCAGATCAAGGTCCATAGAGGCCAGCATTCTGTTTCCAACAATGGCCATTTTAGGTAAAAAATACCTAGCTTATCAGGCACCTCCATTACTAATAATAGGAACAGATGCATGTACAAATTACTATATGTGCCTCTGTAAACCGTTGTGACGGTAATCTACTGAATGACGGTATAGAAAAGATTTTAAATAAACAAACAAACAAACAAATAAATAAATAAAATAGATCTATTTCTTGTTACTCACTCTCAGGGTTAGCAATAGCTTTTAGTCTACCTGGATAATAATATGTCATGAACTTTTTCTCCAGGAACTTGTCCAAACCTCTTTTAAATCTCGCTATGCTAGTCACCTTGATCACATCTTCTGGCAACAGATTCCACAGGATGAATGTGTGCTAAGTAAGAGAATACTTTCTATGATTAGTTTTAATCTGCTGGTTATTAGTTTCATGGAGTGTTCCCTTGTTTTAATATTTTTGGAAGAGTAAATAACCCTTCTTTATTTACTGTATTTTTCGCTCCACAAGACGCATTTTTTTGGAAAATGTCTGTGCGTCTTATGAAGCGAATATAAAAAAACCTAAACATTTAACTACACCCCCCCACCCTCCTGACCCCCCCAAGACCTGCCAAAAGTTCCTGGTGGTCCAGCGGGGGTCCGGGAGCGATCTCCTGCACTTGGGCTGTCGGCTGCCAGTAATCAAAATGGCACCGACAGCCCTTTGCCCTTACTATGTCACAGGGGCCGACCAATGGAACTGTCTTGTCCTGTCCTGCCAGCCTTTGTGGAGCTCCGGATGACATATGGCTCCGAAGTTCTGCCTCGGCTGGATTCTTCCCTGCACTTGTCCCGCTCTCCGCGTGAGCCTCCTCGGGCTGTGTAGGGCGCGCAGTGGGACAGGGTGGTCCGCGACCAGCCCACTGGGTCCGCCCATGAAGGTGGGCTGAGTAGGGCGCCCTGAGAGACAGTGCCAATGTCCTCCTGCCCAGTTTCTTGTCTCTGATGCCGTTGCATCAGCCTTGGTGTCATGTCTTCGTGTCAAGGTCTCCGTCTGCCCTCATCCTCAGGCCGGTCTGCTGCTCCATGCCGATCCAAGCAGCAGGTCCAAAAGGGCTCGGAACGGTCAGAGGACCGTTCCCTTACCAACATCATCATCATGTTGTTGGCGCCGGGAGCTTGCAGGCCTGGCAGAGGGTAAGACCATAGTCCCGCCATGCTGGAATACGCCGTCAACCCTCGGCTCGGTCCTGGATCCGTCTGGGGTCGGACTAAGGCCCAAGGGCACACTAAAACACCCGTTACGTAACATTTATAATTTGCAATAAATCAAGGATAAACTAAACTAAACTATGTGGAAGCGGTCTCCCACAATTGCTTGCTGAGATATCCTCTGCTCTAAGGGGTAATTTTCAAAAGGATTTACATGCATAAAACTGGGCTTTTGAAAATTGCTACTTTACTATGTTTCATTTACACACGCAATTCCTTTGAAATTTACCTCCTTAGAGAACAAATTGATCACTATTCGGACATTTGGTCCCATATTGGAATTGGAGAGAGGAATGCTGAATGTTTAGCTTTGTTCTTTTTTGCTTAGATATTTGTATTCATTATGCCTATGCTGTATTGCTCCAGTGCTGATTGTATCATGTACTGCCATTCTATTGTCACAGCTGGACTGATTGTTCATGTGTGTGCCTTGCGTTAAAATATAGTTTAAAAAAAAAAAGGCTGTACACAATTACCATTTGGCAGCCTACGTAAATTGGGATAATAGTCTCAGTCCAGCTCCTCATGGACTATCTTGAAAAAGATCTTCAACAGACTCAACACAGAGACCGAGGACTGAATGGGCAGAAAGACCAAATTACTTGAATCCTGTGAACTGTCAAAGTGGTCTCCTTAGAGCTACCCTGAAGCAATGGACACAGCAGTATGGGAAAGCTGGCACCATGCCTGCCCATGCTGTACCTGTTCCGGAATAAATAGAGAACTTCAATTTCCAGTTTTCAGTTCAGCACCTTACTCAATCCCTAAAATTCCTAAGAAAACTGAAATGATTTATTAAATAGAAAAAAACTTTAAAAAATGAAGAGGCCGTTATATCCTCCATAAACAAAAGCACTGCTCTGTAACATTCTTTTCAGACAAGACTGCAAGTGAAAGAACAAATCTGTTTAAAATGAACTAACCATCTTTCTAAAAAGATATTTTTCTTGCTAAAGTCAGCCTTATTCACAAGTCCTTACTGGGATCTGCTCTCATAGCTGAAAGAGGCATGAAAACCCAGGACAGCTGAAGGAGAGAGTCATGCTCAATGGCTGCGGAGAGAACAGAGTCATGTATGGAGAAATCTGCACGCCCGTAATTAAGCATTTTAGTACCTGGGGAAGGCAATAATATTTGCATTACTCCCAGTTTCTCACATCGCTTGTTGGCTGGTTCTATTTTATACATCTGCTTTGGACTTTGCCAACTCCTTTTCTCCCCGTCATTCCTGTAAACCTACTTTTTCTTTAATTTATTGGAGAAATTACTTACCTGATAATTTCGTTTTCCTTAGTGTAGACAGATTGACTCAGGACCAATGGGTATAGTGTACTCCTGATAGCAGTTGGGAGACTGAGTCAGATTTCAATCTGATGTCAGCCTACATATACTCGTGCAGGAAGCTTAGCTCTTCAGTATTCTCCTCGAAAAGCAATTGTGGATATATGTGTGTATTTTAATAACTTGATTAACTTGGCTAACTTGATTAACTTGATTACTAGGACTGGGTCAGCTGATTTCCAAATTGGAGATCGCCAGAGCACTCAACCAAAAACGCCGACACCCGGTACCTATGGGTGTCCTGAACTAGGGGTAATACTTGGCTTACCTGTGCTTGCCTTGCTCTCGGGGATTGTCACCCGAGGTTTCTTGATTTTGGGGCAGTCGTGGGCAGGATGCCGAGTCCATCTGTCTACACTAAGGAAAACGAAATTATCAGGTAAGTAATTTCTCCATTTCCTAGCATGTAGCAGATGGACTCAGGACCAATGGGATGTACAAAAGCTACTACCGAACCGAGTGGGAGGCTGCTCGTGGCCCACTTAGTACTGCCCTTGCAAATGTGTCCTACCGGGCCTGGACATCCAGGCGGTAGAACCTGGAGAAGGTATGTATGGAGGACCACGTTGCTGCCCGACAGATCTTGGCAGGTGACAGCATCTTGGTTTCCCCCCAGGACACTGCCTGGGCCCTCGTAGAATGGGCCTTGACTTGTAGAGGTAGAGGTTTCCCTGGCTCTACGTAGGCCGCCTTGATTACTTCTTTGATCCAGCGGGCTATGGTTGCCCATGAGGCCGCATCCCCTTGTTTCTTCCCACTGTGAAGGATGACTAGGCAGTCCGTCTTTCGTACGGATCCGGATCTTTCCAGGTATCGGACTAGGAGTCTGCCTACATTTAGATGGCGAAGATGGCATGAGTCTTCAGAGTCCTTCTGTTCGTCTGGAGATGGTAGCGATATTGTTTGGTTTAGATGAAATTGAGAAACCACCTTCGGGAGAAAAGAGAGGATCGTGCGTAGTTGTATGGAACTCAATGTGAACATGAGGAATGGTTCGACAGGATAGGACTTGGAGCTCAGAGATGCGACGGGCTGAACATATTGCCACTAGGAATGCAGTCTTCAAGGTCAGTAGCAGTAGTGCACTTGCGTGCTCAGAGTAAGGTGTCAATCACTGCCTTAGCGTATCCACTCTTCTTCAGGCGAGTCCTTTCAATGGCCAGACCGTAAGAGAGAATCGAATTGGGTCTTCGTGGAGGATCGGTCCTTGCCAGAAAGTGTCCCTCTGTGGAGGTAGGCACAGAGGGTTCGGGGCCACTAGAAGTACTAGCCCCCTGTGGTGTTCTATCTTGCGGATGATCCCGCCCACTAGTGGCCATGGGGGAAAGGAATATAGCAGTTCTTCCTGTGGCCAGGTCTGTACGAGGGCGTCGATTCCCTGGGATTGCGGTTCTCGTCTGCAGCTGAAGAACTTGGGAACTTGGGTGTTGGACCGGGTTGCCAGCAGATCCATGGCTGGGGTTCCCCAGCGGTTTATCATCAACTGGAAGGCTGTGGTCGACAGCGTCCATTCCCCTTGGTCTAGACTCTCTGACGAGGTAGTCTACAGTGACGCTGTCTTTTCCCACGATGTGGGTGGCTGAATCCACCCACACCATTAGGGGGTCTATTTCCAGGGACACCTGTTGGCTTCTGGTTCCTCCCTGGCGGTTGATGTAGGCAACTGTTGTGGCATTGTCCGACATGACTGACAGATTCGTCTCGGAGTCTGTGGCTGAATTGTAGGCAGGCTAGCCTGACTGCTCGGGCTTCCAGTCTGTTTATATTCCATTGCCCCTGGGCCGTCAGCTCCTGGCAGTGGGCTCCTCACCCTCACAGAACCGCATCTGTGGTGAGCAAGATCCAGGTCAGTGAGGATAGTCTCCCTTGCTCAGATGTTCTTCCTGTAGCCACCATTGGAGCTGGGTCCGAACCTCTGCCAGAAGCTGGAGGCGAACGGAGTAGTTCTGGGACATCGGGTTCCATCGTGACAGTAGGGAACATTGTAGGGGGTGCATGTGGGCCCTTGCCCATGGGACGACTTCTAGGGTTGATGTCATGAGACAGAGGACTTGGAGGTGGTCCCATACCTTGGGGCAAGCATAGTTCAACAGTTTTCGCAACTGGTCCATCAGTTTCCTTCTCCTTGTAGGGGGAAGAACGACCTTGTCTTGTTTGGTGTCAAACCGGACTCCCAAGTACTCTAGCGATTGGGAAGGCTGCAGGCAGCTTTTGGCGGCGTTGACGACCCACCCAAGATTATGCAGTAGATTCTTGACTCTGGTGATCGCCTGGTAACTTTCCTCTGGGAAATTTGCCCTGATCAGCCAATCGTCCAGATATGGATGTACGAGGATTCCTTATTTCCTCAGTGTTGCCGCCACGACCACCATGATTTTGGTGAACGTCCAAGGAGCAGTAGCTAGTCCGAAGGGTAGCGCTCGGAACTGGTAATGATGGTCCAGTATCGCAAAGCGTAGAAAGTGCTGATGGTTGTGGTGGACCAGGATGTGGAGATAGGCTTCGGATAGATCCAGTGAAGTCAGGAATTCTCCCGGTTGTACTGCCCTTATGACTGAGCGTGGGGTTTCCATGCGAAAGTGCAGTACCTTCAGGTAGCGATTGATGGTCTTGAGATCCAGGATGGGCCAGAATGTTTCCTCCTCCTTGGGGACGATAAAATAGATGGAATAGTGACCAGTATTTTGTTGGAGCGTGGGCACAGAGGTTATCGCCTTTAGGCTGAGTATTTTTGTCAGTGTAGTTTCCACTGCCATCCTCTTGGAGAGGGAGTGGCATGGTGATCTCACAAATTTGTCTGGAGGGATGCTGTGGAAGTCCAGATAGTATCCCTTTCGAATGATGGTTGGAAACCACTTGTCCGACGTTATCTCGACCCATCTTTGCCCCCTATGGCTTCTTCCTGAGGATAGGTCTGTTGATTCTCATTGTGGGGGCTGGAGCCTGTACCTGAGCCAGCTCCCCTCTTGTTGTGCCTGTTCCAAAAGGACTGGGCCCTGCCTGCGGGGCGAGGTACTTTGTATGTGTTCTTATACGGTCTAAAACGCTGGGCTCCTCTGCCCTTGGTTCTTCGGGGAGAGGACCGCTGGGTTCTTTTGTTCCTATCCTCTGGTAACCGAGGGACTGGAGATTCGCCCCATTTGTTGGCTAACTTCTCCAGTTCACTTCCAACAGGAGGGATCTTTAAAGGGCATTCTAGTGAGTTTAGTCTTGGAGGTCTCGTCGGCTGACCAATTTCGGAGCCAAAGTTGCCTTCTGGCTGCCACTATAGATGAGACGCCCCTGGCAGAGGTGCGCACCAGGTCTGAGGTCACATCCGTGAGGAAGGATATCGCCGGTTCTAATGTTTCGGTGGAAGTGGTTGCATCCCTGGAGAGGAGCAAGCAGGCACGTGTCACCACGGCGCAGCAGGAGGCGATTTGCAGGGTCATTGTTGCGACATCAAATGACTAAGGATGGATTCCTGACGTCTGTTCTGAACATCCTTGAGTGCGGCTCCCCCTTCGACTGGGATGGTAGGGCGCCCACTTTTGGGAACCCTAGGAGTTCTTTGGCTGTGGGTTCCAGGGGGTATAGGGCTTCTAGGGCCCGTCCTCCTTTGAAGCTGGCCTCCGGGTGCATTCCATTCCAGGTCAATCAGTTGTTGTACGTCCTGGAGTATTGGAAAGTAGCATGAGGCCTGATGGAGACCAATCAGAATTGGGTTCGTCTTTGGCTCCACTGTGGAACTTGCACCAGGAATGGCCAGCGTTTTCAGGCTCAGAGCCATGAGATCTGGCAGCTCGTCTTTGGAAAAGAACTGCATCATGGGTCAGTATGGTTCCATCCCTGGAGGGATTTCCCCTTCCTCCAGGGAGTCAGGCTCTTTCCCCGAAGTGTCTGTGTCCCCCAGGGGGAGGCTTTTGCCCAGCTGGGACAGTCTCGGGGGATCCGAGAGGGGTTTGGAAGGTCTTTCGCTTCTGGTGGAGACTGTGGCTGTGTCCCAGGTGGCACCAATTGTGCCTGGACAAAGGTTTGTAGCCCTTTGAAGAATTCCACCCAGGAAAAGGTCCCTGGGTCCATACTGAATCCAGTGGAGTTCCCCGAGAAGCCCATCTGAGGAGGGGTCGGGTCAGAGATACAGAGGTCCAGGGTATTATCGTTGGTGGAGCCGGATTCCTCTACTGGCTGGAAGGGGTCTTGCTTCGGTTCCCTCTGAGTCTCTTCAAACTGCAGGCATAGGGCAGAGGCCACTTCAGGTTGCGCAGCTCTCAGGTGGCAGGCTGGGCAGAGGGCTTGTCCCTTGGCTTTCTTGGCCGGCGGTGCCATAATTTGTTCCCATGGAGTGGCCCAAAACTCGGCTGTGCACGTAGGTACGCGCTCCGGGAGACTTAGTTGTGTGCTCCGGGCGCGCCGACAATGTGCGTGCAGGATGCAAAAGATATCCGTGTAGGCCGCTATTTGTGCACTTAGCGGAGATGCGCGTGCCGTTGTGCGCACAAGTCATTTGGGCGTCCGGCTCGCCACTGTGCGCATGGCTCAGTTATGCGGACAATACAGCGATCAAGGGGGGTTAATGGCGCAGACGACCATGCGGGTAAGATGGCGACACCCCCCCCCCACCCGGAGGGTCTCCTTGTGTGTGGACCCTCACGCTGGATCGGGGTCTAGCCCAGACGGGGCTGCTCAACCCGATGTAACAGATGCCGGAAGGAATTGTGTAGTGTCCCTAACTGCTTAGGAGACGGAGAAATACTGAAGAGCTAAGCTTCCTGCACAGGTATATGTAGGCTGATGTCAGATTGAAATCTGACTCCATCTCCCAACTGCTATCAGGAGTACACTATACACATTGGTCCTGAGTCCATCTGCTACACGCTAGGAAATTTACTATTTTGCTTCTCCTTCTTACCTTTATCTACCTCTTTCCCTATCTATCACATCCTCCTACTCCATTTCTTTCTCTTACTCACCTCACCCTCAATCCTGTTCCTCTCCCCTTTTCTCTCCCCACTTTGTTCTCTTCTCGCAACCCCAGCAGTGCTCAATCCCCAGCCATCCTTCCTCCACCATTGCTTAACTCCAGGGCTCTTCTCCCTCTGCCTCCCTCCTCCTCTCTTCCCCAGATGGTCCTCGAGCTTCCAAGTCCCTGGGTTGGTCACTGATTTCCCTAATGGACATCAAGCCTGAAAGTTTCATTTTCCAATCCCACTCCAAACCTCCGGTGGTCCTGGATCTCCCCTACCTGAAAACCCAGTGGGCACCAATCCCTGTGAAATAGAGAGGAAGGAGACATCCTTAGTTACTTACTGTACCCAGTAGCTCTCCTCTTCAGGACAACAGCACAGAGCAGAAGCAAACAGTGGTAAGCTTCTCATAGCCACAGCTAGCCCACTTTCCAATCCACTGCTTTTTCAAGGGTATAATCAGTCTGATCCCCTCTGCCCCCTTGGGACCAGATCGGTCCACTCACCTACACTTCTTCAGGGCAATTACTGGCTGGCTCTAGTCTATCTCCTTGGGGCTGGATCAGCCCATTCACTTAGATTTCCTCCTCTTTGAGGGTGAGATGAGCCCACTTGCCTCCAACTCCCCTGGGCCGCAAATTGGTCACTCTACTCCTCCTCCTCCTGAAGGTAATGTAGATGCCAGCTTTGAAAAAGCAGCAGCAGCAGCAGATGAGGTGATGTTCCACAAGGGGATGGTCTCAGCAGACTCTCTAAATTTGAACCACTGTATTTCCATGTGGCATGCATTGTTATAGGTAGTCCCTTCTTTCTGCCTTGGCACAGGTGCCGCCCCCTCCCCTCCCTTCAAGCCTTTGCAACCTACCCAGATGCCCTGTTAACCCCACTCTCTTTAAGGCCTGGTTGATTATCCAGACGTGAACTTGCCCCTTCCCCTTTGTTCAACAAATAGATTGCGAGCTCCCTTACCCTCCAAAAAGGGTTCATAAAGCTGGCAGAATCAATTCTGTGCTGACTGCAGCACAGTAAATATATTAATAAACACTCCCAACTGTGAGAATCAGGGTGGCTTTGTGACATCTTTGCAGGCACAATATGGACGGTCCCAATTCAAATGAAATCAAGCTTATCTTACTGAACAATAACTCACCTCAAATTCTTAGCACAGAATTTACATTTTACCACATAAAATGGAAATTAGGCATCCAAAAATTCTATAATATGAATAGTCAGGTACATGGAGAGCATCTTCCTTAATAAGAGAATATTTCAGCCTTTTATGAGCCTTCAACTGACAACTCAGGCAGTCTCAGACATTAAGAAAGCATAGTAAATTCAGGCTAACAGTGCAGAAGCTGCCTTTTGGTTGAACCTGGCAAGAGAACCTGATTTTAAAGAGAGATAAGGGATAAATAAATGTGTCAGCCACATCATAGCTTTGAACTAGAACAAACCAACTTCATGAGGTAGCACAGTGCTTATCAGAGTAAATTACTGCTATTGTCATTCAAACACTTTAGACAACCATATTTAATTAATATCTGCCGGGTATACCAGCCTTCTGGAATACAAAATCAATGCAAGCAAAAGGATACAAGTCACCAAGAAAATCACTAAATGAAAACTAAAAATGCAAATCTGTAATTTAGTTTCATCAAGAACCAGTTTGTTTGCTGTTTAACTTCCAGGGCTCCAGTTCAAAATCAGCCTAAACCCAGAGTGGCCAAAACTTACCCCCTAATATAGACATTCAGCAGCCCAGGGAACCAATTCAGATCCAGCTGGGAAACGTCTATATTGACACCCCATCCAGCAGCCTAAGTGGAGAAGTCAATTGCTTTGTTTAGCAATAATCCTAGAAAAACAAAGGCAGTCAAAAAGTAAAAGAGGCACTAGGAAGAAAGTGCATAACTGAAGAGAGAAATAATCCTTCACAATACAAGCCAGCATCAGTTCTGTAACACTCCAGGAGGCTTCCTATTGGTTACAGCAGACCTGGGCAAGGGGCGGCCCGCAGGCTGAATCCGGCCCGCCTACGGTCTGTGACCGGCCCGCCCACTGCTGAGAGCAGACGGGGAATGAGGCACGCTGCCTTCCCTTGCAGAGGGAAGGCAGCAGTTCATTCTCCGCTCCCTCGCTCCCCGATTGGCCGGCCAATCGGGGAGCGAGGGAGCGGAGAATGAACTGGTTTGTTTTTTTTTACAGCGTCCGGTGGGGGGAGGGAGTGACTCAAGCGAAGGCACGCTGCCCGATTGGCCTGTGCTGGGCAAGGCTTGCCCAGCACCGGCCAATCGGACAGCGTGCCTTCACTCGAGTTTCTTTCCTACATATGTCACAGTTCCGCCTTTCGTGGTCTTTTTTCAGGGGTCCCCAACCACCGGTCCGCGGCGCGCGCTTCCAGTCTCTCCCGCTGCCGTTGCCGCTGGGCTGTCAGCACGTTCAAGCCCAGTGGTAACGGCAGCGGTGTTAGAAGACGGCGTAGCCACGGGTGGGCCTGGGTGGGCAGGTGCCCACCCAACTTAGACCCAGGCCCACCCAACTGGCACCGGAACTGCAAGGCTGTCGCGGGATCCCATCCCCGTGACAGCGAACAAGAGAACCCACGCCTCGCGCGCCATCATGGCACACATGGGGAAGCGCTGCTGCGGCAGTATAGCCAACCGGTCTTCCTGTTGAGGGGGGGGGAGCGGAAGCACCGCGCGCAGCTTCCGCTTCCTCCCCCCCAATGCAGGAAGATCAGCTGCCTCTCCTGCTGCCACCCGTTCTCCTGCTATCTTCGGGCCCGCCGAACTTCCTGTTTGGGGGTGGGGAGCGGAAGCGCCGCGCACAGGCTTCCGCTTTCTCCCCAAAACAGGAAGATCAGCTGCCTCTCCTGCTGCCACCGGCCTCCTGCTATCTTCGGGCGTCGGGGCGGTATGGCCCGCCGAACTTCCTGTCGGGGGGGGGGGGGGAGCGGAAGCACAGCGCACAACGTCCGCTTCCTCCCTCCCTCCCAAGCAGGAAGATCGGCGGGCCATAGGGCCCGACGCCCGAAGATAGCAGGAGGCCGGTGGCAGCAGGAGAGGCAGCTGATCTTCCTGTTTTGGGGGAGAAAGCGGAAGCTGTGCGCGGCGCTTCTGCTCCCCACCCCCAAACAGGAAGTTCGGCGGGCCCGAAGATAGCAGGAGAACGGGTGGCAGCAGGAGAGGCAGCTGATCTTCCTGCATTGGGGGGAGGAAGCGGAAGCTGTGCACGTGCTTGAATGTGTATGTGTGGATGAGAATGGGAGTGTGTGTGGGTGAAAACTGGAGCCTGGGTGTGTATGTGGGTGAGAATGGAAGCTTGAATATGTGGGTGAATGGGAGCTTGAATGTGTGTATATGTGGGTGAGAATGAGAGCCTGGGTTTGTGTGGGTGGGTGAGAATGGAAGCTTGAATATGTGGATAAGAATGGGTGCTTGAATGTGTGTATGTGTGGGTGAGAATAGGACCTTAAATGTGTATATGTATGGATGAGAATGGGAGCTTGAATATGTGTGGGTGAGACTGGGAGCATGGGTTTGTGGGTGAGAATGGGAGTCTGGGTTTATGTGTGTGGGTGAGAATGGGTGCCTGGATGTGCATCTGTGTGTGCATAAGAATATAAGCCTGGGGAGGGGTGAGAAAGTGAGAACTTGTATGTATGTCTGCAGAGAATGTGAGCTTGGGGGGGGAGAGCATATGAGAGTGAGAGCTTGAGTGTGTGAGAGGGAGTCTGTGAGAGAGAGAAAGTGTGTGTGTGTGTGGGGAAGGGAAGAAGACAGTAATAGAAGAAAGACACTGAAAAGGAATTAGGAAATGAGCTATAAGGGAAAAAATGGGAAAAAGAGACCAGGACCAACTGATTAGAAAAATACAAAGATCAGACAACAAAGGTAAAAATATATATCTATATTCTGAGATGTTAGCAATTTAAATATAAGCAACACAACCGCTCTCTCAAAATTTATGGACAGGTAGGAGCTGGGTATAAAATCGTAATAATAAGAAGGCTAAAGTACCACAAATCACCGTGAATTATGTTTGTATCATTAAGTAAACCTCATACTTAGGCGTAGATGTGAATGCTATGCTGCATAATTTGGCATTATTTATCAGTAAAAAAACAACTAGTAGACCTGCATGCCTACAGCCCACCCATGTTAACCTTGTGCCCACCCAAAAAATCAATTCTGGCTACACCACTGATGTGAAGAGAGTGAGCATGAGAGTGAGAAACCTGGGTGTGTGTGAGACACAGCATGGGAGGGAGAAGCCTGTATATCTGAAAGAGAACTTGGGAGTGGGAAGCCTGTGTGTGTGTATGCATGAGTGAGATCAGGTGACTGGTGTGTGCGTGTGTGTGAGAGAGAGAAAGAAAGTGATTATGGGAATGAGAAGCCTGTGCATGTGGAGAGAACAAGCATGGGAGTGAGAGACTGGTGAGTGAGTGTGTGTGTGAGAGAGAGAGACAGAGAAAGTGATTATGAGAGTGAGAAGCCCATATATGTAAGTAGAACACGGGAGTGGGAAGCCTGTGTGTATGTGTGTATGGCATGAGAGAAACTGTTCAGGAAGGTGACTGGTGTGTGTGTGCCAAAGACTGGGAGATGATTGGTGTGTGAGAGACAGAAACTGGTCATGGGGGCATGACTGGTATGGTGTGTGTGTGAGAGACATGGGCACTAAGGAAGAGGACCATAAGTATAGAACTTAGCTTCTACTGCTGCTTCTGGTGTGTGCCACGGCCTGCAGGGAAGGGGAGTGGGAGAGCTGCTGGAGGGGGTAAGTAAAGGTGGCTTTAAGTTTATTTTTCTTGACTGCCATTTTAATTGTAAGATGTCTGCTTTTTTGAAATATTTTATTGGTGTTTGGAGAATGTTTAATAGTTTTTATGAGTTTTAATTGTTGGATGTTATTCTGTTCATAGCTGTTTTTGAAACATTTATTCTGCTTATTAGTATAGTTTTACAATTATTTCTGTGTGGGGATCTATAGTGCTTGCTAGTTCTGTTTTCCTAATAAGAGGTGTATTGGTTTTTAGTACCTGATTTAATATTTGTAGTGTTGCCTTTTCACAGATAGGATTGCTCCTGTTTGAGTGTATTCCATAATACAGGTGTAACTGTGTGCGGATTAGTTTATGTGCATTACTACAGATCCTGGGAGTATGTTAGGTCGGTTCTGTGTCTGTTACCGAGATGAGATATTTTGCTAGCATGTAAGCGTTTGTATCGGTCTTATTTGTTGTGTTTTCTCAGAGGACTTGCATTGGTGGTAAACTGCTGTCTTTTCATAAGTAGGGCTATTGAGAACTGAGTTAATTATATTAGTCCGGCCCTCTAAAACATCCCAATTTCTCATGCGGCCCCATGGGAAAATTAATTGCCCACCCCTGGGTTACAGCATTCCCAGCCTGATGTCATGATAGCTCCACCTTCTGTCAGGACCCGAATTGTTAAAAAACATAATGGCAGTCTCAGTGGTGATTGAGATAAAGTGATCACTGTGTAAAATGGAAACACCCCCCCCCCCTCTCTGAATATCACTTCCGGTGCCCCTTCCCCCAAAGGAAAATATTATTGCTGAAAGCAGGGCATAAAATTGGGGCTCCCTTTCCACTCTCTCCCAATATGCAAAGCCACGCTAGGGGCACAAGGAACTTGTGCCTGTAGGGTGGGTCTCTGGTCAGCCCCGATGGCTGTGGTGAGGAGGGGGCCAAGCTGAAAACAGTTGTTTTCTGCCACATGCTGGGGGACAGGCTGAGAGAACATGCACCCTGAGTGGTCATTATACCCAGACAGTTGAGGGGTTTTACACACAACACACACATACAGCCTCTCTATGCCTCACATGCACACAGTCTCCCTATCTCATACATACAAACCCTACCCCTAAATTCTTTCATGTAGTATGCCATGAACTCTCCCATACTATAAAATTCTGTCTTTTCTATTTGTATTTGTCTCTTTTTTTTTTTTTTAACAGACATTTTATCTAGTACAAGCTGCTTAGAATTAGCCTTCTGATCTCATAACAAAATCTTTCCCCTGGAAATGATCAAGAAAATGCCAGGACCTCACAACTGCGAGCATGCAGCAATGAAAAAGAGCTACTCAAAAAATAAAAACACTGTTTTGCAACATATGGATTACATTTATTGATCAGACAGTTTGGCAAGCAAGGTGGAGAAGATGAGGCGGTTTAAAAGTAATAACCTGCTACAGAGATAAGGCACAGCTGGAGGCTATGGCAGTAAAACCAAAAAACAGTGCGGAGAAGCTCTTTGCCTTGCATGGCAGACTACAGAAAAGCAAACAGATAAACAGAAATAAGTATCTGCTAATTACAAATAAATTAATACAAGCTTCATGGATATAAGTTGGTTAATAGAAAGTTTAAAAAAAAAAATCAGTGTTTACTTCCTTGATACTGGAAAGGATTTTATAACAGGAAAGAACTTACTCGTGTTTCAGTCCCAGGTGGAAAACTAACTCAAACGTTGGTGACAAATCGTTCATGACAAATCTTGTTATCTTCCCAGTATCCAGAGTTGGGTGACTGCTGCTCAGCCCAGAGTTTATTGGTGGCAGTGAAACTCTCTCTGTTGTGAAGCTGCTTTTAAAGGCTGTGACCAGCAATAGGCCCTGCTGGTACAATGAGCTCCTGGGAGTGGAGTTTTATAGGTGTCTGAACAGGCTGCAGTTTCCAAGCTGGTAATTGGGTCTCCTGTACAAG
The DNA here is from genome assembly GCF_901001135.1 of Rhinatrema bivittatum. Lineage (NCBI taxonomy): Eukaryota > Metazoa > Chordata > Amphibia > Gymnophiona > Rhinatrematidae > Rhinatrema > Rhinatrema bivittatum. The sequence continues at coordinate 377,545,931 of NC_042616.1, forward strand.
ATTCCTGGTAAGAGAGAAGAACAGCATTGTTACTTATTTTGGCTGCATTATCCTGCAAATGTACCAGGAAGGATTCACTTTTGTGTAACTCTATTGTTTTGTTTTTTGTTTTTTTTTTAAATTAAACTATCTGTTGGCAAAGAAATAGCAGATGTTGTGTTGTTTAATGAGACCCCTGACACAGTCACGTCAGCCAGAAGTCTGCAAACCTCAGGTCTTGGTTCATTATCCTCCTTGTATGCATTTCTTCCATAATAGGGTGCTGCCTCTGCCACCCAACCAAAATTTCTACTATTAAAATTCCTGACTATTAAAAGATGCTGCTTAATCTGGTTAGTGCAGTGTTTGCTCTGCTAACCACAATGCTTTCTTTCCCTCCCTTTTTACTGTCAACTATTATACCAGCTCCTTCCAGTCTCTGTTTTAACACTTCCTTGCCTTGCTGTAAAATCTCATTCTATGACTGATTACCGCTCCAAATTAAACATTTAGCTATCAGAATATACCATTACAGCTTCCCCAATTCCTCTCCAGAGCTCTAGCCTCTCACTGCCACAGTTCAAGCTCCAACCGACCCTTATAGAACTACTACAAAGAATATAAACTTTCCATGCCTAGAAACTTGAGCAAAGCTGATCCAAATGGTTCAATTGGCAGCTTCATCAGTTAAGAAAACAAGAAATTGCTATACTGGGTCAGACCAAGGGTCCATCAAGTCCAGCATCCTGTTACAACAATGGCCAATCCAGGCTACAAGTGCCCAAACAGTAAATAAATCTTATGCTACAAATGCTGGTGCTAGAACCACGTTTAGGTCCCATGGTACAAATGATGTTACAACTGGTGGTTTAGTATGTCATAAGTCTAGATAAGAACATAAGATATGCCATACTGGGTCAGACCGAGGGTCCATCAAGCCTAGTATCCTGTTTCTAACAATGACAATCCAAATCACAAGTACCTGGCAGGTACCTAAACATTACACATATCCCATGCTACTAATGATGGCAACAAGCAGTGGCTTTTCCTCATTTATTAACAGTTTATGGACTTCTTCTCCAGGAACGTATCCAAACCATTTTTAAACCCAGCTACAATAATTGCCTTAACCACATCCACTGACAATGAATTCCAGAGCGTTAATTGTGAGTTGAGTGAAAAAGAATGTTCTCCAATGTTTTAAATGTGCTACTTCTTAATATCATGGCATGCCCCCTAGTCCTTATACTATCCGAAAGAGTAGATAACCAATTCACATTTACCTGTTCAAGACCTTTCAAGATTTTGTAGACCTTTCACATATCCCCCTCAGCCGTCTTCTCCAAGCTGAAGAGTCCTAAGCTCTTTAGTCTTTCCTCATAAGGGAGCCATTCCATGCCCTTTATTATTTTGGACGCCCTTCTCTGTACTTTTGCCAGTGGAACCATATCTTTTTTGAGATGTGTCGATCAGAACTGCACACAGTATTCAAGGTGCGGTCTCACCATGGAGTGAAACAAAGGCATTATGACATATTCCATTTTATTTGCCATTCCTTCCTAATAATTCCTAACATTGTTTGCTTTTTTGACTGCCACAGCACACAGAGGCGACAATTTCAATGTAATATCAGCTATGATGCCCAGTTCGTTTTCCTGGGTGATAACTCCTAATATGGAACCTAACATCGTGTAACTATAGCATGAGTTATGTTTCCTATATGCATCACCTTGCACTTGTCCACATATTTCATCTACCATGTGGATGCCCAATCTTCCATCTTGCAAGGTCCACCTGCATTTTATCACAATCCGCATGCGATTTAGGTACTTTGAATAATTTTGTGTCATCTGCAAATTTGATCACCTCAAAATGTCATACCCCTTTCCAGATCATTTATAAACATATTAAAAAGCACCAGTCCATTACAGATTCCTGAGGCACTCCACTGTTTACCTTATTCCACAGACCGTTTAATCCTACTCTGTTTCCTGTTTTTTTAACCAGTTTGCAATTCACAAAACGATATTACCTCCTTTCCCATGACTTTCTTTTAGTTTTTCTTAGAATCGCCTCTCATAAGGAATGTTGTCAAACACCTTCTAAAAATCCAAAGAAACCACATTTACTGGTTCACCCTTTATCCACAAGTTTATTCACCCCTTGAAAAAAAAAGGAAGATTTGTAAGCAAGACTCCATTAGGTAAATCCATGCTGGCTGTGTCCCATTAAACCAGTCTATCTATATGTTCTGAGATTTTATTCTTTATAACAGTTTCCACGATTTTTCTCGGCACCGAAGTCAGGCTCACCGGTCTATAGCTTCCTGGATCACCTCCGGAGGTCTTTTTAGATATTGGTATTACATTGGCCACCTTAAAGTCTTCAGGTTCAATGGATGATTTTAATGATGGCTTACAAATTACTTGTAATAGGTCTGAAATTTTCATTTTTTAGTTCCTTCAGAAACCTTGAGATGTAAACCATCTGGTCCAGGTGATTTGCTACTCTGCAGGTTGTGAATCTGGCCTACTACATCTTCCAAGTTTACCGTGGATTTGGTTGAGTTCCTCTGAATCACCATCCTTGAAAACTGTCTCCGGAACAGGTATCTACCCAACATTCTCATCAGTAAACACCAAAGTAGAGAATTAATTTAGTCTTTCCATGATAGCCTTCTTCTCTAACTGCCTCTTTAACCCCTCAATCATCTAACAGTCCAAATGACTCCCTCGCAGGTTTCCTGCTTCAGATATATTTCTTAAAGTTTTTATTATGAGTTTTTCCCTCTATGTTTCTAAGGCCAACTTCTTTTCAAAATCTCTCATAGCATGTCTTATCAATGTTTTATATTTAACTTGCCAATGCTTATGCTTTCTCCTATTTTCTTCAGATAAGAACATAAGAACATGCCATACTGGGTCAAACCAAGTGTCCCGCAAGTCCAGCACCCTGTTTCCAACAGTGGCCAATCCAGGCCATAAGAACCTGGCAAGTACCCAAAAACTAAGTCTATTCCATGTTACCGTTGCTAGTAATAGCAGTGGCTATTTTCTAAGTCAACTCAATTAATAGCAGGTAATAGACTTCTCCTCCAACAACTTATCCAATCCTTTTTTAAACACAGCTATACTAAATGCACTAACCACATCCTCTGGCAACAAATTCCAGAATTTAATTGTGCGTTGAGTGAAAAAGAACTTTCTCCAATTAGTTTTAAATGTGCCACATGCTAACTTCATGGAATGCCCACTAGTCCTTCTATTATCTGAAAGAGTAAACAACCAATTCACATCTACCCATTCTAGACCTCTCATGATTTTAAACACCTCTATCATATCCCCCCTCAGTCGTCTCTTCTCCAAGCTGAAAAGTCCTAACCTCTTTAGTCTTTCCTCATAGGGGAGCTGTTCCATTCCCCTTATCATTTTGGTCGCCCTTTTCTGTACCTTTTCCATCACAATTATATCTTTTTTGAGATGCAGCGATCAGAATTGTACACAGTATTCAAGGTGCGGTCTCACCATGGAGCGATACAGAGGCATTTTGACATTTTCCGTTTTATTCACCATTCCCTTTCTAATAATTCCCAACATTCTGTTTGCTTTTTGACTGGCGCAGCACACTGAACCGACGATTTCAATGTGTTCTCCACTATGATGCCTAGATCTCTTTCTTGGGTGGTAGCACCTAATATGGAATCTAACATTGTGTAACTATGGCATGGGTTATTTTTCCATATATGGATCACCTTGCACTTATCCACATTAAATTACATCTGCCATTTCGATGCCCAATTTTCCAGTCTTACAAGGTCTTCCTGCAATTTAACTACTCTGAACAATTTTATATCATCTGCAAATTTGATTACCTCACTCGTCATATTTTTTTTCCAGATCATTTATAAATATATTGAAAAGTAAGGGTCCCAATACAGATCCCTGAGGCACTCCACTGCCCACTCCCTTCCACTGAGAAAATTGTCCATTTAATCCTACTCTGTTTCCTGTCTTTTAGCCAGTTTGTAATCCACGAAAGGACATCGCCACCTATCCCATGACTTTTTACTTTCCCTAGAAGCCTCTCATGAGGAACTTTGTCAAACGCCTTCTGAATATCCAAGTACACTACATCTATTGGTTCACCTTTATCCACATGTTTATTAACTCTTTCAAAAAAGTGAAGCAGATTTGTGAGGCAAGACTTGCCTTGGGTAAAGCCATGCTGACTTTGTTCCATTAAACATTGTCTTTCTATATATTCTGTGATTTTGATATTTAGAACACTTTCCACTATTTTTCCTAGCACTGAAGTCAGGCTAACCGGTCTGGAGTTTCCCAGATCACATCGGGAGCCCTTTTTAAATATTGGGGTTACATCAGCTATCCTCCAGTCTTCAGGTATAATGGATGATTTTAATGATAGGTTACACATTTTTACTAATAGGTCTGAAATTTCATTTTTTAGTTCCTTCAGAACTCTGGGGTGTATACCATCCGGTCCAGGTGATTTACTATTCTTCAGTTTGTCAATCAGGCCTACCACATCTTCTAGGTTCACCATGATTTGGTTCAGTCCATCTGAATCATTACCCATGAAAACCTTCTCCAGTACGGGTACCTCCCCAACATCCTCTTCAGTAAACACCGAAGCAAAGAAATCATTTAATCTTTTTGAAGGAAGTTCTTTTGGCTAAAACAGCCTCTTTCACCTGTGATTTACCATGGAGCTTTGGAATACCTTCTTACCAAAATTGGGATCTTTTCCCAGTGTAGCATTTGAGTATTTTGTTTACTTTACTTTTTTAAGAGATGATTTCACAACTGATTGATGAAGTAATTGCACTCTCCCACATCACAGGAATTTTTGCATTCCATATTTGAGGTCTAATTTCCTTGCAACTGGAGCACAGGAAATAGAATTTTACCACATCCTTTTTTACATTTCTTGTAGGATGCCATGGATGGGGATAGCTGCTGATTCTACTTAGTGTCCAAAATTGGAGGAGTCCAAAGACCTTTATCCTTGCACTGAGCACTTTTCCCAACTTGTCCAGAAATCTGGGATAGGAAAGATCTTCTAGTAGAGAGGAAAGTTCTGGAGGCTCTGAGAAAGGGATCCCTTCTGATTCTATCGACTCCACTTGAGAGTCTAGAAGTGAGAAACACTAATCCAAGACCCTAATGATGAAGTAGTTGAATGAAGCTGGTCCTCAGTTGTCTTGAAAAAGTATACTCCTGCTGTGCATCCTCAGATTGGCAGGACTCTGTTTTAAGTGACTTCCATCGGCTAGAACCACCTGGAGGGAGTTTTGATGAAGTATCTATCCAAATCAGAGTTACTGGAACTCCTTCTTGTGGACCTGGAAAGGAAAGATTGGAAAGTACTCCTTTTCTTTAGCTACCATAAAGGTCAAGCAAATCCTTCACCAACTGCACTATTTGGTCAATGGTCTGTTATGCCCTTTGTCTTATTCTGCACATCTTCTGGGCTCTGCATAATTTGAATTGGAGGAAAATTAGATGTTTGAGGAACCAGACAGCAAATAGGATCTGGAGTCTCCAGGTGTAATCCTTGTTCCATTAATTTTATTGGATAAGGGCTCTGGTAATTCATGGAGGTAGAGGTATCATATCCTTCTCTGTACCTATTTATTTATTTAGAATTTTTTATATACCGATAATCGTTTGGAACTGTTGCGACCGTCGCTGCTCGACGTCTCTACTCCGCCCTCCTTACCTCCTTGGCAACTCCCTCTTGCTCAAGTGGAAGGTTGGCTGCCGCGGTGTCATTCTGCCAACTCCTCCCGGCATCCCTGGAGCGGCTCAACGCTGCAATCCACCATTTATTTATTTTATTTATTTTAAGGGCTTTTATATACCGATGTTCATGTACTGGTACATATCACGTCGGTTTACATAGAACCAAAGTTTGAAATTACATTGATTCACAAGAGCCTAAGGGTGCATGCGTGGCGCTGCCCCGACTGATATACCAGCAGTGGCGCGAACCTCAGGGGCATCCCCCTGAGATGACGTCATCCATACCGGATATAAAAGGTCTCAGAAATCGCTAACTATCGAGTTAGCAAGGAAGGGATTTCTCTACCTAGCTACTCTGCCTCCTCGGACTTACCAGGGGTACCCGCTCCTCGGGAGCCTCGCTCTCTCTTTGTTTTTCAGGTCACAGTCAGGAACCGGTACTCGCTCCTTGAGGGCCCATGTTCCCGGATTGGTTGCTGAATACTTATTCTGCCTGGAAGACATCGCTGCCTACCACACCAGTGAGTTACCATCTCTCTCTCAGAGCTTTCCCTGGAACCAGGTACTCGCTCCTCGAGGGCCTAACTCATTCCAACACCTGGACTACTTCTAGAGACTATTGTGTGAGTGTTACCATCAAGGTTCTGTTCCTGAACTCTGCATACCCTGCCTACTCACTATATTCAGCTTCTCTACAGCTCAGTTATCCAGGATCGCTGTTCCAGTACTTGAGGGACTACAGCCCTGCCGGGCACTTCCAGTTCACTACTGCCACCTCTGGTGGTTCAATAAACTGTTTAATAAAAGAACTAGTGTGGGTCTGTCTCCATACTCTGAGCCTAACCGGTGGTCCCCTCTTTGGATCTTCCCCCGGGGGCATGGTCATCTGCCATCGGCCCAAGGATCCACCCACAACTACCTCAAACACCAACAGGAACATCTAATCGGTTTACAGAAAATGTAATGTAGCCAGTGGCTTTACAATAAAATCGAAGATTGGATAATAATGTGAATGTGGGAAGCAAAAGCACAGGAATTAACTACAGGATAAAATCAGCATTAACTATAGGATAGGATGAAAATCAATAACTGTGGGATAACATCAAAATTAAGTATAGGATAAGGTCAATTCTATATGATATGTACAGAGGGTATAGGATAGAGTAAAATATACATGACATATGTACAGAGACTATAGGAGACTTTTTCAATATATACAAATGGACCTTTTCAATATATATAAATGGAAGGTACAAGAACAGAGAGGAAGGGGGGGGAGAAAGGAAGGAGGGGGCTGGAAGGGGGAAGGAGTGGTGGGACAAGGGCTGAGGGGGTCAGAATTGTGGGGGAGAGTTGGCAGGGGAGGGTGGATGTGGGAGGGAGGATGCATGGTAAAGGTAGTGGGGCCAGGGTGGATAAGTTCACAGGGGGGATTAGGTTGTTATGGGTTATGTGAATGCTTGCTTGAAAAGCCAGGTCTTGAGGTTCTGTTTAAATTTCTTAGGGCATTGTTCTTGGTGAAGGGTGGGTAGCATTTTGTTCCCATGCGTAGGACCGGCTATGGAGAGGGCGCGGTCTGCAGTGCATTTAAGCTTTGCTGATTTGTGAGAGGGTGTGTGTAGGGTTGCCAACTGTTGAGTTCTGGTGGGTCTTCTACGGGTGCAAAAATGGAGGTGCTCATTGAACCAGAGCATATTTTTGGAGTGTAGGGATTTGTGGATAATATTGAGGGTCTTGTATAGTATCCGGGAAGAGACTAGCAGCCAGTGCAATCGTTTGAGAACAGGGGTAATGTGGTCCTTCCTGAGGGCACTAGTGAGGATACGGGCGGCCGAGTTTTGAAGCATTTGCAGGGGTTGGATAGCGTTTTTGGGGAGGCCTAAGAGGAGGGAATTACAGTAGTCTAATTTGGACAGGATGGTAGCTTGTAGAACAGTGCGGAAGTCATGGAGATGTAGAAGCGGTTTGAGTCTTTTTAGGGTGTGAAGTCTGAAGTAACAGTCTTTTAAGGTGGCAATTGATGAACTTTTTCAAGTTGAATTGATTGTCTAGGGTAACGCCAAGGCTACGAACGTGCAGGGCGAAAGTTATGTAAGCCAGCATACAGTTGTGTTGGAAGGATTGACATATCTCATTGGTGAAGTTATTCACCCTGGCAATATAGGTATGGAGAATCAACATGATTCACAATCTGAGGCTTGAAGCATTGAGTGCATCAAAGCTTTTAGCACCAATGGCATCAATTTACTTCAATGGTGCCATGGACTTTTGCATCAATGGCACCAGAGCCTTGTACGTTGACAGTACCAATGCATTTGAGACTCAGTGCTTTTTGTGCACTAGCTGCTCAGGCAATTTGGCAGAGTGGTGCCTATTCTTTTACAATGCATGATGCTTACTCAACCCCAAGGATTTGGCCTGTCCCACTGATGGAGGAGATACTTCTGAGGAGCTCCTTCTCAACTCAGTTCCCAGAGAGGTAGACGAGACTGCACTTTGGGATGAAGATAGACTGTGGCTTCTAAGAGACTTTCCAGGGCCTAAAAAATGAAGGAACTGTGTTTTATGAGTATGCAGGAACATCCGTCTGCAATTGTAACAACTGGCCTGGTCGTGATCTGGTCTGAGGCAGCAGTTAACAGAATTCATGCCCATTGGTAATGGACATTCTCCTGCTGCAAATACAGTCCTTGAACCCACCGATTGTGCATTTCTTCTTCCTGGACATTGTGAGGAAAAATTATGTACTTAATTTTACTTTTTTTTTTAATACACTAAAAAGTGCTGTTTGGGGGCTGCTGAGGCAGCTAAAATACTTTTAAAGAAAAAATATTGAGTTTTTACAGAAAAAAACAGAGAAAGATAGAGGTACTCAACTGTGTTGGTGCTTGAATGACAAAAAGACTGAGGAGGATCAAGAGGCATCACCCATGCAGGAATTCCCACATATACTTAATACAGCAAAAGCTCTAACAATTGAGAGAGAAGTCCATTTGGTGCCGCTGGATGACATTACCATAAGTCATGGCTAATTCAGCCCTACTTATCAACGGAAAAAACTGTCATGCCAATAAAGTTATTTGAACTAAAATCATATCACTTGTGTTGCATTGCTGCTTGTGGCTAGGCCCACAAGTAGCCTCTTACCTTCTATGCGGCTGGGAGGCTGCTGCTGCCACCGTTGTCTGCCTCTGTCTGCAGCCAGAAGGCCGCTGCCATCCCCATTGCTACTGCCGCTGCCATCCGCAATGGGCCAACCGCTGCCTTCTGCGTGGAATGGGCAGCCACCAAACCAGCCACTCTCGCAATGGACAGAGCTGCCGACTTCAGGGCCTCTTCACGGCTACGTCACCGACGTCATTCTCGCAGCCTGGAGGCCGCCGCTGATGCTTCTCCTTGTGCAGCCTGGAGGCAGCCGCCAGCGCCATTCTTTTTGTGGCCAGGAGGCCCGCTCCTCTTCCACAGCCCAGAGGCCACTGCCAACTAGGTCCTCTTCCGCGGCCTGGAGGCCGCCCAGAGCTCCTCTTCTCACAGCAGGGAGCCGCCATCACCTTCCTTCTTCGCAGCAGGGAGCCGCTGTCATCAGGGCCTTCCCTTGCGACATGGACGCTGCTGTCGCTGTCCCTGGTCCTGCCCTCCTCCTAGGTGTGCGGCCGCACCTCTCTTCACTATTTAAAGGGTCCACAGTGGGCAGTCCTCAATGGCTCCTCCTGGTGACGTTCCTGAGGCGTCTCCTCTTCAGTCCTATAAAGAGGGCCTTCTGTCAGTCCGCCTTTGCAAGGAGCTAGTCAGCTCCTGGATTCTCCGTTCCAGCTCTTCCATCCAGGAGCCTCCATGATACTTCCTCGCTTCAAGGCACTCCATTTTTCATGGGAATTCCCTTGTCTTCGTCTGTGGTTCCTGATCCTTCGTCTTCATTCCATGTCCTAGTCTTTCGTTGGTTCCTGCGTCCTCGTTTGACCTGTCTTCTAGATGTTTCTGTCTTCAGATGCTCCTAGTCCTGTCTAGGATGCTTCCAGTCCAGAAGTACCTTATGTTCCATGCTTCGTGTTGCAGACGTTCCTGATGTCCTCATCTCCAGAGGTTCCTGATATCCAGATATCCTAGATGTCCAGAGGTACCGGTGTCCTATGTTCCGAGTCCTGAACCTGATGTATCCGAGTTCCAAGTTCCGAGTCCTGACCCTGATGTCCTTGTCGGCAGCGCAAGCCTCCAGAAGACCCTTGCTTTTAATGTTCCGAGTTCCAATTTCAGAGCTCCAAGTTCCGAGTCTTAAATCCCGAGTCTTGTATCCTGTTCCCGGTCTTCGGAGTACCTCGTGCCTGCTTCTGTCCTTGACCTAGATCCTGAGTCCTCATTCCTGTCAGTTTCCTGAGTCCTTGTCTCACTACCCTGAGTCCACGTCTGAGCATCTTGTATCTCCATTTACGTCTGAGTATCCTGAATCCAAGTTCCATGCATCCTCGTCTTGTTCAAGTCTTCAAGTTCTTATGTCTTGTTCCAAGTTCCAGTACCATCGTCTGTCCGTCCTGTTGCATCTGCCGCTCCCAGGCAGCAGGTCCGAAAGGGCTATCAAGTGGCCAGGGGGCTACCCCAGAGGCCAGCATTGCATTGCTGGGTCTCTCCCGATGCGCTCAGGTTCGGCAGAGGTCAGGGCTCTTGGTGTCCAGCCTGTCTGCCCATGCTTGGACACGTCTTGCCTGCCTCGGTGCTTCCACAGAGCTCCTCTGCAGTCGCACCGTGATTCAAGGGCACACCAATCTCCCCGGAATCGGGATTGCTCCCCAGCGCTCCCGCAACAACTTGGCTACAACACCCCTGATGTGACTGCTGCAGTGGTGGATTCCTGCCTGCTCAAGAGCAGATAGGTATAAGATCAGTGTGGATTTTGTTTCAGGTTTGAAAGGAAGGGGATCTATTTTTGTTTTCTTCTTCCATTCCAGTTTGGCTGGGCCTCTCACTCCTGGTTAAACAAAATACGAAGGAGACATTCACTTTCTAGTCCACTACCTGGCTAGTAAGTGTATCTCAGTATTTTGGATTAAGGATTTTGGACTTTTACTCTCGAGATTTTTTCCTGGTTGCCCTAGTCCTCGTTCAGGGAGGGAAGCACCCTGGACTGAAAAGGCTAGGAAGAGAGAAACCCAGTTTTGCCATCTCACACTCAGTAAATGGAATATGACAACTGGCTTTTTGTATGCTTTTTGAAGACATTTGAGAATTTTGCCTTTTGGGTTTTGGAAGACGTTTTCAGCCACCCTCCCTGCCCAGGAGTGGGAAAAGAGAGGAGTCTTTGCCCTGCTGTGTTTATTAGGACTTTCAGCCCAAAATAATCAGAAGAGAGTTGGAGGAGAAAAGGAATTCATCTGGAGACTCCCCATGGAGAAAAGGGATTGGAAGAACTGGAGTTGTGGAATGACCTCTGGTATTTTTTCTGGTTTTGGAAGGGAGAACTTCAACTAATTGCTAGCTAGGGGACGCCATTACATTCTGGGAGCCTTTATATTCCCTAAGACTCTGGAAGGAAGAACTTCTCATAACCAGCAACACAGGAGGAGACATATGAACTTAGTCACATCTGGATTTGTTATTGGAACATGGGTGCAATAGTAAAGAAATGGGTAAGGTGCCAGCTTATTACTACTTCTGAAAATATCACACAGTAAACTCTTGTTGGAACCCCATCTTGAGGGTCCAGACTGATTTTTTAGATACTTACATCCAAACACAATTTATTAAGATCACACTTGCAGAAAAGATTTTCAGCCAGAACCTTGGGCGCTGAAGTCTTTTCTTCCTACTCCCCACCCGTAGTATCCACAAGGGTGTTTTTTTTTTTGGGGGGGGGGGGGGGGGGGGGGGGGGGGGGGGGGGGGGGGGGGGTTTGCAGGACTTAGACCCTGGACCAAGTATGACCCCTTCATCTGAATAGGTTTTCTCCCATCTTATGCCCAAGGAAAAATGTTTATTGCAAAAAAGGCCCAAGTCTCAGCAAGTCATGTCTAAAATGTCTTCTAATGCAACATTGCAGAAAGACAAAAATGAAGCTTTTAAATCATTTCTATGTATTAATAAGTTATTTACCTCCATGTTTGGGCTGGCTAGTTCCCTTTCCATATGCCTGCTGAGCTCTTGGAATTGAAATGCTGCAACAGAGTTGTTAGGAACATAAAGCTAAACCCTGACAGCTAACAAAGATGAAAAGGCAGCTGCTCCCTGGCCTCTGGTAACTTAACATTAACACATGTACTTGCTATCCATTTTTTTTTATTTCTAGTGGGAGTAAGATGCTATCTAGTCTTCCCTCTGTTGACTGCTGTTCAATGGAGTTGATAATCACAGGAAGTAACACGGAGAGCAACATGTTTGCAATTTTTTCTAAATAAAATATTTTTCTTTAAAGTCTATTTTCTCTCTCTTATAAAGAAGCATAGTACTGTGTCCTAAAATTCATGGGTATGTGTCACAACAGGAATGAAAGACAGATGCTATAAATGGAACGCTGTTTGAAAGCAGAAGTTTTTCAAAGTCAGTTCTAAAAAGGGCAGAAAGTGAGATTTTACTGCTTATCTAAGGCAGTAAATTCCATCAGGTCCAGTTTCTTGGTGTTAGCAGAAATGTTTCTAAAAATAATTTTTGAGGATCCATTTTAATGTAACCCGGGCACTTTTCCAGGTTACCATTAAGCCCTGGGAATAGACCTAGTAGTGTAGTTAGAAAAATAATTAGGGGGAGGATCCATTCTGTGATAGCCCTCCCAGTGGCGGGGCTGAAATAGAGATCCCATGCAGGAGGCTGTTTAGCAGAGCTCAGCAAAGGGCTCTGGGGGTAGTCTGAGTTGAGAGTTAGAGAATGTGGAGATTTTTTCTTGGAACACCTGAGGCCCTTTCAGGGCAGGTCAGGGCTCCACTGCTGTTCTCTCCTCACGAGGTGCAGAGTGGTTGCTCAGGGACTGTGTTGGATTTTTGGACCTTTGGTTAGAAGGAGCCCTGCTGAAGGCCTGGGCCTTTCCGAGACTCAGGGACTGGGGAACCCTGAGCTCAAGATGCCCAGGTTTAGGGAAGACCTGCCCATCCGAGGTGGTAACCTGTTGCAGAAGATTCCCGAAGTTATCTAATTTGGGAGACAAAGAAGTTCTTTTTCCAAGATCTGGGAGGAAGTATTTTTCTGCCCCTCTTCCTACCCATCGGTGGACCTGAAGTTCCATCCAGGTTCCTTCCAGGGATCCACCTCCACAGAAGATACCACTAACTGAGTAATAAAATCATATAAAATAGGGGAGGATACCTACCCATCGTCTTCAGTCAACCCTGGGGAGCTAGAGACATTAACTCACTGTGACAGGCTAAGATTTTTGCTATCTGGGAGAGGCTCCTGCCCAAAGGGCCCCTAACCTGAGGGATCTATTGCTCAACCTAACCCAGGAGAGCAGTGGGATTCTGGGCCCCAATACAAGACTCTTGCACAGATAGAGGATATGAGAACTGTATACTAAAAGAGAGAGAAAAGAGGAAACTAATGTGGAGCTGAAAACATTTATTTGTGCCATTTAATTTTTCTTTAAAGTCTATTTAGTTAGTGCAGTTAGTGTAGCTGGGTTCAAAAAAGGTTTGGATACGTTCTTGGAGGAGAAGTCCATTAATGGCTATTAAGTTTACTTAGGGAATAGCCACTGCTATGAATTGCAACAGTAGCATGGGATCTTCTTAGTGTTTGGGTAATTGCCAGGTTCTTGTGGTCTGGTTTTGGCCTCTGTTGGAAACAGGATGCTGGGCTTGATGGACCCTTGGTCTGACCCAGCATGGCAATTTCTTATGTTCTTAATCAAGCTGTTTGCAGAAAACTATTATTTTTGGACACTAAATCTGCTGTCCTGGTATCTCATTTGGCACCCAGCACAGAGCACCAAATAGGAAGATTCAACTAACATAGGGGATTCACAGTATGGAAGTTAGTTACCCCACACTTGGATCTGAGAGGACTCATTTCTTCCCCCAGTCAAAAGAATCAACACCTTGGGAAGTAAGGGAGCCAGAAGAGCTAGCCTGGGTCCCTGGCCCAAAGAGTTATAAATAACTTTATGGCCTCACCCATGCTGGACCTGCACATTGGGGTGGGGTTACATCAATTATACCCAACCGTGCACTTCTAAGGATTTTCTAGTGCATAGGCATAACACTCCTGCATTGTGGAATGCGACTTCCTACTATATCAGCAATTCTCAAATTAGGGGTGGGAAAACCCTCCAGCACTCCAGGAAACAGCCTGTCTCTTCCTCCTCACCCAGTGAAGCAAGAGGAACAAGAGCTGCCTCAACACCCACACCAATGAAGGAGAGAGAAGCCAGGCAGGAAAATCATCTACCTACAGCAACCAAAGCAGAGAGAAATGACAGAAGAGTAGCCAGAAAGAATTTGTACATTTAGATATGTCGCAATACTTTCAGTACGCGAGATTTATTAATTGGTGTTGAAATAATTAAATTATTACAAAACAAGGAGTGGCGAGAGGAGGAGGGAGAACTTCAAGCACATGTCCCTACTGGGGACAAAGAGTCAGTGATGTGGTAAACCATAAGGATGCACAGAGAAGTCTAGAACAGAGGTTCCAACACTTTTTGAATGTATAGATCCCCTCATCAACTTCTAAAAAGCTCATAGCTCCAGAATCCATCCCTACCATTCACTCTCTCTCCCTCCTTCATTGGTGGGGGTATAGAGGTAGATGGGCCTGCTCAGCTCCCGTTCCTCTTGCTTTGCTGGGCGAGGAGGAAGAGAATTTGCTGATATAGTAGGAAGTTATATCCACATCCCCCCCAGCCTCTCTCTCTCTGTCTCTCCCCCACTATGTAGTCTCCCTTACTATCCCCTCCCCCCCAGTCTCTGCCTCTCATTATTCCCCTTAGCCTTTCTCTCCTCCCCCACTCTATTGCTGCTTCTGCACTGCTGGTCTCTCGACACATCAACTGCTATTCCCAGACCTACTACTGATCTCCCATCCCACGCATGCCGCATCTGCTCATGGCCAGCCACTCTTCTCCCATCCTGCATTGACTGTTGCTGCTGCTGCCCCACTGCTGAATTTCCTGATCCATGCAGACTGAAGCTTTATGAAGAGACTTGGGTGTTTCCCTTTCCCGCAAACCTTCTAAGATGGCATCACCAGATCGCCAGGGCTCACCAACCATAGGTTGGAAGCTACTGATTTACAGATACTGTATATCAGGATCCCTAAATTACAACCCACAAGCTGGACCCAGCCCATGGAGCTAGTTTCTCCAACTTGCCAAACTTTCCCTTCCTGCAACTGGATTTGGCCCATGGTCAAAAGTTTTGTTTCTATGCACGGTGGCGGCAGAAAGATTGTCCCCCACCAGCAGAAGATCAAGACATGAGGTGGTGGCAAAAAGCCGACAGTGTTTCCCAAGACCCCCAGAGGAAACAGAAGAGCAGGACCCCTGCAAATGCTCAGGGACATTGGTGGCTCCTGTCACTATTACTACTCAGGCCTGTTCTGCTGCAGAATCGCTCTTCTCTGCAGCGGCCCGATTCTTCCAGGTTCACTGCAGATCCATAGATTCGTCCCCTTCACTTCTCTGACAGACGTAGGAGCTATTATGAGTGTTCACTGGCACTGTGCTCTGCCTCTGACTGGCTTTCCATCACTGCATCCCAAGTTCCCACTTCCACGTTCACTGCAGTCACTGAAACTATGGCCTGTGCTTCATCCCCTTCCCACCAGGTTCTGACAGGAGCAGGAGCCAATCTGCAGTGCTCTCAGCTGATGCCACCTCTCCAACAGGACTCAAATAAATAAATAAACTTTGGGACAGCATTTTTCCCACAGACATAAGTCACCTGCACCAGATCAAGTCCATGCAAACCTACAACTCAGTCATCACCATTAAGGGGCAATTAAGGAGCACCACCTCCAATAAAAGGGTAAAGAAAACGGAGAAGGGTGAGTGAGAGGGAAGGAAAAGGAAGGCACAGAAGGAGAGAGAAAGGGGTTGGATTGAATGCACCACATGTACAAACATCAGGAGGCGCATGCAGGGGAAATAGGAAGCAGGGTCGCCAGAGT
The DNA here is from genome assembly GCF_901001135.1 of Rhinatrema bivittatum. Classification (NCBI taxonomy): domain Eukaryota; kingdom Metazoa; phylum Chordata; class Amphibia; order Gymnophiona; family Rhinatrematidae; genus Rhinatrema; species Rhinatrema bivittatum. The sequence continues at coordinate 377,561,755 of NC_042616.1, forward strand.
TGCATCTTCCAAGAAATCAAATATTTTTTCTGTCACTCTTTCCTGCCTCCCCACTTTCTCAGCACCAGTATTTCAAATCACCAAAAGGGCCAGACCCTTCCTCAGCAAACTGAATGGAAGCCCAAGTACCCCCTGGCCCTCTCCATGAAATGAAATGCCCTATGTGGCCCTTCCCTTGAAAAGTTTGGGGACCCCTGCTCTATATATAAACCAAATGAAAAAGAGAAAGAAGCATGCTAGCTCCAGACCTTAACATGACTGACTAGAAAGAAAAAAATGTTAAATTAAAATATTCTAAGTAAATTAATGCAAAAAAAATTCTGTTTTCTCAGCATTAAGGAATGCGTTTTTATAACTTAAAGTTTTATATCTATATACAGCTTGAAGGAGGCATTTTACACATGGTGGTGTGAAAGAACCACATGCCCATCAGAGACTTAAAGGTAGTCATCATTGTATCATTACTAGAGTAGCAGAATGGGCCAAATCTATGCAAAGGCAGCTCGATTCGTGGAATGAATTTTATCTTCCTCTAGTACAGTTTTGGGACCTTTCTGGGGGGAAAAATACATAATTAAGCAGTGTTTTTCCCACACTAGCAATGTCATGGCTAAAAGCACCACTGTCTGCTACATTCAGCACAACAAATGTTGCTGCCAATAGGAAAACAGCGCCTTCAGCAATGGCAGAAGACTGCTCTTGCTAATCTAGTCCTATTTTTAAAATAGCCTGTGGTTCACTTTTAATTACCTGAGACCAAGGCTGTCAGTGCCTTAGTTTACCTCTCCCTGTCATTACAAAATCTCTATGCCCCACCTTCCCCACCCACTCATCACTCAATTCGTTAATTATAGTTAATGAGTATGTTCAGCTGTATCTTCCCTACTGTAGTATTTTATTGAGGCGGGGGGAGGAGGAGGGGGTGGAATTCACTCAAAATCCCTTTCATTACAAATTAAAAATCAACTGGGCAAAGTTTCATCAAATCTATGACAGTAATGAAGGACACGGTTTTCATTGGCATCTGAAACTGCCTGAGCAAAGGTGCAAGGTGTTATACATTATATGCAAGACTATCATTTGGATTTGCTGTGACTCTCTCCACCTACCACTTCCTCAGTACACATTAAAAAATTCTCAACTTCAGAGATAAAAATAAGCAGTGGCAATCGGTTAATATGGTCCAACAGGATAAAGACTAAACTACCTAGTCTGAGGGGCAGTGGCAGGCACATGATCACAGGAGGTGGATAACAGGATGGGGTTTTGACATGATATTCACAGTGCAGAGAGACTAAGAACCAAAACAGGGGGGAAAAGAACCAAGGCACAGGCAAATTAATCTTTTGAGGAATGCAGGGAGTACCCGCACACAGGTCTGTAGTGGGCTGCTGTCCAAGGAATTCAGGCTGGGAGAAAAACAGAGAACACCACTGGGAAGTTAATATCCTAAATCTCTTCAGCTCTCAAGACCCAGAGGTCTGTAAGGAATTCTAATCCCTAAGAGGAATTAAAGTGCAGTTTATTCAGGTAAAAATTGTCTGCATTTTTTTTAAAGAAACACACACACACATCCTTTTTCTTAATAGGGTAGGGGAAACTTCCTTTGTTTTTACTCTGCACACCACGTCACATGGTTTCTTCTTCCCATGACCAGGGAATATTTTGAACCAGTTTCAGCTTCAGATAAATTAAATGCTGTTGCCACAGGTTCACAGCACCATTTTGGAACAAGCTAGTTGGTAAAACTAAAGTTACCTTTTAATACAAAAAAAACCTAATTTTTAACAGGGACAGCCTGATGGCTCAGATGGCCCGAGTTAGATTCTTCCCTGGGCTTCAGCTCTCTTGGCTGGCCGAAGCTGGGAATGCATCATCCACGACTCCTGAAGGGAGCCCAGTCATGGTACTACAGTGACCTAGGGGCCAGCAGACTTGAGGATTGTTGCTACAAAGACTGAGCTGGGAGAGAGATATAAAATAAGCGGACCAACCCCAGATATCTGTGAATGAAGATTTCTGACTCCACAGCCCTGTAGAGTGCAGACTCAGCTGGAAACCCAAAAGAAAAGGCAGAAACTGCAGGGAGTAGAAACATTTTTTATTTTCATTTTTAGCAATTTGGAGTAATCAACTGCCCATGGACTAAGAACTCCAAAGCCTTTGTTTATCTCCTGTTGAGACAAGTAGTCATTTTAAAGCATCTGCAAAGCATCAAACCAATCAAAGTGAAATGCAGCGCAATCAATACAGAACAATAGCTGGAAGGAAAAAGGACACAAGTCAAACCCCAGCCTAATGCAGGCACCAGGAACATCAAGGAGAGTAATATTGGAGCCATAAACTCACCTTTATACTCCTGCAAAATGTTTTTTAAAACTAGCTCATGCAGATGCAAATATAATCATTTGTGGATCTTATGAACTCCTCACATTACAAATGAAAGGATGAGTTGGAAATCAGATTGCACATTTTCTTAATGTATGGAATCAAACTTTGATGCCAATCAGTCTAATGGGCTCAGCATTGCACATTTAATAAAACTATGAACAGTTTTTGAAAACTAGGCAGAATATATGAAACTGTGCTCACAAAATCTCTAAATAATGATAATTGTTTTAACTCTGCTCCACTAAAGCCAGCATTCTCCTACACTATTATTGAGGCTCCAATGACATTAGAAATGAGAATTATATGGAACAGAAGTCAGAGGAAACGTAAGAACAGTGTGGGTACGGGAGACATGCTCAGGATGGGAAGGAAGAGAAAGAGAAGATAAAATGGAGATAAAATGAATACAGAAAACTAGAAGGGGAGGATACATGGAAACAAACGATTCATTTGACAGAATGAGATCAAGGGAAACGACAAGAGGCAGGAGAGCTACATCACAGAGACCTGTGTCAGAAGCAGAAACTCAGAATAAGTTACCCAGAAGGAATATTTTCATTCGGGAATGAAATGAATGGGGAAGGTGAATGAGTGGCCCATACATTGAAGGGGTACAAGAATGGGGAATGAATATGTGATAAGGGGGCAAGGTGATGCATAAAATGAAACACATTGGGTGGGGTGGGGGGGAGGGGAGGAGCCCACAAAGCAGCAACAAATAAGAAAACTGTACAGGTATGGAATAATCTGGACAAAGATATATATGAGGAGAAACTGAAGGATAGGGAAAATATCCAGTGGAAAGAAGTAGGAAAAAGGAGGAGACGAGAAAGAAGAGCAGAGATTGAGGATACAGGATAGAGGCACAAGGCATTTATCCACTCTTCTGATGTATTGTATTTGTATTTCGGAAAGATGTCAGGTAGGATGGTGTAAGGTTGAGAAGAGATGCTGACTCGTGCTTCTTTAACTTTCGGGTATCTGTAGTTTCTGTCAGTGAAATCCCAAAACAGCTCCCTTCCTCACCAATTTGAACAGTAGGGAAGGACAGAGAATAAACATGGAAAAAAAAGCAAGAAATTGGGAACAAATACAAAAGGAAAGGAAAGCTCAGCAGGCATGGGGCAGCAAGGGAGAATTCAGGAGACAAAGACAGGTTTTAAAAGGCAATTTGTTTGAATGGACATGTTCAGGCTCAGCACCTTTAAACAGGAAGTTAAGTTTCTTCTTTCAATGTCCTTAAACACATTCAAAGAGTCAACAGAAACAGGATGACAGAGAAAGACCATAGGGCCCATCCAGTCTACCCAGCCATACAATTTATCCAGCCTTCCCATTCCCATCACTGTTCCTATACCAATATGCAAACACACTATGCCCCACCCGCATGCAAATGTTTTCTGTTTCAAAAATGCCACCACTGGCTGTAAAACCCTTTTTGTTTTTCAGGAACAGAAGGTAATAAAAAAAAAAAAGCAGAACATTTTTTCAAGCTTTGCCTTTAAAAAAAAAATTCACTGATTCTTCTCAGCTTGGGCAAAAGACATCAACAGTCTACTAGTCTACTAATTGCTCCTCCCCCCCCCCCCAAACCAGCGAAAGTAAGAGCTCACCACTAAAATGAGGTGATGATCGTTAATTGTAATAGCATTAAGAACATAAGAAATTGCCATACTGGGTCAGACCAAGGATCCATGAAGCACAGAATCCTGTTTCCAACAGTGGACAATCCAAATACCTGGCAAGTATGTTCACCATCAAAGATCAGTTGAAAAGCATAGAAGTTCCAGGCGTCAACGGTTTTGAAAAATACTTTTTTACATCTTCAAACAATCCACTCATTGACCGTTTCCTTGATTGTTTCAATTTAGCAACAATGACTTTAGCTTTTACTGTATTCAGGCTTGCTTACTGTAATAGTCTCCAGCTTGTCCTCCCAAAGAAGACAACTTGAAAACTACAACTTATTCAGCCCTCTGCAGCTCGCTTTCTCACAGGCAGTAGATTTCGAGACCATATTACAATGGTCTTGAGGCAGTTACCGTACATTGCTTACCAATCAAGTGTAGCATGATGTTAAGTCTTTAGGGCTAGGTTTTAAATTCCTTTATGGTATGGGATTAACTTATTTCCAGATTGTTTGATAAAATATATTGCTGTTCGTATCTTGAGGTCAGCTCAGGATGTCCTCATCTATTCCTACAAAGGGGCAAAATTGGTCAGAATGAGAAAGGATTTTCTCCTGCACTATCCCCTTTATTTGGAAATCTATAAAGAGATTTGATTACAATTTTACCTACCAGCAGATGGATTCGGATGAATCAAAACAATTTTTGAAGGTCCAATTCGCGGTGGGAAAAAAAAAAAAAAAAGAGATTTGATTACAATCTACTTTGCCTTCTGTCATTCACTAAAGACATGGCTATTTTCATAGGCGTTTGATTATTTTGTATATTTTTAAGATTTTGTCAGAACGATTGGGTTTAAGACTGTAAATTTTCTAATCAGTTTTATCTTAATCTTAGTTTTATGATTCTGAATTATGCTAGGATTGAACTAAAATGTATTCTGTAGGTTTTTATTGTTTCTTGTGCTTTAAGTTTTATGATGGTTGTATTATATTTTATGGACTTTTACTGTACTTGATTTATTTACTTAGTTTCTTTTTGATTTATAATTGTGTTACATATCAGCAATTGGAGAAATTACTTACCTGATAATTTCGTTTTCCTTAGTGTAGACAGATGGACTCAGGTCCAATGGGTATAGTGTACTCCTGATAGTAGTTGGAGACAGATCAAATTTCAATCTGACGTCAGTCCTAGTACATATACCCCTGCAGGAAGTGCAGCTCTTCAGTATTCTCCTCGAAAAGCAATTGTGGATATATGCGTGACTGAATAACTTATATAACTTGGTTAACTTGATTAACTTGAACTGGTTGAATTGGTTATAGCTGGAGACCGCCAGTGCCCTCAACCGAGAAACATCGACACTTGGTAGGATGGGTGTCCTAATTGGAGGAAAAGCTTGGCTTACCCGTGAATAACTCACTCTCGGGGATATTGCCCGAGAATTCCATGAATGACAGCAGCCGAGGGTGGGATGCTGAGTTATCGGAGACCCCGGCTGCATGTGGACGAAGGTATGCAGGCCTTTGAAGAATTCCACCCAGGAGATAGATGCTGGGTCTAAATTAAGAGGCGCTGTGTCCCTGGGGAGCCCTGTTTGAGGGAGGCTCCCGCTGGGGGACGCGAGGTCCGGCGTACTGTTCGAGAAACTGGATCCCGGCACCGGCTGCGGAGGGCCATGGCCTGAATGCCCCAGGGCCTCCTCGCACTGTAAACACAGGGCTGTGGCCTCCTCATGCTGCACAGCTCTGATGTGGCATGCTGGGCAAAGGCCCTGAGCTTCTTCTCCGGTGGTGCCATGGCTTGTGCGCATAAAATACAGGGACCGGTGGCTTAGTTAAGTGCTCTTGTTACAGAATGGCAAGAGGGACATTGGATTTATAAAATGCCTTCTTAAGAAAGAGGCTAGAAGATAAATGTCATTCTATAACAAGATAAAGCACTGGCAATAAGGAATGAAATAATCTAAACAGTATTCTACAGGATGGATTAAGAATCTCAAGTCTGCAGAGCTCAAGGAAGGTCTAAATTCACCGAATTACACAATGTGGGCAGTGGAAAGGCTGCGTCTAACCTCCACCCACCCTTCCCGGTGCCTGGCCGAAAAGGAGGCCGCCCACGCTGGGCTTCCCCTTTTCACCAGGCACCGCCCCCCCCCCCCCACCAAGGCCCTCCCCTAGGACTGCCCACCTTGCCTTCCATGCCCCTAATGGAGTCGCGGGCTCTCAATTTAGAGATAGTAGGAAACAAAGTACCTTCCATCCTTGTTACTACTACCTCCAGGATAATTTTTTCTCCATGCTTGACAAGTTAGTTGTAACTAATTTCTCTCAGCATAAAGGGCTTCAACAGTTGTTTGCTCCACAAACTGAAGAAGAATAGCACTTCCTTCCTCAGGGCCATTTTCCATAGCCGTCACCTGCACAGGAGAATTTGTGAGCTGTTGGCTCTCTTCAGGGGGATGTCTTCCCTCCCCTAGTTGTTACATTCAGGAACTCATAACATTTGCAGCTTCTGCCCTTCCAGAACAAGCAGAACCCTGGACCACATCCACTCCCAAACATTCCAGTGAGGTCGGCTGAAAGGCAGCTCCTACACCTAGAGGTAACGAAGTTCGGCCATCAAGGCTTAGTGAAACCTCGTGCCCTGAAGTTAATGCCTGACCCTCAATGGCAGCATGGTCAGGAGACTGAGCTGCAGCCCCGAACTTGGAATCAGGCCTTTGAGCTGTTGTGGAGGCAGCACCAGGTGAGTTTTAGCTCTTGCTTTTCCCCTCATATCAAGTGATCACATTGTTCACACTATAGGCAGTCCCAGCATGTCATGAGCTCATATCTATGTATCCTGCTTTGGTGCCATCTTGTTATGCCACCTCCCCCGATCCTAGAGTTTTTTTTATCCCACAACACAGTAAGTGTAGATAAGTGCAGGACAAGGACTGCTGTCACACATTAAATGTCACTTTGAACCTGACTGATGAAAAGCAAAACCAAAAGCATAGTGCATGAACAAAAACTATGAGCTAGTATCATAATTCTCTAGACCCTACACTCAGTGCTAATGGAAGCAGATAATGACAGTATTACTTGGATTTATTACCCACCTTATTGAATATGAAATTCATCCAAAATGATTTACAGCATATTAGAAATAGCAGCAAACAGAGGTTAGTTGCAGCTGCACAATAAAAAAGGTGTAAAACAATTTAGCATAGCAGCAAAAATCTTGGTTTATCTTGGCAAAAAGGTGTGTTTTAGCACCATCTTTATCAGATCAGTATACACCGACTAAACTCTGCTAACATAGGATAGCCCCTACTTTGGTGTTTAAGGCCGAATGTGTACAGGGACACTCAGTCCCAGGGCTGAGTCCCGGTTCAACGAGCACCAGTCCTTTCAACTTGGGGCATGGATTCTTCAAGTGAGGAGAAAGTTGAAGCTTCAGGGCCCAAGGTATAACAGGGGGCAAATAAATCCTCTCTCTAACTTGCTTTCTCTCACTCTCACTCTTGGGTACACTCATTGTTTGCTGAATTCTTCTCGCACTCAAGTCTCTGTACCCAGCACCAAAAGACTCCTGGGACTTTACTGCAACCAAATCTTCAGAACTAATCTCAGGAAACTTTTCATTTAATCTTCCAAATCCAGGTGTGAAAAAAAACAAACTGTCTCAATCCAATTCCTCTATGCCAGTGCCCCTCAGGATGGCAGGGCACTTTCAGGTGTTGGAAACCAGGTATCTAGTGGGGACTGGGTTGCCTTTTTCTTTGCTGTCTCCAGGGACCTCTCTGGTAGAGTCCCAAAATCCACAAATACTGTCCTCCTTAACTCCTTTGCCACAGGCAGAAACTGTGGGCAAAGGTCGCTCCCCCTTCCCCAGAAAAAACAAACAAACCAGGAATAGAAATTTTCTCCAAAGTACAACATACTTCTCTGAGAGCATGCCACTGTTGTGCCCATCTTGTAGTGCAGGCTGGGAAACAGCTCTCTTCCCAGACCTCCTCCAGGAAGGGAGAAAAATATTCCCAAAAGCATGAACACAAAAGGAAAAAAAAAAGGACTAACAATATTCCTCTCTTCTGAGACAACCCCTTCCAGACTGGCTAGGTACTGAAACAGAGATGTGTCTCTATCCCCTTCTCCTACGTATCATGCTGTGAGGCCTAAATTTGGATACAGGGGAACTCCAACAGTACATCCCTCCTTCTTCAAAATCTAATTCTAAATTACTATACTGATTTCCCACCCTGCCTGCTTTTATACAGACTGTGCTGACCAATCCAAGCAGCTTCACTGGAGATGCTTGTCAGGGATGGTCTGTCCTTCCTACTCCCTAAACCCTAACCCCTGGCCTGAGCTAGGGACAAACAATAGTGCAGTCTTAAGAGGTCTCTACAATAGCAGAGATACTATTAGCTAACTCAGAAAATTAACACAGGAACGATATTAGTTTCTAGTAGCACGTTTACAGCATATGAGGTGATGCCCAGGAATTTTCAGTCAGTTTAGTATCTTTCAGTTCTGGATTGGGCATTATTTTATTTTACAAATTCTTATTTTATTTATTTAACTCTTTTCTATACCGACATTCATGATACGGATCATACCATATCGGTTCACATGGAACAAGGGAGTTATAACTTATCTTATACTCTACCACTTCCAAAAAAATGTGTCCAGTGCAAATTACAAAATCACATTCATAATCCCATACAATAAAATGCATTCACAAATCAGCATTAGGTTAAAAATTTGTAAATCAGCTATATACTTGCATAAAGAGGATAGCTTTTATTTAACTTCTTCCTATAATCCAAAAAGTCATTAAAAGCTTGACAGAAGAGTCAGACTTTTATTTGCTTCCTTAAGTATAAGTAGTCATGTATTTGTCCAAGCTCTTCCAAAAGGGAATTCCAGAAGACAGGTGTGAAGGATCTATTGCAGGTGTCTGTGCTTTTGATTTCCTTTAATGTTAGAACTGACATTGAGGATCAGAGTGAGGATTTTTGTGTTCTGGAGGGCAAAAATAAGGATATTCTTTCATTTAAGCAGATAGGCCATCTCCTCTTACAGCCTTTAATATCTGTGCCAAAGCTCTGAATTTCATTCTGCATGGTAGTGGTAACCAGTGTAGTTTGTGTAGGATGGGTGTGATATGGTCGCACAGTTTGCATCCTATCTGGAGTTTGTGAAGGGACTTTAGACCCTTGTATAGTACATTTCAGCATTCCAACCATGTGGTTACCATGGCATGAACTGCTGTAAGTTTGCCTTCTAAATGAGTGGATGCAATTTTCTTAAGTTTCATAATTGGAATTAGTAGTTCTTCACTGTTGCCAGGATTTGTAGATCATGCTAAGTTCCAAGCCCAGTAGGACTCAGAGGCTTTTGACCTGTGTTTTTAATAAGATTTTACAGGTTCTAAAGGGGATTTTCGAGTCAGAAACTTGTCTGTAAATGTTTTGTACTCAAAGAATCTCTATTTTGCTGGGATTCGGATGGAGTGGGTTTTTTTTGGACAACCCAAATAGATTAATAAAATCAGAGTGAGTGGATATCAAGCAAAGTCAAAATATATTCATCCTGAAAAATATTCTTATTAAGCATAACTTAGATCTTCAGACAAGGTGTCAGAGTGATGAATTTAAACATTTACACTGTCTTCAGCCTTATATATAATCATCTATATAAATAAAAATGTTAAATAGTTTGTACAAAATCGCTAATCTCAGCAACCACTTAACCGATTGCGTTCAAATTTGGACACAAGTTTCACCTCACATACGGCAAGGATCTTCTACACTTACATTACATATATGTCACACCGGGGGCTGGTAAAAAAGTTTTAAATTTTGGTTTCACAAAACAGCGACATCTGGTGGACGTAGCTGAAGCTCTTACACCTTGCACAAACGCTCACACCCCACACACACGTGACCAATGTTTGCGATTCACACACCCTCCGAACAGACACAAATCCACCCTCCTCACCCCCCGCCCCCCCGCACACATGCCAATTGTACTTATTTCACACACCCTCCAAAAACACACAAAAACCCAATAAATAACAGCATGCTACACCGGGAGGCCACTCACATGACAAATGTTTGCAATTCCCACACCCTATGAAATCACACACAAACACCCTCCTCATACCCCCCACGCACATGACTTTTCCACTTACTGCCGACACCCTCCGAACGCACAGAAAACTGCAGAATAATTCAGGCTGCTCCAGCGGGGGGGGGAGCAACACCACTCCGGTACACATCGCATACACTACGGCCGTCGGCTGCCAGCAATCAAAATGGCGCAGACGGCTCTTTCCCTTACTAGGACACTCTGGAACGCCAATAGCGGCAGTAGCCCATGTGACATAGTCAGGGCGAGGGCCCGTTGACGCCATTTTCTGAACTGGCAACCGGCGCACCTTCGCCTTTACTATCTGAGAGAGACGACCGCTCCCATTGCTCCATCTCGAGGGCCCGGCGCCAATACTTCCAAGCCGGAACGGACGCCCGCTCCACCAACTACCATTTTTGAAAGGTATCGTCGGGCCTGCAGGGGGGGGGGGTGCGTGGGGATGTTCTTGCGTCCATGTTCGGGGGTGGGGGGGGAGGAGGCCAGGAGGCAGTTCTGAGATTCTGCAACTCTTGTGGGTTAGTCTATTTCGCCGGCCTGGAGGGGGGGGGGGAAGGAGGGTGGGGGAGGCTTATATAAACACAACGTTTATGTGGGGATTACTTTGGGGTGCAAACGGGGAGGGCACACACAAACACATACACAAAATGTGCACCATCTCCGAAAGGTTACAAAACAGCCCTCACCAGGTGGGGAGTCACTGAGGTGACAGTGAGGGGAGGGAGAATGAGGAGGGAGGTAACTGTCAGGGGAGGAAGAATGAGGGGAGAGGTGAGTGTGAGAGGACAGAGTTGGAGTGGGGACAGGGGAGGGAAGCGGGGGTAGAGTGACCAAGGGGGAAGAGGATGAGTGACTGAGCTAAATGAGCAAGGGGAAGGGGCAGGGAGGGAAAAGAATCTGACTCAGCCTCTGCAATGCATGGCAGGGGTCCGCTAGTCAGTCTATAAAACGTCCCACTGTTTTTATTATCTTGCAAATGTCCCACTGATTATAAATTTTTGAATTTTTAAAATTTTTTATCTCTTGCAATTAAAATCACTCAAGTGTAAAAATAGAGAATAATCCAGACTCTTATCTCATGCAGAGTCGGTTATGTCAAAAGAACGCCATCAATGGATAATAATCCTTTACAGGACACCCATCTCCTTCAAGCCCGACACGGGTCCATGTTTCGAACCAAAGTTCTTCCTCAAGAGTGCAATCTCATAAAATGTGGTGTCTAATGACACCTAGTATGAAGGTCTAAGATATGCTTAATAAGAATATTGCTGAGGAGGTTTATATTTTGATGTGGTTTGTTTTGGTCCATTCCTAGATGGTTGTAAGGCAAGTGCTTAGCTTATTTATAGCTGTTGGAGGGTCTGGTTCCATTGGTAGCATAAGATGAACATCATCCACACAGATGTAGACTTTTATATCAAAGGTTTTGAACAGCTGTGCCAGAGGTTTGAGGTATATGTTAGTGACAGTAAAACGTCTTGGGTGATCCAAGGTGCTGACATGGTGTCAGAGAAATGTTCAGATTATTGCCTATCTGACAGAAAGAAATTGAACCAGGCCACTTAGGCAAATATTTTTTTTTCAATTGTACACTGAGTTTGATGTCTGGAAAAAAAAACATTTGTGGCCCTAAAAGCTCATGTATTTCACAGTCATCTTTGTTAGTCATTTAAAATGTATTACAGCTTTCAAAGACTTCCCATGTGTATAAACAGATCAGGGAGTCACTCCAAGAGTCAAACAGCATGTGAATGTCAACCTTGCTGTAAGAAAATCTATTCTTTGCATTCAGAAGAGCTATGCAGGTCGTTACTCTTATCTTTTGCTACAAAATCTGTAGAGAGTATGCCCTCCTGAGATTATTGTGAGGAGAGGTAAAGTCACTTACATTTTCCCTTTTACTATATCTTGAGTTATTGTTCTATATTTTTGAAAGGAAAGAATAGTGTTCTCTTGTTTGAATTTAAAAGCTAGGGTTAAAAATAAGAGGTTAAGCACTGCTAGATTAAATTAAAAGTCAGCACTTGCCTGAGCTTGCTATAGTAGAAACAATATACCTCAATGGGGCACTGTGTATGGCTCATTAATCAGACCACTATTTTTTAAGCAGGAGCCACTTTGGATCCAATGGGGCTAGAGCAGAGCCAGGTTAGGGAGGGGAGTCCTCCTCCAATAATGTGGCTAACTGGGGTCCCTCTCACAACCTCCCATTATTTTACTTTTTGTATATTACCTAGGGCCTGGTGCATAGGTGATTAACAAATGTTAATAAAGATAAAGTTAAAGAGGATCCAGAACAAGTCTGAAAAATGAAATAGAAAAATGCCAGATCAGCCATTACTATAAATATACAGGTGAGGCCTGTGAAGCAAGGAACTGAGTGGAGTCAGCAGCCCCTACAATGAAGCATGGCAATATGAAAGCCAAATTTAAACAAGTTAAATAATACAGTATATGACAGCCACATTGCTCTGAGGCACATTTTACAAGTTGGAGCCCACACCTTGCTGTGCTCAGGCCCCATGTTCGACCCAGCTTAATTTATCACAGTGGAGAGGCTACACAATGCTTCCTGCCCTCTGAACAGATGAGATCAGTGAGGAATTAAAAAACCCAAAAAGCTCACTCCAGACCCCAGCATGGTCTGAAGAACCCCTCTCTCCTATCCCTTTACCTTGCCGTCAGGCCAGAGAAGCAGCACAGGCCTGCTGCTCACTTTTCTGACCAGGCATCACCAGTAGAGGCATGTGTGTGTGTAATGGTGCACCCTTAATGAAGCAGTCACATAGGTCAGACATAGAAGGTGTTGGAGGAGCAGCAAAGCTGAACTATGGCAAGCCATCTGCAGGTGATGCCTGATGAAAAGGAGTTTTGTACAATGCAGCTAGCGGAGTCTGCAGTGTACAAATCAACTCCTCTTTTTAGAATTTTCATCACTTATAAGGTCAAAAAATCTTTAATGATGAGAACTGGAGAAATTACTTAACTGATAATTTCATTTTACTTAGTGTAGACAGATGGACTCAGAACCAGTGGGTATAGTGCAATCCTCATAGCAGTTGGGAGACTGAGTCAGATTTCAATCTGACGTCAGCCTACATATACCCATGCAGGAAGCTGTGCTCTTCAGTATTCTCCTCGAAAAGCAATTGTGGATATATGTGTGTTTTAATAACTTGATTAATTTGGCTAACTTGATTAACTTGATTAACTTGGAGTGGCTAAACTATTTTCCAACTGGAGACCGCAAGTGCACTCAACTGAAAAGCACTGACACCCAGCAACTATGAGTGTCTTAACTAGAGGTAAAACCTGGCTTACCCATGCTTGTCTTGCTCTCAGGGATTGTCACCCGAGGTTTCCAGATTTTGAGGCAGCCGTGGGTAGGATAGTGAGTCCATCTGTCTACACTAAGGAAAAAGTTAAGTAATTTCTCCATTTCCTAGTGTGTAGCAGATGGACTCAGGACCAATGGGATGTACAAAAGCTACTCCCGAACCAGGTGGGAGGCTGCCCGTGGCCCACTTAGTACTGCCCTTGCAAATGCTGTGTCCTCCTGGGCCTGAACATCCAGGTGGTAGAACCTCGAGAAGGTGTGAATGGAGGACCACGTTGCCGCCCGTCAATCTTGGTGGGTGACAGCATTTTAGTTTCTGCCCAGGATACTGCCTGGGCCCTTGTGGAATGGGCCTTGACTTGTAGAGGTGGAAGCTTTCCTGCCTCTATGTAGGCTACTTTGATTACTTCTTTGATCCAGCCGGCTATGGTTGCCCGCGAGGCCGCTTCCCCTTGTTCTTCCCGCTGTGAAGGACGAATAGGTGGTCTGTCTTTCATATGGATTCCGATCTTTCCAGGTATCTGACTAGGAGTCTGCCAACGTTCAGATGGCGAAGAAGGCGCGAGTCCTCAGAGTCCTTATGCTTGTCTGGAGATGGCAGCGAGATGGTTTGGTTTAGATGGAAATGAGAAACCACACGGAGCTGTATGGATCCTGGTGTGAATCTAAGGAATGGTTCCCGACAGGACAGTGCTTGAAGTTTGGAGATGCGACGGGCTGAACATATTGCCACTAGGAAAGCAGTCTTCAAGGTCAGAAGCCGTAGTGACAGACCGCGTGTAGGTCTGAAGGAAACTCCCACCAAGAAGTCTAGTACTAGATTGAGATTCCATAGGGGCACCGGCCACTTTAGTGATGGTCAGATTTGTTTGACCCCTCTCAGGAAACGGGAAACGTCTGGATGGGATGATAGACTGATGCCGTCCACCACGGCTACCTGAACCTTGATGGAGTTGAGAGACAACCCCTTCAAGACATCCTGCCGAAATTCCAGGATCATGGGGATTTTGACTGTCTGCGGAAGGATGTAGCGGTCCTCACACCAGGCTTCGAATATTCTCCATATTCGTATGTAAGTTAAAGGACGTGGAAAAATGGCAAGCTCGGAGTAAGGTGTCAATCACTGCCCCCGAGTATCCGCTCTTCTTCAGGCGAGTCCTCTCAATGGCCAGACCGTAAGAGAGGAGAATAGAGTTGGGTCTTCGTGGAGGATCGGTCCTTGCTGTAGACACAAAGGGTTCCCTGCCAGAAGTCTTCACATATCTCCGTACCATGGCCTTCTTGGCCAGTTGGGGGCCACTAGAAGTACAAGCCCCCTGTGGTGTTCTATCTTGCGGATGATCCCACCCAGTAGTGGCCATGGGGAAAAGGCGTACAACAGGTCTTCCTGTGGCCAGGTCTGGACCAGGGCATCAATTCCTTGGGATTGTGGTTCTCGTCTGCTGCTGAAGAACTTGGGCATTGGACCAGTTTGCCAGAAGATCCATGGCTGGTGTTCCCCAGCGGTTTACGATCAACTGGAAGGCTGTGGTCGACAGCATCCATTCCCCTGGGTCTAGACTCTCTCTGCTGAGGTAATCCGCATTGACGTTGTCTTTTCCCGCAATGTGGGCGGCTGTGATCCCTTGTAGGTTTGCTTCCGCCCACGTCATTAGGGGTTCTATTTCCAGGGACACCTGTTGGCTTCTGGTTCCTCCCTGGCAGTTGATGAAGGTAACTGTTGTGGAGTTGTCCAACATGACTGACAGATTCGCCCCGGAGTCTGTGACTAATCGAAGGCAGGCTAGTCTGACTGCCCGGGCTCCAGTCGGTTGATGTTCCATCCCGACTCTTCCATGTCCCATTACCCCTGGGCCGTCAGTTCCTGGCAGTGGGCTCCCCATCCTTGTAAGCTCACATCCGTGGTGAGCAAGACCCAGGTCAGTGGGGATAGTCTTATTCCCTTGCTTAGATGGTCTTCTTGAAGCCACCATTGGAGCTGGGTCCGCACCTCTGCCAGTAGCTGGAAACGAACTGAGTAGTTCTGGGACATCGGGTTCCATCGCGACAGTAGAAAACATTGTAGTGGTCGCATGTGGGCTCTTGCCCATGGGACAACTTCTAGCATTGATGTCATGAGGCCGAGGACTTGCAAGTAGTCCCATACCTTAAAATCGTCAGCTCAGTGTGCTGCAGCAGTCAAAAAAGCAAATAGAATGTTAAGAATTATTAGGAAGGGAATGGTTAATAGAACGGAAAATGTCATAATGCCTCTGTATCGCTCCATGGTGAGACCGCACCTTGAATACTGTGTACAATTCTGGTCGCCGCATCTCAAAAAAAGATATAGTTGCGATGGAGAAGGTACAGAGAAGGGCAACCAAAATGATAAGGGGGATGAGGAAAGGCTGAAGAGGTTAGGGTTGTTCAGTTTGGAGAAGAGACGGCTGAGGGGGGATATGATAGAGGTCTTTAAGATCATGAGAGGTCTTGAACGAATAGATGTGACTTATTTACACTTTCGAATAATAGAAGAACTAGGGGGCATTCCATGAAGTTAGCAAGTAGCACATTTAAGACTAATCAGAGAAAATTCTTTCACTCAACACCCAATAAAGCTCTGGAATTTGTTGCCAGAGGATGTGGTTAGTGCAGTTAGTGTAGCTGGGTTCAAAAAAGGTTTGGATAAGTTCTAGGAGGAGAAGTCCATTAATGGCTATTAATCAATTTTACTTAGGGAATAGCCACTGCTATTAATTGCATCAGTAGCATGGGATCTTCTTGGTGTTTGGGTGGATGCCAGGTTCTTGTGGCCTGGTTTTGGCCTCTGCTGGAAACAGGATGCTGGGCTTGATGGACCCTTGGACTGACCCAGCATGGCAATTTCTTATGTTCTTATTTACACCTTGGGGCGAAAGCAGGTCAACAGGTTTCGCAACTGGTCCATCAGTTTCCTTCTTCTTGTAGGGGGAAGAACGACCTTGTCTTCTTTGGTGTCGAACCAGACTCTCAGGTATTCTAGTGATTGGGAGGGCTGCTCGGGTGGGTGTTGACGACCCACCCGAGATTCTGCAGTAGATTCTTGACTCTGGTGGTCACCTGGTGGCTTTCCTCTGGAGATTTTGCCCTGATCAGCCAATCATCCAGATATGGATGTACGAGGATTCCTTTTTTCCTCAGTGTCGCTGCCACTACAACCATGATTTTGGTGAACGTCCGAGGAGCAGTAGCTGGTCCGAAGGGTAGTGCACAGAACTGGTAGTGATGTTCCAGTATCGCGAAGCGTAGAAAGCGCTGATGGTCATGATGGACTGGGATGTGGAGATAGGCTTCTGAAAGATCCAGTGAGGTCAGAAATTCTCCCGGCTGTACTGCCCTTATGACAGAGTGTAGGGTTTCCATGCGGACGTGTGGTACCCTCAGGTAGCGATTGATGGACTTGAGGTCCAGGATGGGCCGGAACGTTCCCTCTTTCTTGGGAACAATAAAATAGATGGAATAGTGCCCAGTATTTTGTTGGTGCTTGGGCACCGGTGTTATCGCCCTTAGGGCGAGTAGTTTTGTCAGTGTGGTTTCAACTGCCGTCCTCTTGTAGGGGGAGTGGCACGGTGATTTCACAAATTTGTCTGGAGGGATACTGTGGAAGTCCAGATAGTATCCCTCTTGAATGATGGTTAGGACCCACTTGTCAGATGTTATCTTGACCCATCTTTGGTAGAATAGGGCAAGCCTGCCCCCTATGGTTTCTTCCTGTGGATGGATCTGTTGATTCTCATTGTGGGGAGCGGCTGGGGCCTGGACCTGAGCCGGCTCCCCTCTTGTGTCTGTTCCGAAAGGACTGGCCCCTGCCTGTGGGACGAGGTGATTGGTATGTGTTTTTGTACAGTCTAAAACGCTGGGATCCTCTGTCTTTGGATATTTGGGGAGAGGGGCATTGGTTTCTTTTGTTCCTGTCCTCCGGTAACCGAGGTACTGGGGATTCGCTCCATTTGTCGGCTAACTTCTCCAGTTCACGTCCGAACAGGAGGGCTCCTTTAAAGGGCATTCTCGTGAGTTTCATCTTGGAAGTCGTGTTGGCTGACCAACTTCGGAGCCAGAGTTGCTTTCTGGCTGCCCCAATGGATGAGGCGACCCTGGCTGAGATGTGCACCAGGTCGGAGGTCGCATCAGTGAGGAAAGATATCGCCAGTTCTAATGTTTCGACGGACGTGGTTGCGTCCCTGGACAGCGATAAGCAGGCACATGTCTCCATGGCGCAGCAGGCAGCGATCTTCAGGGACATAGCTGCGACATCAAATGACTGTTTAAGGGTGGATTCCTGACGTCTGTCCTGGCATCCTTGAGTGCGGCTCCTCCTTCGACTGAAATGGTAGTGCGCTTTGAGACAGCGCAGACCATGACGTCCACTTTGGGGAACCCCAGGAGTTCTTTGGATGAAGGTTCCAGGGGTAAGAGCTTCTAGGGCCCGTCCTCTTTGAAGTTGGCCCTCCGGGACATTCCATCCAGGTCAATCAGTTTGTTGTACGGCCTGCAGCACTAGGAAATGGCATGAGGCCTGACGGAGGCCGACCAAAACCGGGTTCGTCTTTCGCTCCGCTGCGGAGCTTGTGCCTGGGATGGCCAGCGTCTTCAGGCTTAGAGACACGAGATCTGATAGCTCGTCTTTGGAGAAGAAACGCATCATGGTTCGGTATGGTTCCGTCCCTGGGGGGATTTCCCCTTCCTCCAGGGAGTCCGGCTCTTCCTCCGAGGTGTCTGTTTCCCGGAGGAGGCACGTCTCAGGGAGGTCGAGAGGGGCCTGGAAGGTTTTGCTCTTCTGGTGGAGACTGTGGCTGTGTCATGGGTGGCACCAATTGCGCCTGGATGAAGGTTTGCAGCCCTTTGAAGAATTCCACCCAGGAAAAGGTCCCTGGGTCCAAATTGATCCAGCGGTGTTCCCCGAGGAGCCCATCTAGGGAGGGCCCGGGCCAGGAAAAGAGAGGTCCGGTGTACTGTCATTGGTGGAGCCGGATTCCTCTGCTGGCTGAGGGGGGCCTTGCCTCTGTTCCCCCAGAGCCTCCGCTTGTAGGGTCAGGGCAGAGGCCACTTCATGTTGCACAGCTTTCAGGTGGCAGGCTGGGCAAGAGGGCTTGTCCCTTGGCTGGTGGTGCCATGATTTGTGCACGTGGAGTGGTTCCGAAGCTCGTCTATGTGCGTATGTGCGTGCGCTATTAGGCTTATTTGTGCATTCCGGGTGCACCGACGCTGAGTGTGCAAGATGCAGAAGATGTGCGTGCAGGCCCGCGCTTAGCAAGATGCGCGCACCGCTGTGCGCACAGGCTTACTTGTGCACCCGGCACCGTTGAACATGCTGCTGTGCGCACGGCACAGATGCGCATGTCGCTGTGCACACAAGTAGTTTGTGCACCTGGTTCGCCACTGTGCGCACGGCTCAGTTTTGCGGACAATACGGTGACCAAAGGGGGGAAATGGCGCCGACGACCACGCGGGCAAGATGGCGACCCCCCCAGAGGGTCTCCACATGGAAGGATCCTCGCATCAGATAGGGGCCTAACCTGGACGGGGCTGCTCAACCTGATGGAACAGACGCCGGACGGCGATCTGTGAAGCTCACCAAGCCTCGGAGACTGGAGACTTAAATAAAGTTTTCTACCTTACCTCGTCTCGGCACTTCCCGGTCTCGTGCCGGGCGGTCTCCGGCTGTGGGGAGAGAGAGGAATACCTTCACCGCCTAGCTCGGTATTGCACCCGCTGTCTCAGCCACTCAGGGGGGCTAAGTCCACGCCGGGAACCAGCTACCAGACGGAGGCTTACCTCTGAGGGATCTCTGAAATCACATCAGGAATTCTCGACTCGGGGAGGGACCCTTAGGTATCACCGCAGGAGAGCGGAGCTCGTCTTGTAGAGGTAAGATTTTCTAACGCTGTGCAAGCATGTTTAGAGTCCCAAACTGCTAAGGAAACTGAGAAATACTGAAGAGCACAGCTTCCTGCATGGGTATATGTAGGCTAATGTCAGATTGAAATCTGACTCCGTCTCCTAACTGCTATCAGGAGTACACTATACCCATCGGTCCTGAGCCATCTGCTACACGGTAGGAAATACCTGATGAATCAGACTCTGAACAGTAGAACTCTGAAGGAGCCAAATATAAAAATATAAGAAATGCATATTCCCAAAGATGGTATATTCCAATTGCTAAAATTCACTCTCTCAGGCCCCATTCTCATACACAACACGCATCAATATTCAGAGTTAGCTGGTTACCTTATCTGCTTCCTCTTGTCTGACTGCAGGGCTGTCCTAAAGTTAGCCAGTTACACATAATTCGCGAAAGCCAGGTATATTTAGTGGCATGCCTACTTGCTGAATATATACCTCTAATTAGCCAGTTAACTAGCACAACACACAGTGGCTGAATATGAATCCCCCATGTCTCAAGATTTCTTCCAAACAATGACGGACCAGTTCACAAGAAGTACTGATTTATGTTTTGGGAAATTTAATTACTCTTAAATTAATTTTAGCAAATATCCCAAGTTTGAAGTATTTCTTTTAAGAAAAATGTTTGTTTGCTGAATATAGTTTTAATCTCTAAAGTCTTGCTCTCTGGAGCTACTGCATTGGTTTCAGGTCCCTTTTTGGGGTGTGCTCATAGGTTCCTGAAGAACACACTGACAAGCATGTCAGGTATAGGTCTAGGTGTTTAGTTTATACTAGGTAACAGATACAAATAGGTCAGCATTTATCTGGCCAATTGGGAGCCCATAGTTCCAGTCCCAAAGCAAGGCTCAGTGAAACCTACATGTGGGTAAACCTGGTACAAGTTCAGGGCAAGTAGGATCACGGGCAAGCAGATCAAATCCAGAGTCTGGATACTATGAAATTTGAATGCCTAATGCCAGCAGGTCCTGTGAGACCATAGGGCCCTGCATGTTGAAACTCTGAAGGAAGACATTGCAAGAGGAGGCAGATGCAGTTAGGTGCTGCTTTTCTCTTGCTAGCTAAAGGGATGATTGCTTGGCTCATAAGGGACTTTGCTGTGGCATACCATTGTGAAGCTCTGCCTTAATCTATCTGCTCCTTTATCTTGAAGTTAATGATGGTGGGAAACATAATAGACCTTGGATAGGGAGGCAAGTACTCCTGGATCTCAGCCAAATCAGCCTTCAAAATTAATCCAGAGTGGTGAACACAGATAAGGCAACAGTGGAGACTCCACAATGTATCTGCCACCAGCTGCTCCACAGTTAACCTTCATTACTTTTATTTCTGCTCTAAAAATAAAGAATCAAACCTTTTTCCAGCTACACTTTCTGACTGCCACCATTAGCTGTCAGGTAAGTTATTTCTTCCTAAAGCATGGACAATTGGCATTTTTCATTTACTTAAATTGTATCAAGTTGCTTTTTCCTTTATCCTGCAGTTTCCTTCTGCTCCTTTGCTCCTATAAAAACATAAGAGATGCCATGCTAGGTCACACCAATGGTCCATCAGGCTCAGCTTCCTGTCCCTGACAGTGGCCATTTCAGATCACATGGAAATACCCAGCAGATCATAATGGGGCAATCCATTCCCTGCTGCATACTCCCAGAAATAAGAAGTGATGATCCTTATATGCTTGGCTAATAATTGCGAATGAACATGTCCTTCAGAAATTTGTCCAAATCCCTTTTAAACACAGCTGTACTATTAACATTGATCACATCCTCTGGCAACATATTCCACAGCTTATTTATATGTTGACTGAAAAATACTGATATAAATATTTGAAAGAGTAAATAACCATTTCATATTAACCTATTCTACACTACTTCTTCTATCATATTCAGCTGAAGATCTCTAACCTGTTAGGCTTTTTTCTTAAGGAAGCCTTTCTTTCACCTTTATCATTTTTGTTGCTCTTCTCTGTATTTTTTTCTAGTTCCACTATATCTATTTTTTTTGAGCTGGAGAGACCATAACTGGACATAATAATCAGTGTTCTTGCACCATAGATCGATGACAGATAAAGACCAAAATGATCCATCCAGTCTGCCCAACAAGGTGTTTCAGGGTTGTGAATAATTTTGATGTTCTCAGTTTTAATCTCTGCTCATTTCCAAATAATTCCTAACATTCTACTTGATTTTCTTTTTTGACTGCTTAAGAACATAAGAACATGCCCATACTGGTCAGACAAGAGTCGTTAATTCAAATTTGATCATATTATGATCACTATTGCCAAGTGTGCTTCTGCACACTGAGCTGAGGAGAAGGATCACTGTTAATTGCCAAGGGTACATATGAGAGAGCAGGGTAGATAGACACTCTTCTGTTGCAGTTCTGGCCGCGAGCACCGCGGCCAGGCCCTTACTTCTTCCTGAGGCCTGGTTTGCAGCCTGGTTGGCGGCGTCCCCGCTGGGGCTGTGCCGCTGCAAGCCCTCCCATGGATGCCTGGCTCCTAGGCGTGCGTGCGTGCCACTTGGGCGCTTTTCTAGGCTGTTTCCCACCAGTGGTGACTCCGCCCAACTTCTGACATCAGACGCCACAGCCTTGATAAGCCGGCCGCGGCCATCCAGTCTTTGCCTTGCAACGGGTTAGCTTCCCGGTTTCCTGTTGCGCTGTGCCCCGGAGTGACTCGCTTCGTTTCATTGCTCCATTCCTGCTACAGTACCTGCCTGGTTCCTGCTCGCTTGCTACAGTACCTGCTGGTTCCTGCTCGCTTGCTCAGTACCGGTTTGGTTCCTGCCAGCCTTCTACAGTACCCGGTTGGCCCCAGTCCGCCTGCTATAGTTCTTGCCTGGTTCTAGTACCTGAATCCTGCTACAGCCCCTGCCTGGTCTCAGTACCCGGTGCCTGCTGCTGTTCCTGCCTGGTCCCAGTATCTGAATCCTGCCACAGTTCCTGCCTGGTTCCAGTACCCGAGTCTCTCTACAGTTCCTGTCTGGTTCCAGAACCCAAACCCAGTTACAGTATTGCTACTGTCTTAGTCTGGTTCCAGTTACCTATCCTGAGCCACAACCCGCCTAAGTCCCAGTGGCCGGGCCCCTACGGGCTCCTCCCGGGGGGGGGCTTCGGCTTCCAAGGGTGAAGCCACTTAAGTCCCAGCGGTTGGGTTCTTAAGGGCTCCTCCCGGGGGAGAACCAGCTTCCAGGGTGAAGAGCATCTACGTCCTGCCTGAACATCTGCCTCCCGGCCTGCTACTCACTAGAGACTTTGACCATCTTTCCCCGTCTCCAGCAGGGTGGCCCAAGGGTCCACTAAACAGAGACTCCCATAACAGATTGCAAGGCCGTGGACTCGGCGGATGCACCCGCTCCCTCGGATCTGCCTGGGATGGCCCGGAGGATGCTACAGCACCAGAGCTGCATAGATATGTTGGCAGCCATGGTGGAATGGCTATCCTCGCGCCTGGAGTCCTTGCCTTCTGCTGGCGGGGCCCCCGAGGGTCACAGCTCCTCTGTGACTCAGCTACAGACACCCTCTCGTTATGCTGGTGATTTATGGACCTGCTGCGGCTTCTTGAACCAATGTTTTGTACGGTTCTCCTTGTTGCCCCAGCAGTTCCCCTCGGATGCGGTGAAAGTGGCATATATTCTGTCCCTGCTTGTTGGGAAAGCCTTAATTTGGGCTTCTCCCCTCTGGGAAAACAATGATTCTTCGCTAACGGACTTACAGCTGTTCATCACGAACTTTCGCCAAGCCTTTGATGAGCCCACCCGAGTAACCACAGCTACGTCTGACCTGCTGCAACTTCATCAGGGGGCTCACTCCTTGTCAGATTATGCAATGGAGTTATGGACCTTAGCACAAGAAGTAGGTTGGCAAGATGGTAGTCTCAAGGCCATCTTCCTGGAAGGCCTCTCCGGACATATAAAAGACGAAATTGCTGCTCAAGACCTGCCGGGGGACCTTAATGCCTTGATTGAGAAGGCTGTCCACCCTGTGGTGATAGGGTTGCCGTGGTTACAGAAACATTCGCCCACGATTCAGTGGGAGACGCTACAGATTCTCAAATGAAGTCCATTTTGTCTAGCTAATTGTATGAAAGGCCCCAAGACTCCTGCACTACCCTTGATGCACGCTGCCGTGAATCCTCTGGCACCTGTTGAGGACCTTGTGGATGTATTCGTCAAGACCAAGGCGGAGTTTCTCCCGCAGCATCATCCGTATGACGGTGCTTTGGACTTGCTGTCTGGTACTATGCCCCCCTGAGGAAGGGCTGATCCCTTACCCATATCTAGCAAGAAGGACAGCTCATTGAGCCCGTGCATGGACTATCGAGGCCTAAATACTATTACCAACAGAGACCGTTGCCCGCGCTAGTCAATCCTGGAGCTCCTTGATCGGCTTCGAGGAGCGAAGATTTTCACAAAATTGGACTTGCAAAGAGCATACAATTCAGTCAGAACCCATCCCGGAAATGAGGTGTTGCGGGACCTTCTGAACACCTGTGTAATGGTTTACTTTGACGAGGTCTTAATCTACTCCCAGGACCAGTCGTCGCACTGGCAGCATGTCCGTCAAGTGCTCCAGGTATTTAGGGAGCATGGCCTGTACGCGAAGCTGGAAAGATGTAGCTTTGAGAAGGCGTCCTTGCCGTTCCTAGGCTACATAGTCTCTGCAGCTGGCTTTTGAATGGATCCTGAGAAAGTGGCGGCTATTAAGAATTGGCCTCGGCCAAAGGGTCATCAAGCGTTGCTACGCTTCCTCGGCTTTTCTAATGTTTACCGTCACTTTATTCCCAATTACTCTCGTATTGTGGCCCCGTTAGCCCCCTTACAGGTGAGGGCAGTTAACGCAGTGGATTGGCCTGCTTCTGCCTTTCAAGATTTTGAGCTCCTTAAAGAAGCCTTCTTGTTGGATTCCTGCGTTCACCCAGCCGGCCCTTCATGGTAGAAGTTGATGCCTCCAGTGCGGCCATGGGGGCCGTACTGAGTCAGTACTCTGATTCCGGACAGCTGTTGCCCTGTTCATATTTTTCAAGGTAACTCTCCCTGGCAGAGAGCAACTACTGTGTTGGGGACAAAGAGTTGCTTGCTGTGAAACTTGCCCTGGAGGAATGGAGACAGTGGTTGGAAGGAGCCAACCATCCGGTTACGATTTATACCACTCATAAGAACCTAGCATTGTTAAAGAAAGCCCAATACATTTTGAATCCTGAGAAAGTAAGTCTTGCTGCAACCTTTGTGTCCTCCCAAGGGAAGACCATCGTTCCACGTTGCTCTCGGAGAGCAGTTCTCGCTTGGGCCCATGACTCCCTCCCTGGGGGTCATGCGGGTAGGAAAGGGACTTTAGACTTGTTAAACCGTTTCTACTGGTCAACGGTGAGACAGGGCGTCCAAGCTTTTCTGGGCTCATGCCCTACTTGTGCTGTACAAAAGCCGCCCATCGGGAGGCCCAGGGGTCTATTGCACCTTAGTCTTTCGTCAGCGTTCCATCCTCATGGGCAAATGGAGCAAACCAATCGAACCTTAAAGACTTCCCTTCGTGCTTTCATGGACGAACCTCAAGATAATTGGGCTAACCTACTCCCGTGGGTGGAGTCCTCGTATAATAAACACACGCAAGCTACTAATGGAAGCTCGCCTGAACCTAGTGCACTCCCGGCAGTGCAACTCTCAGCTCACCAGCTTTGTTCCTTGTGGACCTCTACCCAGGAAAAAACCAGTAAGGCCGCCCTGTCCGCTAAGAAGTGGGCAGATAGGCATTGTCAGCCAGCACCCATGTTCCTTCCAGGAGACCGTGTCTGGCTTAGCACCAGAAATCTACAGCTACGAATCCCATCCAGACGACTAGCACCGAAATTCTGTGGGCCTTTTCGAGTCGCGGAACGTGTGGGAGCAGTCTCTTACCGTCTGAGCCTACCCTCCTCCATGCGCATACATGACGTTTTCCATGTGTCATTGCTGAAGCCTCTTGTGTTATCCAGGTACCACTCCCGGGCCCCTGAACCATCGGATCCTTCAGTACGGACGAGGTCACGTATCAAGTGCGTGAAGTTTTGGATGTCCGGTTTCATCAACGCCGATGGGAATATTTGCTTGCCTGGGAGGGTTGTGGACCCGAGGATAATTCTTGGGAACTAGCCCGTAATATCCTAGACAAGGACTTATTATGGCAGTTCCATCTGGACCACCCAAGTAAACCCGGACCGGCTAAGACGGGGTGTAAGAGGGGAGGTACTGTTGCGGTTCTGGCCGCGGTGCCTCGCGGCCAGGCCCTTACCTCTGGGTTCCCAGACCTGCTTCCGCTTGCTGAGGCCTGGTTTGCGGCCTGGTTGGTGGCGTCCCCGCTGGGGCTGTGCCACTGCAAGCCCTCCCATGGACGCCCGGCTCCTAGGCGCACACACGCCACTTGGGCGCTTTTCTAGGCCGTTTCCCGCCAGTGGTGACTCCGCCCAACTTCTGACGTCAGACGCCGCGGCCTTGATAAGCCAGCCACGGCCATCCAGTCTTTGCCTTGCAATGGGTTAGCTTCCCGGTTTCCTGTTGCGCTATGCCCCGGAGTGACTCGCTTTGTTTCATCGCTCCATTCCTGCTACAGTACCTGCTGGTTCCTGCTCGCTTGCTACAGTACCTACTGGTTCGTGCCTGCCTGCTCAGTACCGGTTTGGTTCCTGCCAGCCTGCTACAGTACTCGGTTGGCCCCAGTTCTTGCCTGGTTCCAGTACCTGAATCCTGCTACAGCCCCTGCCTGGTCTCAGTACCCGGTGCCTGCTGTTGTTCCTGCCTGGTCCCAGTATCTGAATCCTACCACAGTTCCTGCCTGGTTCCAGTACCCGAGTCTCGCTACAGTTCCTGTCTGGTTCCAGAACCCGAACCCAATTACAGTATTGCTACTGTCTTAGTCTGGTTCCAGTTACCTGTCCTGATCCACAACCCACCTAAGTCCCAGCGGCCGGTCCCCTATGGGCTCCTCCCGGGGGGGCTTCGGCTTCCAAGGGTGAAGCCACCTAAGACTCAGCGGTTGGGCTCCTACGGGCTCCTCCCGGGGGAGTTCCAGCTTCCAGGGTGAAGAGCATCTATTTCCTGCCTGAACATCTGCCTCCCGGCCTGCTACTCACTAGAGACTTTGACCATCTTTCCCCGTCTCCAGCAGGTCGGCCCAAGGGTCCACTAAACAGAGACTCCCATAACATTTTCTCCGTAAATCGTGTCATATGTGCAGCTGGCAATACTAAAAGTAGATGAAGCCATGGGGCTGAATGGAATGCATACTAGGTTTATAAGGGAGCTCAGAGATGTCCTGGAAGATCTGCTGAAGGGTCTGTTCATGCAAGGCTGGAGAACAGTGGATGTGGTCCCTCTTTATAAAAGTGTTAACAGAGGAGGTTGGAAACTATAGGCCATCTCATTGGTAGGTAAATTGATGGAGATTCTTCCAAAAAAATGATAGAGACCTATCTACAATCCAGTGGATTGCAGGATCCGAGGCATGGTTTTACCATGGGTAGATTTTGTCAAACAAATCTCATTAATTTCTCTGATTGGGTGACCAGAGAATTAGATCAAGGAAATGTACTGGGTGTAGTTTATTTGGATTTCAGCAAAACTTTTGATACTGTCCTGCATAAATAAACTGAATAGCCTGGGGATAGGGCCCAAAGTAGTAGCCTGGGTTAGAAATGGTAAATGGAATTCACTCCGAGGAAAGAAAGGTAATAATTGGAATGTCTCAGTGATCAGTTCTGTTCAGTATTTTTGTTAGTGATAATGCAGAGGATTTAGA
Source organism: Rhinatrema bivittatum (assembly GCF_901001135.1). Classification (NCBI taxonomy): domain Eukaryota; kingdom Metazoa; phylum Chordata; class Amphibia; order Gymnophiona; family Rhinatrematidae; genus Rhinatrema; species Rhinatrema bivittatum. The sequence continues at coordinate 377,588,946 of NC_042616.1, forward strand.
AGGCATGTTTGCCTTTTTGTGGATGATACTAAGATCTGCAACAGAGTAGATACCCCTGAATGAGAAGACAAGTGTGGTCAACTCTGGTTCACAAGAACCACAAATAGGTCTGGTTTTCAGGATATTCACAATTAATTTGCACACAAAGAATTCAGTGTATTAAAATTTACCTCATGCATTTGATTCTAGAAATCCTGAAAACCAGGCCTGTTTGTGGCTTTTGCCTACCAGAGTTGGCCACTCCTGAAGCAGACAGAATAAAATGTGATCTAAGAGAGCTTGAAGATGGTGTAATATCTGGCAATTAAGATTTCGTGCCAAAAATCCAAAATCATGCACTTGGGCTGGAGAAATCAATGTGAGTGGTATGTGATAGATGGTGAAGAGCTGATGTGGAACGACCAGGAGAGGGAGCTGAGCAGATGCTTGGGAAAGGCATAATCAGTAGAAAAAAAGGTAATGCCTCTTTCATTGGTGAGGCCTCAGCTGGAGTACTGCATTCAGTTCTGGAGGCCATATTTAGGAAAAGATATAAAGAGACTGGAGACTGTCTGTGAAGGGCAACCAAAATGGTGCAGGATTTGTATGGGGAGCCCTATGAGATGAGACTGAAGGAACTTAATATGTGTACTCTAGAAGGGAGGCGAGAGAGAGGATGTGATACAGATGTTTAAATACCTGAAAGGAAGCTATAGGTCACAATATGAAGCTCAAGGGGTAGATTCAGGTATAATGCCAGGGTGGTGGATGCCTGGAATGCCTTTCTGGAGGAGGTGGTGAATACTGGTGATGACAACAAGGACACATGATAAATACAAAGGATCCCTGGTGCCAGGAGACTGGTAATGAAGGAACTAAGCAACCTTCACTGAGTGACAGCTGTAACCCAAGACACCAGTGATATGACTGCATTATACATCCTGGACAGATTGATAGATGAAATCCTAAAGGGGATACAACAAAACTGGGGTTGGGTTCTATTTGGAAATTTGTTCTTCTTTGGGTAAATGCACATAAAATCACTGCTAGACAGACTAGATGGGTCTTTTTTGGCATTTTCGGCCATCATTTACTATCTTACTATATTAGGGATTAAGTTAAACACTGGTCCCTGTGCTGATCACTCATAGCTTTCTTCATTGGGAAAACTGACCATTGAATTCTAGTTGTTAACCAATTACCAATCCACAACAGAACATTGCCTGTTATCCCATGATTTTTTAATTTACTCAGGAGCCTTTCATGAGGGATTCTTTCATCGTGTAGTAGTCCAATAAAAGGCATTTGAGCTTTCATTTGCAAGTATCAGGGGTTCTGACCTCCCCATCTTGCCCAGTCATTGCAGTGACAGCACTTGACCAGACTGGGGTTCCTTCCAGAACCTGGTACATGTGCACTCTGTATCTGGCACTAGGTGCTGCCATTATGCAATGCCCAGGGTCTGTGAGCACAGCCTCATCATCATCCCAACCTTGGCAGAATCTTGGGAGCAGAAGCCTGGTTTGGAAATCCAACCAGGTTTCCCTCAAGATAGCACACTGCAGTGCCAACCAAACTGATTTTTATCAGTTCTTAAATTCTTGTTCCTCATCCTGCTAACGCAGACCAATCTAGTATGGTCTGCTTATCAGCTGATGGAGACAGAGGATATACCACTTTCTCTGACATTATCATTAGCTGTGAGGCATTTGACAGTAGTCTGTCTCCCAGCTTTTTTGTTAGAGTGAATGCCAGGATAAAAAGACATCTTTTACATGTATGTTGCATGCTACTCTCCTGAAAATTTATTTATTTTATTTATTTATTTAAATTCTTTTAATATACCGATGTTCAAGACCAGGTCTTATCATACCGGTTTACAATAAACTAGGGGGAACCAGTTAACAGTGAAAGCAATAAGTTACATTATAACAGGGAAAATGACAAACCTCTTTCAACAGACAAATGGTTTGTATTATATCGACCCTTCCTCCCTTGAGATGAGGCAGTGTTTAAGGAGATAGAGCAGCTTTTAAACTAGAACAAGGGGGAAAGTCGACAGTCACTCAGCAGTGCATGGTTCGGAGGAATGTATCCTTGAAGGACACTAATGAAACAGGAGAGTTAGGGCATACCAACAGAGAGGTTCCAATAAAAGCAAACAGTCCATGTGCCTATATGTAAAAATTCACCTGAGCTAAATATTTCCCTATTATCCCTGAAAATACAAACAAAAAACACACTTTGAAATGTCTGTATGCCAATGCCAGAAGTCTAAGAAGCAAGATGGGAGACTTAGAGTGTATAGTAATAAATGATATTGACATAATTGGCATCACAGAGACTTGGTGGAAGAAGGATAACCAATGGGAAAGTACTATAATCAGGGTACAAATTATATCACAATGATGGGGAGGATCAACTTGGTAAGGGTGTGGCACTTTATGTCCAGGAGGGTATAGAGTCCAACAGGATAAAGATCATACAAGAGACTAAATGCTCAGTAGAATCTATATGGGTAGAAATACCATGTGTGTTGGGTAAGGGTATAGTGATAGGAGTATACTACGTCCACCTAGACAAAATGGTCAGACAGAGGATGAAATGTTAAGAGAAATCAGGGAAGCTAACCAATATGGCAGTGCAGTAATAATGGGAGATTTCAATTACATTTACTCAGTCAGTATTGGAGTAACATCAGGACATGTTAGAGACAGAGTTCATGGATGGAATAAATGACTGCTTCATGGAGCAATTGGTTCAGGAACCAAAAAGAGAGGGAGCTCTTTTAGATTTAATTCTTAGTGTTGGGACCACTTGGCAATAGTGATCATAACATGATCAAATTTAAACTAATAACTGGAACGAGGACAATACGTAAATCTATAGCTGTAACACTAAATTTTCAAAAGGGAAACTTTGATAAAATGAGGAAAATAGAAAAAAAATGAAAGGTGCAGCTGCAAAGCTTAAAAGTGGTCAACAGGCATGGACATTGTTTTAAAATACAATCCAAGACGTGCAGTCCAGATGTATTCTACGCATTAAGAAAGGTGGAAGGATGGCAAAACGATTACCAGCATGGTTAAAAGGTGAGGTGAAAGAGGCTAAAATCCTTCAAAAATTGGAAGAAGGATCCATCTAAAGAAAATAGGAAAAAGCATAAGCATTGTCAAATTAAGTGTAAAACATTGATGAGACAGGCGAAGAGAAAATTTGAAAAGAATTTGGCCATAGAGGCAAAAACTCAAAATAAAAACTTTTAAAAATATATCCGAAGCAAGAAAGCTGTGAGGGAGTCTGTTGGACCATTAGATGCCCGAGGGGTTAAAAGGGCTCTTAGGGAAGATAAGGCCATTGCAGAAAGACTAAATTAATTCTTTTCTGTGTTTACTAATGAGGATATTGGGAAGATACCAGTTCTGGAGATGGTTTTCAAGGGTGATGAGTCAGATGAACTGAACCAAATCACTGTGAACCTGGAAGATATAGTAGGCCAAATTGACAAACTAAAAAGTAGCAAATCACCTGGACCGGATGGTATGCATACTAGGGTACTAAAGGAACTCAAAAATGAAATTTCTGATCTATTAGTTAAAATTTGTAACCTATCTTGTAAATCATCCATTGTACCTGAAAACTGGAGGGTGGCCACTGTGACACCAGTATTTTAAAACGGCTCCAGGGGTGATCCGAGAAACTATAGACCAGTGAGCCTGACTTCAATGCTGAGAAAAATAGTGGAAACTATTCTAAAGATCAAAATTATAGAGCATATAGAATGACTTGGTTTAATGGAACACAGTCAACATGGATTTACCCAAGGGACGTCTTGCCTCACAAATTTGCTTTATTTTTTTTGAAGGGGTTAATAAACATGTGGATAAAGGTGAACCGATAGATGTAGTGTATTTTGATTTTCAGAAGGCGTTTGACAAAGTCCCTCATGAGAAGCTTCTAAGAAAACTAAAAAGTCATGGGATAGGAGGTGATGTCCTTTCATGGATTACGAACTGGTTAAAAGTCAGGAAACATAAGAACATAAGAACATAAGAAAATGCCATACGGGGTCAGACCAAGGGTCCATCAAGCCCAGCATCCTGTTTCCAACAGTGGCCAATCCAGGCCATAAGAACCTGGCAAGTACCCAAAAACTAAGTCTATTCCATGTAACCATTGCTAATGGCAGTGGCAATTCTCTAAGTGAACTTAATAGCAGGTAATGGACTTCTCCTCCAAGAACTTATCCAATCCTTTTTTAAACACAGCTATACTAACTGCACGAACCACATTCTCTGGCAACAAATTCCAGAGTTTAATTGTGCGCTGAGTAAAAAAGAACTTTCTCCGATTAGTTTTAAATGTGCCCCATGCTAACTTCATGGAGTGCCCCCTAGTCTTTCTACTATCCGAAAGAGTAAATAACCGATTCACATCTACCCGTTCTAGACCTCTCATGATTTTAAACACCTCTATCATATCCCCCCTCAGTCGTCTCTTCTCCAAGCTGAAGAGTCCTAACCTCTTTAGTCTTTCCTCATAGGGGAGTTGTTCCATTCCCCTTATCATTTTGGTAGCCCTTCTCTGTACCTTCTCCATCGCAATTATATCTTTTTTGAGATGCGGCGACCAGAATTGTACACAGTATTCAAGGTGCGGTCTCACCATGGAGCGATACAGAGGCATTATGACATTTTCCATTTTATTCATCATTCCTTTTCTAATAATTCCCAACATTCTGTTTGCTTTTTTGACTGCCGCAGCACACTGCACCGACGATTTCAATGTGTTATCCACTATGACACCTAGATCTCTTTCTTGGGTTGTAGCACCTAATATGGAACCCAACATTGTGTAATTATAGCATGGGTTATTTTTCCCTATATGCATCACCTTGCACTTATCCACATTAAATTTCATCTGCCATTTGGATGCCCAATTTTACAGTCGCACAAGGTCTTCCTGCAATTTATCACAATCTGCTTGTGATTTAACTACTCTGAACAATTTTGTGTCATCTGCAAATTTGATTATCTCACTCATCGTATTTCTTTCCAGATCATTAATAAATATATTGAAAAGTAAGGGTCCCAATACAGATCCCTGAGGCACTCCACTGTCCACTCCCTTCCACTGAGAAAATTGCCCATTCAATCCTACTCTCTGTTTCCTGTCTTTTAGCCAGTTTGCAATCCACGAAAGGACATCGCCACCTATCCCATGACTTTTTACTTTTCCTAGAAGCCTCTCATGAGGAACTTTGTCAAACGCCTTCTGAAAATCCAAGTATACTATATCTACCGGTTCACCTTTATCCACATGTTTATTAACTCCTTCAAAAAAGTGAAGCAGATTTGTGAGGCAAGATTTGCCCTGGGTAAAGCCATGCTGACTTTGTTCCATTAAACCATGTCTTTCTATATGTTCTGTGATTTTGATGTTTAGAACACTTTCCACTATTTTTCCTGGCACTGAAGTCAGGCTAACCGGTCTGTAGTTTCCCGGATCGCCCCTGCAGCCCTTTTTAAATATTGGGGTTACATTTGCTATCCTCCAGTCTTCAGGTACAATGGATGATTTTAATGATAAGTTACAAATTTTTACTAATAGGTCTGAAATTTCATTTTTTAGTTCCTTCAGAACTCTGGGTTGTATACCATCCGGTCCAGGGGATTTACTACTCTTCAGTTTGTCAATCAGGCCTACCACATCTTCTAGGTTCACCGTGATTTGATTCAGTCCATCTGAATCATTACCCATGAAAACCTTCTCCATTACGGGTACCTCCCCAACATCCTCTTCAGTAAACACCGAAGCAAAGAAATCATTTAATCTTTCCACGATGGCCTTATCTTCTCTAAGTGCCCCTTTAACCCCTCGATCATCTAACGGTCCAACTGACTCCCTCACAGGCTTTCTGATTCGGATATATTTTAAAAAGTTTTTACTGTGAGTTTTTGCCTCTACAGCCTTCTTTTCAAATTCTCTCTTAGCCTGTCTTATCAATGTCTTACATTTAACTTGCCAATGTTTATGCTTTATCCTATTTTCTTCTGTTGGATCCTTCTTCCAATTTTTGAATGAAGATCTTTTGGCTAAAATAGCTTCTCTCACCTCCCCTTTTAACCATGCTGGTAATCGTTTTGCCTTCTTTCCACCTTTCTTCCATCTGGACTGTGCTTCTAGAATGGTATTTTTTAACAATGACCACGCCTCTTGGACATTTTTTTACTTTTGTAGCTGCTCCTTTCAGTTTTTTTCTAACAATTTTTCTCATTTTATCAAAGTTTCCCTTTGAAAGTTTAGCACGAGAGCCTTGGATTTGCACACTGTTCCTTTTCCAGTCATTAAATCAAATTTGATCATATTATGATCACTATTGCCAAGCGGCCCCACCACCGTTACCTCTCTCACCAAGTCCTGTGCTCCACTGAGAATTAGATCTAAAATTGCTCCCTCTCTCGTTGGTTCCTGAACCAATTGCTCCATAAAGCTATCATTTATTCCATCCAGGAACGTTATCTCTCTAGCGTGACCCGATGATACATTTACCCAGTCTATATTGGGGTAATTGAAGTCTCCCATTATTACTGCACTACCAATTTGGTTAGCTTCCCTAATTTCTCTTAGCATTTCACTGTCCATCTCACCATCTTGACCAGGTGGACGGTAGTATACCCCTATCACTGTAGTCTTCCCTGACACACAAGGGATTTCTACCCAGAAAGATTCAATTTTGTATTTAGTCTCATGCAGGATGTTTATCCTGTTGGACTCTATACCATCCCGGACATAAAGCGACACACCTCCTCCCGACTGCTCCTCTCTGTCATTGCGATATAATTTGTACCCCTGTATAGCACTGTCCCATTGGTTATCCTCTTTCCACCATGTCTCTGAGATGCCAATTAAGTCTATGTCATCATTTACTGCTATACATTCTACTTCTCCCATCTTACTTCTTAGACTTCTGGCATTAGCATACAAACATTTCAAAGTTTGTTTTTTGTTTGTATTTTTGTTCTGCTTTTTAATTGATAGTGATAAGTTACAATTTTTTAGCTCAGGTGAGTTTTTAGTTACAGGCACTTGGACTACTTTTCTAATTATTGGAACCTCACTGTCGGATGCCCTAATTCTCATGCATCATTAGTATCCTTTAAAGATACCTCTCTCCGAACCATGCGCTGCTGAGCGACTGTCGGCTTTCCCCTTTGTTCTAGTTTAAAAGCTGCTCTATCTCCTTTTTAAAGGTTAACGCCAGCAGTCTGGTTCCACCCTGGTTAAGGTGGAGCCCATCCCTTCGGAAGAGACTCCCCCTTCCCCAAAAGGTTCCCCAGTTCCTAACAAAACTGAATCCCTCTTCCTTGCACCATCGTCTCATCCACGCATTGAGACTCCGGAGCTCTGCCTGCCTCTGGTGACCTGCGCATGGAACAGGGAGCATTTCAGAGAATGCTACCCTGGAGATTCTGGATTTAATCTTTCTACCCAAGAGCCTAAATTTGGCTTCCAGAACCTCCCTCCCACATTTTCCTATGTCGTTGGTGCCCACGTGTACCACGACAGCCGGCTCCTCCCCAGCACTGTCTAAAATCCTATCTAGGTGACGCGTGAGGTCCGCCACCTTCGCACCAGGTAGGCATGTTACCAGGCGATCCTCACGCCCACCAGCCACCCAGCTATCTACATTCCTAATAATCGAATCACCAACTATGACGGCCGACCTAACCCTTCCCTCCTGGGCAGTAGGCCTTGGGGAGATATCCTCAGTGCGAAAGGACAATGCATCACCTAGAGAGCAGGTCCTTGCTACAGGATCCTTTCCTGCTACACCTGGTTGGTGCTCTCCCATTATGAGACCTTCTTCCTCCAAGGCAGCACCAGGGCTGCCAGTCTGAAGTTGGGACTTGACTACTATGTCCCTGAAGGTCTCATCTATATACCTCTCTGTCTGCCTCAGCTCCTCCAGGTCTGCCACTCTAGCCTCCAGAGATCGGACTCGTTCTCTGAGAGCCAGGAGCTCTTTGCATCGCATGCACATGTACAACTTCTCACCGGTGGGTAAAAAATCATACATGTAATACTCTATGCAAAAGACTGGGAAGCCCCCCTCTTGCTGCTGGACTGCTGCCTTCATCTCAATTTTGATCAGTTCCTAGTTAAGTTTTAGGTTGCTATGGGAGTAGGAATGTGTCTTACTTCCTTTAAATGTATTAGTGAATTCACTATATGTCTGGTAGTGGCCTACCGGGGTCTGATCGAATTCTCAATAAAGCTTTTGTTGATGGTTTTGTTTTTTTTTTTGTGAAAGTGGCACCTGCCTATAAATTAATGGATGAGCTAGGGGTGGGTGAGAGGGTTGGGAAATACAAACAGTCTAACTTCAGTTAGTCAGCCTGAGTGACTCACTGCTCCCTTGATTAACAAATGTTGGTCCCTATTCAAACCCAATCACACTACCTCAACACCTTTCCAAGGTGAGTAGCTGAGCTGAACTATTCAACTTTTTTACTTTGGTATATACTGCTCCTAGCTTATTTCTAACTTCTGGCTACTTTTTTGTGGGGGGGGGGGTTTGTGGGGGTTTTTTTTTTTTTCAATACAATGCACTCAGTTAGTATTAAAACAGTCAGCTCTTTAAAAGTCTGGAGAACACTCAGTTCTGCAGACTTTTAAAAATAAACACACTATCTACTGCTACCTTATTGACTGACTAAAAATACAAACAGTCTAACTTGTTTATTCACTGCCTACCTACTGCTACCTTATTGACTGACTATTTAAAAATGCAAACAGTCTAACTTGTTTATTCACTGGTTTCTGACTATTAAAGGCACAAACACACTAAATAATATTCCCAAATAGTTAACTTTGCCCCAATACTTTTAAAAAAGTCAATGTCCCAAGCAAAAACTTACTGATTCCTTTCAGCCACCAGCAAGGTGATCCTCTCCTCTCAGTGTTTCCACTGGAATGTGGGTTACTGAGCTCTTTCCTTCTAATTTATAATGTGCTTCTAAGGTTAATTAGTGCAAAACAATCCCTTAGGAGATGTACACTTCAGTTATATTTCCTGCGTGACTCACTGCTGTGCTGATTAACAAAGAATACAATGAGAGGAGAGGATCACCTTGCTGGTGGCTGAAAGGAATCAGTAAGTTTTTGCTTGGGACATTGACTTTTTTTAAAAGTATTGGGGCAAAGTTAACTATTTGGGAATATTATTTAGTGTGTTTGTGCCTTTAATAGTCAGAAACCAGTGAATAAACAAGTTAGACTGTTTGCATTTTTAAATAGTCAGTCAATAAGGTAGCAGTAGGTAGGCAGTGAATAAACAAGTTAGACTGTTTGCATTTTTAAATAGTCAGTCAATAAGGTAGCAGTAGATAGTGTGTTTATTTTTAAAAGTCTGCAGAACTGAGTGTTCTCCAGACTTTTAAAGAGCTGACTGTTTGTTTTAATACTAACTGAGTGCATTGTATTGAAAAAAAAAAAACCCACAAAAAAAACCCCCCACAAAAAAGTAGCCAGAAGTTAGAAATAAGCTAGGAGCAGTATATACCAAAGTAAAAAAGTTGAATAGTTCAGCTCAGCTACTCACCTTGGAAAGGTGTTGAGGTAGTGTGATTGGGTTTGAATAGGGACCAACATTTGTTAATCAAGGGAGCAGTGAGTCACTCAGGCTGACTAAGTGTGAAGATTGTGTGTTTGTGAATAGGTACTATTTGTTAATCAGCACAGCAGTGAGTCACAGAGTAGGATTAAATGGTCAATTTTCTCAATGGAAAAAGGTAAACAGTGGAGTGCCTCAGGGATCTGTACTTGGACCGGTGCTTTTCAATATATTTATAAATGATCTGGAAAGGACGAGTGAGGTTATCAAATTTGCAGAAACAAAATTATTCAGAGTAGTTAAATCACAAGTGGATTGTGATACATTGCAGGAGGACCTTGCGAGACTGGAAGATTGGGCATCCAAATGGCAGATGAAATTTAATGTGGATAAGTGTTGCATATAGGGAAAAATAACCCATGCTGTAGTTACACGATGTTAGGTTCCATATTAGCAGCTACCACCCAGGAAAAAGATCTAGGCATCATAGTGGATAATACTTTGAAATTGTTGGCTCAGTGTGCTGCAGCAGTCAAAAAAGCAAACAATGTTTGGAATTAAGAAGGGAATGGTTAACAAAACGGAAAATGTCATAATGAATCTATATTGCTCCATGGTGAGACCACACCTTGAATATTGTATACAATTCTGGTCGCCACATCTCAAAAAAAGATTAGTTGCGATGGAGAAGATACAGAGAAGGGCGACCAAAATGATAGAGGGGATGGAACAGCTCCCCTATGAGGAAAGGCTGAAGAGGTTGGGGCTGTTCAGCTTGTAGAAGAGACGGCTAAGGGGGGATATGATAGAGGTCTTTAAAATAATGAAAGGTCTTGTACATGTGAATCAGTTATTTACACTTTTGGATAATATAAGGACTACGGGGTACTCCATGAAGTTAGCAAGTAGCACATTTAAGACTAATCAGAGAAAATTCTTTTTCACTCAACGCACACTTAAGCTCTAGAATTTGTTGCCCGAGGATGTGGTTAGTGGAGCTGGGTTTAAAAAAGGTTTGAATAAGATCTTGGAGAAGAAATCCATTAACTGCTATTAATCAAGTTGATTTAGGGAATGGCCTCTGCTATTACTGGCATCAGTAATATGGGATGTTCTTAGTATTTGGGTACTTGCCAGGTTCTTGTAGCTTGGTTTAGCCTCTGTTGGAAACAGGATGCTGGGCTTGATGGACCCTTGGTCTGACCCAGCATGGCAATTTCTTATGTTCTTATGTAGTCGCCTTGGTGTATCTATTGAAGAGTGATCAAGCACTGAATGTGTTCCAGGTTCATTCCATTATCATGGGCAGAATCCTTTGCGGTAGCCACACAGGATATTTGTAATCCTTGCATTCCTTGAAGAATTGCAGGCTGCATGTACAAGCCAAGGTGGATGCTGTGATTGGAGTAGGTGTCCTCAAAGCAGTCCTGTCTTCTTCCCATCTGAATTAGTTTTGGCTTGGGTACATAAGAATATAAGAATTGCCATACTGGGTCACACTGAGGATCCATCGAGTCCAGTATCCAGTTTCCAACAGTGGCCAGTCTGGCTCACAAGTACCTGGCAGGATCCGAAACAGTAGATAGATCCCATGCTGCTAATGCTCAGGGATAAATAGTGGCATTCCCCAAGTCTACCTGATTAATAACAGTTTATGGACTTCTCCTCTAGGAATTTGTTCAAACCTTTTTTAAACCCAGTTGCACTAACTTCCTTAACCACATCCTCCAGCAGTGAATTCCAGAGCTTAATGATGAACTAAATGAAAAAGATTTTTTTTCTGATTTATTTTAAATGTGCTACTTACTAACTCCATGCAGAATCCCCTAGTCTTTGTATTTTTGAAAGAGCAAATAACTGATTTACATTTATCCATTCTATCACACTCATGATTTTATAGACTTCTATCATATCCCCCCAGCTGTCTAATCTCCAAGCTGAACCACCCTATTTATCCTTTTCTCACCCTTCTCTGTACTTTTTCCAATCCAACTATAACTTTTATTGAGATGCGGTGACCACATTTGCACACAGTGCTCTAGGTGTGGGCTCACCATGGAACAATACAGAGGTATTATGGCATTCTCCATTTTATTCTCCATTCTTTCCTAATGATTCCTGACAATCTGTTAGGAATTAAGGGTATTTCCCATTAGTCTGGACTGAGCTTGCAGGATGAAAAGGAAGGAGAACCCTCCCAGGAACACAGCAGCTACTTTTATGGATTTCTTTTTTCTTTCACTGGCTAAGCTTCTTATGGAAAATGCAAGGCTTCTATTCTCTCTGCCTCTCCTTACCTCTCTGCTTCCTCTTAACGGTTATGCCAGAGTTTCCTCCTCCTGTTTTGGGTTGTAGTGAAATATAGATTTTGCACTTCATTGCTTTTGAAAGGTTACTGGGAAAAGCATTGTCTGCATGAAGAAGGGGTGGGTCCTCTGTCTCCATTAGCTGTTGGGTGAGAAAATCCCACTAGTCTGGACTTGTCTAGCAGGAGTAAAGGAAAGGAAATTTTAAAAGTAATAATCAGTTTATACTTTTTCTAGTTTTTCTCACTGTCTTATAATCTCTGCATGTTTGTACTACTTGTGTTTGAAAGAAATGATGTAAATATGCAGGCTCTGACTTTCTTGCTGAAAGGTTTTTGTATCTGTAGTCTGATATTATCAAAGTCCCAAAATTTAAAGTGAATGTTTTTAATGGCACACAGCTCCCCATCTCTCACCCCTGTCTGTCCCTGAAGGAGTTTAAAATCAGATGGGAGCCAAACTATCAAATCCTCTAGGAAAATATATCCCCAAAACCAACATTTTAAAAGTACAATATGGGGTAGATTTTCAAAGGATATACGCGTGTAACCCTTTAAAACTTACCCCTGGCGGCTGAGAGAGAGGTGAGGACTTGCCTGGAAACCGGAGAAACTGTTTCAGAATCGGTACAGCTGCGCTTGATTCTGGGAGCCCTTACCCGTGACCAGAGAAGGGATCAGAACCCCGCCCCCCGACGCTCCTGACGTCAGCGGAAGGAACCCATGCGCCCATAAAACCGGCGCAGGAGAGACTTTTGTTGCGGCTGAGAGAGAGGTGAGGACTTGCCTGGAAACCGGAGAAACTATCTGTTTCAGAATCGGTACAGCTGCGCTTGATTCTGGGAGCCCTTACCCGTGACCAGAGAAGGGATCAGAACCCCGCCCCCCGACGCTCCTGACGTCAGCGGAAGGAACCCATGCGCCCATAAAACCGGCGCAGGAGAGACTTTTGTTGCGGCTGAGAGAGAGGTGAGGACTTGCCTGGAAACCGGAGAAACTATCTGTTTCAGAATCGGTACAGCTGCGCTTGATTCTGGGAGCCCTTACCCGTGACCAGAGAAGGGATCAGAACCCCGCCCCCTGACGCTCCTGACGTAAGCGGAAGGAACCCATGCGCCCATAAAACCGGCGCAGGAGCGGCGCACCGCTGCCACCAGCGCACCGCCAAGCTGCGCACCCTAAGGGGCGCGCCGGCTTGGTCCGGCTTAGTCCGGAGAAGGCCGGGAGGACGGGGCTCTCCTCACAAATCATATCAGTTTGCCATAAAGGGAGAGAGAGATCCATGAAGGTGCTTTGAGAGGGTGAATTGTCTGTTCCGGTTCCAGTTTCTTATAGTCTTTTGTTTTTGGAGTTTTCTTTTTACGATGCCTCATAAAAGGAAAGGCAAAGTCCGGGTCTATCCACCAGATCCGAACTCTGCTGCCGGACAACAACTGATTTCCGATTTCGCCCTCCAACCACAGCAATTAGGGGCATCAGTCCCCGCTGGTGAGCAGGCGAAAGGAGAGCCTTACTCACCTGGGGAACTTTCACTGAGCCCCCCCGAGTATAGAACACCACCGAGAACTTTGCCTCTAACAGCCGACCGAGGAGACTAGTTACAACCTGATGATGTCATCAGACGGAGCTCGCTGGGTGGCCCAGACGTCAGCCGAACGAGTAGAGTGGAGGGAGTTATTCCAGATCCCCAGGAGGTTGAAACATCGGGAGAAGGAGGAAGAATGAGAGTAGTAACCCCCAGAACATCGGGTGAAGCTGATGGAAACATCGGACTTGGGGTAAGGAACCCTCCCCGGCAATTGAATAAACCGGCGATGATAACCCTAGAGAATATCTGGGAACTTGTAGCAGGAATGTCCCTCAAATTAGATATTCAGACTCAAAAACTGGGCGAGATTGTAGCTAAGGTCGGGGTACTCGAAACGGACACAAAAACTAAGTTTATTGAGCAAGATAACTCAATAAAGAAAATACATGAGGATATAGAAAGCCTACAGAGTGCGAATGCTGCAATAGTCTTAGAAAAAATATCATCTTTGAGAAGGCTTGAGTCTATTGAAAATTATATGAGGCACCTGAATCTAAGACTGTTAAATTTTCCCATTATAGCTGGGGAAATACCTCTATTGTCATTTAAGAAATATGCAACTGAGGTATTAAAAATTTCAAGTGAAAGGATACCTCCTATAAAAAAACCTTTTCTTTTTACCTAAGAGAACCAGTACACAGTTAATGCTCCCTCTACAGTCAGATTTTCAGAATCTGACAGATTATCTGGAAAACTCTAATGTTGAAATAATGGACCGTGCGGTTCTTTTTGTTACATTTTTTGATGAAATGGCGGTATCACTGATAATGAAGAGTTACTTTAAGAATATAAATGTTTCCTATCAAGGGGGTCTGGTCCGAGTATACCCAGACCTAGCTAAATCTACGCAGCAGCGTAGAAAGGAGTTCTTATCTTTGAAAGCCGAGAATATAGCACTTGGGTGTAGTTTTAAGTTGCGCTACCCCTGTAAATGCATAATCCAACTAGCCAGGAATACTTATGTCTTTTTTTTACCGGAACAGTTGAGGGTCTTTATTTCTGGGAGGAGACTTCCTGAAGAAGGATAACGGGTATAGATAATATATCTGTGGTTAAAGTACCAATTTGAAAATGCTTATGTCATATACTCCTTGTAAACTTAGTTTCTGCTCTCTTCCTGATTTCCTATGTAATAAGAGATTGAGATAATGATATGTGGTGTTTAATTGTAGGCTTTCTAGCCTTGATTATTTGTTTAAAATATCTCTGTATTTCCTATACAAATGTTTATTTGTATATTTTGCAAAATGATATAAATAAAAAATTTAAAAAAAACAACTTACCCCTGTGTGCGCCAAGCCTATTTTGTATAAGCTCGGTGGCGTGCGCAAGCCCCGGGACGCACTTATGTCCTGGGGCGGTCCCGAGTCCTCCGGCACAGCGGCTGTGCCGGGGTTTGGCGCACCGGCAGCTGGCCGGCACGCGCAAGTTACGCCTGCCAGAGGCAGGAGTAACTCCTGCAATAAAGGTGGGGGGGGGGGAGGATTTAGATAGGGCAGAGGTGTGTGGGAGCGAAAGGAAAGTTCCCTCTGAGGCCGCTCCGATTTCTGCAGCGCGCGCATGTTATAAAATCGGGTGTACATTTGTGCGCGCCAGGTAGCACGCACAAATGTACCCCACGCACGCAAGGTTAAAAATCTGCCCCTATGGGTTTATAGTGAGAAACTCCTACACATTGTAGGTTGGTTTTTATTTCCTTATTTATTTATTGGGTTTTATATACCGTCACTGAGGTTCCATCGCAAAGGCTCACAACAATAAATACATTATAAACAATAAAACAAATAAAATACAAATAAAACTTAAATTACAAACGATAGCAGCATTACATAAAATAATCCTAAAATACATCAAAAACTCCTGTTCACTCCACCTCCTTTCTCCTAAAATAAGCTACTGTATGAACTCTAACCTACCTAAAACCTAAAACAATAAAATCGGAACATTAATACATAAAACATTAAACAGTAAAATAGGTAAAACAGGTTTCTGTAATGCACAAGGGTTGCTGACGGCTTGGTGAGGTTATGAGCTTCATCTTTTGTTCTGATGATCTCAGAAGTATGTGGCTCTGCAAGGACCACAGTTGCTGGGGAGAAATATGCATGTTTGTAATATGTACCTGTAGGCAAGAAAATACCTCACCTTGAGGCCTATCCTGTAAAGTGCGGCCGCGTTTACCCTGCTCCTAAGCCGCTTTTTACTCACGTTCCGGCCGCGTTAGCCCTTCCTGCGATCCCGAATCCCCTTTAACCTACTCCTACCGCGTCCTAAATTCCCCGGGCAACCCCTTCCGCCCGCGGCATGTATATTGCATGCAAACGAGCGAATTAGCTATTCCCTAGCATCCCGTAACCCGCGCCCCGACTATCGCTAGTTTGCCCTGCCGTTTTGTCGCGCGTTTAACCTGCAAACTTACCGCCTACCCTGACCCCTGCGGTAGAGGCAGGGGTAAGGGTAGATGGCAAGCTTTCCCCCAGCCCCCGCTCACCTGCCCTGGCCGCGATCGTGGGTGCCGGTCTCCGTGGCAGCCCCAGTCCTCTCCCCTGCTCCCGAAGCCAAAAAAAAAAAGCGAAAAAAACGTTGCAGCCCCCCTCAATGTCCGGAGGGGGGCTGCAACGTTTTTTTCGCTTTTTTTTGGCTTCGGGAGGAGGGGAGAGGACTGGGGCTGCCACGGAGACCGCTTTCCCCCGTGCAAGTAAGTTGCTTCGCCGCTTCAGTTCTTCCCTCCTCCCGGAGCTGCTTTTTCAGCTTTGCTCCGGGAGGAGGGGAGAATAGACACGGACAGCAGCGAAGCGAAAAAAAACCAAAAGCAATTTTGGTTTTTTTTCAAAAAGCTAAAAGTAAGTTGCTTCGCCGCTGTCAGTGTCCCCCCCTCCTCCCGGAGCAAGGCTGCTTTTCGCTCCCTGCTCCGGGAGGAGGGGAGAAGAGATGACAGCGGCGAAGCGAAAAAACCAAAAGGGGACCCGACCCGACTTACTTTTGCAGCCGTCTGGCATCGTTGCTCCCCCGCCTCGTCCGGCATCGTTGCTCCCCTGCCTCGTCCGGGAAGATGGCTGCCAGCACGGGGGAAAGCGGCCCCTGTGCATTCAATTGGCTGCTCAAGACGTGACGTCACGACATTTGGCATCACGGCAGCCAATTGAATGCACAGGGGCCGCTTTCCCCCGTGCTGGCAGCCATCTTCCCGGACGAGGCAGGGGAGCAACGATGCCGGACGAGGTGGGGGAGCAACGATGCCGGACGGCTGCAAAAGTAAGTCGGGTCGGGTCCCCTTTTGGTTTTTTCGCTTTTTTTTTTGCTTCGCCGCTGTCATCTCTTCTCCCCTCCTCCCGGAGCAGGGCGCGAAAAGCAGCCTTGCTCCGGGAGGAGGGGGGACACTGATAGCGGCGAAGCAACTTACTTTTAGCTTTTTGAAAAAAAAAAAAACCAAAATTGCTTTTGGTTTTTTTTCGCTTCGCCGCTGTCCGTGTCTATTCTCCCCTCCTCCCGGAGCAAGGCTGCTTTTCGCGCCCTGCTCCAAGAGGAAGGGAAGACACTGACAGCGACGAAGCAAAAAAACCAAAAGCAAGAAGTAAGTCGCTTCGCCGCTTCCCTCCTCCCGGAGCAAGGCTGCTTTTCGCGCCCTGCTCCGGGAGGAGGGAAGAGTGAAGCGGCGAAGCGACTTACTTTTTGCTTTTGGTTTTTTTCGCTTCCTGGTATCTGTCATTTCAAATGACATTTGAAATGACAGATACCAGCGTGGCGTGAAGCCTTAGGCCCGCGCACCCAGGATACTGTATAGGCGCTCTAACCAGTAAAATGGGTTGCGCGGGCCTAAGGCTTTTCGGACGCGGTTTACATTTAAATAAAATTAGTGTTCAGGTGAGCTGCACTGTGCGTGCGGCAACCGCGGGTGCCGTAGGCACTAACGCAGCTCTTCCTACCGCTCGGTACTGGATAGACCTGCTTATTTGTTGTGTTTTCTCAATAGGACATGCATTGGTGGTGAAATGCTGTCTATTTATAAGCAGGGCTATTGTGCCTGGTAGTAGAGGAAGTTTGCATTGCTGTTATTGAGATAACACCAGAATATCTTTTTTTGTATGATGAGTTGTACAGGGAATGTTCTCGTTCTGCTTTAAACCCATTGCAGAGGAGCGGGGTGGTGGGGGTAGGGTCCCTGTGGATGCAAAGTGTACATTAACATTTAGTCTTGGACCGTCATGTTTCAGTGTGTGTCACGCATGTGAGAACTATCAGGTGTCTCCCGACAGACAAAAGGCTGAGAACCACTGCTCTACAATACCAATTTTAGGACATTACCACAAAAATTGTGACTCTGTCCTTAATGAAAGAATTTTCTTCTTCTCTTTAAAACAGCACTTACTTCTTTTATTAAGAAAAAATGTTATTTGTCTGCTAAGGAGGTAATTTTTAAAGGATTTACAAGTGTAACTATAACAAACTCTCGTATCAGATTTCAAAAGCCATTTATGCACGTAAAGTACACTTACACTTGTAAATCCTACGGTCAGTTCAATGGCATATATTGCAGCAATTTTCAAAACTCCACTTACAAGGGTAAAGTGTATTTACTGGAGTGAAACCCAGTTTTAAATGGGTAAATGCTTTTGAAAATTACCTCCTTCGTTTCTAGCTACAGGGCAATTTCAAACCTTCCAACTCTGGTTAAAGTTTTGGAAGACTATTTTGTCACAACTTACAGATTTTGTTGAAGACTAATATTTTGAATCTTAACAGTGCAGTTTTCGCAGACACCACAATTTGGAAACTTTTGCCATTATCAGTGTCTGATTATTTGTTGCTATAGTTAGATAAGGGACAGTCTGATTATGCTTTCTTTAGATAAGGGGTACACAGACCGTTCCTTGGCGCACCCCTTCCCAACCCCCCCAGCCAGTCGGGTTTTCAGGATATTTAGTTATTTGATTTATATTCCACTTTTTTAGCACTTCAAAATGAGTTATGCCTAAGAAATATTTGCATACATAGGAGGTAGTGCATGCAAATCAATCTCATGCATATCCATTAGAGGGAACCTGAAAATCTGACCGGCTGGGGGGACCTCAAGAACTGATTTGAGCATTCCTACTTTAGATATTTCTTCCACTTTTGACTGTATCAGTCATTTGCTGATTATAGACAGGTTAGGCTTGCTCAAAATTGGGCAATGGAAAGAATCTTATTTATATCAGTAGCTATTGTCAACCCTTTGAGTTTAAAATATATGCAGGACATTTCCTGTTAGCTCATGATTTTTTAATTTCCGAAGGAGCCTTTCAAGAGGGATTTTGTCATAGTGCAGTAGCCCAGGATTTGTCAATCCTCTACCACTGAGTCCCTGCTTACAATTTTAACATGAAACTAATAGATGGCCGAGAGCCAATAAATGTAATTCTAAATGTTGCTAAAACAGAGTCCATGTGGATAAGTTAGTTCTCATTTCCTTCTCAGTTATTGGGTTCATAGTAGAAGGGGCTTCAATATTTTTTTTTTTTAATGACTCAGTTCAGGATTTGGGTTTTATAATTTATTCTACTCTTTCTTTTAAATCACAGTTGGCAGCTGTCAACAAAGCAGGTTTTTAAAGCTTCGATTGATACGTCCTTTAAATTATTTATTGCCAATGTAGGGTTTTAAAACTGTAATACAGGCTTTTATTTTAACCACTATTGATTATTGTAATTTGCTATATTCAGGTCTGCCAAAATACATGTTGCATGCCTTGTAGCTATTAAAAGATTCTGCTGCCCATCTCATTTCATCTTGCCTGGTTAAAGAACATATAACATTGGTATTACGGAAAGTACATTGGTGAATTAATTTTAAAGTGGCTGTTTTGATTTTTAAGGCTTTGCAAGAAGAGGGTCCTTCTTATCTGTCAAAGTGTTCAATAAAATATATACCATCTAGATCTTTGTGGTCAACGAAATCAATGCCGTTTTGAAGTGCCCTCTCACGAAATTGTGTGCTTGCAGTCTGGTCATTCTGGTGTTTTTACAGTGGCTGGGCTGACACTGTGGAATGACCTTCACACAATGACAGATTACAAACTGTTCTTTAAGAAACTGAAGGCTTTCTTCATTGCAATCTCATTTATGATGATGATGTTTATTTTATTGTCTGTATTTAATGGTTTGCATGCAAGTTGTACATCGCCCAGCATGAATTTCCATATAGGTGGAATAAAAACAACTGCAAAATAAAGAATTAGATAAAAGACTAATGGGTTTTTCTTCATAGATGAGAAGCTTACACTTCAAGGCTGTACTAGTGGGAACTGGTGAATGGCACACTAACTCTCCTTGAATAATTCACAGAAACATGGGTTGATTGTGCTCAAAATTGTTCTCTTTACTTCAAATGATTATTAGTAGAGTTTTACATAACTGAAAACATTTTCGGACTATTTACAGTCCATTCAATGTGCTACTAGATGGATAAAGGTCATCTCTTCCACTTCTTCGCTGCTCTGGTACAAAAATGCCAGAACAACCATGGGCAATACTTTCCTCAGTTCCCAAGACCTCCTCAGACTTCACGGCAATAGTGATAAAGAACTCTTTTTTTTTTTTTCCTGATACTGAGCAATTGCTTCTCGATTCCATTCCACTTGAAAGATGACTTATCTGGCCATTTGTAAATCACTCTGGGATTTTTGCCCTTCTCCCAGCTTTGCATTACTGCAGGACTCTCCTGGCTGTCTCTTTCCAGTGAGTAGTGTCCTAGAGATCCCATCAACTTTAGACTGCTAACCATCCAATGCAGGTAAAAACCACTAATCACTTGTGACGCATAGGGTTTTAAAAGGTTTTTCTTATCATTGCTCTCTGGAGACAATAGAATACAATACATTTTATATTTGTAACCTCTGGGCTAATGTCCCATCACAGAAGCACACCTCAAATTAGGCTTAAACTGTAAAGTCTTCTCATGATGTTAATTCAATCTCCTGTCCAAAATTTCCTGTTGGAATTTTGAGTATGGGTGTGGGGGGGGGGGGGGGGGGTGTTTACTGGCCTAGGCCCTGAACATTGTTCACATTTAATTCAATATTAAAGTCTCTTGTATACAGCAGTAATTACCATAATGGCAACTGATTTGGTTTCCATTTTAATTGATTAATGATGGTAATTCATGGGAATTATACAGTTACAAGCTTTTATTCTTTACAGTCCATGTACAGCTTAAGTCATAGAAACAAAGAAATGATGGCAGAAGAAGACCAAATGGCCCATCCAGTCTGCCCAGCAAGCTTTCACACCTATTTTTTTCTCATACTTATCTGATACTCTTGTCCTTTATTAGTAACTTTTTGGTTCTATTTACCTTCCACCCCCGCCACTGATGTAGAGAGCAGTGTTGGAGCTGCATTTAAGTGATGTATCTAGCTTAATTGGTTAGGGATAATAATTGCCGCAATAAGCAAGCTACTCCCACGCTTATTTGTTTACCCAGCCTGTGCAATTCAGTCCTTGTTGGTTGTCTGAATATAAATCCTCTTTTCTTCATTCCCTCTGCCATTGAAGCAGAGAGCTATGCTGGATATGCACTGAAAGTGAAGTAACAGGCTTATTTGGTTTGGGATTAGTAACCGCCGCAACAAGCAAGCTACTCCCCCCGCTTTTTTATGAATGCAAATCCTTTTTTCCACATTTCCTCTTGCCATTAAAGCATAGAGCAAGAGTCGCATTAACCGTGTTTATGTTTATTGAATAAGGGCATTCATCTCTAGGTAGTAGCTGACATTCCCGCCAGACACCCCCATGCCTCTTCTCTTCAGTCACATCCTCTAGATTTTATGGATCCACAGTGTTTATCCCACGCCCCTTTGAAATCCTTCACAGTTTTGGTCTTCACCACTTCCTCTGGAAGGGCGTTCCATGCATCCACCACCCTCTCCATGAAGAAATACTTCCTGACATTGTTTATGAGTCTTCCTCCATGGAGCTTCAAATTGTGACCCCTGGTTCTGCTGATTTTTTTCCAACAGAAAAGGTTTGTCATTGTCTTTGGATTATTAAAACCTTTCAAGTATCTGAAAGTCTGTATCAATTCAACTCTGCTCCTCCTTTCCTCTAAGGTGCACATATTTAGATTCTTCAATCTCTCCTCATAAGTCATTCGATGAAGCCATCCACCTTTTTGGTTGCCCTTCTCTGGACCGCCTCCATCCTGTCTCTGTCCCTTCAGAGATACGGTCTCCAGAACTGAGCATAGTACTCCAAGTGAGGCCTCACCAAGGACCTGTACAAGGGGATAATCATTTTCCTTTCCTTACTCGATATTCCTCTCTCTATGCAGCCCAGTATTCTTCTGGCTTTAGCTATCGCCTTCTCACATTGTGTCGCCGACTTCAGATTGTTAGACACTATCACCCCAAGGTCTCTCTCCTGCTCCGTGCACATCAGCCCTTCACCCCCCATCGAATACAGTTCTTTCGGATTTCCACACCCCATATGCATGACTTTGCACTTCTTGGCATTGAATCTCAGCTACCATATCTTCGACCACTCTTCCAGTTTCCTTAAATCTCGTCTCATTCTCTTCACTCCTTCCGGCGAGTCCACTCTGTGCAGATCTTAGTGTCATCCGCAAAAAGACAAACTTTACATCCTATCCCATCCACAATGTCGCTCACAAAGATATTAAACAGGACCGGTCCCAACACCGATCCTTGCGGCACTCCACTTAACACCACTCTCACTTCAGAGTAAGTTCCACTTACCATCACACATCGTCTTCTGTCCGTCAACCAGTTTGCAATCCAGGCCACCACCTTGGCACTCACTCCTAAGCTTCTCATTTTATTCACCAGCCTCCTGTGCGGGACCATATCAAAAGCTTTGCTTAAATCCAAGTAGACGACATTGAGTGCTCTTCCTTGTTCCAATTCCCTAGTCACCCAGTCAAAAAAAGTCAGATTTGTCTGACAGGATCTTCCCCTTGTGAATCCATGCTGCCTCTGGTCCAGCAATTCTTCCGACTGTAGATAGTTCACTATTCTTTATTTCAGCAGCGACTCCATTACTTTTCCCACCACCGAGGTGAGGCTAACCGGTCTGTAGTTACCAGCCTCCTCTCTGCTCCCACTCTTGTGAAGCGGGACCACCACCGCTCTTCTTCAATCACTCGACACCACTCCCGTTTCTAGGGATCTATTGAACAGGTTACACGGCGGACCCAACAGCACATCTCTGAGCTCCCTCAGTATCCTGGGATGAACCTCATCAGGCCCCATGGCTTTGTCCACTTTCAGTTTCCCAAGCTCTTCCCATACATTCTGTACTGTAAATGAAGTTACATCTACTCCACTCCACGCCAGTTTCTTGTTAACTAGCGATGGTCGTTCTCCAGGGTCCTCTTTAGTGAACACCGAGCTGAAGTATTCGTTTAATATTTCTGCCATTTCTTCGTCTCTCTCCACACATTGATCATTTCCACCTTTCAATTTCACTAAACCACTTTGAACTATTCTCCTTTCTCTGATGTATCTGAAAAATGTTTTGTCACCTCTCTTCACCTCTTTGGCAATCCTTTCTTCCACTTGACTTTTTGCTGTCTTGATTACTTTCTTTGTCTCCTTCAGTTCCACCAGATATTCTTCTTTGTGCTCCTCCCTTTGGGATCCTTCATATTTCTTGAACGCTGTTCTTTTAGCCTTTATTTTGTCAGCCACCTCCTTTGAGAACCAGATAGAAAAGTAAAGAAAAAGAAAAATGAAACCTAACATATAGATTAGTTGCCTTGGTAACTGCTCCTTTTAGTTTGGTCCAGTGTTGTTCCACATCTCTCGTTCTCCCAGCCTTCTAGTTCTTCCTCCAGGTACTTCCCCATTTCATCAAAGTCTGTGTTTTTGAACTGCAAAACTCGGGTTCGTGTGCTTCTTTTCCGTATTCTTTTTGTGATATGAAACCATACCGTTTGATGATCACTGGTGCTGATGTGGGCGCCCACCTGGCCATCAGAGACATTATCTCCATTAGTGAGCACTAAATAGAGTATAGCTCCCTCCCTCGTGGGTTCCATTACCATTTGTTTGAACAGAGCACCTTGCAGGGCATCCACTATTTCTCTATTGTTAGATTCTGCAGAAAGGATTCTCCAGTCTACATCCGGCAGATTAAAGTCTCCAACGATCACCGCTTCTCTCTTCTTTCCCATCTTTTGGATGTCTTCAACCAGATCTCTGTCAAGCTCTTCCTTTTGATTTGGAGGCCTGTAAACCACTCCAATAAAAATGGATGCCCCATCATTTTTTTTTCAGTCTGCCCATAGTACTTCTTCTTTTCCCATCTTCCTTGCAGCTCAGATGCTTGGATATTGTTTCTGACATAAAGAGCCACTCCTCCCCCTTTCCTATCCACTCTGTCCTTCCTTAACACGTTAAAGCCCGGTATTGCCATATCCCAATCATGAGATTCCGTGAACCACATCTCTGTGACAGCAACAATGTCCAAGTCCGCCTCCACTATTAGGGCTTGCAGATCTGGGATTTTATTGCCCAAACTATGAGCATTTGTGCTCATAGCTTTCCAGCTTTTCTCGTTCAGGTTATTGCTTTTCCAGGACTCCTTTTGTGGCTTATTTAGTTGAGTTTTGTTATCCACTTCACCCTTTCCCTTTGTATTTGTGTAAAGGAAAAGATCAGTGCCTCTGATAAGAGTCACCCAGCACAATGAGCTTTTTCCTTTGGTTACTGATCATTTTATGGAATTTCTGTATGCATTGGGTTTCTTCTCTTTTCAGATAACACTTCAATGTTTTTCTCAAGAACTTCTTCAGTATTTAATACAGAGAAGGCTTTTTGTACTTGTTGCACTTGATATAGTGTGTGTCTCCACATCACAGGCCTAATTCTACCACAGCCCACTGTAATCCTGTTGTTTTTTTTGAGTTCCTTAATGCCCTGAGTGAGTGGGGGGGGGGGGGGTAGAATTGTGGGCTGCACAGCTGTCAAGAACAGGTGTCTGTGGGTCACAGGTCTTATTCTACCTGATCCCACTGTAAATCTTTTTCCTTGACTTTTGGTTTTTCTGTGGTAATGGGGAATTAATTCCTGAATAATGTAAAGTGGGTGAGACTTTCTTTATTGAAGCTAATTCAGCTTTAACTTCAGCCAGCTCCTTTTTCAAGGAAGAGAGTTCTGAACAAATGGGGCACGCCCTAAGTTTCCAGATGATTTCCCTCAGAATAAAGGCTCCACAATAGTTACATTGGATAGTTCTCATTTTGGTAAGTTATTTGATGGTTAACACCTAAGGAAATACCAATTTACTAATTTATCTTGTTGCCAGTATGTATTTAGGCGGACTATATCAGAAAAACAAACCTAGGGATGGGTGGGCGTTAAAAACAGTTAACCCTGGAGACCGAGACACTACAAGTGACAGGAGAGCACCTGGAGGGCCAGTCTGGCGTTTGACAGCTCTGGCAGCCCCAGCGTGGGTACTTCTGGGTACCGCCCACCACTGACGTCAATAAGGGCGACATCTAAGAACTGCCTTAAAATTGAGAGTTCCTGCGGCGTGCGGCACCTAAGGGGCGCGCGGCTTTGTTTTAATCTTGCAGTAACTTTGATGGACACCAGAGGGGGGGGAAAAAAAAAAAGGTACACTTTTATAATTTCTCCCTTTTTGATAGGACTCTACTAAAATAATTTTCTCGGTTCTCCATGATTAAGAGGTGTCCAAGATTCTAACCACCATAGCACATATGCATCTTAATTGAAATTACTTGATATGCCACATTCCGTATGTAAACAGAGGGCTAGGGAGTGCCAGGCCTCAGAAGCATCCGAGCCAACCCTTACAGTAGGGCCAATGGATGCACATGTGCATCGGGGGATAGAAATGGATGGAGAGTTCGCTGGGCATGGAGGGGGGGGGGAGAAGAGCCCTCATGTGCTCCTGAACTTTTGACATCGCTCTCCCCAGGAGAAAGAACTCCACCGGTAAACCTTGCTGTGAGGTACATGCAGAACCCTGGGGATGAGGGCCTGACCGAAGGGGTCAGCTGTGAAGAGCCGCCTGTGAGGCAGGATGTTCAGCATGGGGAACCAACAGTTGAGAAAGACATCCAGGGAACCAATCAAACTCCAGCCAGAACATTAAAAAGGAGTCCTGGTGAGATGGGAGAAGGACTTATGACTTCCCAGTTAAAATCCTTGATTAGATCCAAAAGTATTTTTGATGGAATATATATGGGAAGCAATTAATGAAGTTAATAAGAACATGGGAATTCAATTGGTGGTTATGGTAAAAACTGTAAATGAAGTAAAAAAGAATGTGGAATTATTAGAATCAGATAATAGATATTATCAAAGACCAAGGTGAAATCAGGTAGGGTTAGGGACTTAAACAGAATTAAAGAAAATCAGATACTTCAACTGAAGATAGAAATGTCAGAAAATCAGGTTAGGTCAAAAAACACTAGGTGTGTAAATTTTCCGAAAATACCTACTATGACCCCAATCCAATTATGGAGGAGGTATCTCATGGAAATTCTGTCCCTACCAGAACCAACTTTGCCTATAATATCAAAGATATATTTCCTGCCCCCATTGAAAAAAATCTATAACAAGGGAAAATGATAATATGCTTTTGCAGGAATTACAGCAAAGATTACCTAAATCAAGAAATGGTATAAATATTTCCAATATATTGGAAATATCAGAAGACAAATTAGCAGAACCTTCAACATTAATTGTAACATTCATGCTTGAGTCTGACAGGGATTGGATTTTTAAAAAATACTTTGTCAATAGATTAAAAGAATTCTTAGGATGTAGGGTTCAGATTTTCCAGATTTGACACCAACAACACAGAAATGTAGGAAACAATTTCGATTATTAAAAACACAGGTTTTGCAGATGGGAATGTACTTCATTTTGAAGTACCCCTGTAAATGTATTATAAAAGCTGAGGGTCAATCCTATTTTTTTTTTACACATCCTAATCAATTATTACAGTTCATTGACAATAAATCTAAACCCCAGATGACATCTACCCCCGGACCCCAGATATAGTGCTCATTAGTGTGAGGAAATCTCCTATATAGAAAGTAACACCCCTAATGATTGGTAAAAGATATTCTTCTATATGTAATTATTGGGAATTTGGGTATTTTGGACACCTGATATAGTGGGCTTGAGGTATAGGTTTTTACAGGGTTAACTTTATTATTGTGATCTGGAAGCAGTGGAATGATATTGTTTCTTGCTTTACTGTAACCTGTATAATCAAGATGTTTGAAATAATTGATGTATGTTTAAATTTTATTAAAAAATAAATAAACCTGTTAACCCTTGGTCAAGGATGTTCTCAGGACTCTATCTGCAATTGAGTTTGATAGTAAACCAATGGGGGGGGGTGGGGGGGGAGGTCTTAAGTTAATCTTTTACTTAGCTGGACACAAGAAGCTTAAGTGCTTCCTGGCTCCTCGCTGAGCACAGCGCACAATGGATCTGATTGACCCTTGCTGGTTCTCTGAGTCAGCCATACCCAAGCTAGGTAGAGCAGGACACTATCTGGAAGTTTATTTTGTCCTTGGCTTTAAATGATCCCTCAGCAATTTATGCCCCAATATTAACATCTAAACAGAAATTATTAGTGACAGCTAAATCCAAATAAGAGAGAGATTCTAATTAAAAGCTAGATTGTTTTGTTGGGTTTTTTTTTGGGGGGGGGGGGGGGGGGTTCTTGAATCTTAAAGAAACCCCAACAGCAAATTAATATACTATATCTAGAAAGAGAAAGATTATAAGGAAATGAAAGTCCTTCTAATAAATGTGTGACTTTAAGTTTCAAATGAATTTATGATGGTAAAGATGTCAAATAATTATTTTGATCCTAATCCTTTTAAGTTTATGAGGTAGTTTTAGAGCTTCCTCCCAGAATTTGGTGGATAGGATGATACTTCCCAATTTAGATGCATTTAAGTAAAGTCCATTCCTCATACCTTTAATCCATTAATTCAAAGTTCTTACTCCTTCTCCTTATTTCCCTGCTGGTACTTGGTGGGGATCTCTATCGTCCTCTCTTCAACATTTTGTTTATGTAGATGTGATTAACATTGGATGGATACCACAGATCCCCAGGAATGAACACAGGTCCATTCCTCCACTAGGACTTACAATTCTCTACCTGTGCTCTTTGGTTGAGAGACACTGCTCCTCTTCACTAAACTATACTGAGCCCCTGGACCCTAGGGAACTCAGGTATGGTGGACCTCTCATTATTCCTCCTACTACCTCCTAGATTCAGCTTCCTACACGTGACTCTCTCCTTCTTTCACCCTCTACTAGCACACCTCAAGGGCACACCCATCCCAGGAAAGTACCATCTTACTATCTGCTCACTAGTGAGGCTCTAGGTCTTGCATCAGTCTTCTTCTTGTCCTTCTTTTATGACATCTCCAAGTCTCTTGCATTTTGCTGGAGTAGGATTATTTTAGTATCTTCATTGCTCCCTTCTCTGACTCTCTTCTCTGCCTTTTTTCCTTCCTCTCCATCATCCTTTGAGGTTTCTTTGGGCTGATCCTACCCCTCTCTTGTGTCCTTTTCCCTCTTTCCTCTGCCTTGGCTGTGAGGCAGAAAAGAGACGTAGAAATGGAGATAGTGATGGAAGGTGTGCTCATTTTTAAGCATAAGTACACGCACTGTATGGAGTGAAGAAGGTGAAGCAGCCACAGGGACTACAGAATATGCATTCTCACTCCTGAGGCTGGTCCTCTTCAGCCTGATCCCTTGACCAGCAAATATTATTGGGAACCAGAGCTTGGTGTGGAGTGGGAGCTTAGGAAGTGGTGGCGATGCTTGAGAGTATGTAGCTAAAAAAGTGAGTATACCTTAGGAGAGGAATTGGCTTGCTGTCTCTTGAGTCACATTGTATCAGAAGAGAGTAGTATCCACTACTGCTATATAGACTTTATTCTGTGAGTTAGGGTGCCCTCTTCAGGACCATCGGTCCGTGCAAGTGCATCTGGCTATGTGCCCATGTTGAGTGCCCAGTTTTTGGGTGCGCTGCCTGTGTGCACAATCTGGGACTCATTGGTTGTGCACTTAAGTTTGGAATGGCGGAAGTGTGCCTAGTTTTGTGATGCCTAGCCTTGGGACTCCTAAATTTTGTGCTCCTAAATTTTACAGTGTGAATTCATCTGGACACACACCTTCCTGTTAAGCATACTGACAGACTTATGGTGCCTTTGGCCTGTCATATTCAGGCATCTCAGCCTGGCGTGCCATCTAACTTGTGCCAGCGCTGCTTAGAGGCTCAGGGAGAATTATCTTCCTCTGATTTTACTAAGCCTGGTTCTTCCCAATCTGATGATGGCCTGGGTAAGGACATTTCAGGAAGGGCGCCTGATCTTGGAACTCCCTTAACTGTTTCATCAGTGGGGAACAGTAGCTCGGTGGGCACAGCACAGGTGCATTCAGGTTTTGTCATGGATCCTTCTGCCTTTTCTTGGGTAGAATTTTTTCAAGGATTGCAATCCTTTCTTCAGGCGCAGTCCTCAACCCCGTCAAATCCTGACAGGTCAGAGTTGCAGGCAGTGACCTTTCACTTGCCCAGTACTACTGTTAAGTGCCGAAGTACACCTAGATTGGCAGCAGGTCCTCCCGATAGGAATCTGGATGGCACCGATGATGAGGCCAATCCTGACTGAAGGATAGGGAAATTCCTCCGGGACTGGAATATAATAGGACTATGTTGCAATACTTTCATAGAGATGAGCTACTGGCTCTGATTTCCCAGAAGTTGCTGGGAGTACCTTGGGTAGATTCCATATCTGAGCCAAAGAAAAATCCTATTTTCGTTTCTTTGTGTAAAGCCTCTTGGTTTTTCCCTGTTATGGAGACTATTCAAGAATTGATTGATGTTGAGTGGGACACCCCGGAGGCTAAATTCAAAGGGGGTCAGGCTTTGGAAGGCCAGTACTCCCTGGATCCAGTGGTGAGAGAGTGTCTGCTTTTTCTGAAAGTGGATGCTCTTGTCTGTGCTGTTTCTAAGTGGATGACTATCCCTGTGGAGGGAAGAGCGGCCTTGAAGGATGTGCACGTCAGGAGGATTGAGGCCATCCATAAGAAAGCATTTGAAGCAGTGGCAATGACCTGGCAGATAGCTCCTTGTTGTTCCCTGGTGGTTCGCTCTTTTTACTTCTCTCTGAGGAGGTTGATGAATCTGGAGTGAATTCCAGGGCAGTTATGGAGCCAGCAGCTGCCTTTTTAGCAGATGTGGGCTACAATTTGGTCCGCACCTCCAGCACGAATGAGGCCTCAAACTTCGCTTCTTAGCGAGCAGACTACTACGAATCAAAATAGATTGGACAGAATCTATTCTCACACCTATGAATTGAATTTGTTGGGGTGAGAGGAGTAGATCAGAAATCCCAAAGCCTACAGGCAACGTATCATCTGCTCGGTGTGAGATCGATGTGTCCATTGGTATGGTGCTACCAGCAGCCAGTCATCCAGATATGGAAATAGGTGTATCCTGGAATGATGGATGTATACTATAGTCACTGCTAAACATTTTGTGAAGACCCACGGGGCAGAGGAAAGTCCATATGGGAGGACCTTGTACTGGTAATGAGTTATCCTACTCGAAAGCAAAGGTAATGTAGATCACTTGTGTGAGGAACTGTTATTTATCAAGGTCACATGGTACTTCAAAGGTGTAAAGCTAGGAGGAGTTCCCTTTAATAGTTCTTTAGGTGGATTACACAAGAGACTTACAACAAAATAAATTATGTTTATAGAAAAAATAAGAATAGAGTAATAAGATTCTCTATTTTTAAAAAAATGTATTTTCTTTAAGAACTGAACTGGCAGATACTGATTAAGTTCAGCTTTTATATTAATTACTATAGTTATTCAATTTTATCATCAATGAAATATACACTGCAAATATTTAGAGAACCAGCTCCCAACAACATATAAACAAGTCTTATCAGATAAGTATATTTTTAGTAATTTACCTTTTTACTACGTTTTGATAGTATTTTAGTATTTCAATTGGGAATTGATTCTGTGTTCACTTTTCTCCTACAGGAGCAAAAAAAGATTTCTCCAAGAACCATGGATTCAGATAAGTATCTTTTTAAATGTGTTTGCGTCTAGTGTTAGTCTCAGTCTCTGGTTGGCGCAATAAAGGCCAGATTTTAAAGGGCCCATGCATGCAAAAAAATCAGGCTTTACATGCGTGGCCAGGTGTGCGCCACGCGCATTTTCAAAAGAGCCGGCCATAAGAGTAAAGCACGATATGTGCACAAGTGCTGGGCCCTGAAAAAGGAGCGGGCCAGGGGGCAGTAAGTAATAAAACCAAAAAAAACGTAAGTTGCTGGGAAAGGTTTAGGGCAGTGGTTCTCAACCCTGTCCTGAGGACCCCCCAGCCAGTCGGTTTTTCAGGATATCCACAATGAATATGCATGAGAGAAAATTTGCGTATTCATTGTGGTTATCCTGAAAACTCGACTGGCTGGGGGCCCCCAGGACAGGGTTGGGAACCACTGCTTTAGGGGGTGGGGGAAAAGAGGGAAAGAGGGAGTGAGTTTAGGTAGAGGGGTAGGGAACTAGGGGAAGCTCAAATGCATCATCGTGTTTAAAATCTGGTGCACAAATGCGCACGGCTATCCAATTTTATAACACGTGCATGTTATAAAATTGGTGCGTCCATATATGCACGCCGGGAACCACGCACACATGCACTCCTTTTAAAATCTACCTCTTAGTTTGTATTCCCTCATAGCAGCTGCTAGGGGGAGGAGCTAAAGCTCGTAGACTGAGTACAGAGAACAGGAATACCAGGATGATGAATAGCTTTTGAGTTTTCGAGAGTGATGCTAAGGGGCGCTGTTAAGAGTGCGTCGACTGTAGCCCTCTCTTACTCTTGAACTCGCCACCTATATTCAGAATCTACTAACCTAACTTTAAAAATTCAAAAAATACTAACTCCCTTTCATAAAATTGTTTTCTATGTCTAAGTGTAAGCTGTAAGAAAATAAGAAAATAAGAAATTGCCATGCTGGGTCAGACCAAGGGTCCATCAAGCCCAGCATCCTGTTTCTAACAGAGGCCAATCCAGGCTACAAATACCTGGCAAGTACCCAGATGTCTTAGTGATATAACCTCTAAATATAATAAACAAAAAGATATTTATTTAAATTCTGAACAGGAGCTGATGATAAATGTATCCTCAAACTAATTTGTGCTATTTTAGAGAAATTTGTGGAGATGTATTTAACCTTTCATGCACACACTCACATCTACTCTTGCCGTAGGATTTTTTATTCTGCTATAAATATAGCGAAATGAAGAGCCGTGGCCAGAAAAGGGGCGGAGAGGTGATAATGTGCACCTGGCTGCATCACGGCGGTACGTTTTCACCCGCCGCAGCACACACTATCGCCCCCAAAGCACCACTGTAAAAGGTGTAGCTATTTCCAGCGCTACTATCGGCAATAATGTGTAAAACATTATCGCCCGCAGCACTACCGCCCCAAAATTGTTAACCCCTCCCCTTTCCCTCATTTTAATTATGTCATGATGTGGCTGTTATTGGGTGTGTTAGGGTGGTATCGCACGCGATAAGGCCCTAACGTACGTGATAACAGCCCATCGCATTTTGAAAAATGACCCTGATGGTTTGTCTCTGACAAATATCTCATACAGAAGGGAAATGTTTCAATATTTTTCAATCAGGAATTTAAATGTTCCATATAAAAGGTAATCTTTCTTAAAAGAGAGCTTATCGGACTTTATTTTTATTGAGCACCTCCTCACCTATCAACAGTTTTCCTTAGAGCTGTACAGGTTTTTTTTAACCTGCTGGATTATATTTTCCACTTCCCTTTCCCTTATCTACAGGAAGGGCCAGCTTCAGGGTATGCTCAATTCTTTTTATCCTTTATTTACAGGAAGATTAGCCTGAATTATATAGAGCTTAGCTCATTAAAGAATACATTTTAATATTCTTAGTGAAAATAAACCAAGCATTTCCTTGCATCACATCCCACTTTCTATCTCTAAAAATGCCAATAAAATCCGCGTTTTGGCAATTACTTACATTTAATTAAATTATTTTCTTATCTTTCTTTTAACGGTTTCTTTAAATTTAAATATTATCTTTCACTCACAGACAGCCAAATCTATGTTTTCTAACTAATATGAATGATTTTTATTCTTGCTAGACCTCAAACTTGGGCTTTAGCAGTGCTGGTCCAATGCTCTCAACACTGCTTCAGTCAGTTTCTGCTCAATTCTAAACTGTCAACTAGCTTTTTTTCTTAGCTATGATATCACTAATCTAATCATGTCATTAAAAATAATGTTGAACCTATTGTAATATGGTATATAAGATCTTAATTTCCACATAAAAACCCTTTGGTATAAAAAGATAAAAACATTTTAGGGGCTATCAAAACCTTTCTAAATAGGAATACACACTTCTGTGCTTATTAATGTCATTCCTCAAACCTGTTACACCTCACTTAGGATAAAAACCTGGTTTCAGAATGTTTAGGCTGGACCAGTTTTTGAAGTGATGGACCTTATTTTTTCTCTCAGCCCCCATTGACATTAATGGGGAGGAAAAATGCATTAAAATAAATATATTACCACAGAAAGAGACCCAAAATAAAATAACTAAAAGTTTAAAAACACTTTGTCATCATTCTCACTCCTCACAAATATCATACTATCAATTACAGCTGTAAAGCTTCACCAGAACCACTCTCTGAGCTATTTAACTAAGTAATTCAAAATGTGTAACACTTTATCAAACTAATGGTCTCTCAACACTTTGTAGCTTTCCTTCTGGTGACCAAACCTACCAAAAATAGTTTAGGAGAAGTTTTGAATAATTTTTAAGTCCCTAGGGGTCTGTATGTACAACAGGATCAATAATCTTTAAAGCAACTGTGGTAGAGTCCAAATACCAGTGTTTGCCATGTAAACAACCTCTCTTGAACTGACCATCCCTGACAAATTTTCCATTTTTAATTAGTTGGGAAAAGTTATAATTGGCGTTGGGTTCGCCATGGTGCTTCCCAGGTGACTAAACTAATGTGGCAGCTTCTCCTCTGGCTTGTCACCAAAAATGCCATGCTTTTAAATTATAAAATTACCCAAAACTTAAATTTTTAATATAAAAATAGCCTTCAGGCACTTTCGGGCCGATGCAGTAAAGTGCGCTCTGTTAGCCCCCGTTTGGCCGCGCGTTTTTGACACGCTATTTTTACCCCTCATACAGTAAGGGGTAATAGCGCGTGGAAAACACGTGGCCAACCCCCCCCCCCCCGAAACTAATAGCACCCGCAACATGCAAATGCATGTTGATGGGTCTATTAGTCATTTCCGCGCGATACAGAAAGTAAGGCCTGCCAAAGGCAGGAGTTAATTTCGGCCGGCACCGGGAAAGTGTACAGAAAAGCAGAAAAAACTGCTTTTCAGTATACCCTCTGACTTAATAAGTCGGATGCCCCAAAAATTAAAAAAAATAAATAAATAATCTGCCCGCAGCCTGCAGGTTAGAATACGAACGCTCAATTTTGCCGGCATCCATTTTCCAAACCCGTGGCTGTCAGTGGGTTCGAGAACCGATGCCGGTAAAATTGAGCGTCAGCTGTCAAACCCACTGACAGCCGCTGCTTCTGTCAAAAAGGAGGCGCTAGGGATGCGCTAGTGTCCCTTGTGCTTCATTTTACCGTGGGCCCTCATTTGCATACGGGCCGATACTAATCGCTCGCCCAGGACACTGGCCTGTGCGTGCGGCGGGAGAGTGGGTGCTCGCCGGCTCTCCTGCGACGTTTACTGTATCAGCCCGTTTGTAAGGCACCCATTAATGGCACTGATGACAACAGTGGGTCCTTCATTCCATCAGTGCACAGACAGCTTCCCCAGGGTTCCTGGTACCATCTGGGGATTGGGATATACCTACAGTACCTGAATGTAATCCACTTTGAAGCACTGAAAAAAAAGTGTGAAAAGCGGAATATATATCAAAATAAATAAATAAAATAAATGTGCACTCTCCAATTGTTTTTAATATGCAGTGGCAGCTTACACAAGGCAGTTGCTGCCATTTTAAGGCCATGCACGCAATAATGTGTTATTTAAACTTTCGGCAGGGCCCAGCCGTATGGGAGGACTGGAACAACTGCACTGCTCTGGGCCCCTCCCAAGTTCGCAGCACCTTTTTTTTTTTTTTTTTTTTTTTACTTTTTTCTGTGCTGGTGGGAGTTTTACAGGCTGCCGCAGCACTCGCAGCAAGATGAGCAGTACTTCCTGCTGTGTTGGGGAAGCCCCAGAGCAGCCGCAGCATTCCTCAGCTGCCTGCTCTGGCTCCCCAATGCCTCTTTCTGCCTCCTCCTCCTCAGCACTAACCTTCCAACACGGCAGGTGCTGCTTTCATTTCAGAAATGCGGCATGGAGCCACCAGAGCCTGCACCATTCTCCCTGCCTCGGGACTCAAAACAAACAGTGTGGCCAAGCTCCTGGGAGCCTTCCTCATCACCTCAGGCTTCATTTTTTTTTTTTAATATCGAGCTCGCTCTCATGCTGCCTGTCACCTCTCATGGGCTCTTTTTTTTTTTCCCCAAAATAATTTTTATTTACCGGGGTGGCAGAGACAACCAGCAATAACACCATACAACACGGAAAACACAGTACAGAATTACATGGGTACAACATTGCTCAGTCTCCAAGAGCTTCAGTTTAAGCTTCTTCATTCTCTTTACTACGATGACGTTCGGCGGTTTAGGATGAAGTTGGCTGCCTCACCTACCTGTATTAAATGTGGAACTGCTGATGGTACTCTGGTGCACCGCTTGATCTCATGCCCGTCATTGCAGTCCTTCTGGCAGGCAGTACTGGAGGTGGTGGGGAAATGCATCGGTGTTACTCTACGCTCAATGCCAGGATGTTACTTTCCTGTATGTCTCCTAGACACTTACCTGGCAGTCGTGCTAAGGCCCGTTTTGAGAGGGTCGCTGTCTTGATGGCGTGTCGCTCTATCCTGGCTGGATGGACAGAGCCGTTGCTTGCGCCTCTCCTGGCCGCCTGGTTTGGGAGAATGGCCTCCCTGGCACAACTGGAACGACTGGATTACCTGGCCGGCAAGAGGCAGCCGGACTCCATATACTGTGTTTGTTGGGCTCTTTTTATTCAAAAAACCATCAGGCCAACCCTGCACTGGGATATAAGGCCCAGCATCACTCCAGAAATCACATGCGGGTGAAAATGGACTCCTCCCACACAGGCAAGTAAATAAAATGTATTTTAGGTTTTCACCACATTCACAGTAACGTCAACAGGAATGGTGAATTGGGTTGTGTGCAAATGCATATTTCAAGTCGAGAGAGCACATCCAATCGTTGGGCTGGATGAAGGTAAAATCGTGCCTATAAATGCCATAGAATGAGTCATGGATCCCTGTTTTCTTGGGGATGAGGAAGAAATGGGAATGGTATGCTTTGCCGTTATCCTGGGGTGGGATCTCCAGCGCTGCCTCTTGGAAAAGCAACTTTTGCGCTTCTTGAGACTGGTGTGCTAGATGGTCAGGATTCGTGGGTTGCAGTGCAAGGTGGGGCAACATAGGTTGATGGTGGAATTTGAGATTTTGAGGACCCATTGGTCCATAGTGACGTTCCCCTAGGCCAATTGGACCTGGTGTATTCTGCCCCCGATTGGTATCTGTGGCTGTGGCGATGAGATAGTTAAAAAAAAAAAAAAACTCTGCTGGGGCTTTATGGGAGGTTGTGACTGCGGTTTTGGCAGGTGATGTGCTACAGGTTGACCCCTCTGTTGAGCTTGTTGTGTCTGATGTCACAAGAACATAAGAAATTGCCATACTGGGTCAGACCAAGGGTCCATCAAGTCCAGCATCCTGTTTCCAACAGTGGCCAATCCAGGCTGCAAATACCCAAACACTAAGTAGATCCCATATTACTGATGCCAGTACTAGCAGTGGCTATTCCCTAAGTCAACTTGATTAATAGCAGCTAATGGACTTCTCCTCCAAGATCTTATCCAAGCTTTTTTTAAACCAAACTACACTAACTGCACTGATCTCATCCTCTGGCAACAAATTCCAGAGCTTAATTGTGCGTTAAGTGAAAAAGTAAGTAGCACATTTAAAACTAATCAATGAAAATTCTAATTCATGAAGTGCCTCCTAATCCTTCTATTATGCGAAAGAGTAAATAACCAATTCACATCTACCCATTCTAGACCTCTCATGATTTTAAAGACCTCTATCTTATCACCCCTCAACCGTCTCTTCTCCAAGCTAAACAGCCCTAACTTCTTTAGCCTTTCCTCATAGGGGAGCTGTTCCATCCCCTTTACCATTTTGGTCACCCTTCTCTGTACCTTCTCCAGTGCAACTATAAATTTTTTTAGATGCGGCGACCAGAACTGTACACCGTATTAAAGGTGCGGTCTCACCATGGAGCAGTACAGAGGCATTATGACATTTTCCATTTTATTCACCATTCCCTTCCTGGTCTTTTTTGCCTTTATCACAGACTTGTCTACTACTGAGTTGTAAGGCAGCCGCACCAACCCTCAACCCAGGGAGTTTTTCAGCTTGAACTTTAAATCCACTTTTCTAGCTATTGTGGATGCAGAGAAGGAGGTTTCCCACTTTTTGAGGAGTAATGTGTCCAGCACCTCATGGGATGGTTGAATTGAAGGCTCCACTGGGATGTCCAGGATTTTTAGTACACCCATTACCTCTGCTCAAGGATCCGGTTCTTTACGCACCCAGTTTAAGTGCAGAGCCCAATTTTTCCATGAACCTGGAGTATGTCAGGTCCTCAGTGTGCTCTGGTGGTTCGTCTAGGGGATCCAATGGTAGCCCCATAGAACTGCTTGGGGACTCCCCTGGAGAAGTATCCAAAGGCATAAAAGGAAGTGGGGAGATGAGTAATGAATGTTCCTGCATCAGACTGGGAGGAGGTGGTAATTCTTCCAGTAAGGATGAAATGGGGCACCTTGAAGAAGAAATCAGATGGCGTAGTGGTGCACCCAGCATCTCCTTCTCTTTCAGTGGTAGTATTGGGTACGCCGATGGAAAAGATGGAGCCAGCAGTTGTGGGAAGAGATTCAAGAAGAATACTCTTATGATTTCTGTGATATGTTCTACTGCTTGATGGGACAGTTGTCCAGGTTGATACTAGAGCGGCATCTTCTTCCGGCATCAACACCTGGTCCGGATCCGTACTTGGTTGAAGCGCGAAAGGAATAATCAATGTAATAGGGTCTGGAGATGGTAGATGGAAGTCCTGTTGCCACATGGTAGATATCCAATACTAATAAAGGAACTGAATACTGTATAGCATACTAAACCTCAAAATATGTCAAGAGCCATACATATTTTGAGGTTTAGTATGCTATATTCAGTTCCTTTATTAGTACAAGTTTCCTATATATTTGGCTCTCGACATGGTAGATGTCAACATTAGTTGACGAACAGTGGCTGGAAAGGGGTAGAATGGTGTTCCTGACAAATACGTAACCAGAGCTAATTTGTGCGGTGGGATGGCAGCTCTTAAGATGTCCCGTGATGGTTCTTTATCTGAGTGAGAGGAACTGGCTCGGGATGGTGGTCTTGTTGAGCGAGGCTCTGATCCTTCCCTGCTGCCTTTAGACTTGTGGCCTGCTGGTTCGTGTGAGTCTTTTCTGTGGCCTTATTTATTTATTTTTTCTATACCGGTGCTGGTACATACCTTATGTTTTTTTCTGTGTCATCTTAGTGCCATGCTTGGATACTGGAACAGCACCCCATTTTGATTCTGAAGATGCACCTTTTGTGTCGGGAGATGTAGTAAATTTTTGATGCGCTTTGAGCCAATGATGCACCGTGCAATGATCTTCCATGCACCAGCAGTGTGCCATAGCTAATACTGGGTCGTGCGGCAACGGTGCTCCATATACTGTCAATGCATCATACGCCAGCAATGCACCATGTGCTTTTTTTCTTTAGCACTCTTTTTCTTAAGCACGCCGGCCACAGAGGATAGGCAAGTTGATGACCCTCCCTGAATTTTTGTTTCTACACAGCACTTCTTAGCATGAGAGTCTGGTCGAGCACTAGGTAAACCATGATGCTTGTCACCGTTCATTTTTCAGATACTACCCAATGAGGAGCTACCTGTCTGTTGATGAGAATCAGCTCGAAGACAGGCTACCTTTTCAGATCTTTGGCGTTGAGCCCTCACGGACATGCGGCTGTAGTCCTCGCTATTCACCTGGTTGTGTTCCAGGCCTAGGCTGATGTGTCCACAGGCACAATATTTGAAGCCCTCTGTAGGACAGGAAGTCATGATACCACTGAATAGTGCTTTTTTTTTGTTTTGAAGAAATTGAGAGTTCTAGAGGAGAAGAGAGGGAGACAGAACCTCCTGCGTCCATCCAAAACATGGATGAAAAGAAACTGAAGAACATTCTGGAGTAGTCTGTCGCACAGGAACACCCGCAGATGCTCAGTGTACAAAAAACTTATCTGACTTGAGAGACAACTCCGCAAAGTGCTGCCTGATGATGTCACTCCTTGGAGCATGGCTAATTCAGCCTGCTTATCGACAGAAAAAGTGAAGAATTTAATTTCTGGGGAAATGGAGTTCCGCCATTTCTTTTCAAACTCAAGAATCAGAGTCTCAGGAGTTTCTGCTCCAGTCCTTCCCATCCAGGCAGACTGCAGGGAGGATAAGAGTGAGTCTAGAGCAGACAGAGTAGAGGAGAGCTACTCTGTTTCCTAATTCAGTCCCTCCCATCCTATTATGAAAGAAACAAGAGTGGGGAGTGATCCTGAAGCAAACACCACAGAGCAAAGAACAGACAAAAAGGATTTAATTTGCACGCTTCAAACTTGTGCTAATTTAACCCCCTTTTTTTATACATTACCCAGGGCTTAATTTCAAATGGAACAACCCAGAACAGCATTCTGCTACCATCTTTCCAGGCATGGAGAAGGAGAAAAAGTCGGCAGTGTAAATCAATTCCAGCTTCCCCAAACAAATAGAGCAAAGCCGCTGGTGGGCATGGATCTTTTCTGGCCTTCCAAGCCCTTGGAGGAGGTAGAGCAAAACCAAATAAGTTTGAGCTGTTGGCCTGACAAGGGAGCAGCCACATGTCCTTGAATTCTACATGATTTCCTGGCACAGTTGAATAGGTAATGAGGTAGAATGGGCAAGGTCAAAGAGAGTGTGAATGACTGTCAACCCACTTCTTCTGTCGCTACTGGGTGTGTTGGCTTCATGGCCCAGCTATTATTACACCAACTTCCCAGGCCCCATTGGCTCTCCCATTAGTGACCACACTAGGGGAAGGGAGAAGGGGTGAGAGAGTGAGTGAAGGGGAAATAAAGTAGAGTGAGTGAGAGGATTCGTGGAGGGCAAGGGTGAGTGAGAGGATGAAGGTGCTATGGGGTATAAGAGGATCATTGTGGGGAAGCAGGCTGTGAGTAAGGTGATTGGAGAGTACAGAGAAAGAATATCAGAAGGACACCCCCTGTCTGACTTTGGTTCTATTGGTGCCCGGGTCTCAGCCTCGTCCAGTACAGACTTCTTCTTTCCACTGTTGCTGCCTCTGGGCTGATGTCCAGGACGTAGACTGAAAAAGCGTCGTAGGGCAAGCTGGAGTCAGGGCCGGCGGCAATCAGGAAGCAGTGGCAAGGAGAAGCTGAGGTCCGTGCTTGGAGAGCGTCATCGGTGTAGTCAGGCAATGCAGAGATCCGGGCTTGGAGAGAGTCAACGGCATAGTCAGGCAATGCAGAGGTCCGGGCTTGGAAAGTCAAAGCAGGGGTCGTGTCCGAAAAGGCAATCCAAGTGAAGGTTATTTATTTATAGGCTTTTTTTATACCAACATTACATCATATCGGTTTACATTAAACTGAAGGTGGAAAATACAAGGAACAGGTAAGGGGGAAAGGACTGCTGTGAACAAAAACTAGAACTAGAGTAGAGGAGAGAGAAAGGAAATGAGAAATATAACTATATAAATATAACTGAAGAGAAATAACATGTTAACATAATAACGTATAATTCTGAGGCAATGGGTTTATGATGCCAGGGCCCTAATCTGGGTAAGCCTGTTTGAAGAGCCAGGTCTTTAACTTTTTCTTGAATTTGATGGTGCAAGGCTTGAGGCGGAGATTCGTGGGTAGTGAGTTCCAGCGGGTGGGGCCTGCAATGGATAGGGCTCGATCCCTTTTGGATAAGAGGTGTGCATTCTTGAGGAATGGGATGTGGAGGGTGCCTTTACAGGTTGCTCTGGTGGGGCGGATGGAGGGTGTGAAATGGAGGGTCTTGTCAAGCCATCTAGAGTTGTTTGTAGATTGATTTGTGTAGAATGGTGAGGTTTTTGTAGAGGATGTGTGAAGGGATCGGGAGCCAATGTAGATATTTAAGCATGGGGGTTAGGAATCAGGAACGCAGGAACGAGGAAACCAGGAACAGGAGTCAGTGAGGATCAGGAATGAAGGAGAATCACCAGGAGGCAACGAGTACACGGCCAGTATTTATTTATTTATTTATTTGTTTAAAGATTTTATATACCGACATTCATCAGAGATATCACATCGGTTCACAGCGTAACATAAAACTAGTGCTTGGAGAGCGCTTTACATCGAACAAGTTTAACATAAGACAAGTATAACATATTAAACAGGAGGATAATTGAAAGGGGGGGAAATATAAAGGTGAACATTAAAATAAAATATCATATTAACAAGAGAATGAATGACTGGGGGGGAAATGAGAAGGA
The DNA here is from genome assembly GCF_901001135.1 of Rhinatrema bivittatum. Lineage (NCBI taxonomy): Eukaryota > Metazoa > Chordata > Amphibia > Gymnophiona > Rhinatrematidae > Rhinatrema > Rhinatrema bivittatum. Next base: position 377,630,200 of record NC_042616.1, read on the forward strand.
GGATTAGGAATTAAGTTAATCCTGAAATTATTGTAAGCTAAGATTGCAATTATATACAATATATACAGTAATATGAGATAACATATAATGTATCATTTGTGTAGAAAAGGGAGGGAGGGAAAGTATGGAGACCTGTTGCAAAAGCAATCCTTAGGAGTGGAGCCCAGCCTTAAGTACCGGGACTCCGCTGATGCTATCATCCGGGGCTGTGGCCAGGTTCCGGCCACAGGCCCTTCATAAGACTCAGTGGTGCGCACGCACTCACGCCTATGGAGGGGCACAGCACTGGACAGTGGAGAGGCCCGACATGGAGCACAGGGATCTGCAGCTGAGACTGAGGCACCGGTGGTGGCCGGCACGCGTAACACATTGACTCTGGCCCCACCTCCTCACACAGTCCATACCATGCCCCCCCCCCCCCCCCCCATCTCTCACGGTTCCACTTCCTTTCTATCTATGAATTAAGTCCTGAATATGGATTGCAAACTGGCTAAAAGACAGGAAACAGAGAGTAGGATTAAATGGACAATTTTCTCAGTGGAAGGGAGTGGGCAGTGGAGTGCCTCAGGGATCTATATTGGGACCCTTACTTTTCAATATATTTATAAATGATCTGGAAAGAAATATGACGAGTGAGGTAATCAAATTTGCAGATGATACAAAATTGTTCAGAGTAGTTAAATCACAAGCAGATTGTGATAAATTGCAGGAAGACCTTGTGAGGCTGGAAAATTGGGCATCCAAATGGCAGATGAAATTTAATGTGGATAAGTGCAAGGTGATGGATATAGGGAAAAATAACCCATGCTACAGTTACACAATGTTAGGTTCCATATTAGGTGCTACAACCCAAGAAAGAGATCTAGGCGTCATAGTGGATAACACATTGAAATCGTCGGTTCAGTGTGCTGCGGCAGTCAAAAAAGCAAACAGAATGTTGGGAATTATTAGAAAGGGAATGGTGAATAAAACGGAAAATGTCATAATGCCTCTGTATCGCTCCATGGTGAGACTGCACCTTGAATACTGTGTACAATTCTGGTCGCCGCATCTCAAAAAAGATATAATTGCGATGGAGAAGGTACAGAGAAGGGCTACCAAAATGATAGGGGGAATGGAACAGCTCCCCTATGAGGAAAGACTAAAGAGGTTAGGACTTTTCAGCTTGGAGAAGAGACGGCTGAGGGGGGATATGATAGAGGTATTTAAAATCATGAGAGGTCTAGAACGGGTAGATGTGAATCGGTTATTTACTCTTTCGGATAATAGAAAGACTAGGGGGCACTCCATGAAGTTAGCATGTGGCGCATTTAAAACTAATCTGAGAAAGTTCTTTTTTACTCACCACACAATTAAACTCTGGAATTTGTTGCCAGGGGATGTGGTTAGTGCAGTTAGTATAGCTGTGTTTAAAAAAGGATTGGATAAGTTCTTGGAGGAGAAGTCCATTACCTGCTATTAATTAAGTTGACTTAGAAAATAGCCACTGCTATTACAAGCAACGGTAACATGACTTAGTTTTTGGGTACTTGCCAGGTTCTTATGGCCTGGATTGGCCACTGTTGGAAACAGGATGCTGGGCTTGATGGACCCTTGATCTGACCCAGTATGGCATGTTCTTATGTGTATTGGAATCTTCAGAAGGCATTTGAAAAAATCCTTCATGGAGGGACTCATTAGGAAATGAAAGACAGGGATAGGAGGCAATGTCCTATTGTGGACTGATAACTGGCTAAAGGATAGAAAACAGACAATATGGTCATGTCTCTCAATGGAGAAAAGTATATAGTAGAGTGCTCTAGGGATCTATACTAGGACCAGCGCTATTAAATATATTTATATATGATCTGACAATCGGTGTGATGACCGAGGGAATCAAATTTGCAGATGATATAAAATTATTCAAAATTGTTAGATCATGAGTCTATTGTAAGGAACTGCCAGAGAACCTTGCAAGACCAAGGGATTAGGATGTCTAAATGGATTATGAAATTTAATGTAGACAAGTGCAAAGTGACATATATATAGGGAAGAATAATCCAAACTATAGTTATATAATGCTTAGTACCATATTAGGTCTCACCACCCAGGAAGAGGATCCTGGAGTCACTGTGGCAAACACTTTGAAATCCTTGGCCAAGTGCACGGCAGCTGTCAAAAAGCAAATAGAATGTTAAGTATTACAAGGAGAGGAATAGAAATAAAACGGAAGATATAATGCTTTTGTATCAATCCAGGGTGCAACCACACCTTGAATAATGTGTGCAGTTCTAGCCACCCCTTCTCAGTAAAAAATGCAATGGAACTAGGAAAGGTATAGAGAAGGCTGACCAAAATGATAAAAGGGATGGAACTCCACTATGAAGAAAGCTATTTCCCTGTGTAGCCTAAGAGGAGATATGATAGAGGTCTATAAAATCTTGAGTGAGGTGGAACAAGTGAAGAGAGAATAGTTATTTACCCTTTCAAATAGTTCTAACACTAGAGAATATTCCATGAAGTTAATAGGTAGCACTATTAAAACAAATCAGAGAAAGTACTTTTTCATTCAGTGCACAATTGTGAAATTTGTTGCCAGAGGATAAGGCAAAAGCTGTCTTGGGAAAACCAGTTTATCCCTGGTTACAAAGCAAGAAGGACTGGTTCTATTCTTTTGGGATCCTACTAGTTACTTGTAACCTGGATTGGCTACTATTGGAGATAGGATGCTGGGCATGATGGACCCTGTCTGACCCAGCATGTCACTTCTTATGTGTCTCATGTTTGTGAAAAGGGTAATGCATGTATGAAACAGCTTTCCAGAGTTGATGACAGGCAAAAAATAGTACCAGAATTCAAAAAAGTATGGATCAAGTACAGACAGACAATCTTCAGCTGTGGAGGGAAGAGAAAAGCCAAAACATGTAGGATTTGCAGTGGGCAGGGACAAAGATAACAGACCCATTTCTTTGACTTAATACTGAACAAAAAGGGACATGCTAATTATGACACACATACCCAAGAGTGTCACAAAACTATGTGAAAATTCAGATTATGTGAACACTCCTGCAGCCTAGTACTTCAACTGGAGCGAAATGGAATCATCCACGATGATGCAGTTACAGCACTAAAATCCAAATACCATAAAACCCCTTCAACAAACCAACTGACAATTTTTGGGGGTTTTCCTCACAAATATTCAAAGTCGGCAAAGCAAATATTCATCACATGAAAATCCACAAAATCAATGGATTTCTCCACTGAGACCTAGGCAAGGAGCACAAACACAAACAAGGTTTGCAGAAATATTTCATGCAACTTGAGAGGATACAAAAATTAGTATCTGTATTAAACAGTGAGAAGGCCCAGGCAACACAGGCAACTGATTTTGAAGGCGCCAAATATTGATCACAGAGGAGCATGCTTCTGCTTGCTGGATAGTGCTGGCACAGCTTCAAAGAGGTAATGCCATGGCACTCTGCTTATAGGTGCCTTAATCTAAAATCCGGCCTTGACAGAGAGTAGCCTGCGTTCCTTACTTGTTTAGAATGGAATTTACATTTAGCATGCAAGTACAAACACTGAAACCAAAGCTGCACTACATAAGCTCGTAATTAAGCTGATGGAAAAAAAAAAGAAATAATAAACTGCTTTCTCTGTTTACTGAAGAGGGCATGAAAGATTAACACACTTACCTACATATTTCCACAAGCACAACAGAACAATCTTTAAAAAGTGCACAATAACTGAACAAGTCAAAAGAGGACAACTAGAAACCTGAGCACACTTAGGCTGGAAGTCTCCTATGTGAAAGCACGCTTCTTGTTCTCCTGAAGTGATTCACTTGAACTGACGAGGTCTCTTACAAGTAAGACAAATGTACGATGGGCCATGGCTTGGAGTGGTGGTAGCGCAGAGGGACCTGCTCTGCTGCTCCCCAGGTCAGCCGGAGCTGGGAATGCTGCAGAGGCAGAGCACCCAGCCCCTGAGAGGAGGAAGCCCTAGTGGCTAGATCTGCAGCCCATGGTGGCAAGGATGTGGAAGGCCAGGCACTGTAATGAACTGAGGGAATAACCCCCCCCCCCCCCCAGGTAGCTGCAGATAAAGTTTCAGAGAATAGTTCCAATGGAGCTGAAGGCTCAAAAGAGCAGAAAGAAACTGCTAGTCTGAATAAAAAACAGATTAAGATGATTTTGTTCTAATAGAAACAACTTAATAAATCTTATGCAGTGCAACCTCTCCTACTGCTCTTCTTACACACCTCCAGAGACCTCTAAAAATCAAGCAGCTAAAATGTCACAGATTAAACTATTATTTGTTTAAATTACAATTATAAATCGGCCTTCTGCTTTTCTGTTTTTAAATTACAATTTAAATCGGCCTTCTGCTTTTACAAACCCATTTGAGCTTTTTTAGCTTAAAAAAAAAGAACCTTTTAATGGGCCATCCTTGAGGCTGAAGGAAAGTAGTGGGCACCACTGTGCAGAAGGTCCCTGGTTCAATCCCCATGTCAGCTGTGGTTGGGGGATGCAGCATTCACAGCTCCTTGGGAGGGAGAAGCTGTGGTAACTGTTCAAGGGTGATAGCTAGTGGACAGATGCAGTGTCCCAGAAGGAGCCCTGGTGCATGGCCCCAGCTAAGGACTGTCACTGCAATGAACAAACTAAGAAGGGGATGGGGGCGATATAAAATTTGCTGTGAATGAAGTCTCATGGTGTCTTATTCCAGTCCTAATTCTGAACAAGTTGTCTATATAACGGAGCAAAAGATAATTAAAAAATGGAATGAGAACTTGCAGCCCTCATTGAATGATAGTATCTGGGACAGGATTTGGTTGGCCGCACACTCTGTTTCCATGTGTGCTAAAAGGGTGGATCTCATGGTCAAGTTACTGCACAGAGTATACCATCACTCGACTTTCTTTACTGACTTTTCTCATTCAGCCTCCCCACTATCGGGCCGATACAGTAAAAATCGCGGGAGAGCACCTGCTCTCCTGTGCGCGCATTACAGTAAATTAATTTATTTAAATTAGGGTCCGTGGCAAAAAGAGGCGCGTCCCTAGCGCCTCTTTTTGGACAGGAGCGGCGGCTGTCAGCGGGTTTGGCAGCTGACGCTCAATTTTGCCAGCGTTGGTTCTCGAGTCTGCTGATAGCCACAGGTTCGGAAACCAGACGCCAGCAAAACTGAGCGTCCGGTTTTCAACCCGCGAGCCGCGGGCCCATTTAAAAAAAAATTTTTATTTTTTACTTTTTTTAACTTTTGGGGCCTCCGACTTAATATCGCCATGATATTAAGTCGGAGGGTGCACAGAAAAGCAGTTTTTACTGCTTTTCTGTGCACTTCCCCGGCGCCGGCAGAAATTAACGCCTACCTTTGGGTAGGCGCTAATTTCTTAAAGTAAAACGTGCGGCTTGGCTGCACATTTTAATTACTGTATCGCGCGAGAATACCCAATAGGGCCATCAACATGCATTTGCATGTTGCAGGCGCTATTAGGTTCGGGGGGGTTGGACGCACGTTTTCAACGCGCTATTACCCCTTACTGAATAAGGGGTAAAGCTAGCGCGTCGAAAACGCATGTCCAATCGCGGGTTAACAGTGCACTCCGCTGGAGCACGCTGTACTGTATCGGCCTATGTGCTGGCAAGGATGTGGGCTAAATGGCACTTATTTGCATGTCTGGTGGACATGTCCTCATGTATCATCTTTCTGGGGGATGTGGAATGAGAGGGCAAGTTGAGTTGTAAAATTCAGATTTCAAAAGCACTGGGCTTGGGGCTTTTAGGTTACTGGCGGGATGTCGAAGTAAATGTAAACAGTCAAGATAAAGTGTTGGTTAATCATTGTATCCATGCAGCTTGATATATTATTGCTTTGGTATGGAAAGGGGTACCTAACATTTCTCAATGGCAGTCACAATTTGGCAGCCACAATTGACAGAGATTGCTCTAATAAAGAAGATTACATATTCATTGTGAGAAAAAAATGGACAAATATAATAAGATATGGGGAAAATATTGGACTTACTTGAAACAGTAATGTTTGTGTAGGATGTGGGGGGGAAGGGAGGGAGGGTACATGTTATATGTATGGGCAGGTTATTTCTGATGTTGGGAAGTGCTTTGTATTCTGGATCCCTGACTCAGAGGCTATTTAGAAAAAAACTGTATTGTCATTTAGGTGTGATCTGAAAATGTTTCAAAATAAATAAATAAATAAATAAATAAAATAAAAGGATCAAAAGGGAACTGCCAGGTCAAAAAACAATTAAACATCTCAAATGCTGAAATTAACTGGATAATACATTTTAGAACTTGTACTCCACACTACTTTACTCATGGCAAGAACAAGAATGAATGTTAACAATAGTGAGTCAAACACCCAAGGCCAAAAAGACATTAATAACACTTGGAAGCCTAAAGACATTCTGAGAAATCCAATCCAACTAAAGCACTCACAAAGGCTTTCTTCAGTGCTCCCAATCACAATGTCAAGCCTCACCCAGGTCGATCAAGCCAAGCTAATGCAGCCCTGGTTTGCCCCAGTTGTAGTTCCAATTTGCCTACAAAAAGGAGGACTACATCTCTATCCATGCATCAGGGACCAGATCAGCCTCTACAGGTAGACCTGGGTGGGGCAAAACAAAGCAACAAGGAGAGGAGGGAAAAAAGCTTTAAATCTTAAGTGTATCTACAGCAAAACAATTCTTTAGAGAATACGGACAGACCAGGGGGCAGCTCACTATTCATGCACCCTCCAAAGAGACAAGGGGCTATCCTGGATGATTTTCATTGTTATCCTCTTCTCCAGATGGCATCCTTATTTTCAACCTCCTTTGAAAGACACCGAATGCACATAAAAACCTCACTGAGCAAGGGAATCATGCATCTTCACTTGCTGGGAGTTTTCTTTCCAATTTAAGTGTTTTGTTTCTTGGTTCCTCTTCTCCACCCCTTTTGGAGATGGACAAAGGGGGTGGATAACATTATGTAGGGGTAATGATGCATGCTGTCTGCTAATTATTTACAATAAAGACAAAAAAAAAAGATAAGTGATTGGGGCCGTTTCCTACATGCATGTGCATTTGAAGGAAAAGAAAAAAAATCTCTACTAGAGACCACCAAGACAACGCCTGTGGGAGATCTATCCCAGCGACAAATGTACTCCAGAGCACCAAAAAGTACTTTTCCGCACCATTAGTAAAGTATTGGCTTTACAGAATGCCACTAATCTGTTAAACATTCTGTATTGCTGTCTTGCACAATTGTATTTTTTTTTATTTGTTTTTAACCATACATCACTGATTTTTTTCTTTTAATGGAGATTAAGAAAGCTAATAAACAATCTGCACTGTTAATTCAGCAGACAAAAAGCATATCCTGCTTCCCAAATCTTTGGTGCCAGTGGGTTCACGCAAGACATAAAATTCCAGCTTAGTTGGAGATATGGTATTTCAGAAGTTAAACTGTGGTGCCTTAAACAGAAGGAGATGGAACTGAGGAGATGGCTTAAGATCAGTCTACCAAAAGTTTGTCACAGCACTACTATATTTGAACACAGCTAAGGAATTACATAGGAAGCAACTGTTTAAAGTAAATAAAATATAAAATGACTTATTTCCATTCGATATCCTGTCTTTTGCCATAAGCCTTTTCATATACTTTTCATGTAGCATTGCAAAAGTGAGATGCCAGCTCAGGATGACAGACACCTGTAGTTGTGTTCTTAAAGCGATAGCAAAAGTCAGATTCTCACTACTGCATTTCCAAGCTTTAACAAAGAAAAAGAAACGATTGTTTAAAGACAAAAAAAAAAAGTCATGGCTTCCAAACTTCCAGTCGTCCATGGTATATGATTACAATATTCACTTAAAGTAATATTCTTTAAAAGCACATGCCATATTATACTTTGTATTGTCTGTCTCCCAATATTTTATGAATTTTCACATTTGCAATGTGACTTATCTGCTAGAATGGATGATAGGCAGACTACAAATACTTTATTTATTTATTTATTTATTTAAATTAAATTAAAAAAAAAAAAAATTCGATAAAACCGCTGCTTGCCAGGACAGAAGGAGCTGCACTTCCTGGAGGCTGTAAAGTAATACTGTTGTTTCCAGTAGGACTTGGAGCTCTAAGGCTGAACAATTCTGTATATGAAATATTATAACAATCTTAGGGTCTGATTTTTTGCTGAACTTTTTCCCCCCATAGACACAGATTGAGAAAAACACCTTGGTAAATGAGGCCCTTTATTTTGAAATCCAAACCGGGCTCTGCCCCGTGGCTCAGCAGCAGTGCCTCAAGGGCACACAAGCAGGTTCTGAAATGAACAGCAGCCAGGCGGATTCCTGCTGCAATGGCTGGGCCTCAGGACAAGATGCAGAAAGCAATTAAATTAGAGGGACCCAGCAAAGTTCAGTTCTGGGTGAACTAAAATCTCAAAGCTGAATTTCTTTCAAATTAAAAAAGAAAATTTCAACCAAACCTTTCTGGCAAGGGGCGGGCTGACTGACTTTCAATTGATTTGTGTCTGAAGTAGTGGAAAATGTAACTGAATAATGCTTATTGTAAAGAGGCAAACCCACAGCTCAAAGTACTCCAAATGATGCTCATGGCCAATTTCATGAGAGGCAAAGAAAATGAATGAAGCTGCACTAACCCTGACCGGCTAATAATATATTTCCAGCTGTCTGTCACTGTGTGTCCCCCCTTGAGCTAAATGAGAAGAGCGGAGGGAAACAGAAAAGGTTCCCATCATGTGCTCATATATTATGCCTGTCTCACTCTATGCCATGTGATCTAAGGACAGATCTTTTTGTACTGATAAGCAAGGGCAAAAGAGAAGACACACATAGGGGCATACAAGTCAGTAAGGGGAAAAGGGTAATTTGGATTCAGATAGCAACCAACAAAGGCCCTGATTTTTACGGTCTGGGGAACTGATACACAGACATAAGGGGAAAAAGCACAGGACTGCTTCTACGGCCAAGTCCATAAGCAAAGCACGACAAGCAGAACTGTCTGAATTTTCAAGAAGTCTCATCACCCAGAAAAATGTTGCTAGCAGTAAATTTCTATGGGTTATCATAAGGCTTGGGGACAACTGCACAGAGCGGCAGTTGCTACCCTTAAGAGATTCTTGGGGGTGGCCTGCACAGCGCAGGAGATACTACCATAAGAAACTTACTGTGCAGACTGGATGGACCATTTTGGTCCTTTTCTGCTTTCATTTCTATGTTACTATGTAAGGGCAGTGAACACTAAGCACGCAAGCCAAAGACCTTTAGTCAGGAAGTTGGGGGCAAAGTTCAGTGGCCCCCAGCAGTGGCGTAGCGAGGGGTGGGCGGGGTGGGCGGCCGCCCCGGGCGCCGGGTTTAAGGGGGCACCATAAAGCTATTTAAATAAAAAAAGAAATTAGTATTTTAAGCCCAGATGTAAGTGTTGTTGAATACTGCGGCGGCGCCGCCAAGCACCGGCAGGTGTGTCGCGCGCTCCCGGTCTCTCCCGCTGCCGTTGCCGCTGGGCTGTCAGCACGTTCAAGCTCAGTGGGAATGGCAGCGGTGCTAGAAGAAGCTGTGGCACCTGCGGCTGGCCTTTTCTTCTTCCCGTGCCTGCCCCCGTGACCCGGAACAGGAAGTGATACGCGGTGCGCGGGAAGGAGAAAGCCATGCCGCGTGATAAAGTAGCAGCGGCGGCTGCATCATCGGTCCCCGAGCAATTGAAGCAGCTGGTAATCGAGAAAGGAGTCGGCAGCATGAGCCTCCCGCGGCCGATGGGATTCTTCTTTCTTGGCCTGCGGGGGCTGCTGCAGCTCCCATTTGTGCTCCGGGGGAGGGGAGAGGAAGTGAGTGAGAGAGAGAGAAGCAGCTAGCCAGCCTGTGTGTGATTGACTGGTCAGAGAACTGATGTGTGTGTGTGTGTGTATGTGAGAGACAATGAAAGTGATTGCTCAGGGAGATGACTGATGTGTATGTGAGAGTGTGAGACATTAGTCAGGGAGGTGACTGATGTGTGTGTTTGTGTGTGTGTGAGAGAGAAAAAGCATGGAAGTGAGAAGTATGGGTATGTGGGAAAGCATGGGCGTAAGAAGCCTGGTGTTGTGGGGGTGAAAAAAAGCATGGGAGTGAGAAACCTGGGTGAGTGTGCATGCATGAGAGAGAGAGACTGCTTGGTAAGGTGACGGTGTGTGTGAGAGAAAAAGACTGGTGTGTGTGAATGTGAGAGAATGTGATTCAGGGAATGAGAAGCCTGTACACGTGGAGAGTGAGCATGGAAATGAGAGAGACTGGTGCATGTGTAACAGAGAGAAAGTGATTATGGGAATGAGAAGCCTGTGCACGTGAAGAGTGAGCATGGGAGTGAGAAACCTGGGTGTGTGTGAGACACATCATGGGAGGGAGAAGCCTGTATATCTGAAAGAGAACATGGGAGTGAGACTGGTGAGTGTGTGTGTGAAAGAGAGAGAGAGAGAGAGAGAGAGAAAGTGATTATGGGAATGAGAAGCCTGTGCATGTGGAGAGAACAAGCATAGGAGTGAGAGACTGGTGAGTGAGTGTGTGTGTGTGTGTGTGTGTGAGAGAGAGAGAGAGACACAGACAGAGAAAGTGATTATGAGAGTGAGAAGCCCATATATGTAAGTAGAACACGGGAGTGGGAAGCCTGTGTGTGTGTGTGTGTATGGCATGAGAGAAACTGTTCAGGAAGGTGACTGGTGTGTGTGTGCCAAAGACTGGGAGATGATTGGTGTGTGAGAGACAGAAACTGGTCATGGGGGCATGACTGGTATGGTGTGTGTGTGTGAGAGACATGGGCACTAAGGAAGAGGACCATAAGTATAGAGCTTAGCTTCTACTGCTGCTTCTGGTGTGTGCCACAGCCTGCAGGGAAGGGGAGTAGGAGAGCTGCTGGAGGGGGGTAAGTAAAGGTAGCTTTTTAAGTTTATTTTTCTTGATTGACTGCCATTTTAATTGTGTGATGTCTGCTTTTTTGAAATATTTTATTGGTGTTTGGAGAATTTTTAATATTTTTTATGAGTTTTTAATTGTTGGATGTTTTTCAACATTTATTTTGCTTATTGGTATAGTTTTACAATTATTTTTGTGTGGCGATCTATAGCTGCTTGCTAGATCTGTTTTGAGGGCCGGATTTAATATTTGTAGTATTGCCTTTTCATAGACAGGGTTGCTCCTGTTTAATGAGAAACCCTATCTATGAGTGTATTCCATAATACAGGTGTAACTGTGTGCGGATTAGTTTATGTGCATTACTACAGATCCTGGGAGTATGTTAAACCAGTAATAGTAATACTATAATACTGTGGGGGGTACCTGGTCAGCAAGGCTAGGTCTGCTTGTACCCGGTGGCTTGCTGGGATTTGTAGTTCTTGTTTTCTCAGCGATACGCAGAACCAGGCCTGGCTCCCTCGTACATCGGGAAGTCGCAGTTCCTGGGGTTTGCTGATCTGTTATTGCTTTGTTCATCCGCTCCGACTAGCTCACTGAATAGCTTGCCAGAGTTGACCTCAGAAGGTGTTTATATTTTTGTAATAAAAACCGTGCACTTTCTCTTACAACTACACTTCGTCATTTTGAAACATTTGTTCTGCTCTACATCAGGGTGGTGACTAAATAGCGCGCTTTCCAAGAAAGATCAGTGCAGCAACTTTGGTGCTTTCATCATGTAAATTACCTAGGTAGAAAGAAATATTAGTAGTTATAGTAAATACTGTACAGTATGAATCAAAGCAGGGGCTAAGTTCTTGCATTGACTTGCAATGTTACCGTCAATTTTTACGCAAAATGCAAATCATTGATGGAGGGAGGGGGCGCCGAAGAAGTCTCTTGCCCCGGGCGCCAAATTGTCTAGCTACGCTACTGGCCCCCAGAGCAGCCTTTGCTGCACAGGATCCCCCATGCTATCTGGTAATAAAAGGCCAATTCTTCCATTAGCATGGGTCTATTCTCTGCATGCATACATATTCTGCATACCATCAACTTGGTGAATTGGCTGTAATTGTAGATTTTTGCATGCATGCTAGATTGGGTTAGCATGCCATTTAGTGACTCAGCTTCTTAAATTATATTTATTGAGGTCATGTTTATAAAAATGTTTTCTAGTAGGATGAAAAAGAATAGGACAAAATGCACTATAAATCAGATCCTTACATTAAAGTAATGTATTCTTTAAAATGTGCCATGCTACTTGGTGCTCATTCACACTATTCTGTCAAACATAAGGAGAAACCTTTTTATTGGACAAACATTAATTCATTCCTCGACTAGCTTTCCAGAACAATATTCTCTTCATCATATCAAAACAAAATGAGCAGGCAAAGGTAGAGGATGATGTTCGATATACAAGTACGGTAAATCATAGATTACACTATCATGGTAGTGTGAAGAGAAAGGGAGAATGGGAGAGAGAATTTAGTAGAGTGATAAGAAGGTGACATTGAGGCAGCAGAATTATCTCTTCTTGAGTTAGAAAGCTTTGTCTGTTAAATTCTTTTATTTTTGTTTTGAATTGTCTGATCATTCTCTAGACAAGAGCACTAGAAGAATATAAGAATGGCTAATGAGCAGGACCAGTGTTCCATCTAGCCCAGCATTCTTTTCCAACCATTGCCCAAAGTTATTAGGAACACCCAAAAGACCCAAACTAGAGTTTATCTAAAGCAGTGTTTCCCAACCCTCTCCTGGAGGCACACCTCACCAGTCTGGTTTTCAGGATTGCCACAATGAATATGCATGAGATAGATTTGCATACCCAGAGCTCTATATAGAAGCAAGATAATATCCTTGGATTTGTTTTTTGGCCACTGCTGGACACTGTGCCAATGGTTTCAGCATGTGGTCCACAGTAATACCAAAGTCCAGAACCTGGGAGCAATTTCCCAGCATGGACCCCAGAAGTGTATTGGTAATCTCCATTTTTTTCTTCCCAGTGTGCATCACTTTGCACTTGTCTATATCAAATTCCTAGGGTCATTTTTTTATTGTGCGATGTGCCGATAAGGCCCTACCATACGTGATACTGGCCTAATCGCGTTGGTATTATTCAAATTAGGGGGAAGGAGTAGAGTTTGGGTGGAGTTATCTCCTGGTAGCACGGTGGGCGATAATGGTTTTTCACATTATTCCCGGCAGCATCGTGGGAAATAACTACACCTTTTCCCGTGACAGGCGAAGCCACACCACCGCAATGCGGCCGGCTGCCCACTATTGCCTCCCCCCCCCCGCCCCTTTTTTTTCACACCACATCATTCTGCTATAAATATAAATATAGCAGAATGATAAATCTAAGGGTCCATTTGCTATTTGGATGTGTAAGTTTCCAGTTTTCAAGAACTTGCAGTTTTAAAATGATCTGCTTTGAGTTTGTTTTTTGGTTTGGTTTTTTGTTTTGTTTTTTAAAACTACTCTACATAGTTTGGTATCATCTGAGAATTTCAAAACTTCATTTGTTACTTCCTCTTCTAGATCATAGATAGATAAACTGAATAGTATTTGGCCTAGTACTGAGCCTTAGAGCAACACTTCCATTTTAAGAGCTGTCCATTCAATTTTACGTAATATCTCCTTCCCTGTAACCAGATCCACTATCCCATTGCTTATCAGTTTCTCTAGCAAGCACTAGTCCAGTATTTTGCCAAATACCTTTTTAAAGTCCAAATACACTGTGTAGAGTGGTTCACTAGTATTCATGTGCCTAATACAATTTCAAAGAATTCTAATATATCTGTGAGACACGACTTACCTTCCCAAAATCCATGTTGGCTATTCCTAATTATACCACTTCCTTCTATGTGCTTAATGATTTTGTCTTGATAATTGTCTCCATCATCTTACCTGATATTGACGTCAAGCTTACAGGTTTATAATTTCTTGGTTCCTTCCTGTAGCCCTTCTTAAAAATTGGAGTCTCATTGGTCACCATCCAGTTTTATGGCACAGCAGCTACGATTACTGACAAATTGTAAATAAATGTAATTGTGTCTGCAATTTCTAATTTTAGTTCTTTTGGAATGGTTGGATTCAATCTGGCCCTGGAGACTGATTTCTGTTTAGCCTAATTCGTATCACTTCCTCTCGCTTCACAGAGATATCTTTTAGCACCTCAGAAGCATAGTTCTTGAAGCAGGCCTCTGGTTTGGAGATCACCCAACATCATTCCTGATGAAAAGTGAGGCAAAGAAATCATTCAGCTTATCTAGGTTGACTTTGTCATCTTTCATAACTCCCTTAACCTGCTCATCCAGTAGCTGACTTCCTTACTCACTGGTTTCTTACTTTTCATATATTGGAAATAAAATCTTATTTAAAATAATTCTTTACTTATTGCATTCAGAAATCCTAGGTGAGACAGAATGAAAACATTCATCATAAATAGATCAAAACACGGAATGCTTTCAAACACAAAGGCTGTCTTCGGACGGTGTGCTAATCACTAGAAACCTTTAGCCAAAGGCTGTACCATACGCTTGTTTGACAAAAAGGTTTTTAATTTCTTTTCAATATGTACCTAACAGGGCTCTTTTCATAATTCACCTGTGAGAGAATTCCATATCCTTGGGCTAGCTATTGACAAAGTCCGCTCCGATGTCTCATCTGAAACAGTCTAGGCTATCTAATAAATTTCAAGCTGCTGACTGACAGCACATGAAGACCTATACATGTTGGAGCATCTTAGCTTAAGGCCTTATGAATCGGGGTTAACATTTTAAACTTGATTCCTTGTGCGACAGGCAACCACGAAGCACATATAATATTGTTTAATGCCTCCCTGGTGAGTTTCTTCTCAAAATCACTTTTGGCCTATCTTATCAATGTTTTACAACTACTCTGACATTGTTTGTGTCCCCTTCATTTTCACTGCTTGAGTCCCTTTTCTATTTTTTAAAAGAATCTTTCTTGCCTCTAAGAATTTCTACCTCACTATTTAGTCATGTTCGTAACCTTTTTGTCCTTTTTCTCCCTTTTTAATGAAAGAGATACACTTCAGCTAGGCTTCCAATATGTTCTTTTTTTCAACTCTCCCATGCCTTGTGCACACCTCTAACCCTTTAGTTTCTTTCTAACCAGCTTCCTCATTCTGTCATAAGCCCCATTCTTGAAATTCAAGTAAAGTACTGCAGTTCCTGGAATTTTACTCCAATATATATATCAAATCTGATCATGTTATGGTCACTGTTGCCCAGCAGTTCCACCACTGTTACCTCCCGCTCAAGGTCCTATATTCCACCAAGGACCAAGTCTAGAACAGCCACCTTGGGGAATCCACCTGAGACAGAAAATACAGTCATTCGCTCCCCATCTCTCCAAATTCAACCCTTGCAGTTGTTTATCCTCTTTGGATCAAACTCGTAGTAAAAGAACAGTTATACTAAAAGGCAGAAGACGTGTAGCACCAAATCAAAATTAAGGAAATGTTTTTTATGATATAAAAATCTCAGAAAGGACGTTGAGCTGCTATATATGTTGAAATCAAACTTCTGTCATTGGATGCAACATAGTGGCTTACCACAGTACACTGTGTAAATCTCTCACATGAGAGAAGCTGCTGTGTGAGGTAAAAAAATTCAGTTCCTTTCTATACTCACAAAATAATTAAAAATGACTTTGAATGCACAATTACTGCATTTTGAAAATGAAACAAGTCCAGCCATGATTTAATGATGTCCACTAACGCTGATGACGTCTACTACAGAGAGTACAACACAAAAAGCTTTGTATTCCACGAGCAGGGTGGAGACACAGCTTGTGAAAGATTTCACTCAGTGAAGTGAGAGGACACAATAGGGGTTGTGGTGGCTCTCTCAGCCAGTTCTGTTCAATCATTTCTTTGGAAACAGGAATATGTCCACAGGGAAATGGGAGACACCCTCCTCTTTCAGAAAGCCAGAAGCAGGGAGAAGACTGGTAACTAGGCTGCATAGAGAGGCATAACCAGCAGGAAAAACAAAGTGATAATGCCCCTATACAGGTCACTGGGGAGTTCGCCACACCTATGTTCAGTTCTGGAGGTCTTATCTCAAAAAGAATAGAGATAGATAGAAGGGACCCAGAGAAAGACAACAAAAATGGTGTGGGGTTTGCACCAAAAAAACATTATATGAGATGAGACGAGGACCTAAATATGTATATCGTACAGGAAAGGAGAAACAGAGGATTGTGATAACTATTTTAAATACCTGAAAAGTATTAAAAATGCACAAGATATAAACTTTTTCCAGTGGAAAGGAAACTGTAGAAGTAGAGGTCATGGCATGGAACTCTAGGGTGGCAGTCTCAGGAAATATTTTTTCATAGAAAGGGTGACAGATGCCTGGAATGCCCTCCCTGAAGAGGTGGTGAAGACAAGAATGGCAACAGAATTTAAAAGGCATGGAACAAACAGAATGGAAATGAAGCTCTGGGATAACCTGTAGTAACTTTTCTGCATGAAGTAACTTGTACTGACCAGCAGTATCAACCATAAACATCTTGCTGGCAGACAGAATGGGCTATTTTGGTCTTTATCTGACATCATTTACTATGTTCTATGCAACTTACAGGCTAATTAGTTTGATCTCTGTGGTTGGTAAATTAATGGAATTACTATTAAATAAAAGGAGTCCAGCAAATTACTGAAGTTTTGTCAAAGAGAGATCAAGTCAAGCAAAATCCAATCAATATTTTTTAATATTTATTTATTTATTTAAATTATTTTAATATACCGATGCTCAAGACCAGGTCTTATCGTACTGGTTTACAATAAACTAGGGGGTAAACCAATTAACACTGAAAGTGAAAGTTACATTACAACAGGGAAAGTGGAACTGGGCTGTTAGAAAAAAGGGATAGATTAACGATTTCTAACTGGAGAGCAGTGCATGTAAGCAGAGAGCAATTGCTTACATGGTAAAAAATATATACAATTTTACACAGTGGAGTCTATTAGGCAAGTTATATAGGAGCACAGTTAGCAGGAAACAGTTCCTTTGTGCGGCGGAAAGGGGACGCAACCATGGGGTGTTGGTCCATGTGGGTTACCATAAGGCTTCTTCAAGGATATGCTTGGGCGAACAGCCATGTTTTTAATTTTTTTCTGAATGTGATATGACAATGTTCCTGGCGGAGGTCTGGTGGGAGAGAGTTCCAGATAGAACTTGCCACATATGTGCAAATATCTAGATGTCCAAATATTACAGATGTCCAAATATCTAGAACAGGAGCAAGAGCTGAATGTCTACATAGACTGTGCTTTGAACATTGTTCTATATAGGAGATTCATATCCTGAAAATCCTATAGGATGGATCCTAAGGCAGCAAACTGGTTGAGTGATAAACAAAGGGAAGTGGTAAATGCAGAATACTCCAAGGAAGGAGGGAATTAATTAGTACAGTGTCCTAGAGACCAGTCCTAGATCAAGTTGGTTAATATTTTCATAAGTAATATTGCAGAAGAGTTAGTAAGAACAGGAGTTATCTTTTTGGAGATGATATTAAAATCTGCAACAGGATAGACATTCTGAATGGAGTAGACAAAACAAGGAATGACCTAAGAAAGCTTGAGGTGTAGTGAGGAATTTGGCAACTACAATTTAACGCAAGGGTACTTGAGGTACAGAATTCAGAGTTAATAGTGCACTTTGGGGGTCAAGTTCTGATAGAGTGTTCATATCTGATCGTTCAAGCTTGCCAAATGGTGCAGCAAGGCAATGGGGCAGTGGAATGCTATAGTGTAGAGAGGTGCTACAGTTCAGAGAAGTATACCAAAGTAGTACACACTCTGCACCATAATTTTTATTTTATTTTATTTATATTCCGCTTCCCCTGAGAGGAGACCTGCAGACCTAAATATATTTATCCAAGAGGACAGGGTAATTTTCTAGAA
Organism: Rhinatrema bivittatum; assembly: GCF_901001135.1. Taxonomy (NCBI): domain Eukaryota; kingdom Metazoa; phylum Chordata; class Amphibia; order Gymnophiona; family Rhinatrematidae; genus Rhinatrema; species Rhinatrema bivittatum. Next base: position 377,648,061 of record NC_042616.1, read on the forward strand.
AAACTTTAAATACCTCAAAAGATAAAAATAATGCACAAGAGCACAAGGAAATGGATTTTCACAAAAAAAGGTGATAAATAAATAAATAAATGCATTTAATGACTTTTATATACTGACGTTCATTGGGAACATCACATCGGTTTACATTCAAACATGAACCGGGCTTAATGCGCTTTAACAGAGAACTAGAGAAAAAACATTGAAACATTAACTAAACTTAGTATGCACACAGGGGTAGATTTTAAAAAAGAGCGTGATCGCGTACTTTTGTTCGCGCAGCAGCCGCGCAGCCTGCCTCCGTTCCCTCTGAGGCCGCTCCGAAATCGAAGCGGCCTCGGAGGGAACTTTCTTTCGCCCTCCCCTCACCTTCCCCTCCCTTCCCCTACCTAACCCACCCCCCCGGCCCTATCTAAACCCCCCCCTTACCTTTGTCCCTCGATTTACGCCTGCTAGAAGCAGACGTAAATCTACGCATGCCAGTGGACTGCTGGCGCGCCGTCATCCGACCCGGGGGCTGGTCCGGAGGCCTCGACCATGCCCCTGGGCCGGCGCCACGCCCCCGGTCCCGCCCCCGAAACACCGCGTCATTCGGCCCCGCCCCGGCATGCCCCCTTAAAAAAACCCCGGGACTTACGCGTGTCCCGGGGCTCTGCGCGCGCCGGCGGCCTATGCAAAATAGGCGCGCAAGGGCCCTGCTCGCGTAAATCCGGGCGGATTTACACGAGCAGGGCATTTAAAATCCGCCCGACAGGTTATAAGAGGGCTAGGGAGGGGTAGGTTATCTACAGAATATATAAACTTCAATGAAAGGGTGGAGGGAGCTTAGGGGTAGAAGGCCAAAGTAACCCAAAAAAGAAGGAAGCAATTCCTGATTATGCGACCTAAGTTGCTACAAATGGGAGCTACATTTAGGTTAATATTTCCTTGTAAATGTAATATAAGTTACTGTAATGTTAAATATACATTTCATGATCTGTCGCAACTTACTAAATTCATTACGGATAATTCTTCTTTTAATTTTGAAAGTAAAATCCAGTCTGATGCACTACCTCAATGACTGATGCAATTGTTCTCAAAAATGTAAATTTCAATTCCATTAGTGCTAATGTTTGCTTTATTTACGCTTGATAATTTTCTTCGAATTAGCCTTCACAAGAACTTGGATCCTCTTTATTTGGGGACTGAGTTAATGACATGACTCTTAATATGGTAAATATTTATTTTCCTGATGTCAGTTGTAATTTCTAGATGTCAAGATATATTCTTGATTGTATAATTAAAAATCTGCAATAAATAAAAAATAAAAAAAAGAAATAGAGACTTCAGAAATAGGAAGGTCAGGGGAAACTTTTGCCTGTCCTGCTTAGAAAGCAAACTCTGCTCAGCAGGAACTGTGTCCCACGTATCTCTGTATGGTACTGCGCATGCCAAGCAGTGCCACAGAAATGATAAATAGCACAGAAGCAGCAGCCTTAGGTGCCACTGAAGGCAAAAATCGGAATATTCTGCAAAACCCAAGGTCCACTGCTAAGGATAATAGTGAAGGCCTTGGCTTCCTGGGAGGGTCTTGGACTGGTGTAACAGGATTCAAGGTAAAGAAATGTAACAGGTAAGACTAAAATTCACCTTCCTTAGCATCCTGCTACAGCAGCCAGACTACTGGGACATATCGAAGTCCATTCCAACAAATGTGAATGTCGATATATAAAAGCTAAAAACTAATAATAAATAAATAAATAAATAAATGTGGGAAGAACACAGGGCTGCTCTGAGAATGCCTGCCCTGGGGCAGTATCTGTCTTGGCTTCCACATCTAATCCATAGTGTCTATGAGAGTATGTAAAGACCAAGTAGCTGCCTTACAGATGTCCTCCAGAGCAGGTTGCTCAAAAGAAAGCCTGAGCCCTCATAAAATGAGCACAAAGCACCTTCAGAACATGTTGACCCTTCAACAAAGGCTGAGGGAATCATCTGCTTGCTTGCATAGCAAAGATTCTAAAGCTGTCTCTTTCTCAAGGTCCACTGAATAAAGGCCAAAAGGAATTAGCCATGTTTAAATATCTGTAGAAAATTCAAAAGATTTAATAAAGGGGACAGATTACCCTTACCATCACATTCCCTTTATGGGACACTGAAAGAGATACTGCCTGTTAAAACTGAAGCAAAAATGACTTTGGATAAGAAGGATGGCACTGGCTAAAGTGACCAATTCTGTAGAAAAATTAGGAGGGATCGGTGCCAATTAAGGTTTGTAACTCTGCGCATAGGCCACTAGGGATACCACCTTTAAGGAATATCCTTCGAGTATGCATGACTAAGCATCTCCAAAGGAGAATCAGATTCATATTCCATTGGGGTACCAGAACTCTAAAGGAAGGGCAAATACATTTAACACTGAATTCCATGAAACTGGATGTCTGTACCATGAAATAGTTGCAACTGGGACGTGCAGAAAATTAAGAGCTCAGCCCCTATTAAAAATCCTTATGCAGGATTTCCACCCGCCAAGGTGAAATGGCCAGAGATTTAAAAGAAGCCCCAAGTTTAATGAGATTCCAGCAAAAAGAGTCATTGCTGAAGAACATTCCTCTCTGAGCTAATACTCCAAGGGTTAGACGGATAAGATAAACAACAAAGCCAATTCCTAGTGTACCAGGCCACAAGCAATCTCTGAATGCTTTTTTTTTTATAAAAGCATCTTTACTACTGCTACCTAGCCCAGTCAGTCCAGAGGTAAGGGAATTTGTGGTGTGGGGCTGGGGGGGGGAGGGGGGGCGAGCCCACATTCACAAGCCTCAGATAGAGGGAATATACCAACGGCTTCCCATACCAAGCCTCTCTAGTTTCAACTAGGCTCAGTTGGAAGCCCGAGAACCACCCACAGGGTTCTTAGTCACCTACCAGGCCTTTGCTCAACCAGGCTCAAAAGGGAAGCTGAGACTCATAATACAGGCCTTTGGCTCAAACAAGTCCCAAAGGGGACTTGTTTGAGCTATGATCCAGGCCTGCTCTGCTAGAGGAACAATCACAAAAAATATTACCCTAGGAGCCAAGATCCTACTCCACCAATTAAAATAGCATGCAATCTGTTGCCCTGGAAACAAACTCCACCATGGACAATGCCCAGTCCTTCTGCACTAGTCCTGCATGTGTCCACTATCCAGAGAAATACTGGCTATTGCTGGTGCAGCACCAGCTTATATAACAAGTGATGATATCACTGAAAAAGGTTATGTCCTTTGTTTCCATCTGCTAGTAGACGGAGGTAACCCACTAGTCTGGACGGAATTTTAGAAAGCATAGGATAAGTACAGAGGATCCCTTAGTTGTCAAAATGTAAAGATATAGCCTGAAATTAAAGAAGGACTGCCAGGGTCGGACTGACCAGTCAGGCAATAGGGCAGTGCCTGAGGACCTACAGCAGTAGGGGGTCCATGGGCCCACTCTCTTCTAGCCTCAGATGAGTGGTTAGGAACCAATGACCCTTATTGCCCAGGGGCCCAGAACACTGTCAGTCCGCTCCTGGGGCCTCCTGTACTATAACTGGAAGGGAAAAAGAGCAAACTTGATTGGCCTTTTTGGCTCTACTTGCCATCATATCCCAGGTTTCTCAAGAGAAACTATTTTATGGGCAATCTGAAGGTTCCATTTTCTACAAGGTGACTAATCGGAGGTACATGAATGTTTCTACTCAGAAAAGAGCAGTAGTAGTGCTCCTAATTATTTCCTCAATAAAAAGGGCTATGGATTTTTCCCAAACCAACTAATTTCAGCTGAAAACAGAACACAAAAGCCAGAATGAGGCAGCTTCCCAAGCTTAGAGTTCTAGAATTATAAAATGTTCATTACAACCTGGAGTGAAGCAGGATGAAGGCCATCATTAGGCACAAAGAACTCCAGAGCCAGTAATGCCCTCAAGCCCTTCTGAGGCATCAAAGTTAAGAATCACAGTCCCCTCAAGATGTTTCCATACTAAAGCTAAATCAGGGTAGATGGCCCTCAGGCACGTAAGAATAAGTAGAGCAAGCATGGCTATGCAGAGACTCTTACAGGACCAGGGTACCCACATCATGCTAATGCAAGAGGACACATCAAGGCATAAAAATATTCTGGAGACCCCAAAGGTGATGCTACATTAAAGCTGGAGGAACAGGATCATTAAGGGAGTCTAAGAGGAAAAAAAACCTATAAGACAAAGTTGTTTGGAGTAATTCTGAATAACTTATGCACCATCAAAATGTTAATTATAAAAGACACAGGGACATAAAATCATTCAAGAGGTACTAAGCACCATAAGGGTACCACGGCATCACCTAAAATAAACAGTGCCCTACCAAGCCTCCTGTAGGGCATCAAAGCAATCAGGAGAAGCTAAGGCATTCATGAAGTGGTCAAACACCTGCGTGCATTATCTTAAGATAAGACATCATGTGATGAAGACTCTTGCCCATGCTTAAAGTTGACATGGCTATGCTCAACTCACTATCCCAAAGCTTTAAATTCTAGAGCATATTGTAACCTCTACTGAGGAGTTATGGTCTCTTACGTGTATTTGTAGTAGTAGTATTTCAAAGATTGAGAAGCTTCCAGGGGATACATGAGTAAGCCTACCACTGAAAATCCATCCAAAAATAGTTACTTGTGGAAACATTCCAATTTAGTATTTCAAGAATACGAAGGAAGGGAAGCAAGAGAGAGGTTGTTATGTATGTGAAATGCTGGCAAGTCAAAGTTGTGGTAACCTACAATATTATGAGTGAGAATGTGAGGAAGACCAGTCAAGAGAAAAAATAAGTCTATGAGATGACAGCAAGGCTTCGGAGTGCAGCAGATGAGATGAAAAGAAGTGGGCAGGTTTTAGACACATTTTAAAAAGATAAAAGGAGTCTGGTATAAAACATGCAATTAAACCTAATAGAAAACTCCAGTTATCAAGTGCTGGCAGCTTTTCAAAAGTCTGTGCGTTCCCTTCAGTTACAAGTTATTACTTATTTCCTTAAAACTTTTATATTTAGAAACCCTCCGTCTAGAACCTTTGAGAGACAAGCATGTTCAAACAAATCTATCAAAGGTCATTACACACCCAGGATTTTGCCTTGCAACCTGTTAGATGTCAGGCATGTCATTCCCGACAACAAGGAGGCGATACATTCAAAAATACTCCCTCAAGACAAATGGCTTAGCGTGTTTCTTGCCTTGGAGGAACCTCTGAATACCTGCATAGTACAGAGCAAGTGGATTTCTTTCTAAAGACAAAAAAAAAAAAGATAAGAACAAATGCATGAAGCACTGAAACCAGAGAGTTTCCTTGCCAAGAAACAAGGACACCAAGATAATAAGCTCATGTAATCTGATTCATCTCAAAGTGCTGATGTGCAAGTTGCATACAGTACAAAATAAGTATTACATCCATATCATTCTCCCGTTGCCATACTGGGGCGCTGTCTGTATGCAAGGTCTGTTTTGTACCTGAAAAGCATGCATACCTCAGTCACCATGCAAAGCAGAATTACATCAATAAAAATTTCAAAAAAGTTCTCTTTTTGGGATTTAAATAAAAACATTTTTTTTTCTGAGGAAACAGATTCTAGCTAGTATGAACAAAAGAACAGTAATTAATACAAATAACACCAAAGAAGAGAACAAGATTTACCATCAATGCAACTACCTTCAGAGAGCTAACACATCCCCCTGGCAGCTAGTCAGACCTAGAGCTGACAGGTGAGGCAATTTTCCAGATGGATTGAGAGCTATTGGACAGCTCCCATCTCCACTGAGAGACTCCGATCAGATTACAGATTAATTAGCAAAGAGGAAAACCAGCCTTCTCAATTTCTTCAGTTTGAAGTTTCAAGTAGAGCTTGCACCTCTCTCCCTCATCTTTCTCAAGATGGTCTGGAACCAAAAGCCCACACAGCTCTATGTTAAAAATTATAAGACGAACTGCTCCAAGTACTTTAGTCTGCTCAAAGCAGAGTCAAGTAGGGTAACAAAGCTCTTTCAGGCTCAAGGACTGAGCAGCTTTGCTCTACATTTGTTTGTCAGTGTGCCTGTCCTCCGACAGGCTGAAAATGGTTCCTCACTTACAAGCGACAATAACCTCTTGGAATTTTGCTGCAAGTTATTATTTTCCCATAATCACCTGGCATGACATTTTCTTAATTTCCATGAAATGAAACAAACAATGAAAGTAACAATTTAGCACAAGCTTGCTGAGCAAAACCTAGCATTACTTAGTAGCTGCATTCCTGATCAGAAATCCTAAGTAAAGAGCAAGTTCTTGAACAGCACTTTCAAAGCATCATAAAGACAAGGCCATCCAAACAGCTCCATTTAAAATTAAAACAAGCTAATTAATTTCCCCACACAAAACGAGCACTTGCTATTCACAGTATGACAGCATGTATCCACCTAGCAACAATGCATGCAGATGACATGTGGTTAAAAAACACAAACACTGAAAAAGGCAAGTTTTCAGGCCTTGCCATCAGTATGGTGCTGGCTCCCATCCAAGGGAATCACAGCAGCAAACAGGCTTCCCGGCTGCTAACCACTGCGGTGTACAGTTTTGTCACCTCTGTAAAGGCAGAAAACTGGAAAAAACGTCAATATTTTCAGCATTTCATCCCAGCACAGAAACAGAAAATTACTGCTTCACCTACAATATTTCTTCAGGGGCCATCTGGTACCATCCTTCTCAGGAAAGAAACTTTCATTTATTTATTTTTTTAAACAATATTGAATCTCTTCTGTTCCTCCATCCCATGAGTAACTTGAACCACTCTGTGAGGTGGTGGTAGGTGAATTTAGATTCTAAATGTTTTTCCATATGAATTTTATCAAGGAGTGGTTCTTATATAAAGCACAGGCAGAGCTCTGAAATTTAACTTCCCTTTCCATTGGTGATAGGCATTCAGTTTTAGCTTTAAGTTAAACCAGCTCATATTTGACAGCTAAGCATTTAGCCCACTGACATAGTATTTTGTCTTGTATTATCAAGAATTTGCTCTATGCAAGTCAGACACACACACACAAATCAACGTTATTTTATTCAGTGATGTCCCGCACTCACCAAATAGTAAAAACTATGCAGGCCATACACCACAGAGCCAGCCAGTCTCAGCAGTCAGGTTATAGAGAGATCACAGCACCCTCCTTCACACCACTTCCTAGAAACTGCCAAAACACTCATGCAGCAAGAATCCACTCAGAAATACGGTTTACAGCAAAAACAAAAAAAGTTTGTTTTTTTGATAATATGGTCAATTAAAGCTGAGAGGGTAGATGGGGAAGGATTTGCTGCTAGCTCACTGTTTTCCTGTACCACTGTTACCAAACAAAAAATATACGAGCCACTTTAAAAGCAAGTGGGCTGCTCAGGCCTTCACTCATAACCAGTACTCAGCTCAGAAGCAAACCATACCTTCATGCAGGTACCCAGTCCAGAACTAAATTCCAGGGGTACTGCTGCGGAAAATATCTGCCACTCCCTGCAAAGGAGCTGAAACTTGAATGAATGAATGAATGAATGAATGAAGCAGAAGAGAAATGATGATCAATGAAATAAGCGCAACATAGATGGACCTGCTCCAAACATTTATCAGTGCATGGAGCTACATGACATGTAGCTACAGAGCCACAAGTCACTTTAATGTCATTATAGCATTACCCATCCATATACTCTTGGCCAATGCTCCCTTTCTATATTTCTGTTTTATTCTTCAAGATTTTCCTGGTTAAAAATGTTATGTGATAGCACAAGAGGAGGGGGGAGTAAAAAACACACACATAGAAAAATCACAACAAAAAAGTGTGGCATAAAGTATACTGGACAATAACAATGTAACAAAGATTATTTATTTTACATATGCACACTAAAAAATGTGCACGAAATTTGCATTCACACAATTGTTTACTGTGTATTTAAATTTTGTGCACATGTAAAATAAATAATCTCTGATGCTACACTGTTATTGTCCAGTATACTTTATGCCACACATTTTTTTGTTGTGTTAAAATGTTATGCGCCATGTAAACTGTTGGTTTACTATACAGCCATTCACACCATTTTCAGTTTATTGCATTATTTTTTCCTCTCTTTAAAATACAACCACCTTTTCACGCTGGGGTTTTAGTGCTGTCTGTCTCTCATACTCTTGTTTAAAAGTTCCAACCATTTTATCAATGGGTCTTTGAGGGAAAAACATGAAGATCACATGTGTTTACGAAATAAAAACAAAAATATAAAAACCTAAGTTCTGAAAGCCACATTCCATCTAATAATAGCTTTCTGGAGACTAGCTGGAAGCTTAATCTTAGGAATTGTATATCCAGCCCCACTAATTAGTTGTTCCTTCCGCTATGTGTCTTAAGTAAATCGGAGGCTGCTGTGTTCTTCCCCATACACACAAAAAGATGTTTTAATGGGAGAGGGTGTAGTCATAAACAGCGAAACACTTTCTTCCTGCCTAATGCACATAAATCTATGTCACAATAAAATTAACTACGACAAAACAGAAAGGATACCTGCAACAGAGAGGAAAATCGAGCAAGTTGATACTTTTAAGACACTACCTCCAGTATACCTCTCCTTTTAATTAAAACAGATTTACAATCCGTGAAGTCACTAGGTCCTGCCCAAACCAACAACCAAAGGAATTGTAAAAACGAGTAGAATACTGATTAAAATTTGAACCAACCTTCCTTGCTAAGCAATCCACATCTCACTGCACAGCGCTAAATGGGCAACCCCTGCATTAAGGAGCAGTACACAAGACCACATAGAGGTTTAACATCTTAAAGAAAGAAGAGAATCCTCTTCCCTACAGGTACTCTAAAGGCAAGACAAAAGGCACCTAAATTATCCACCTGCAGGCCAGCAGGCTACTCACCAGCTCCAAGCCAAGAGATAAGCCTGCAGCAGATAAAGAGCAGCTAATCCACACAGCACAATCACCACCAGCCCTGTGGAAAATGGGAGGGGGATGTTCCAGAACATAAGTGACCTGCACTTGGCACAGCCTGCACCATGTACTAGTTAAAAAAGAAAGCAAAATTCCCAGCTCAGAGCTTCACACATCAGTTGATTAATTCAAGCAGACAGATTCAATAGCACAGTTTTGCCTGCATTTTAAGACTGAACTCGACTACAACTAATTCTGTGCACTGAAGAAAGTTGTGATTCGGGGGAGGGGGTGTGTGTGTGTGTGTGTGAAAAATGTATTGCTATGACAACTCAAAAGTTATAGGTCACCCAACAACCAACAGAATGAAGTGAGCGTCGTCGCTTCTCGGCCTTTTGGCTAAAAATCAAATGTAGAATCAAACACGGGGTTTGACCTATGACCAGAGGACAATCCTTCCTTCGCATAGTGACCGAGCTAGAAAAGCTGTTGAATATTGGGAGAGGGTAGCATGAGACATGATAATGTAATGAGAAGTAGGAATATTAAACCTCATAAAAAAAAGAAAAATTATCCTTGTACTTTTTTTTAATATTGGAGCTGGGGAAGAGAAGGGGGGGGGGGGGAATGAATTTTTTTTTTGTCATGGGATCAGAGCTGTAGCCAGGCAATGTGGCACCTACAGCCAAGTGAAAACTGCACCCTCACCCATTACACAACACCACAACTTGGGAGACTGTGTTCAATGTTTGTTCAGCAATTCCCATGGCCAGTGCAAGGGCACTTTACAGCCTCGCACCCCCCCCCCCCCCCAATCACACCCTTCTCACACACACAATTAAGAATTATGCATTTATAATAACAGATTTGACATGAAAAACAACATTCAAAGCACAGTCATCTGAGGTAAAAATATAAAACCTATAGTATGTATATTATGGGGCGGATTTTAAAACAATACGCGCACCGGTACTTTTGTTCGCGCCGGTGGCGCGAACAAAAGTACACCACATTTTATAAGATATGCCCGTAGCCGCGCGTATCTTATAAAATCCGGGGTCGGCGCGCGCAAGGGGGTGCACATTTGTGCAACCTGTGCGCGCCGAGCCTAGCGCGGCCTGCCTGTTCCCTCAGAGGCCGCTCCGATTTCGGAGCGGCCTCGCAGGGAACTTTTCTTCGCCCTCCCCCCACCTAACCCACCCCCCCAGCCCTATCTAAACCTCCCCCTTACCTTTGTCGGCAAAGACCACGCCCCCGCTCCGTCCTCCGGTCCCAGGGGCGTGGTCCGGAGGCCTCGACCACGCCCCCGGGCCGGCACCATGCCCCCGAAACACTGCGACACGCCCCCTCCCTCCCCGTTTCGAAAGCCCCGGGACTTACGCGCGTCCTGGGGCTATAGGCGCGCCCTTTTAAAATCCGCCCCTATATGTACATGCACTGCTGAGGTGCCAACCACAAAACCCTGCAAAAAAGCAAGAGGCACTTGGAACCCATATGGTATTAGGTCTACTGTAATGCATCTTGGCCATGGGCATGATCCTCAGGGAGCCACTCAAACAGCAACAACCCTGTCTATGAAAGTTAATACTATACAGATTACACCAGGCCTAAAATAGTAATAAACCCCCTATTAGGAAAAAGGAGCAATCCAAGCTGCTATAGATCCCTACATAGAAACTACACACTAACACAATAACTCACTTCAGTCACACATGCAAAACACAGATAGACCCTCAAATACAGAATAGAGAGACCATTCAGTATAAACAGAAATGTACAGAAAAACAAAAACTGCTCGCTCTCTCTCCCTCATACATTGTTTCACTTTCCCCACACACAAGCACACATGCTCTCTCACGCTCCCACACACATGCAGACATGCTCTCTCTCACTTTCCCACATAATGCTCTCACTCCCCCACACATTTGCATATATGCTCTCTCTCTTTCCCAAGCACAAGCACACATGCTCTCTCACACTCACTTCCTCCTTGACTTAGCAGGCAGCAACAGTCTCCTTCTTCAGCTTCGGTGGCCAAAGAAATGACTTCCAGCCATGGAGCATTGGACTACTGTCAGCAGGGCGCACTCCTCCTAAGCAGCGCAGCCCCACTGAAATTGACGATGTGGTAAGCGCTGCCTTAGTAAGTGAAAAAGCAACGAGGCCCCACCAGAATCAGCAGCGTTGCCAGCGGGGCCGCACTGCTTTCCCCATTTACTAAGGCTGAGCCAAACACGCTGTCAATTTTGACAGAGCTGCGCTGCTTTTTCTTTTGCTGAGGACCCGCTGGCCACACTGCTCTCCTTGGTGCCTTTTGGTAGCGGTCCCTATGGCCAAGGCAGGTGTAAATAAAAAAAATAAAGGGAGGCGGGGTGGAAGGAAAATTCCTTCCGAAGCCACTCCAATTTCGGAGCAGCCTCAGAGGGAACAGGGAAAGCCATTGGGGCTCCCCTAGGGCTCGGCGCGTGCACAAGGTGCACAAGTGTGCACCCCCTTGTGCGCACCGACCCCGGATTTTTTAACATGCGCGCGGTTGTGCGCACATGTTATAAAATCGGGCATAGATATGTGCACGCCGGGTTGTGCACACAAATCTACGCCTGCGCGTAGGTACGAATATCTGGCCCAATGCGTGCACATTTGTGCCCAAATTTTATTCCAAGGAAACTTTTGTGCACAAACTTTAGCAAGGAGTTTTTGTATACATGGATGTGTGCAAAATCAGGAGTTAACATGTATGCATGAATTAGCGCTCCTTCATGAAAATCCCTTGTTGACAAAGGCAATACTTATTACCACCCGATGCAGAGAGGCGTGCCTGCTTAATGCAAGTTTTATTAGAACAGGAGACTTAACTCCAAGTCAGAAGTGGAGTAAAGTTTTGGGAGCAAATGTTAGTCTACGGACAAGAGCTGGAATTTTGGTGCTGAGACCTGCACTTGGGATTTATGTATATTTTCTGTGTTGTCCACAAAGCATATTTTCTGCACATAAATCTTTTGTGCACATAAAAGGAGGGTTATAATATAAACAGTCCAGGAGAAAATAAAGGGGAAACAAAAACAATAGAAGCAGCAAGTTTTTCGTGGGGACAGTACAGTAATTTGATTGCTCTCCTTCCAGAGCCTCTCCCCCACCAAAGTATGTGCTCTTAACATGCAAAAGGTTGACTGCATATTTTAACACAGATTTGTGAGCACATTTTGAGTTAGCATATTAGCTTACTGCATTGGGAGTTACTTTTTTTTAGCTCATAAGTTAAGAAACTGAACTGACTTTCACTGAACAGTTCTACCAGTGCAGTTCTTTGGCTCAGAAAACCAGGACATTTAAAGGGAGACATAAAACAGAATTGTGAATGGAGGCTCATGGTACTATAGCCCAAGGACAATTCTGATTGACCTTCTAGAAGCTCATGAAAGCAGCAGGAATCTGCAAGGTCCCCCAAAAAAGGGGAGGCTACGCAAGACAGCAGTGTATATAATCATAAGTGTCACCCAGACCCTAGCTCCCGTCTGAAAGTTCTCCCACAAGTACTGCATGGTTCTCTGCAAGTCTATATTCTCCTGCTGAGTCTTGAGAGAACTGCACAAGAATACAGACATCTGCATGGTCGAATTCACAGATAGGCCTATACAATATTGGCTCGTGTAAAATGGGAGCTCATGATTGAGCGCCCGCTCTTCTGGGTGCACAATGCATTATTTAAATGAGGAGTCACTCTAAAAAGGACAAGTTAGGGATAAATTGGGCATCCCTAGTGTGTACATGGCATTGGGCTCTCAAGAGAAATGGCTGTGCACTAATTAGGAAAATGGACGCTCAATTAAAGGCCATCCGTTTCCCTAACCTGACTGCCAGCAAATGTTTTTCATGCTGCTTCCTGTGGTTCCTCCTACTTAGTATTGGGACGATACTAAGTAGGAGGAACCACAGAAAAGCGGTATTTGGGGATTTTTTGTGGCTTTGTGGAGTTTTTTTTAGATGGCCCAGATCACGTAGACTTAATGCCAGCCCTGGGGGGCTGGTGTTAAGTTTTCCGTGTTCAAACGTGCATATCGAGCACACGGTGATTTTTTGCATTGAGGGTAATAGCTAATAGCGCTCATCACGCGTAAATGCATGTAGATGCACTGGTTTGGACGCATGTTTTGGATGCGTTAATCCCCTTATTGAATCGGGTGTTAGCCTAGCGCGTCCAAAAGCTCATTAGCCTGTGCGCTAGGTTCAGTGCACGATATAGCATCAGCCTCAATGAGCTTTGCTGTGCCTGCACAGTAAGTGGCTTGCTGGGATAGAGGAAGGAGGGAGGGAGGTAGGCAGGAAGAAGACTGACGGACTAGCTGGCTATGCAGGGGGGGCATTAGAGACTTGAGACTGGTGAGTCCCCAGGTCTGAAATTGATGGAGAGGTGTCTGAACCTGGGGGTCTGAGGCTGGAGGTCAGCTGGGGATCCAAAGCTGGGAAGATGTAGAGGGGAAGGGGGTGTTCCACTGCCCTGTATATGAGAAAAATGCTTTACTATGGAGGTATTAGCAATAAGAGGGTATTAGATGTGGTTAGTGCAGTTAGTGTAGCTGGGTTCAAAAAAGGTTTGGATAAGTTCTTGGAGGAGAAGTCCATTAATGGCTATTAATCAAGTTTAGTTAGGGAATAGCCACTGCTATTAATTGCATCAGTAGCATGGGATCTTCTTGGTGTTTGGGTAATTGCCAGGTTCTTGTGGCCTGGTTTTGGCCTCTGTTGGAAACAGGATGCTGGGCTTGATGGACCCTTGGTCTGACCCAGCATGGTGATAGGGTTAGAGGTAGGCAGGTCTCATTAAAGGGGAGAAGGAGGTTTTTCCTCCAGCTGTGATGGACAGCAGTTTGCTGAGGTGGCATAGCAACGAAGCATTTCTTTGGACATCCCTATCTCCCAATGATGCTTTTTTTAAACAAATAGGAATAAAAAAATGTTTAAACAATTTACCTATTAGACAACAACAAAGTGGCATGGCCAGGGATACACTCAAATCCCCAAAGCCCATGCGATTAAACCTGACTGACTCTCTTTAAAAGTTCTGGTTTTCCAAGCCAAAGCACTGCACTTGTGGTAGTTAACAAGACTTGTCACTGTCGCTCATACCCCTCAACCCACTTAACCCTAGCACACTGCACACATTTGACCACTCCACCCCCCCCCCCAGACACCACACAATTTGTTATTCCTTTTCAAGCTTTTATTAACTCACATATATAACCACCAACATTAGAGTACACGGCAACATTAACTCACTAATTCTAGCTTAATGCTAAAGCTTCCTGACAGTGGAGAAATTAGGCCACAGCTTCGAATATCTTTTATAATGCAGCATTCACCACCAAGGAAACTTTTACTGTGTAACTGTATTGTTATTCTCTTTATCACCATATCACCATTATTCACCTTGTAACCCCCAGCATCAAGCCACACCAGGCAAGAAGTCTGGGACATGGGACAGCCTTGCTGTGCTGCCCCCATTTATTTACCACATACCTATGCCGGCCGCATTCCTGGCATAGGTCCTTTTATTATTTATTTTCTCACACTTTCCCCAACCACTCGGAGGTATTATAGCCAAGCTAAAACTAATGACCATTACCAGCCCAGGTATCTGCTATCTAATGGCACCTGAGTGCCCCACCATTTTTTGTCTTCCTTTTTGACTGGTGAGTTGCTGTGACAACAACATCCTACTTGGGCTCTGTTCCATCTATGCTACTGAGGGTATTTGCATCTGTTGTCCCCTTCCTTCTGCCTTGCCACTGAAGTGTTCAATGGCTAACTTCCCCCTGCATGCTCTTTTTTATCCCCTTATCTTTTTGCATCCCTCCCTATACCTGTCCTGAACAACTGGCTCCTGCTATTCTAATCCCCCATCCTCCTCCTGTACCTGTTCCTCCTGAATTTTGTTCCACCCTCTATTGTTTTACACCCCAGGGATCCCAATGGTTAGGAGTTGGGGCCCATCCCAACTAAACTGTGATCTAAGGCTTGGGGCAGCTTTAAGAATGTATATCCCCTCCCGATCTTTAGGATCACAGAAGGGGCTGCTGGAAATCCCTTCAATTAAAACAGCACATCTAAGCGAGATTAGAGACCGAACTTTCTCTAGAGATGGTCCTATTTTATGGAATAATATGCCAGAATTAAGGTGAATTGTCTACTCCCAAATGTAAGAAAAGCTTAAAGACTTGGCTATTTCTGAGATATTTTGGACCTACAGCATCATAGGCAGAAGTAGTGAATGGAATTTATATTAGCCTCGATTATACAGGTTTTGGGGTTTTTTTAGATTTTATGTCTGTATTTTAAGTTTGTAAACCGCATTGATATATTATGACTTTGCGCTATAAAAATGATTGGATAGATAAAGGGGTGGCCCTGTTATTCGCCTCTGGCCACCCAGGGTGGCGTGTGAACGCGGCCTTCAAAAAGCAGACAACCGCTCTCAGTAAAGAAATATCTGGCATACAGTACGGCCAGCTGTACAAAACCCTGAAAAAAAAAACCGATCCACAGTTCTTCCAGCCCTGTCCGATTTAGCCCATAAGGTCCCTGCTGCTATCCAGCACTTATTCCAAAAGGATGAGAACTGTTAAAGCACTTCCCCAATGCCAAACATCCACATCGGTGCAGGCTGCAGGGTAAGATTTCTCTAAAACTTCCCTACCTCCCCTCGCTAAGAGCTATTTACCGCTCCCATGTTCCTACGCTACCTCCTTAAAATGTAAACTTCAGCTACACAGCACCCTTATCTTAGCTACATTTTTTATTTTCTTCAAATAAAATAAATATAGTTAATGCACGTCTACAGTTCTTTCACCTAAAATTACACTGAAAGGAAAATCCATGTTTAAAGCTGAAAACTTTGCTTATAGAACACTTTAAAAAATCCACCAGTCACCAGCCAGAAAGCAGTCGGTCAATTTTAGCTTGGCTTAGTCCCTTCAACAGAAGAATTTTATTATTTAAAAAAACAAAACAAAACAAAAAAAACCTTGAAATTCTCCGAGCTTGCACCTAAGAGCTCGGAAACCAGGTCCCTGAAGTCTGAGGATGGAAAAACTGTAGAACTGAGAAGGGGACAAGTTGGCGCCTCCATCTGAGGAAGAGAGCCGGGAAAGTTTCCAGTCATTCCCCGGCCCTACGCTGAAGCTACACCTGCACAGTGTCGGCTGATGGCTGCAATCGCAGCGAAAAACCCCCCCAAAACAAACAACTACAAAGGGGACGGTGGGAAGTCAGAAAAATCCCAGACAATGCGGCGCATCCCCACAAAGTTCCATCGCAGCCACTTTCTGTCGCTGCCCTCTCCCGCCAGCACGACCGCAGCTCACTGCTTTTATACCCCCCCCCCCCCCCCCCCCTGAAGTTTGGTGCCCATCGTTTTCCCTTCCAGCATTCCCGCAAGAAATTCTAACAGGAAAGCAGCCGCAGCCAAAAGAATGAGCTCCGATCCCACCCCGTTTCGCTCGATCCTCTGCCCGCCTTCCCTCCCTGTTGGTTGGTAAGTTGCAGCCACCCCCATCCCCTCCCTCCCCCGGTGCCCGCAGCCGCTTCCCGCCGCCGGAGAGACGACCTCCAGCTCCCCGATCCGGCAGCTTTGGCTTTGCTGGCTGCGGGGCTTCTCGCTCTTTCTTACCTGCGACACCAGAGGGACGAGCGTCTGCTCCACGGAGCGAGTTTTGATCTCCAGCCCGGAGTCGATGCTGAAGCCCGAGGAGGAAGAGGACGAGACCCCGCTGCTGCTGCAGGGAGAAGTGGCCATAGCTCGGCACTTTCCTCCTTTCAGTGGAGGAAAATACCTCACCAACCTCACATATCAAACCCGCGAGGCAAACTCCCGCGGCTGCCCCCTACCCCCGGCAAGGAGAGCAAGGCTGGCCGACCCCGCCTCCTTCAGCACTGGCACCTCCCCTCCTGCGGCGCGGCTCCACCCTCTCCTCCTCCTCCGGTCACACTCGACCCCGGTCCCGCCTCCGCCTCCTGTCACGGCTCTAGGCACACCGACCTGTCACAGTGCTAAGGGTGGCCACTCCCGCTTTTCCTCCTCTCAGACAGCTCAGCAGAGCTGTCCCAAGACTACTTTCTCCTCCTCCACTTGTCACAGCTCTGAGTACAACAGCCCTAGTTAGCTCCTGCGTGAAGAAAGTCATCAAATCCAGAGGATCAAAAAAGTAACCAAAACAGCAGTAGGAACAGTGAAGGTGGGCTTTGGGAATTTTACAAGGATTTAAAGTTCATTAAAATCTTCCAGGATACAGCCGCAGGACATTCTTGTCCAGAGGGTGTACCTTTTCACTATCTGAAGGGCTGCTTGTAGCTGCTGATTACTGAGATGTGTTTAATGCCAAGCTTGCAATTTACAAATCACATTGGGGTAGATTTTATAATTTAGCGCAAACGCCCACTTTTGTTCGCGCACCAGGCGCGAACAAGAGTACGCGGGATTTCAATAGATACGCACGTAGCCACGCGTATCCATTAAAATCCGGGATCGGCGCGCGCAAGGCTGCCAATTTTGGGCAGCCTGCACGCGCCGAGCCATGCAGCCTGCCTCCGTTCCCTCCGAGGCCGCTCCGAAATCAGAGCGGCCTCGGAGGGAACATTCTTTCGCCCTCCCCTCCCCTTCCCCTCCCTTCCCCTACCTAACCCACCCACCCCCGGCCCTATCTAAACCCCCCCCCCTACCTTTATCGCAGGATTTACGCCTGCTGGAGGCAGACTTAAATCTGCGCGCGCCAGTGGGCTGCTGGCGTGCCATCATCCGACCCGGGGGCTGAAACCACACCCACGGCGCTGCCCCCGAAACATCGCGTCACCCGCGCCACGCCCCCGAAATGCCGCGTCACGACCGCCACGCCCCCGGCACGCCTCTCCATGCAAGCCCCGGGACTTACGCGTGTCCCGGGGCTTGCGCGCGCCGCCGAGCCTATGCAAAATAGGCTCGGCGCGCGCAGGGGGGGGTTGGGGTAGGTTTTCGGGGGGTACGCGTGTATCCTATGCCCTTTGAAAATCTACCCCACTATGTGGCAGAATGTAGTTGTAGGTTTTTCGGACACAATGCATTCTTAAATTCCTTACCAATAAAGAAATCAGATATCAAAGTATTGCAAACAGTCCTAAAGTCTACTGGTGCTGAAGAAAGGAAAGAGGAGATACATTGAGAAGATTACATTGAGGGTAGGCATAATAAAATCAAATAAATATATAGAGGCAGATTTTATAAATCTGTGCACACGCATACTTTTGTTCGCGCACCAGGCGCCAACAAGAGTACACAGGATTTAAATAGATACGCGCATAGCCGTGCGTATCCATTAAAATCCGGGGTCGGCGCTCGCAAGGCTGCCCAAAATCGGCAGCCTGCGCGCGCCGAGCTGCGCAGCCTGCCTCCGTTCCCTCCGAGGCCGCTCCGAAATCGGAGCGGCCTCGGAGGGAACTTTCCTTCGCCCTCCCTTCCCCTACCTAACCCACCCCCCCGGCCCTATCTAAACCTCCCCCCTACCTTTGTCGGCAAAGTTACGCCTGCTGGAAGCAGGCGTAACTTTGCGCGCGCCAGGCCGGCTGCCGCGCTCCGAGTTCCGGTCCGGGGGCTAGTCCGGAGGCCACGGCCACGCCCCCGGAACGCCCCCGGGCCGAAACCACGCCCACGGCGCCACTCCCAAAACGCTGCGTCACTCGCGGCACGCCCCTCCATGCAAGCCCCGGGACCTACGTGCGTCCCGGGGCTTGCGCGCCCCCCCGAGCCTATGCAAAATAGGCTCGGCTCGCACAGGGGGGGTTTGGGGTAGGTTTTAGGGGTTACGGCGTATCGTACGCCCGTACCCCTTTGAAAATCTACCCCATATTGCATACATTGTTGTGATCCTGCCCGTGAGAAGCATGGGCAGGCTCTTACCTTCACAGCCAGTCGGGCTGCTGACGCTGCTTGCTTCCTCCCTGAATCAGCTGGGGCTGTCCCCGCAGCTGTTCCTGCCTTCTCCCGACGTGCTGCTGCGATCCCGGGCCCTTGAGTCAGCAGGCCGTCTCTGCTGGTGCCTGCTACAGTCCGGGTCCTTGCCTGGCTGGGAAGCCGTCCCTGCCAGTGCCTGCAGCCTGCTACAGCTCTCTGTTCTCTCTGCCGGTGCCTGCAGCCAGCCTTACCTCTCTCTGCTTCTTCCTGCTTCTGTCCTTGCAGCTGGGAGCTGCTCCACTGACCTGCCTTCACCCAGCTCCAGCCCAGGGCTGCTTCACTGCTTCCCTGGCCTTCCACGTGGCTGAGGACGCCACCAGCTTCCAGCTCCTCTCTCCAGTTCCCTAGGGCGCGGGCGCGCGCCTCTCTGCTCCTCTTAAAGGGCCAGCCAGGTGTGGCCCCCTGCTGACCCCTCCCTGGGCGTTGTCCACCTCAGCCCTACTAAAGGGCTCAGCTTTCAGTCTGCCTTGGCCTTCGCAAGGAGTTGGTCACTCCTGAGATCCTTCGCTCCAGGAAGTCGTCCGTGTTCCAGCACTTCTGCAAGGTCCTGTGTTTCGTGTTACCTGTCGGAGCTCCTCGTCCAGTCCTGATGTCTGCTTGCTGTTCCAGTCCCAAGGTCTGTCTTTTGATCCAGTACTTGTGTTCCAGTCCTGATGTTCCTGCTGTTTCAGATGTCCATGTTCCAGCCCTGAGGTGTGTCTCATGTTCCAGTATCCGTGTTCCTGCTGTTCCAGATGTCCTTGTTCCAGCACTGAGGTCTGTCTTAATCCTTGTTCCTGATCCTGAAGCTTTACCCTGCCTTGAGCTGCCTGGAGTGCAGCGTATCCTTGCCTTGAGCTGCCTGGAGTGCCGCAAACCTGCTTCCTCTTTCCTGTGCTCTCCCGCTCTCTGCGTGGTCCGCGACCAGCCTTCCAGGGCTGAGTAGGGCGCGCATGGGACAGGGTGGTCCGCGACTCAGTCCCTCAGGTGGTCTGAGTAGGGCGCCCTGAGGGACAGTGCCCATGTCTTCCTTCAGCCCTCGTTCCTGATTCCACCTCTGTGCATCCAGTCCTGAGTCCACGCCTGTGCCTGTCCACGTCTATGCATCCTACACCTCATTCCTGAGTCCACGTCTTTGCCTGAGTCCACGTCTAAGGATCCTGCATCTATGCCTGAGTCCACGTCTATGGATCCTGCACCTCGTTCCTGAGTCCACGTCTATGCCTGAGTCTACGTCGTTCCTGAGTCTCGTCTGAATCCATGATCCAGTCTTCGCTGCCCTGGCCTCCATCCGGCCTGCCGCTTCGTGCCGTACCCTGCGGCAGGTCCGAAAGGGATGGGAACGGTCGGAGGACTGTTCACAAGACCAACATTGCATTGTTGGGTCTCCCGAAGCATGCAGGTCCGGAGGAGGGCCTGTCTTCTATGTCACTCCAGCCCTGCTCCCGTCCAGCCCATGCTCGGGCATGCCACGCCTCCTGCGGCACCTCTTCAGAGCCCTCTGGGGTCGAGCCATGGCCCAAGGACACACATCACCCAGGAGTGGAATCGCTCTCCTAGCACTCCACAACATACATAGCAAAGCAGCAGGGCCTTTAAAAGACGGGGGAATGCTTAAAGTCATTTGTTTTCTGCATTATGGAGGTCTTTTCCTCAGGTTACGTCTGATATATTAACAATTAAACTAAAACGTAACCAAACTATTAAAAAAAAAAATTATTACAGCTCCCTGCATGCATACATGCACATATTGCCTGGATGCTGGAAGCTGTTGTTCTAGGCACAAACACATATAAGCCCAACACCTCAACAGGGCACCCCAAGGCACAGAAAGGCCATTGCAGAAAGCAGTGCCTTTAAACTGTGCACTGCAAGTCAGTGCACAGGTTCCTAATACACAAGCAGGTCGATACAATAAAGTGCGCTCAGCTTTAATGAGCGGCTGGACACACGTCCATAATCCCCGATGCAATAAGGGGATCAGTGCATCCAAAGCGTGCATTGAAAGGCGAAGCTAATAGCACTCATCACATGTAAATGCCATGTAGATGAGGCTATTAACTATTAGAGATGTGATTCGGCCGAACCTTTTGGTTCAGCCTTCGTTATCAGCCCGCTGCGGGAAATTTCATTTTCCCGCGGTTCGGGCCGATTTTAGTTCATCTTCCCCCTGAAATGAAGCCTGAAACCCGGGGGGGGGGGCAGACGGAGGGGTTGTAAAAACAAAAACCCCAAATCCATCCCAACCCTTCAAATTTTATTAATTGCAATCCCCCACCCTCCCGACCCCCCCCCCCCAAGACTTACTGAAAGTCCCTGGTGGTCCAGCAAGGGTCCCTGGAGCGATCTCCTTCTCTCGGGCCGTCGGCTGCCAGTAATCAAAATGGCACCGATGGCTCTTTGCCCTTACCATGTGACAGGGGCTATTGGTGCCATTGGCTGGCCTCTGTCACATGGTAGGAGCAATGGATGGCCGGCGCCATCTTAAAAAATGGCGCAGGCCATCCATTGCTCCTACCATGTGACAGAAGCTTCTTGTCTCTCTCCAGGGGGGGGGGGGCATGAGAGACTGACAGGAGAGGGGGGGGGTTATGAGAGACTGACAGGAGAGAGACTTTCTTACAGCAGCGCTTTCTTACAGCAGTGCTGGAAACTTAACTCCATCTCTGACCAGGAGTAAAGTTACAGCACTAACAAAACCTGGGTTAGGGCCAGTGTACTTCGCTACATTGGACATGGAGTACTGCTTAATGCCATCATTTGCATGGGATTTCCATGTGAGGGTGCTAAGCAGTACTCACAGTTTTACCTTAGCATTTTATGCATGTAAAACTCCTTGCTGCATTGGCAGCAAAGCTTACATTCACAAAATGTGCGTTCAAATGCAGGAAGAACTGTGCATTTGGCTGAGTGTACCCTTTTGCATAGACTTGAGAGGCCTTGTGCTTGTGAGTATGTCTGGGCAGACCTGCTCCCTCTGCCTATACTCTGTGTAATCTTAGATAGATAGATATGTACTAGGTGCTCTCCAACCACTCTAGGTTCCTTTTTAGTGCCTAGGTAGAAAATGCAAGCTGCGTAGGGCAAGTGACGGGGAGAGCGCTATATAATTCTTTAACTCCTCCCTCCTTTTCCCCCCCTTGACTGAGTATGCATGGATGTTAAGGAAACCCCCAAAAAAGAAAAAGTGATAATGTGCTCTCTCCACATTCTCCTCCTTCTCCTCTCCTCCCCACCTGTCTGGGAATGGTGTGTATGTGTTGTGGTTGTGACTTATGGATGTGGAAGTGAGTGAAGAGTGTGTGTGTGTTTATGTGTTGAGGGGACGCACCCCCATTTTCCATCTCTCCTCCCCTGTGCAGTGTGTGTGGGTATATGTGCACTTTCTTCCTCTCCCCCATAGCACTCCCCATTTCCTGTTGCGATCCCGGGTCGGCCCAGGGATCGGCACTTACCCCCATCGCGGTCCCGGTCCGTGCCCACCTCGCCCGGGCCTACAGGGGCCTCTAACGCCACGCTCCTGCTCCAGAGGAGCAGTCGGCGTTCTTCCGCGGCTGGCCCCGCCCCCTTAGACGCGCGCGCGCGCGTCTGAGCTCTAAATTTAAAGGGGCCAGCGCGGGAAAGCCCTGATCCTCCTCGGATGACGTCAGACGCTGCAGGGCTACTTAAGCCCTGCAGTTACAGTTCTCCCTGCCTTGCAACGAGGTTCCACAGGGCTCCCTGTTCCCAAGTTTCTGTGTTCCTGATTTTGTCCACCTCCTGCTGTTCCGGTTTGGCTCCTGCCTCCTCTTCTGCCTCATCCTCTGGCTACGACGTTGACCTCTGACTCCTAGCTCGACCTGCTTCCGTCCACGACTCCGCGCTTGCCTTCTCCCTGGTTCTGGTGCCCTCCGTCTCCTGGTTTTGACTCGGTCCGCTTCACGGCTCCGCCTTGTCTCTTCCTTGGGTTAGACTCGCTTGGACTACCAGACTCTGCCTCGGATCCCCGTGGTTCTTCAGTTCCTGCTTGGCTGGCCCCGAAGACTCTCCTAAGTCCCAGCGGCCGGGCCCCTACAGGCGCCTCCTGGGGGGGCTCCGGCTTCCAGGGCGAATCTCCAAAAGTCCCAGCGGCCGGACTCCTACGAGCTCCTCTCGGGGGGAGTGCCGGCTTCCAGGGCGAAGATCTCCGAACTACCGGGCCAATGCCGTCTTCTCTCCATTTCTCTTCTGAGCCCTTGGTCGCATAGGGCTCCTCCGTGACTCTTCATCCCTCCGTCCACGAGTCCGTTTAGCTGCCCTCCGGTCGGGCCATCGGCTGCGATTCTTCACAGCATTCCATCTTTGGTCCTGACCGGTCCAAGGGTCCACGAAGCTAACATTTCCCCTCTCTTCCCCAATGTGTGTGTGTGTTTGGGAAGGTGAGAGTGAGGGAGTGTGTGTGTTGGTGGATGGACTCATTCTCCCCTTGCAATTTCCATAGACTCCCTCTTCCCCCTGTGTGGGTAGTGGGGTAAGAAAATGTATGTGTGTGTGTTATGGGGCTCCTGTGAGTGGTATTAGGGATGAATTGGGTGTGTGTGCAATTCTGAAGGGGTGAATTGGGTGGGTGTATGTGCACTCTCCCTCTCACATTCTTTAGTTTTTCCCCCAGTGGCCCCACCCCTCTCCTCCCCCAGGTATGTAGGGGATGGGTTGTGTTTATGTTATGGGGTTGATGTGAGTTAATGGTGTGTCAGGAAATAACTGAAAATGTGTGTGTGTGTGTGTGTGTGTGTGTGTGTGTGTGTGTGTGTGTGTGTGTGTGGGGAGTGGCTGGGTATGTAGGGGTTATGTAGAGGAGGGAGTTGGGGGATGATTCAGGGGAGGGGTCTGTGGGAGGGAATTGGGGATGGGTGTATGCATGTAGGGGGGAGTTGGGGTGTATGTATGTTGGAGAAGTGCAGGTGGGTATGTTTGTGTGGGTGAGATGAGGGTGTGGGTGTGGGGTAAGATGACAGTGAGTATGTCTGTGAAAAGAGGTGGGGTGGGGTGCATCATGTAGTGTGGGGTGAAGGGAGCATGTTTGTGGGGTAGGGTGAGTGTGGTGGGGTGGGGGATGCATGTTTGTGGTGTGGGGAAATGGTGTGTGGGGTGTGGGTGCATGTATTTGGGGTGTGAGATATAGGGTGTGTGTCTGTGAGGGGTTGTGCACATGTGTGTAGGGGTAAGTATGTGTGGGGGAGTGCTGGGAGTTGCATGTGTGTATGTTTGAGGCTGTAGGTGTATTTGTGGGGATGTGTGTGTGTGTGTGTGTGTGTGTGTGTATGTAAGTGGAGTGTGGATATGTAGGTTGGGGTGCATGTGTACTTTCTCTTTCCATCCTTTGCCCCTGTGCCCCAACTCTCTTTCTCCAACATCTCCTGTGCCCTACTGACTCTTCTTCCAGCCCCTGTTCCCCCCTCTATTCCCTGTATTTTTCTCTTTCTTTGCTTCCTTTTTGCTTCCTCTGATCTTCTTTGTCTCTCCTCTGAGACATTTCTGAGATGTGCAGGAAGAGCTGCTAGAGCAGCCAGAAGCTACTGTCAGTAGGAGGGAGAGTTGAGGCCCTGAAATGTATTTATTTATAACAGTTATATACTGCACAACCTGCCTCAACAATAAGTATTTTACAATCACTAGCAAAATATAAAAACATCCCATATCCATAACAGTACACAAACACATACATTATAAAACAAGCTGCAATACTAAAAACTAAAATACATCAAATATATAAACAAATAATAACCAGCTTGCAGCACCATAACTCCAGCACTTGTCCATTAACCCCACGATCCTCATCTCTTAAGGTTCTCTCACCACTCACTGAACAAACAGGAAATAGATGCACCTTTACCAATTTCCAGAATTGTAAATAATTATATTTATTCATGATCAACACTGGCAAATCATTCAATAGCCAGAGGTTATAAGCAGTAAAGGTCCTCTTTAATTCTGTACTAGTTCTAAACTTAAATTCATGTAACAGCTCTAATTGCGCAGTCTGTGATGCATGAATGTGCCATCTAGATTTGTGCCAGGTCAATTTGGAACTCAAATACTGGGGGCCATTCAGATATAAACTACGAAAAATAACATAATCAGCTTAAATTTTGCTCTCTTCATAATTGGTAACCAGTGCAGCGAGGCCAGCAATGGGGAAACTCTGTCCCTTCAGGATTTTCCATACCAGCTTCACTGCACTGTTCTGAATCAATTGTAACTTCTATACCAAACAACCTGATGGCCTTACCAACAAACCACTGCAATAATCCAGGGTGCCCTTCACCAATGACAACACTAACAACTTCACAGCCTTACTATCCAAAAATATCTTCAACTGATGAATCCTCTTCATATCTAGGCTTCAGCTTCTTCAGCCCCCATACTGTTTCTAGTAGCAGAGATCTGGAAGGCTTATTTGCATCCCAGTAGCCCCATGAGAAGATTCCAGAGGATACTGTGTGCCATCTGTGTTTGTTTCTTTATTTGATTTATATTCTGCTTTTCAGACACTTTAAAACAGATTACTTTCAGGTACAGTGGGCTCCCTAGAGGGCTCACAATCTAATAGGGTCATTCATCAAAATGCATTATGGTGTTAATGCATGTGATAATCATGTTACCGCATGGTGCGAAAGCACATTTTTTGAAGGGGTTAATTAAAATGAGGGGTAATATTGCATCATCTGTGATAGTCCGAATGGAACTTGTGATTAATATTGAAAAAACAGAATTTCTACACTTAGAACGGAAAAATATTGAAATCATCCAAACTCCAATAATCCTCAAAGACAACCAGAAAATAGAACTAGCAGAAAAAGTACGAAACCGTGGAATAATAATGGACCCAGAAATCAATCTAAAACAACACATATCGCTAAAAGTAAAAGAAAGCTATGGAAAACTCATGGTACTCAGAAAACTAAAACCATTACTGACACTAACTGATTTCAGAACAGTACTGCAGGCACTAGTTTTCTCCAGCACAGACTACTGTAATGCCCTTTTACTAGGACTCCCGAATACAACATTAAGGCCACTTCAAATACTTCAAAACACAGCAGCTAGAATACTAACAGGAAAAAGGTGGAGGGACCATATAACCGAAAACCTGGCAGAATTATATTGGCTACCTACTGAACACAGAATTAAATACAAAGCCCTATGTACCATACATAAACTAATACATGATGAAAAATCGGACTGGCTAAACACTGCATTATGAGTGCATGTCCCACACAGAAACCTTCGATCGGCAAATAAAGCACTCTTAACCATTCCCTCAGTAAAAACAGCGAGACTAACTCAAGTGAGAGAAAGGGCCTTATCTTTTGCAAGCCCCACACTTTGGAACACAATGCCCCTAGAGATCAGATTGCAAAGAGATCTCAAAACCTTTAAGAAAACTTTAAAAACATGGCTTTTTAAACAAACATTTTATAAAGAGACTGGAGAATGAAAATATACAGGAATAGGCAGAAGCGCACCAGCACACAGCACTATTCTAAGAATGCACATTTTAATATTCTATGAACTCTACCTCACAATAAACGTAATTGTAAACACTATATATTTGATTTTTACCCGTGAACAGTACCTTACAGGTACACCTGGTCATGACCTACTTCACTAAACAAGTGATTGTCTTTAACGATTTATTGTAACTGAACCTTTTGTGGCACCTGTTAGAATATACTATAGTATGCACCCACCTACATTCATTTATGTGCCTACATGTAAACCGTTGCAATGGTATATTACTTAGCGACGGTATAGAAAAGATTTTAAATAAAATAAAATAAATAAATAAGCCCTGAAAGGCAATTTGTGTGCTGGAGGAGGAGGGAGGGAGAGCGAGAGGGCCGAGGGAGAGGCTGCCACAATATTCAACTATTTATATCTCTATAGGAGGGCCAGCTAATAGCTCGAGGTGAGGTGTTGGTGATAGTTTAGGGTTTAGGGGCCAGTTTTACATTCAGAGCAAGATGTATGAACAGCACAGTACACCGCCCTAGCTTGATAGTAAGTACCCTGTTAAAGGGTCCATCAAGCTAGGGCGAGAGAACATTGTAGAAATATCGTCTTTGTGAGACTTTCCTCACTCCAAATTATGTCAAATCTTCACCGAGGTGTACTGTGCTGTTCATATGTCTCGCTTTGCATGTAAAACTGGCCCCTAAACGCTAAATCACCACCAACACCTCACCTCGAGCTATTAGCTGGCCCTCCTATAGAGATATAAATAGTTGGCTACTATAGAGTCCTTACAAAGAGGTGTTCTCTCTCAGAGAACTCCATCTATGTTTTTACTTTCACAGCCCCTTGTATTCTTTCTAACACCATAGGTCTTGAGGGCTCATTTGCATACTTACCCCAGCACAGGGTCTGTGGAAGCTGAGCCTAGATAGCTTACCCCAGCACAGGACTCTTCTGGAGTCCTGTGCTGGGGTAAGCTATCTAGGCTCAGCTTCCACAGCTCCCACACTATTTCAGCTGCAGAAAACGAGAAGGTTCATTTGTATCCTTCACCCCTTCTAACCAAAAAACACTGTAAGCTGTCTAGACTCAGCTTCCATAACTTCCACATTATTTTCAGCTGCAGAGAACGGGAGTGCTCATTTCTATACTTGCTCCAGCAGAGAATTATAGAGGATATTATGAGTCATCTAGGCTTCAACTCCCACAGCCCAGCTTTTATTTTCCCCTTCTTTCCAGCAAGAAAGCATCAGAAAACATGCACCAAAACACTACTTCCTATGGATTTTCAGCAGATTTATTTGATATAACAAGGGATTAATTCAAAACAAGTGTCAATAATGTATGTAACTGGATAATTAAGAGCGTAAGAATTTGCCATACTGGATCAGATCAAGGGTCCATCAAGCCCAATATCTTGTTTCCAACTGTGGCCCATCCAGTTCACAAATACCTGGCAAGATCCCAAACAGTAAATAGATCATATGGTGCTATCATGCAGTGATAACTAGTGGCTATACCTCTTAAGCCTACTTGGTTAATAGTTTATTGACTTCTCCTCCAAGAATTGTCCAAACCTTTTTTAAACCCAGCTACACTAACTGTTGTGAAACGTGGACCCTTGAGCCGGCTAGAGTATGTAGAGGATCCGCTGAAGGGAGGCCTGCAGCAGAACTCATAGCTGGAAGGTGGTACAGGACCAGGAGACCTAACAGGACCTTCACTTATACCAACCCTCGTTCCCCGCAGGTTGAGCCCTTGGATGCCGGGGATGACAGAACAGGCGGAGGTCTCCTGGTGAAGAGGAATCCGGTAGGAAGTCCAAGTCGTGGCAGGCAGGGTGAAAGGAGACGGTCCAGAGGTCATAGCAGGCAGCAGCGGAGCAAAACGATGAAGCGGACTGGAAGTCGGAGCAGGCAGCAGTGTGATGGGATCAGGAACAAGCCAAAGGTCAGGACAGGCAGCGAATAGAGAATACCAGAGCCAAGCCGAAGTCAGGAGCCAGGAAGTCAAGAAGAGCAGGAGCGGAGTGGAACACGGGAACAGGAGCGGAGCAGGAACTGGAACATGGAGGCAGGAAAGGAGCAGGAGCTGGAGCAGGAACACAGAGACAGCAACTCAGAAGAGTACGACCTGATGCTAAAGCAAAGAAGGAAAGCACAGGCTGGGTTTAAATACAGTGGCGTCTGATGTCATTTTAGGGGCCGGGCCGAGGTTTCCTGCCACGGCCCCTTTAAATCCTGAGCCCTTGCGCGTGTGCGTGCCTAAGGGGCGGGGTTTCCTGCAGGAGCTCGGCGGCGTCTTCCTCATAGGGAGACCGCCGAGGAGAAGCCCAGCTACGGCCCAGAGAAGAGCGGAGAATGCCGTGACCGGCAAGCAGCGAGCAGCAGGCCGTGGGGTCCTGCGGCCGAGGTTCGTAACACTAACCACATCCTCCAGCAATGAATTCCAGAGCTTAATTGTGCATTGAATGAAAAACAATTTTCTCTGCTTTATTTTAAATGTGCAACTTACTAACTTCATAGAGTATTGTATTTTTTGAAAGAGTATATAACCAATTTACATTTACCCATTCTATTCCATTTATGATTTTATAGACCTCTATCATATCCCTCCTCAACTGTCTATTCTCCAAGCTGAACAGCCCTAACCTCTTTAGCTTTTCCTCATAGGGGCGCCATTCCATCCCCTTTAACATTTTGGTCATCCTTCTCTATACCTTTTCCAATACAACTATATCTTTTTTTGAGATGCGGTAACCAGAATTGTATATAGCCATATTGAACCGTTAGGCTACTCTGCATGATCACTGATTGTTGCGGTTCACGACCGGACCCTTACCTTCTCTGCCGCAGAGAACGCCGGCCAAGCCTCCGGATCGCCCGGGCCTGCTTGGGCCTACACCGCGACATCCCCACGAGGGAGATGCTGCCAAACGCTACACATGCCCCGCCCCTTAGGCTCTCGCACGCGCAGAGGGAACCCTTTTAAAGGGCCTCTGGCGCGAAAGCCGAGACAGCCCCCTACAATGACGTCAGACGCCGACAGGGATTTAAACCCGGCGTCTGACCCCAGGATTTTGCCTTGCAACGCTGTCGACTCATTTGAGTGGAGAGTTGCCTGCCTGACCCTGCTCGTCTGCCTGCCTGATCCTACCTGCCTGTCTCCACCTGCCGTTCCAGCCTTCCTGTTCCTCTCCCTGCTTTTGGAATCCATCTTCGGAGTATCTTCTGGTCCTGATCCTGGCCTGTTCTTCGTCCACGTCTTCAGCCGCCTGCCCTGATCCTGGTTTGCTCTTTGTCCATGTCTTCAGCCGCCTGCCCTGATCCTGGTCTGTTCTTCGTCCATGTCTCCAGCCACTCTCCTAAGTCCCAGTGGCCCGGGTCCCTATGGGCTCCTCCCGGGGGGACCACGGGCTTCCAGGGTGAAGTCACCTAATTCCCAGTGGTCTGGACTTCCACAGGAGTCTCCTGGAGGGGTCACGGACTTCCAGGGTGAAGACCGTCCGTCTACAGCTGCGGCACCGCCTTCCGACCTACTCCATCAGCGGAGATCTACTCCATCCATTCTCCGTCGGTCAGACCAAGGATCTACCTCCTGATTCTCAACACTGATAGACAAATATAAAATAAACCAATAGTAAAAAAGTGATACAGAGGCATTATGACATTCACAATTTTATTTTCCATTTTTTCCTAATAATTCTTATAATTTTGTTTGCTTTTTTGACCACTGCTACACACTGAACCGAGGATTTTAAAGTATTGTCCATTATTGTGCCCTGGTTGGTAACTCCTAATATGAAACCTAATATTATGTAACTGTACTGTGAGTTACTTTTCCCCATGTACATCACTTTGCACTTGTCCACATTAAATTTCATCTGCCATTTAAATACACATTCTTTCAGTCTCAAAAGATTCTCCTGCAATTTTTCACAATCTGCTTGTGATTTAACAACTTGGAATAATTTTGAGTCGTCTATAAATTTGATCACCTCACTGGTTGTTCTCCTTTCCAGATCATTTATAAATGTATTAAAAAGCACTGGTCTCAGTACAGATCCCTAAGGTATTCCACTGTATAATCTTCTCCACTGAGAAAACTGACCATTTAGTCCTTTTTTGTTTCCTACCTTTTAACTAGTTAGTAATCCATAATAGAACATTGCTTCGTGACTTTTTAATTTTCTCAGAAGTCTCTCATGAGGAATTTTGTCAAACGCCTTCTGAAAATCCAAATACACTACATCCACTGGCTCACCATTATTTATTAACCCCTTCAAAAACTGTAGCAAATTGTGTAAATCCATCCTTGTGTCTTTCTTTATGTGCTGTGATTTTGTTCTTCCTGGCACTGAAATCAGACTCACTGGTCTATAATTTCCTGGATCATGCTTGGAGGCCTTTTCAAAGATGGGGGTTTACATTGGTCACCCTCCAGTCTTCAGGCATGATGGACAATCCGAATAATATGTTACAAATTAACAGTAACAGATCTCCAATTTCATTTTTTCATTCTTTCAGAACTCTGGGGTATATACCATCTGGTCCGTGCAATTTGCTACTCTTTAGTTTGTCAAACTGCCTTATTACATCTTCCAGCTTCACAGTGATTGTTACGTGTGCCGTCCGTGGCAGACCCATGGCAAGGTCCCCCTCACCTTCTTACACAGACTCCAGCTCCTGGATCCTCCTCGATAGTGGCTGTGGGCCACCATCTCCAACCTCGGGCCGCCCCCGGTGCCTCTGGCTCTGCCATGGTCCCCAGTACTACAGCTCAAGATGCCATTGCTCGTCGGGCATCTCCGCGTGGTCCGCGGAGAGACGCCACTACCCGTGCTGCGCCCCTCCCTAGGCACGCGCGCATCTCTGATTCTTATGAAGGGCCCGCGGCGGGAACCTGGCTGATGATGCAAAACTCTTCAGTGTATTTAAGCTCAAGCCTCGCACCATAGCATTGCCTTTGCAACAGGTCTCCTTGCTACTCGAGTACTCGTTGCTGCTAGAGAATCCTCTCTACTCTTTGTTCCTGACCTCCGTTGTTCCCAGTTCCTGTCTTCTTTGTTCCTGCCCTGCCTAGGACTCTACAGATATCGACTTTGCTTTGCTTGACTACGCTACAGCCTATCTCCAGACCTAGACCTCCACGTCGCCTGACCATGCTACTGCCTATCTTCAGACCCAGACCTGCACTACGCCCGACTATGCTACTGCCTATCTCCAGACCCAGACCTCCACGTCGCCTGACCATGCTACTGCCTATCTTCAGACCCAGACCTCCATTACGCCCGACTACGCTACTGCCTATCTCCAGACCCAGACCTCCACGTCGCCTGACCATGCTACTGCCTATCTTCAGACCCAGACCTGCACTACGCCCGACTATGCTACTGCCTATCTCCAGACCCAGACCTCCACGTTGCCTGACCATGCTACTGCCTATCTTCAGACCCAGACCTCCACTACGCCCGACTACGCTACTGCCTATCTCCAGACCCAGACCTCTGCTACGCCTGACTACACTATTGACTTCTCCGTGATCAGACCATTACCTTGATTGACTATGCTATTGGCTTCTCTGTGATCAGACCATTGTATTGATTGACTACGTTATTGACTTCTCCATGATCAGAACTTAGTATTGCTTGTCACGACCTCTGCTTGCCACTGGCCTTGATCCAAGCCTATCATTGACGCCTCTTCTAGCCTACTCCCTGGACATGGACTTATTAGGTTCCGGCCTACCTTTGCTTGAGCGCTCTCAGCTAATCTCCGTTCCATTAGCGCCCGAGTTCCAGTACTTACCCAGTCCGGGATAGGACTACGCCACCTATTGCCTGCTGTCTCCTGGCTAAAGTAATCTCCTTTGTTATCCAACCTCGAGGCCCACCTAAGTCCTGCCGGCCCCGGCACCCAAAGGCTCAATCTGTGAGGAACAAGGGCTGGTATAAATGAAGCTCCAGCAGTCTCTACCTTCAGCCCACTCCACCTGCCGACGGTGGGGACCCGTAGGTCCTCACTTACGGGTTGCATCAACCCCACCTAGGCCCAAGGGTCCACCTCTGACGCAACAGGTTGCAAAGTCCATGGACTCGGTGGAGCTGCGTGCCCTCCAGGCCATCCCAGGTCTGGCGTCCAAGGTACAAGAACAGCAGCAGTTTCTTGAGGCATTGGCCTCCTCCATGGATTATCTCCATGCCTGGCTTGATGCCCTCATTAATAATCCAGTTCCTCTTCCAGCTCCTCCTCATCCACAGCCACTTCCATCAATGCCTCATACCTTGTTGGCACTCCCAGCGCCCCCACGCTTCAACAATGACTCCAGACCCTGCAGAGGGTTTATTAACCAATGTTATATGCAATTCGCTCTGCAGCCCTTCGTCTTCCAGGATGAATTGACGAAGGTCACCTTCATGCTATCCCGCCTCGAGGGGAAGGCGCTGGCTTGGGTTTCCCCCCTATGGGAACGCTCGGAGTCCTTGTTGAAAGAACTGACTCAGTTTGTGGCTGTGTTCCGATGGACCTTTAATGATCCTGAGCGACATGCCGTGGCAAGTACCAGTTTACTACATCTCTGTCAAGGTCAAAGAAGTCTCTTTGACTATACCATCGAGTTTCGGACTTTGGCTACTGAGCTCGCTTGGCAGGAAGACTGCCTCCGAGCTATCTACCTGGATGGACTCTCCTCGCAGCTGAAAGATGAGTTGGCTACATGGGAACGCCCCTCCCTAGGCGCGCGCGCATCTCTGATCCTTATGAAGGGCCCACAGCGGGAACCTGGCTGTGGCACCGGATGATGACATCAAACTCTTCAGTGTATTTAAGCTCAGGCCTCGCCCCATAGTGTTGCCTTTGCAACAGGTCTCCTCGCTACTCGAGTACTCGTTGCTGCTAGAGAATCCTCTCGCAAATGTTTTAGGCCTCTGATGGTAAACCAACAAGGCAGCATGTGTATGACATAAAGAATTTTAGGGATGAGTACCATTTTCAACAGAGCACATTTGCCAATAAGAGAGAATGGGAATGAGCTCCATGCCAGTAGCTGTACTTTGGTAATTATTTCAGAGATGTTTAACTCATACAATAAGCCAAGATCCCTTGGGATCCAAACCCCCAGATAACGCAGCCTTCCCGGGGCCCATGCAAATGGGAAGGGTCTGCCCCAGGAATGTTGCAGCGCAGGGTCTAGAGCTAGAACCTCAGATTTAGAAAAATTAATCTTCAGCCCAGCTATTGTGCGAAATTGCTCAAAAATATGAATGATAACTGGAATACTGCTGCGAGGATGCCCCACAAACAACAAAATATCATCGGCAAAAAGTGCTGTTTTTAATGGGTGGTTGCCAATACTAAGTCCCCAAAAATCCTTCTCCCCCCGCAACCGGATAGCTAGAGGTTCCACTGCTAACACAAATAGAAGCGGGGAGAGAAGACACCCCTGCCACACGCCACATTGGAGATCATAAGAGTCTGTGAGAGCGCCATTTATCAAAATACAGGCGCTGGGGTTCTTGTATAACACCTCAAGCCATGCCACAAACGATCCCGAGAAGCCATATTGACGTAGGAGTCAAAATCTTTCTCGGCATCTAAACTTAAAATCATTGCTTCCACTGCAGGGTGGTAACTAAGGGCTGCTATAAGGCGCTGCACATTCCACACTCTTTGTCGCCCTTTGACAAAGCCCGTCTGATCAGTTTCAATTATAGCAGGTAGGATCCCATTTAAGAGGGCAGCAAGTACTGCTGCTAAAAGCTTAACATCCACATTAAGCAGTGATATAGGCTGGTATGAGCCAACATCCATGGGATCCTTATCTTTTTTTGGCAGGACCACAATAACCGATTGATTGACAGCTGCAGGGAGCTCTTTAGTGACAAGCAGCTCATTATAGAAGTGAGACAATGGGGACAGGAGATGAAATTTGAGAATTTTATAAAATTCAGACCCCAACCTATCTTGCCCCGCCGCCTTCCCCATCTTTAAACCCTGAATCACAGAATATATTTCCTGATCACTTACAGGTTTGTTCAACACTGTCAACTGGTCCGTAGACAGGTGCGGCCAAGCGAGCCCTTGAAAAAAACGATCTGTGGCAGTGGGGTCTTTAAGTCTCATAGCATACAACTCCTTCTAGTAGTCTAACAACCGGGCAGAGATGTCTGCCGCTGTGGTCTTATGCACTCCATCCTGTCCTCGAATGCCAACAATAACCGACTTTTTATTTCTAGGCCTTACTAAATTAGTTAGCATTCTACTTGCCCTGTTGCCATACTTGTATAATTGATATTGGTAGTACCTTAGCGATTTAGAGGCTCTTTGGTGTAAAAGGGAGTTTAATGTTTTTCGTGCTTGGTCTGACCTTTGGTAGTGGATGTCATATTAGTCATATGGTGCTGCTGGGCGGTTTTGAGCACTGTGGTAAGGCGCAAAATCTCCGCATTGCGTTGCTTATTGACCTTAGTGACATAAGCTATAATATGGCCACACATCACTGCCTTCCCTGCTTCCCACAATGTAACCGGGGAGACTTTAGGGGTGAAAATTAGCTCCACATACTCCCTCCAATGGGTTTGTAAATACATGTGAAATTACTTATCTAAGTACAAATCAGGTCACATGTGCCAGGATAAAGGCCCCCTTGGCCCCCATCCACACTTCATAGTGAGAGTGATCAGAGCATGGTTGGAGAGCACAATGACACCAATAGTAGCGTCCACTACCCCAGAAAACATGGCATTCGAAACTAGAAAATAGTCCAATTGTGGGTACAACTGGTGAGCATTGGAAAAAAAGATAAAATCCTGCTTATTTGGGTGCAGTAACCGCCACACGTCAAGCAACTGCAATGCCTGACATAGGAAATTGACTTCCAGATGGAGGTCGTTGGTGGCAATAGGCTTGGGTGGTTTACAATCTAGGTGTTTATTTACGACTGTATTGAAGTCCCCCCTACCACCAAAGTGTAATCCGACAGACCCGTTATAAGGCCCACCAGTCCAGTAAAAAACTCATGAGAGTAGCTATTAGGCACATATATATTACAGAACGCCACCCGCTGCTGATGAAGAACCCCTACATCAACCACATATCTTCCTTCTTTATCGTGGCACACCCGGGTAAGCTGAAATGGCAATTGTTTGTGAATAAGAATGGCTATACCTCGCTTGCGGGATGAAAAAGCGGAAAATACGCATTGTCCCACCCATTCGCTTTTCAACTTTCCATGTTCCGCATCAGTAAGATGTGTTTCCTGAAGAAACACTACCTGTGAGTGCAGGCACCGAAACATGAAAAGCAGTTTTTTCCTCTTTATCGGAGAGTGTATACCATCCACATTTAAGGATGTAATTTTAACCATTGCATGGTCACTACGCAAGCAGTGTGTAAATGGTGAAGCCCAGGCCCACAGATCTGGACAAGCTACGAACGAATCTCGGGACTTCCCAGCCTGAGCCCCAAGACCCATCAAGATCAAAACCAGTATATTTATTCCCTGGTCTCCACCACCCCCTCCTCCCCCTCCGCATCCTACACACACCCCACTTCCCCCCTCACCCCACCACTCACACCATACCCAAATCCACATCCACACACACACTATACACACAGGGTCTCTTGCACCTGGGAAACATACAATTCCAGACTCAAAGAGGTATCCCCCCTCCGGTCCCCCTCCTGAAACAACCTTCACACATGAAAGAACTTATAGCATAACTTCGAGGTACTTAAAGCTGCCTGGCCATGTTCTCTATCTCTGATACCCAGTGAAGACATTCAGGCCTGGCACAGTATAGAGCAAAACAGATAAATGTTGGCAACAACTAGAGATGTGAATCGTGTGATCGATCATCTTAACGATCGATTTCGGCTGGGAGGGGGAGGGAATCGGATCGTCGCAGTTTGGGTTTTTTAAATATCGTGTAAATCGTGTAAATCGAAAACCGGCACACTAAAACATCCCTAAAACCCACCCCGACCCTTTAAAATAAATCCCCCACCCTCCCAAACCCCCCCCAAAATGCCTTAAATTACCTGGGGTCCAGTGGGGGGGAGGGGAAGTGGAAGGGGGAGGGCGGGAAAACCGGCACACTAAAACAACCCTAAAACCCACCCCGACCCTTTAAAATAAATCCCCCACCCTCCTGAACCCCCCCCAAAATGCCTTAAATTACCTGGGGTCCAGAGGAAGGGTCCCGCTGTGATCCTTTACTCTCGGACCTCCGGTGCGTTGTAGAAATGGCGCCGGCGCTACCTTTGCCTTGTCATATGACAGGTCAAAGGTAGTGCCGGCGCCATTTTGTTTTTTGTCCCCCGACGTCAGGAGCGTAGGAGATCGCTCCCGGGCCCCCGCTGGACCCCCAGGGACTTTTGGCCAGCTTGGGGGGGCCTCCTGACCACCACAAGATTTGCCAAAAGTCCAGCGGGGGTCCGGGAACGACTTCCTGCACGCGAATCGTTTTTCCGTACGGAAAAATGATTCGCGGTAGGAGATCGCTCCCGGACCCCCGCTGGACCCCCAGGGACTTTTGGCCAGCTTGGGGGGGCCTCCTGACCCCCACAAGACTTGCCAAAAGTCCAGCGGGGGTCCGGAACGACCTCCTGCAGTCGAATCGTGTTGCCGTACGGCCGGCGCCATTTTGCGCAAAATGGCCTCCACAGCAACAAAGGAGAGGCAAATCGAGATCTCAACGACAACAAACACAACAACCAACTTCATTAAAAACACAACAATCTTTTAAAGCTCAAGGCTGCCACCATCCCCTACAGCGCCCCCGGGGAAAATCAAGGCTCATTTCTCCGCCTGGAAGACCATAACGTCAGACCAATGGGTACACAACATTGTGAACAACAGTTACCAACTCTAATTCATAAATAAGCCCATTCTGCCTTATCTATCCATGAGAGCACCATAAACATCTCACCCCCAGATTGCCCAAGAAATAGCCCTACTTCAGAAACAACGGGCAATCAAGAAAATTTCTCCGAAGGTCCATTTCAAGGGCTTCTACTCCCCATATTTCCTCATACCCAAGTAATCCGGGGGCCTTCGTCCAATTCTGGATCTTCGGGAACTGAACAAATTATTAGTCAAAGAAAATTCAAGATGGTATCGTTGAAGT
This sequence comes from Rhinatrema bivittatum, assembly GCF_901001135.1. Lineage (NCBI taxonomy): Eukaryota > Metazoa > Chordata > Amphibia > Gymnophiona > Rhinatrematidae > Rhinatrema > Rhinatrema bivittatum. The sequence continues at coordinate 377,685,523 of NC_042616.1, forward strand.
CAATCCTTCCCCTCTTACAATAAACAACTGGATGTGCTCCATAGATCTAAAGAATGCTTACACCCACATCCCAATCCACCCGTCTTCTTGGCAATACCTTTGTTTTCAATACAAGCATCAGCATTATCAATACAAGGTTCTCCCCTTTGGCCTATCGTCGGCACCCAGATTATTCACCAAATGCATGGTGGTGGTGGTGGTGGCCTACCGTCGACAACAGGGGCTGACAATCTTTCCATACCTGGACAACTGGTTGATAGTGGCCTCAACTCCAAACCTTCTGCTGGATCATCTTCAAACAGTAACCAGTTGTCTGCAGACATTGGGACTAGTAATCATAGAAACATAGAAATGACGGCAGAAGAAGACCAAATGGCCCATCCAGTCTGCCCAGCAAGCTATGTACTTTTTTTTTTTTTCCACATACTTATTACTCTTGGCTTTTAGTACCTTTTAGTTCTATTTCCCCTCCACCCCACCATTAATGCAGAGAGCACTGCTAGAACTGCATCCAAGTAAATATCTAGCTCAATTAGGGGTAGCAACCGCTGCAATAAGCAAGCTGCTCCCATGCCTCCGTCTACCCAGACTACGCAATTCGGACCCCGTTGGCTGTTGTCCATATATAGATCCTCCTTTCTACATTCCCCCTGCCGTTGTATCAGAGAGCTATGCATTGAAAGAGAAGTGTTGGACTTTCTCCCCTGCCGTTGAAGCAGAGTGCTATGCTGGATATGCATTGAAAGCAAAGTATTGGCTTATCTGGTTTTGGGGAAGTAACCGCCAAAACAAGCAAGCTACATCTCGCTTCTTTGTGAATGCAAAACCTTTTTTTCTTTTTTTTCAAAAATCAATGCTCCAACCGACTCAAATTCTACAGTTTATCGGAGCTCGTTTGGACACTACACACACCAGAGTGTATCTTCCAGATGACAGGTGTTGCGTCCTTCGGTCTTCGACGGCTTCGCCCCGCCTACCTTTCTCTACTTGTGGCTCCTCCCACTCACCTTGGACTGATGGCCGCCATGGCATCTGTTTTCCGACCTCTCCGGTGTCCCCGGACAAGCTTTGGTGCTGCCTCCTGCCATTCTCCTTCAAGGTACCTCTAGGGCGCACGCGAGCATGCCGCCCTCATCTTTATTTCCACGTTGGCGCGAACCTCAGGGGTGTCCCCCTGTTCTGACGTCTCAACTCCAGGGTATATCTGCCTATTACATTTGCTAGCTCGTTGAGTTAGCAACGGAATTCGTATGGATGAGATTCGCTCTCCGTTCCTAAGCTACTCTGCTACTCCAGCTCTAACTGGAACTCTTACTACCCTTCGGGGTCACTAACGGGGTACCCACTCCTCGGGGGCCTCTCTGCTTCTTTCAGGTGCTATCAGGAAACCGGTACTCGCTCCTTGAGGGCCCATGTTCCCTGTGTCGCTGCCTGCAACCTCTACCTTCTACTTGGAAGAACTAACTACAGTCACCATCAGTGAGTACAGAAAACATCTCTCTCTACAGTACTGCTTCTCCGGAATCAGGTACTCGCTCCTCGAGGGCATGCCCTCTGCTCCAGTGCCAGACCTCTCATCTAGTGGAATCTCTGCTACTGCTAGTGAGTACAATGCTACTGAGTCTCTCTGCTCTAAGGGCTCAGGTACTCGCTCCTTGAGGGCCTGCTCTCCCTGTCTCGGAGCTCTCCTATTCTACTTGGGACTCTGAATGCTAATTCTATTGTGTGCTCATAACTCTCAGTCTCTTTCCACTACAGCACTGCCTACAGAAGATCCGCTGTTCCAGTGTTCTGTGAGAGATGCGCCCAGCCGGGCTCTACAACCACTACTCACTACTGCCACCTCTGGTGGTTCCATATACTGTTTAATAAAAGATTCAAATCTGTGTTTGTCTGCCGGAGTTTAGCCTGACACTGTGGTCCCTCCCCGTGGGCATGGTCAGCTGCCACAGTGTCCAAAGATCCACCCAAACACCAATAACCATAACAGATTGCTAACTCCATGGATCCGGCTCAGCTCAATGCCTTGCAGGCCATTCCAGGCCTGGCCTTGCACGTTGCTGAACAACAAGATGCATTGGAGAAATTAACTACTGCGTTTCATCAGCTGCACGCACAGAAGAATCAAGGTTCCATATCCAGTAATGAAGGTCAGTTACCTGAAGTAACTATAAAGACTATTGTGCCTCTTGTTGCTCCAGTACATTTTTCTGGAGAGATTCACAGAACAAGAGGCTTCTTAAACCAGTGTTGTATGCATTTTGCATTGCAACCTTCTCATTTCCCCACAGCCTATGCCAAGACTACTTATATTCTATCATACCTGGATGGAAGGGCTCTGACTTGGGCTTCCGCGCTGTGGGAATGCAAAGACCCTATACTTCAGGATATTGATGGATTCATGGACTTGTTTAAATCCGTTTTTGATTATCCTGCCCAGTATACTGTTGCTGGTTCCAAATTGGTGGACCTGAAGCAAGGCAATCGACCTCTGGCTGATTTTGCTATAGTGTTCAAGACTCTTGCGACTGAATTACATTGGGACCCTAGATGCCTGAAAACTCTCTTCTTCAAAGGTTTGGATTCCTGCTTGAAGGACGAGCTGGCTGCTCATGAAACACCTGACTGGCTGGATGAGCTAGTGGCCTTGGCTACTAGAATTGATCACCGGCTTCGTGATAAGGTGCTAGAGCTCAAGCATTGTAAAGGACCTGTTCAGAAGTAAGTTCATGCTAAGCCTTCACTCAGGATGGTTCCATTGACTCCTGTTGCCAGTGAGGAAGAACCGATGCAACTTGGTCGCAGTCACCTGACATCCAAAGAGAGAAGCCTTCAGAAGAGGAATGAATTGTGCATGTACTGTGGACAAGCTGGTCATGCAGTCCAAACATGCCCGATTTGTCCAGGAAATGAACAGGCCTAAGTCCTGTGGGAGTTCCCTTCTTAGGCTTCACTATGCCCTCTCTCCCTGTCTCTCTGATCTGCGGACCGTTGGAGTTTCAGACTCTTGCCCTGGTGGACTCAGGGGCAGGAGGTAATTTTATTCTTCAACGTTTAGTGGAACACTTGAGGATTCCCCTCACCACTATGAAGACTCCACTACTCTTATCATCTATACACAGGGAGCCTTTACTGGGTGCTGTTACCTGTTGTACTGAACCGGTATCCCTCCGCACCGGGCTCTCTATACCGAACTCATTCCTTCTTTGTGTTGGAGAAGGCCATGCACCCTATCATTCCGGGGTTACCCTGGTTGCAGCTGCATATGCTGCAATTCAATTGGGCCATGTTGGAACTCTCCTGTTGGGGCCCAGAATGCCATGGCAAATGTCTAAAGTAGGTTACTCCTATTCTCTGTATGCCTACTACTCCAGTGATGCCAGGACTGCCGCCTCAGTATGCATCATTTCATGATGTGTTCTCCAAAGAAGCTGCTGACATCCATCCACCACATAGAACTTATGACTGCGCCATATGACTGAAACCTAATGCTGAACCTCCTAAAGGACGTGTCTACCCCCTGTCTGTGGTGGAGAATAAAGCCATGTCGGAGTATATTGAGGAGAATTTGCAAAAGGCTTTCATTAGTCCATCTAAGTCTCCTGCAGGCGCAAGCTTCCTCTTCGTGGGGAAGAAGGACAGTACACTGCGTCCTTGTATCGATTATTGAGGTCTGAACGAGATCACGATTAAAGACCAATACCCCTTACCTCTGATCTCGGAGCTGTTTGATCGACTTCAAGGGGCCAAGATATTCTCAAAACTTGACCTGAAGAGAGCCTATACCTTGGTTCGCATTCGCGAAGGCGACGAGTGGAAAACAGCTTTCAACACACGAGATGGCCATTTTGAATATTTGGTGATGCCTTTTGGCCTGTGCAATGCCCCCGCTGTGTTTCAGAACATGATGAATGACATTCTGCGGGACCTTCTGTACAAATATGTCATTGTCTACATAGATGACATCTTGATCTTTTCACCAGATATGCCTACTCATCTAGCAGATATCAAACAAGTATTACAGAGACTTCGAGAACACCGTCTCTACGCCAAATTGTCGAAATGTGAGTTTCACAAAGAATCTGTACCTTTTCTTGGCTACATCGTACCGAAACAAGGCTTCCAGATGGATCCCCAAAAATTAGAGAGTAACAAGAACTGGTCTCAACCTACCAGTCTGAAGGCCCTGAGATGATTTTTGGGGTTTACAAACTACTATAGAAGCTTTATAAGAACTATTCTTCTTTAACAGTGCCCTTAACTGCGATGACACAGAAGGGGGCTAACGCTTCAAAGTGGTCTGCGGAGGCCATTTCCGCTTTCGAGAAATTAAAGACTGCCTTTTCCACTGAGCCATATCTGTGTCACCTGGACCCCAACAGACCCTTCATCGTGGAGGTTGACACTTCAGATGTTGGAGTAGGGGCCATGTTGACCAAACTGGAGAATCTAAAGCCTTACATCCCTGCTCCTTTTCCTCGTAGCGCTTTTCTCATGCAGAGAAGAACTATGGGATCGGAGATAAAGAGCTCCTGGCTATTAAGATGGCATTTGAGGAATGGTGGCCTTGGCTCGAAGGCGCCCAACATCAAATTACTGTATTCTCAGACCATAAGAATCTAGAGTATCTCCGTCATGCGCAACATCTTAACCACAGACAAGCCAGATGGTCCTTGTTTTTTAATCGCTTTGACTTTGTGCTCAAATACCATCCCGGAGACAAGAATACCAAAGCAGATGCCCTGTCTCGCTCTTTCCTCTCTGAGGATGTTCCTGAAGAACCACAGCATATCATCGACTCGAAGAAAGTCATCTTGGCGGCTACTCATTCCATGCCTGCTGGTAAAACGATTGTACTGAAGAACCTCAGAAGGAGACTATTACTCTGGGCTCATGATTCCAAGCTGGCTGGCCATCCTGGTCAATGCCGTACCCTGCTGAAATTACAGAAATACTATTGGTCGCCTACTATCAAGGAAGACACATACTCCTATGTAGCGTCATGCTCCAACTGTGCCAAACATAAGCCTACTTCTGGTCAGCCTTAGGGATTGCTGCAACCGCTGCCAGTTCCGGAGGAGCCATGGACTCACATCGCTACAGACTTTGTAGTTGATCTGCCTCCTTCTGGAGGAATGAATACTATCTGGGTGACGGTTGACCGTTTCAGTAAGATGGCCCATTTCGTGGCACTGCCTTGCTTACTCTCAGCCTTGGAGCCTGCTAAGCTCTTCATTGTTCACATCTTTCACCTACATGGCCTACCGAAGCACATTGTCTCGGATAGAGGATCGCAATTCATGGCAAAATTCTGGAAGGCTTTATGCAAGCTATTTGACATCTCTCTGGATTATACATTTGCCTATCATCCCCAATCAAATGGCCAAACTGAGAGAATGAATAGGATCCTAAAACAGTTCGTTCGTGCCTATGTGAGTTGCCATCAGAATAACTGGGCCAAACTGTTGCCATGGGCAGAATTCGCCATTAACTCACATCCAGCGTCATTCACTGGATCAACACCATTTGAAGTGGTCTATGGACGACTACCTTCACCACCATTTCCACGGACTCTCTCAGTGTCGTCCCCAGCAGCTCAATCCACTGCTGATGATATCCATCAATTATGGATTCAGACTAAGGACATGCTAACCAAAGCGGGTGAACGAGCAAAGAAATCATTCGACGCTCATCATTCTAAAGCGCCTGTATTTCTACCTGGTGACAAAGTCTGGCTGTCAACTAAGCACTTGAGACTAAAGTTACCTTCTATTCGATTTGCTCCACGCTACGTTGGACCGTTTCCAATTCTCCGACGTCTTGGCAACATTACGTACAGTTGAAGCTACCGCCTGGATGGAAAATCCACAACGCATTCCACATTTCACTTTTGAAACTACTCATTCTCAGTAAGTTCTCATCCAAGTCTCCAGAACCAGCTTCTATTACCACAGAAGAAGACCTTGAATATAAGGTTGAAGCTATTCTGAATGTAAGAAGACGTGGCAAAACTTGGGAATACCTTCTGTCTTGGGAAGGTTACGGCCCCGAAGAAAATTCTTGGGAGCCGATGGCAAATATCCTGGACAAAGAGATGCATCCACACAAACCAAATCCTGGTAAAAGGGCCGGAGGCCGTCCTTTGAAAGGGGGTACTGTTACATCCGTCGATCTTCGATGGCTTCGCCCCACCTACTTCTCTCTACTTGCGGCTCCTCCCGCTCACCTAGGACTGATGGCTGTATCGGTGTCTGTTTGCCGACCTCTCTGGTGTCCCCGGACCGGCTTTGGTGCTGCTTCCCACCATTCTCCTTCAAGGTACCTTTAGGGCGCACGCGCGCACACCGCTCTCATCTTTATTTCCACGTTGGCGCGAACCTCAGGGGCTTCCCCCTGTTCTGACGTCTCAACTCCAGGGTATATCTGCTTACTACATTTGCTAGCTCGTTGAGTTAGCAACGGAATTCGTATGGATGGGATTCGTTCTCCGTTCCTAAGCTACTCTGCCACTCCAGCTCTAACTGGAACTCTTACTACCCTTTGGGGTCACTAATGGGGTACCCGCTCCTCGGGGATCTCTCTGCTTCTTTCGGGTGCTAACAGGAAACCGGTACTCGCTCCTCGAGGGCCCATGTTCCCTGTATCGCTGCTTGCAACCTCTACCTTCTACTTGGAAGAACTAACTACAGTCACCATCAGTAAGTACAGAAAACATCTCTCTCTACAGTACTGCTTCTCCGGAATCAGGTACTCGCTCCTCGAGGGCATGCCCTCTGCTCCAGTGCCAGACCTCTCATCTAGTGGAATCTCTGCTACTGCTAGTGAGTACAATGCTACTGAGTCTCTCTGCTCTAAGGGCTCAGGTACTCGCTCCTTGAGGGCCTGCTCTCCCTGTCTCAGAGCTCTCCTATTCTACTTGGGACTCTGAATGCTAATTCTACTGTGTGCTCATAACTCTCAGTCTCTTTCCATACAGCACTGCCTACAGAGGATCCACTGTTCCAGCGTTCTGTGAGAGACGTGCCCAGCCTGGCTCTACAACCACTACTCACTACTGCCACCTCTGGTGGTTCCATATACTGTTTAATAAAAGATTCAAATCTGTGTTTGACTGTCCGGAGCTTAGCCTGACACTGTGGTCCCTCATGGGACTGCCCCCTGTGGGCATGGTCAGCTGCCACAGTGTCCAAGGATCCACCCAAACACCAATAACCATAACAACAGGAAACAGGAGATGTGTCGACTTCTGCATTCCCTGCATGCAACACGTCACCCTATGGCTTGGGAAGTCTTACAAGTCTTCGGCCATATGGCGGCAGCAATTTTCACTTTTCCCAACACAAGACTTCACATGAGACAGATACAGTGAGGTCTAAAACGCCAATGGAAGCAACATTTGCAACCATTGCACAAACATATATCGCTAACGTCTCAAATGAAACAAGATATTGAGTGGTGGCTTCTCAAACCCACGCTGAACAAGGGAGTGCTGTTCAATCCTCTGCCACACAATGCAGTCCTAACCATCGATGCGTCTAGCAAGGGTTGGGGAGCTCATCTGGACCTGCTAGAAACACAGGGCCTAAGGTCAGTATCGGAACAAACACTCCAAGTGATACGAAATGCCCTTCAGACCTTTCAAAATTATCTACAAGGTTGAAGAGTGATGATCTACACAGACAACCAAGTAGCAATGTTTTATATAAACAAACAAGGAGGGTCCGGTTCCTGGTCCCTCTGCAAGGAAGCCCTCCAGATCATCCATCATGCTCATCATCATTCCATACATCTATAGGCCACGTACCTTCTGGGAGTAGCCAATACCAGAGTAGATAGACTGAGTTGAATTTTCCATCCACATGAATGGTCACTCAATTCACAAATAGGTCAAGAAATTTTCACTCAGTGGGGTGTACGGTCGATAGATCTCTTTGCCACGGAGGACAACACTCAACTTCCTCGATTCTGCTCGATCCGCCTCAGTCATCTACAAATCGCTCAAGATGCTTTCCTCATCCCGTGGAAATCCAATCTCCTATATGCTTTTCCACCAATTCCACTCATCACAAGGACAATTCAGAAATGCTTATGTAACATACCTCTAGGAACTAGGGCAGAGAAATGTTGAATCATCATTGTGACATGAAAAGACTGACAAAAGAGTGCTGTCTCTTTAAGAGCCGGGGGGGGGGGGGGGGGGGGGAAGGAGATTCAAAATTGGATTGTATTGAGCATGTGCAACATACAGATCACTGTTACAGTCTGAACAGAGTTTCTGCCCTGCTCTGAACTAATAAATATTATCTGTGCTGATTAAGGTGAGCAGCCCTCTATAATTGTATTCATGTGTAATGTATTTATGTTAGTTAACATTGTTTTGAGATGTATTGAAGTTGTTTTTTACTTTACCTAAAGAGATTCAAAGATTGGATTGTATTGAGCATGTGCAACATACAGATCACTGCTACAGTCTGAACAGAGTTTCTGCCCTGCTCTGAACTAATAAATATTATCTGTGCTGATTAAGGTTCTCTTTTCTGAAGCCCTGCTGTGGACGACTTGGGAGTAATTGAACTGTGCCCTGTCAGGATTTGAAGCTTTTCTTTCGGATAGAGGCTGCTGTATTGTGGATTTGACAGTTGAAGCAAAGAGCAGTACTGACGCCATCTTCAGCTCTAAATTCAAATGGACACACACAGGTCAATACTGTAACGTGCGGTTGAAGATTTCCCGTCTGTAACGTGCTGGGAGCGCACAATTCGGACGCGTAAGGCGATCCAGCGATACAGTCTCCAGTTTCACGCGTCCTTAGCGCTTCTTAAAACAGACGCATAACCCTTTCCGCACGCAGCATGTATATGATATGTAAATGAACGAATTAGCTGTATAATGAAGGAATTAGCTATTCCCCTCCGATACTGTGACGCGCGCTCAAATTATCTCCTTTGTAACCCGCTAATTTGCCGCGTCCTTAACCTGTTAGTTTACCGCCTACCCTCTACTTGGTGTTAGTGTGGTGTTCGAAAATTAAAACGGGAATAAAGTGTAAAAAATGGGGGTGATTTCGGCGCTCAAGGCCCCGTCCGGTCTCCCGTGCAGCCCCAGTCCTGTCCCCTCCTCCCGAAGCAAAAAAAACAAAAACCGAAAAAGTAGCAAGGCTCGGGCCTGCTACAGTAGTCCCTTCTCCCTTCTCCTCTCCTCCCGATTTCGGCACTCAAGGCAGCCGGGTGGACGTGCATTCATCCAGGCAGAGGGAGCCGGCAGCAAAAGTGGCCTCCGGCTCCCTCTGCCTGGATGAATGCACGGCCTCCGCCGGCAGTGAATGAATGCCCGTGCGATTTCGGCGCTCAAGGAAGGCCTGCTACGGTAGTCCCTTCTCCCTTCTCCTCTCGGCGCTGTCATTTGAAATGACAGATACCAGCGCGGCCATGAAGCGTTAGGCCCGCGAACCCAGGATACTGTATAGGCGCTCTATACAGTAAAATGGGTTGCGCGGGCCTAACGCTTGCCTAAGGCTTCGCAGCCGCGGCATGCATTTGCATGCAATTTGAAGAGAGTATCGAGCGGTAGGTGAAGAGAACTGTGCGTGCGGGGAACGAGGGTGCGCCTGACACTGCCGCACTGTTTCTACCGCGGCCTTAGAGTATCGATCTGACAGTAGGGTACAATCTGGGACTTTGTTTGTTTAGAGACTGCTTAAGGTCGGGTGCTATTATCACATGCTGATTCTGGTTGAAATACTTAACATGAGTTTATGACAAAGTTAAGTTTTCTCTTGTACTATATACATGTGTTTATATGAAAAATGCAGATGCTTAGGAAGTGAACAGATTTATTTCAGTCATTCATCCCAGTAAAGATAAAACTGTTACTCACTAAAGAGCGTGTGGATTCATTTCTGATACTGGGCTGGGAATCAAAGTGCAGGTTTCAGACACAAGGAGTCATAAAGAAATTTGAACTTCAAGGGTTACACTTAGAAGGCAAAAGTCAACTAATTCTAATTGCCCCAGCTTGGCCCAGGCAGCCATGGTACAGCTACCTCTTGCGCCTATCGATCAAGCCTCCAATTCGGCTTCCAGATCATTCAGATCTTCTAATTCAAGAACAGGGAAATTTACTCCACCCGCTCCATTCGTCCCTCCATCTGACTGCATGGAGGTTGAGCAGATCCTCTTGACTGAACAAGGTGTCTCAGCAGCAGCTCAACTGATTCTTCTAGAATCTAGGAAACCATAAACCAGGTGCAATTACAGTTTCAAATGGAAACGTTACTTATCATGGTGTACAGCTAAGGGTATTCCACCGGTAGACTGCTCACCAGAGTTACTCATGGACTATCTTCATTCTCTTTATTTATCTGGCCTGGCAACATCGTCCATAAGAGTACACCTTAGCGCCATATCGGCCTACCATAGGCAAGTCCATCCTTTGCTATCTCATTTGATCAAAGGTCTAACTCATCTTCGACCGCCAGTGGCTAAACCACCAGTGCCATGGAACCTAAATGTGATACTAGAACAACCTATGCTTCCGCCGTTTGAACCTTTGGATTCGGCACATATGAAATACCTAACATGCAGGCCGATATAGAGAGTCTTCAGTATATTCAGGAATAGGAGCCGTAGGTGAGTGCTGGTTCCTATATGCAGTCTGGAATGATAACTCACAATATCTGTGTATGAGATGGCTTATGGAATAGAAGAGAGTCTTTGGAGGGTTTTAGGAACATAGACCCTCATGGAGCGAGTACCGGTTCCTATCTGCAATCTATAATAGTAATGCACAAGATACAGATATATGATAGCTTCTGATATAGAAGAGAATTGAGAAGGGATTTAGGAACATGGGCCCTCGTGGAGCGAGTACCGGTTCCTATCTGCAATCTGCAATAATGACTCACGATCTCCGTACCTGCGATAACGTCTTAGACAGAAGGGAGTCTTCGGAGATTAGGAACATAGGCCCTCGTGGAGCGAGTACCAATTCCTATCTATAATAGAACTCACAGTATTCACGTCTGTGATCGCTTCCAGGTAGTAAGGATTCTTCTAAGCATTCAGGGATGTAGGCCCTCGAGGAGCGAGTACCAGATCCCGTCTTAGCAATCTGAAATAAAGAAGAGAGAGCGGGGCCCCCGAGGAGCTGGTACCCCTAGGTAAGGTTGTGGAGGCAGAGCAGCGGAGAAAGAATTCCCCTTGCTAACTCGATTCATAGTTGCAAGCAAAGACCTTTTAAGGTGGAAGCGGATGACGTCACTACGGGGGGATGCCCCCGAGGTTTGCGCCCTTGCAGGTACAAACTCTGGAGCGCACGTGCATGTGCCCATACGTCATCAGGAACATGGTGGATCCGCAGCGTCAGGCCAGCCCGGGGATTCCAGGGAGAAGCGGCGAGGAGAAGCCGCGGCAGCATCTGTCCGTCAGACCGGAAGGGAGTCACCTCTAAGGTAGAGAGGGTGGAGCGAGGGCGAGAACAGGCATGAATGCAACAGTTTCCAAGCAGGTTGGTCTGATAGTCACAGTAGGCCAGAAGAGAGTGTCCGAGTGAAGCGCAAGGGTCAGAGCCAGAGTATCAGTCCAGGAGAAGTCAGCCAAAGCAGAGGTCATTACCAGAGTCAGTCCGAGCGAGGTCAAGGCAAGCAAGAGTCGGTTCCAGGCGGCAGACGAGAGAATAGTCAGGCAGGCAGTGGTTGGTTCCAGACGACCACTGCCACAGAAGAATGGTCAGGAAGGCAGAGGTCAGTATCAGAAGTCAGTCCGAAGAGGTACTACCTGGGAACAAGGAGATGCTGGAACAAGGAGACACTGGAACGCAAGGAGGCAAACTAGTACACCAACGGTGTCGACCCGATTTCCAAGGCGGGGATCAGGGCTCTGGTAATGTCATCGGAACGTGCCTCCCTCAGGTTTCCCGCGCTTGTCCCTTTAAAAGACTGGACGTCGGCCGCACGCATGCCTAGGGGTGGAGCCAAGGTGGCCAAAGACGCGGAGCCCCAACAGGAGCTCCGCTGCGAGGCCTGCAGGGATGAGGATGCTGAGGAAGGCCGTAGTGAGCAACGGGGGTGCCAGGGGTTAGTGGCAGCAGCCAGGCCAGTGCTTGTTCAGGGCAGCGTGAAGTGAGCAGGCATGATTGCGGCACCCACACGGCCAGGACGCACAACAGTACCCCCCCTTCTAGGCCTCCCCCTTATGGGTCTAGGCTTCACTGGGTGGTCACGGTGGAATTCTTGGAGCAGGTTTTTGTCATAGATGTTGTGAGAGGGTTCCCAAGAGTTTTCTTCTGGGCCAAAACCTTCTCATGACAGGAGGTACTTAAGAACATAAGAAAATGCCATACTGGGTCAGACCAAGGGTCCATCAAGCCCAGCATCCTGTTTCCAACAGTGGCCAATCCAGGCCATAAGAACCTGGCAAGTACCCAAAAACTAAGTCTATTCCATGTAACCATTGCTAATGGCAGTGGCTATTCTCTAAGTGAACTTAATAGCAGGTAATGGACTTCTCCTCCAAGAACTTATCCAATCCTTTTTTAAACACAGCTATATTAACTGCACTAACCACATCCTCTGGCAACAAATTCCAGAGTTTAATTGTGCGTTGAGTAAAAAAGAACTTTCTCCGATTAGTTTTAAATGTGCCCCATGCTAACTTCATGGAGTGCCCCCTAGTCTTTCTACTATTCGAAAGAGTAAATAACCGATTCACATCTACCAGTTCTAGACCTCTCATGATTTTAAACACCTCTATCATATCCCCCCTCAGTCGTCTCTTCTCCAAGCTGAAAAGTCCTAACCTCTTTAGTCTTTCCTCATAGGGGAGTTGTTCCATTCCCCTTATCATTTTGGTAGCCCTTCTCTGTACCTTCTCCATCGCAATTATATCTTTTTTGAGATGCGGTGACCAGAATTGTACACAGTATTCAAGGTGCGGTCTCACCATGGAGCGATACAGAGGCATTATGACATTCTCCGTTTTATTCACCATTCCCTTTCTAATAATTCCCAACATTCTGTTTGCTTTTTTGACTGCCGCAGCACACTGTACCGACGATTTCAATGTGTTAACCACTATGACACCTAGATCTCTTTCTTGGGTTGTAGCACCTAATATGGAACCCAACATTGTGTAATTATAGCATGGGTTATTTTTCCCTATATGCATCACCTTGCACTTATCCACATTAAATTTCATCTGCCATTTTGATGCCCAATTTTCCAGTCTCACAAGGTCTTCCTGCAATTTATCACAATCTGCTTGTGATTTAACTACTCTGAACACTGGAGAAGGAAATAGCAAGCTTGGATTAAATAGAAAAGAAAAGAAAAAGTTCTTGTCAGACTATTGCGGGATTCGTGGTTTTGATGAGTCTTCAAGGGTTGACAGGGTGGTGTTTCTGATTTCTTGGTGTTGTCTGGTTGTAGGTCTGGTGGTGTTAGTGATTAAGTGCATCTGAGAAAGCTCTGGTGAATAGCCAGGTTTTTAATTTGAGGAGAACTGGCCTAGCTCAACTCCCCAAATTGCTGGGTTGGCGCGCACCTTTATAGCAAAGGGTTCTAGAAAAATTGCAAAAAGGAGCGGGGATAAGGGGCATCCCTGCCTAGTGCCTCGTTTTACAGGGAATGTAGGGGAATATCCTCCATTGATCTTGATACATGCTAAAGGCTCACTATAAAGCTGCTGTAACCACTGCATAAAATGATCACCAAAGTTCAGTTTCCGCAACAGGGCAAAAAGATAGGGCCGATGCACCATGTCAAAGGCTTTCTCAGCGTCAAAAGAGAGAGCTAGAGCCGGTATTTTCCGTGACTGTACCCACCAGATTAGATCCAGGATTTTATGAACATTATCGCTCGCCTGGCGCCCTGGGATAAAACCAGCCTGATCCGGATTAATAATTTGTGCGATAAAACTGTTTAGGCGTGATGCTAGAATCTTAGCGAGGATCTTTAGATCAATATTGATTTATGAAATTGGTCTGTACGACCCACATAGAGTAGGATCATGACCAGGTTTAGCTAACACAGTGATCCCGGCCGTGTTGGCTGCAGCTGTTAATGGAGTGCTCTCCTTCAAAGCTCAGAAAAATTTTACCAACACAGGAGCCAATTGAGGCGCAAAGACTCGGTAAAATCTACCAGTATAGCCATTGAGCCCTGGGGATTTACCCGGTTTCAGAGAGCTTATAGCTGCAATGATATGCAGCGTCACTCGCATCACCGCTCGTTACGTCCTGTTCAGCGATGCAGTCCTCAGGTGCCATTTTGTCCCGCTATTCATCCATCTCTTCAACCCCCTGCAAGTAAGAAAATTTGCAGAGATCCGTGACTTTCTTTATTGTCGACATAACCCCTCGGCTGCTTGAGTGTCTTATTTGTCGGGTGGTTAAAGTTGGAGCTCTGTTACTGCGGTTAGTGAGTCGTTATCCCCGGTAATCTCGGAGAGCAGAGATTTAGGCTGCGGCCATGAGAAGTGACATCACTGCCTCCAATATTGAACTTTTTACAAAGAGACCTCCAATATTTAGCAGCAAATTGAGACCCACGATCGGAGACTATTTCTTGTGGTAGTCCATACAGACGAAATACGTTGGTTAAGAAGAGTCTAGCTAGTTCTGGAGCCAAGGGGAGACCAGGTAATGGGACAAGTGGGCCATTTTTGAGAAGTGGTCAATGATGACCCAGATTACAGTATTTCCTTTTGAAGGAGGCAGATCCACGATAAAATCAGTGGAAAGACTTGACAAGGGTTCGGTGGGCACAGGAAGCAGTTGGAGGAGCCCCCATGGACGACCAGTTGGAGGTTTTTGCTGTGTGCAAACTGGACAGGAGTCCACGTATTCGCGGGAGTTCTTTATCATACTATGCCACCAATAGAGTCTTCGAAGCATCTCGAGAGTCTGGGCTCGACCGGGATCACAGACCAGCTTAGTCGTGAGCCCAATGGAGCCTGCGCTCACAGAGACGGCGGGGGACCACCGCATTCCCAGCTGGTATCGTGTTGGTGACTGCAATTGATATGCAAGCTGGATCGATGATGTGCCTAGGAGTCTCGGGTGTGTCTTCTGTCTCGATGGAGCGAGACAGCGCATTTGCATGGAGGTTCTTTGCTGCTGGGCGAAAGTGGAGCACGAAGTTGAAGCGTTCAAAGAACAGAGCTCAGCGGGCTTGTCTTGGGTTAAGTAACTGTTGTGGATCTGCTATGCTGATGGGAGGAGCTAGCAGATGAGAGTAGCAATCTGATATAAACTACTCCCCCAAGGGGGAGGAGTTAGCAATCAGTCAAAATTCTGCTCCTATGGAAGGAGGAGCCAGAAATCTGTAACGGATCTGCTAAGAAGTTGGTAATCTGTTATGATATAGACTGCTGAGTTGGCAATCTGTACCAGCGGAGTATTAGACAGGGTGCTCAGCTGGACAGGAATGTAAATTGGTGAATCCTTGGGCCGATGGCAGATGACAGCACCCCCAGGAGGAAATCCTGAGAGGGACCACTGGCTAGGCTTGAGTATGGAGACAGACACAGATTGTTCTTTTATTAGACAGGTAGTAGAACCATGCCATCTGAAAATAGTAACTCACAATGTCTGTACCTGTGGTAGCTTCTGGGCAGTGGAGAATCTTCAGAGTGTTCAGGAACATGGGCCCTCGAGGAGCGAGTACCGGTTCCTATCTGTAATCTGAAATAGTAACTCACAATGTCCATATCTGCAATCGCTTCCATGCAATAGAGAATTTTCAGAGGGTTTAAGAACATGGACCCTCGAGGAGCGAGTACCGGTTCCTATCTGTAATCTGAAAGAGAAAAGAGAGTGGGGCCCTCAAGGAGCGGGTACCCCTGGTATGTTCGAGGAGGCAGAGTAGCGTAGAGAGAAGCGGTCCAATGAATCCCCGCAATCAATCCTTCAGTTGCAGAGTAGCTTGGACAGCCAAAGTGAGTCCTTGCTAACTCGATCTATTAGCAAAAGTAAAGACCTTTTATGTTGGAAGTGTATGACGTCAATACAGGGGGACGCCCCTGAGGTTCGCGCCCTTGCTGGTACATACTTCGGAGCGCGCGTACCCTACATCATCAGGAACATGGCGGATCCGCAGCGTCGAGCCGGCCCGGGGACGCCGGGGAGAAGCGGCATGGAGACGCCGCGGCAGCAAGCCATCCATCAGGCCCAGAGGGAGTCGCCACACAGGTAGAGAGGGTGGAGCGAGGGCGAAAGCAGGCACAAATGCAACAGTACCCCCTTCAAAGGGCGATCTCCTCTTCGGGTACCAGTCTTAAGTTACAAAGGATGCCCGAGGTGGAACTGATGAAGCATCACTATATCCAAGATATTGGTCTGAGGCTCCCAAGTGATCAATTGGGGCCAAAGCCTTCCCAATCAGAAGGTATTCAAAATTCTCCAGACTTTGTACCAGCAAGGGCGCGAACCTCGGGGGCATCCCCCCATCGTGACATCATCCTTTTTCACTTTAAAAGGTCTTTGTTTACTAACCTCTAACGAGTTAGCAAGGAACTCCAACAGGACTTGCTTCGGCAGTCCACGATACTGCAACAACGATCCGAGTCAGCGAGGGGAATCCTTCTCCACTCCTCGGCCTTTTCAAACTTACCAGGAGTACCCGCTCCACGGGGGCTCCGCTCTCTCTTCTTGATTTCAGATTGCCAAGATGGGATCCGGTACTCGCTCCTCGAGGGCCTACGTCCCTGAATACTCAGAAGACTCCTCATTGCCTGGAAGCAATCGCGGACATGAACACAATGAGTTCTATTGCCGATAGGAATCGGTACTCGCTCCACAAGGTCCTACATTCCTATAGCTCTGAAGACTCCCTTCCGTCCAAGACGTTATTGCAGGTACGGAGATCAAGAGTTATATTGGAAAGATTGCAGATAGGAACCGGTACTCGCTCCATGAGGGCCCATGTTCCTAGAATCCTTTACAGACTCTCTTCTACTCTAGAAGCCATTTCATATACAGCTTTTGTGAGTTCTTATTACAGACTGTTTAGAGGAACCAGTGCTTGCCTACGGCTCCTGTTCCTGAATATACTGAAGGCTCTCTGTGGCATAGAGCCCATTGTAGACATCTACTATTGTGAGTGTACCATCTTATATCCAGTATACCTTGTCTACTCACTGCTTCTAGTCTCTCTCTACAGCTCAGCGACCCAGAGATTATATTCCAGTATCAGAAGGACTTCAACCCTACTGGACACATCGACTCATTACTGCCACCACTGGTGGTCCAGCTTCCAGCCTAATAAAGAACTATTTGTGTTTATTTCATATTCTAGCCTAGCTGATGGTTCCTCTCAGGATCTCCTCCTGGGGGCGCTGTCATCTGCCATCGGCCCAGGGATTCACCATTTCCTCCAAGTGGTCATTCCTTACACTACTGTCACTCTGTGGGAGCCAACCACTACTGACTACTAACACCGCTTACGGAAGTATTATATAGATAGCTACCTTCTCTTTCTATGGGACTTGCCAGCAGCCTATATATAACAGATTGCTACTCCGTAGCGGAGGCATGATAGATTGCTATCTCAGTAGCGAAGTACAATATACCTATTGTTAGCTCCTCTCCTCAGAAGAGTATCATTGAACAGATTGCCAACTCTTCTTCCCTGGAGAGTTGATCCATAACAGATTGCTACCTCCTTCCCTTACAGGAGCATCTAACAGCAGTTTGCTAACAGATTACTAACTCTGCCCTCCTGGCGGGGTAAGCACTACAGATAGCTAACTCCTTCCCTCTGGAGGAGCAGATCATGACAGATTGCTAACTCCTCCCCCTTTCAGGAGAAAAGCAGAACAGATTGCTAACTCCGCCCTCCTGGTGGGGTGAGCGATAACAGATTGCCAACTCCTCCCCTCTGGAAGAGGAGAGCGTAACAGGCATGCAGAGACATCATGGCCTGGCTGACCACAGTACATGCATAGGCCGTGATTCCTACGAAGTCTTCTCTCCTTGGAGGTCAAGTGACCATGACCAGATTCCTTCGGTTCCTTTTTATCTCCAGCAGGAATTGCTGGACCCATCTGTAGTGCAGGGGCACTGGCCTGTTTCAACCCAGGTAACACCTTAGGCCGGAGTTCCTTCCAGCAAGTCAGGTGCCTGACTAATGGCCAGCTCGTCTTTCATGTGGGTATTCAGGCCTCTGCAAAAGAGAGTCTTGAGTCATCTGGGGTCCCAGCAAAGTTCTGCTGCAAGAGTCCTAAACCTTATTGCAAATTCAGCCAGGGATCTGTTGCCTTGCTTCAAGTCTACCAAAGCAAACCTGGCAACAGACGTACGAGCAGGGTCATCAAAAATGGATTTAAACAAGTCCATAAATCCTTCTATGTCCTGCAAAATAGGATCCTTGCATTCCCACAAGGTAGATGCCCACAACAAGGCTCTCCCATCCAAGTATGACAGAATGTACCTGGTCTTAGAGAGGCCCGTGGGAAACAATGAAGGTTGTAAAGTGAAATGTAAGCTGCACTGGTTCAAAATGCCCTGAGTCTTCTGGAGTTCTCCGGAGAATCGAATAGGCGCCGCCAGTGGAACAGCAGTCTTTAAAGTTACCTCCTGTAACTGACCTTCTTGTATAGAAGCTGTGCCTTGTATCTTCTGTGTATGAAGTTGATGAAATGCTGCAGTAAGTTTCTCCAGGGTTTCTTGCTGTTCCGAAATGCATTGAGCCAGGCCCGGTATAGCCTGCAAAGCGGAGAGGTGTGCCGGTTCCATGGTTTACTGACATCCCATACCTTGAGCTGGATTCCCAGGAGTACTGCTTTCTCCAAATTAAAGCCGGATCCACTGGAGTTAATGGCTTCCCATACCTTTAAGCCGGATTCACTGGAGTTCGCAATCTGTTGTGTATCTGCTATGCTGATGGGAGGAGCTAGCAGATGAGAGTAGCAATCTGATAGAAACTACTCCCCCAAGAGGGAGGAGTTAGCAATCCGTCAGAATTCTGCTCCTATAGAAGGAGGAGCTGGCAATCTGTTGTGAACCAGCTCCTATGGAAGGAGGAGCCAGCAATCTGTAACGGATCTGCTAAGGAGTTGGCAATCTGTTATGATATAGACTGCTGAGTTGGCAATCTGTACCAGCGGAGTATTAGACAGGGTGCTCAGCTGGACAGGAATGTAAATTGGTGAATCCTTGGGCCGATGGCAGATGACAGCACCCCCAGGAGGATATCCTGAGAGGGACCACTTGCTAGGCTTGAGTATGGAGACAGACACAGATTGTTCTTTTATTAGACAGTAGTAGAACCACCAGAGGTGGCAGTAGTGAGCTGATATGCCCGGCAGGGCTGAAGTCCCTCAGATGCTGGAACTGCGATCCCAGGGTTGCTGAGTTGTAAAGAGACTGTAGATAGTGAATAGACAGGGTATGCGGTTATATATATATATACTAGCCGTTAAGCCCGTAACAACGGGCTACATTTAAAAAAAAAATTTCGGTCCATTTCCTTCCCTCTCCCTCCCCCCTCTCTCTCCTCCTCCCCCCTCTATTCTCCCTCTCCTCCCTCCCCCTCCCCTCACTCTCTCCTCCCTCCCCCTCCCCCTCCCCTCACCTCACCTCACTCTCTCCCCCTCCCCTCAGCTCACTCTCCCCTCACTCTCTCCTCCCCCTCCCCTCACCTCTCCTCCCCTCCCTCACTCTCTCCTCCCTCCCCCTCCCTCACTCTGCTCACATCTCCCCTCACTCCTCTCCTCTCTCCTCCCTCCCTCTCCCCTCACTCTCATCCTCCTCCCCCCTCCCTCCCCTCACTCTCTCCCCCCTCCCCTCCCCCTCTCCCTCTCCCCTCAGCTCACTCTCCTCCCCCCTCCCTCACTCTCTCCCTCCCTCCCCTCACTCTTGCCTCCTCCCCCCCCCTCACTCTCTCCTCCCCCCTCCCCTCAATCTCGCCTCCCTCCCCCCTCCCCTCACTCTCTCCTCCCCCCTCCCCTCACTCTCTCCTCCCTCCCCCTCCCCTCACCTCACTCTCTGCTCACTCTCCCCTCATTCTCTCCTCCCTCTCCCCTCCCCTCAGCTCACACTCTCCTCCCTCCCCCTCCCCTCACTCTCTCCTCCCCTCCCCTCACTTACTCCCCCTCTCTCAATCCCTCCCCTTTCAGCTCATCCACAACCGGCAGACGGGGGTGTCCCTCCCTCGCGCGCGTCGCCGCTGCCGCCGCCACCGCTCCTGCTCCTAAGGAGCAGGCGCCATTTTTTTTTTCGGGCACGCTCTGCTCTGGCCGACGTGCTCGCCCGCGCATGCGTGGTAGAGCTGCTTTCTACTGCGCATTTGCGGCACGTCGGCCAGGGCTCCCTTATCTAGTAGATAGCCAGTACTTAGATGATAACTCACAAGAGGTCTTGAGAAGCTCAGTAGCTGGAAAGGGTTAGGTCCTCGAGGAACGAGTATCTGGTTCCAAGGAAAGCTCTGAGAGAGCGGTGGTAACTCACAATACTCTGTATCTGTAATAGTTTCTAGACAGTAGAGAATCTTCAGAGTGTTTAGGAATATGGGCCCTCGAGGGGCGAGTACCGGTTCCTATCTGTAATCTGAAATAGTGACTCACAAATGTCTATATTTGCAATAGCTTCCAGGCAGTAGAGAATCTTCATAGTGTTCAGGAACATGGGCCCTCGAGGAGCGAGTGCCGGTTCCTATATGCCATCTGAAAATAGTAACTCACAATGTCTGTACCTGCGGTAGCTTCTGGGAGTGGAGAATCTTCAGAGTGTTCAGGAACATGGGCCCTCGAGGAGTGAATACCGGTTCCTAACTGTAATCTGAAATAGTAACTCACAATGTCTGTATCTGCGATCACTTCCAGGCAATAGAGAATCTTCAGAGGGTTTAGGAACATGGGCCCTCGATGAGCGAGTACCGGTTCCAATCTGTAATCTGAAAGAGAAAAAAGAAAGCGGGGCCCCCGAGGAGCGGGCACCCCTGGTAAGTCCGAGGAGGGAGAGTAGCGTAGAGAGAAGCGGTCCAACGAATCCCCGCAATCAATCCTTCGGTTGCAGAGTAGCTTGGACAGCCGAAGCGAGTCCTTGCTAACTCGATCTGTTAGCAAAAGTAAAGACCTTTTATGTTGGAAGCGGATGACATCAATACAGGGGGATGCCCCTGAGGTTCGCGCCCTTGCTGGTACATACTTCGGAGCACGCACCCTACATCATCAGGAACATGGCGGATCTGCAATGTTGAGCCGGCCGGGGACACCGGGGAGAAGCAGCATGGAGACGCCACAGCAGCAAGCCGTCCATCAGGCCCGGAGGGAGTCGCCACACAGGTAGAGAGGGTGGAGCGAGGGCAAAAGCAGACATGAACGCAACAGTAACTGGGCCTCCTTTAGGTGTTCTAGATAGGTGGCGATATCCTTTCGTGGATTGCAAACTGGCTAAAAGAAAGGAAACAGAGAGTAGGATTTAATGGACAATTTTCTCAGTTGAAGGGAGTGGGCAGTGCAGTACCTCAGGGATCTGTTTTGGGACCCTTACTTTTCAATATATTTATAAATGATCTGGAAAGGAATACGACGAGTGAGATAATCAAATTTGCAGATGATACAAATTGTTCAGAGTAGTTAAATCACAAGCAGATTGTGATAAATTGCAGGAAGACCTTGTGAGACTTGAAAATTGAGCATCCCTTCCACTGAGACAATTGTCCATTTAATCCTATTCTCTGTTTCCTGTCTTTTAGCCAGTTTGTAATCCACGAAAGGACATCGCCACCTATCCCATGACTTTTTACTTTTCCTAGAAGCCTTTCATGAGGAACTTTGTCAAACGCCTTCTGAAAATCCAAATACACTACATCTACTGGTTCACCTTTATCTACATGTTTATTAACTCCTTCAAAAAAGTGAAGCAAATTTGTGAGGGAAGACTTGCCTTTGGTAAATCCATGCTGACTTTGTTCCATTAAACCATGTCTTCCTATATGTTCTGTGATTTTGATATTTAGAACACTTTCCACTATTTTTCCTGGCACTGGGTTATGATCGTCGAGCGCAGATGGCTGCGACCGCTATTACTCACTTCATGTGCTGCTACCCTTTCTCGTTTGGGAAGACTCACAGCTGTGACTATCTGCTTCTGACATATGGCTCCGTTCCAGGACTCCCCAGGATAATGAGGATGCCTCCGACCGCCGTGTCTTTCCCGGGCCTTCCTAGGCACGCGCGCGCTACATGGCCCTCCTTTAAGGACGCCAGGGCGAGAACCTCAGGGGCGCCTCCTCTTGATGACATCACTAGCCCTGGACGCTTAAGCACCATCAGAGCCTGGCTCTAATCGACTTGACATTGAGTTCCTTCCTTGCTGTATCCTGCTGATCTCTCTATGGACGCTGGTTCCTGGTTCCTGCTGCTCCTGGCATGAGTCACTCTCGGGTACCCGCTCCTCGGGGACCCTGCTCCTGTCTCTGGCTATCCGCGCCTCGGAGGGCTGCGCCTCGGACACTGTCTATCAGCTCCCCCACTTCTCGGGGTTGCTCCCGTAACTACTCTACTCGTGGAGACTCAACATTGGTGTACCCCACTCTGCGGGCCATTGCCATTCTACTCTACCTCATGGAGACTCAGCGTGGTGTACCCCGTTCTGCGGACCATTGCCTTACGACTCAGCTTTGTGGAGACCCAATGTAGGTGTATCCCGCCCTGTGGGCCATTGCCTCACTACTCTGCTTCGTGGAGACTTAGCGCTTGTCTACCCTGCTCTGTGCTTGTGACTGAACCGCGCCCCCCGCTCCTCAGAGTAGCGCGTTGTGTACCTTGACTGTGCCACACTTCACCACTCCTCAGGGCAGCGCCTTGTGTATTTCTGTGACTACACCTCACTCCCTGCTCCTCAGGGTAGCATCCAGCTTTATCTCAGAGACTGTATCGCACCCCCCCTGCTCCTCGGGGAAGTGTCCTCCCACACTGCCAGAGACCCCTGGGCTTCCCCGCTCTTCGGGTAAGCCTATGTCATTCCTCCTGTGCTGACTCTCTCTGTGGCTCCACCCCCTGGGGGTTCCTCCCTCAGTACACCTCCATACCCTGCCTGCATTCCCCGCTCCTTGGGGCCTGTTCAGCACTTCACCACTAGGAGGACCTATTCTGGTAATCGTATCCACACCCCAGTCTCCTACTCTTCCTGTACTCTCTGGGCTCTGTCTTCTATTGCTGCAGACCTCGCCTCCTGACGGTGAGGCTCGGTGGGGCTCCTCCCCGTGGGCTGTACCATCTCTCACCTCGGGCCAAGGGCCCACTTACTCACGAATCCTAACAGATTGCCAAGTCCATGGACCCGACTGAGGTCTCGGCTCTCCAGGCCATTCTTGGCCTGGCGCAACGAATTTCTGAACAACAAAAATTCTTGGAAACTCTGGCAGCAGCCATAGATAACCTGAGTACTCGGTTGGACTCTGCCTCGACATCTGCCAAACCTAACCCTGCTACACACACGCCGGTCCTCTGGCCTATGGTGCCCTTGCCTGTGGGGGTTGGGTGTTTGGCTTCCCTGACTGATGGCACGCCACCTCAGAAGGTCAACATCTGTCCCATGTCTAAAACCTACTCTTAGCGTAAAGAAACTGTTTTGCTCCGACCGCAGCAAGTTTTAGCAAGCAAACATACTTCCTGTCTATAGCTAACAGGAAGTCTGCAAGGAACATATCTAGGGCAAAAGCTTTGCAGCAAAAGCTTTGCAGCACCAGCTTAGTTTATGACCTACTAGCATTTATGTGGTTTTTCACACCTAGATAGCTCAGTACCATTGCCTCATGACCAGCTAATGACCTCCCCCCTCCCTGCCTGAAGATTGACCGCTTGCACCTCTTTGCACCCACGTAGTAAAAGGTCAGCATAAACATTTCTGTGGAAATATTGTAGCAGTAAATATGTGACGTATGTATCCGATGCAATGCTATGTAATGATTTTACAATAAAAAGGGGGCTGCCCAAAATGCTGAGCGCACGCTTCACCCTGAAGACCGTCTGAGGTGTTTTCATTGCGACACTTGCCAGCACCCCCATGGTTCTCAGGAGACCCTCTTATGTGCAGGGGTTTCCTGAATCAGTGTAATATGCACTTTTGCCTACAACAAGCATACTTCCCAGATGTGATCACCAAGATGACTTACATCCTGTCTCTCCTGGATGGGAAGGCCTTGGCCTGGACTTCATCACTCTGGGAGCGAGCTGACCCTGTTCTTTCTCACCTTATTTCGCTCCATCTTTGACAATCCTGGTCGAAGAACCATATCCGGATCTTCCCTTCTACATCTCCAACAAGGCTCCAGGTCTTTGTCCGACTACGTCATTGAGTTCAGGACTCTTTTGTTTGAACTTCACTGGAATTCGGACTGCCTGCGGACTATCTTCCTCGAAGGCCTAAGCGAACAGATCAAAGACGAGCTAGTGGCCCGGGAACTTCCTGAATCTCTGGATTCCTTGATAGACCTTGCCGGTCGCATCGATCGTCGCCTTCAAGAATGTTCTCAAGAGGCTAGAGTGTCCAGAAGGATAGCACCGAGTTCACCCCGAATTTGACGTATGTACTCTCCCAAGCCCAACACCGCTCAGAATAAAGAAGTGGAAAAGCCAATGCAGATGGGTCAAAGTAGGCTTTCTCCAAAAGAAAAACGTTGTCGCCAACAGTCAGGCCTCTGCTGGTATTGTGGCTAACCCGGACTGAAAAGCAGGTTGTTAAAACAAGCAAAAAACACACTTTGAAATGCCTGTATGCCAATGCCAGAAGTCTAAGTAGTAAGATGGGAGAGTTAGAGTGTATAGCAGCAAATGATGAGATTGACATAATTGGCATTACTCAATTACCCCAATATTGACTGGGTAAATGTAACATCAGGACTTGCTAGAGACATAAAGTTCCTGGATGTAATAAATGATTGCTTCATGGAGCAATTGGTTCAGGAACCAACAAGAGAGGGAGCTATTTTAGATTTAATTCTTAGTGGAATGCAAGATTTGGTGAGAGAAGTAACGGTGGTGGGGCCACTTGGCAACAGTGATCATAACATGATCAAATTTAAACTAATAACTGGAAGGGGGACAATAAGTAAATCTGCAGCTCTAACACTAAATTTTAAAAAGGGAAACTTTGATAAAATGAGAAAAATAGTTAGAAAAAAACTGAAAGGTGCAGCTGCAAAGGTTAAAAGTGTTCAAAAGGCATGGACATTGTTTAAAAATACAATCCTAGAGGCTCAGTCCATATGTATTCCGCGCATTAAGAAAGGTGGAAGGAAGGAAAAACGATTATGTCATGGTAAAAAGGTGAGGTGAAAGAGGCTATTTTAGCCAAAAAAACATCCTTCAAAAACTGGAAGAAGGATCCATCTGAAGAAAATAGGATAAAACATAAGCATTGTCAAGCTAAGTGTAAAACATTGATAAGACAGGCGAAGAGAGAATTTGAAATGAAATTGGCAGTAGAGGCAAAAACTCATAATAAAAACTTTTTAAAATATATCCAAAGCAAGAAACCTGTGAGGGAGTCGGTTGGACCATTAGATGACAGAGGGGTTAAAGGGGCTCTTAGGGAAGATAAGGCCATTGCAGAAAGACTAAATGAATTCTTTGCCTCCGTGTTTACAAATGAGGATGTTGGGGAGATACCAGTTCCGGAGATGGTTTTTAGGGGTGATGAGTCAGACGAACTGAACGAAATCACTGTGAACCTGGAAGATGTAGTAGGCCAGATTGACAAACTAAAGAGTAGCAAATCACCTGGACCGGATGGTATGCATCCTAGGGTCCTGAAGGAACTCAAAAATGAAATTTCTGATCTATTAGTTAAAATTTGTAACCTATCATTAAAATCATCCATTGTACCTGAAGACTGGAGGGTGGCCAATGTAACCCCAATATTTAAAAAAGGCTCCAGGGGTGATCCAGGTAACTATAGACCAGTGAGCCTGACTTCAGTGCCGGGAAAAATAGTGGAAACTATTCTCAAGAACAAAATTGTAAAGCATATAGAAAGACATGATTTAATGGAACATAGTCAACATGGATTTACCCAAGTGAAGTGTTGCCTAACAAATCTGCTTCATTTTTTTGAAGGGGTTAATAAACATGTGGCTAAAGGTGAACCGGTAGATGTAGTGTATTTGGATTTTCAGAAGGCGTTTGACAAAGCCCCTCATGAGAGGCTTCTACGAAAACTAAAAAGTCATGGGATAGGAGGCGATGTCCTTTCGTGGATTACAAGCTGGTTAAAAGACAGGAAACAGAGAGTAGGATTAAATGGTCAATTTTCTCAGTGGAAAAGGGTAAACAGTGGAGTGCCTCAGGGATCTGTACTTGGACCGGTGCTTTTCAATATATATATAAATGATCTGGAAAGGAATACGACGAGTGAGGTTATCAGATTTGCAGATGATACAAAATTATTCAGAATAGTTAAATCACAAGCAGACTGTGATACATTGCAGGAGGACCTTGCAAGACTTGAAGATTGGGCATCCAAATGGCAGATGAAATTTAATGTGGACAAGTGCAAGGTGTTGCTTATAGGGAAAAATAACTGTTGCTGTAGTTACACGATGTTAGGTTCCATATTAGGAGCTACCACCCAGGAAAAAGATCTAGGCATCATAGTGGATAATACTTTAAAATCGTCAGCTCAGTGTGCTGCAGCAGTCAAAAAAGCAAATAGAATGTTAGGAATTATTAGGAAGGGAATGGTTAATAGAACGGAAAATGTCATAATGCCTCTATATCGCTCCATGGTGAGACCACACCTTGAATACTGTGTACAATTCTGGTCGCCGCATCTCAAAAAAGATATAGCTGCGATGGAGAAGGTACAGAGAAGGGCAACCAAAATGATAAAGGGGATGGAACAGCTTCCCTATGAGGAAAGGCTGAAGAGATTAGGGCTGTTCAGCTTGGAGAAGAGACGGCTGAGGGGGGATATGATAGAGGTCTTTAAGATCATGAGAGGTCTTGAACGAGTAGATGTGACTTGGTTATTTTCACTTTCGAATAATAGAAGGACTAGGGGGCATTCCATGAAGTTAGCAAGTAGCACATTTAAGACTAATCGGAGAAAATTATTTTTCACTCAACGCACAATAAAGCTCTGGAATTTGTTGCCAGAGGATGTGGTTAGTGCAGTTAGTGTAGCTGGGTTCAAAAAAGGTTTGGATAAGTTCTTGGAGGAGAAGTCCATTAATGGCTATTAATCAATTTTACTTAGGGAATAGCCACTGCTATTAATTGCATCAGTAGCATGGGATCTTCTTAGTGTTTGGGTAATTGCCAGGTTCTTGTGGCCTGGTTTTGGCCTCTGTTGGAAACAGGATGCTGGGCTTGATGGACCCTTGGTCTGACCCAGCATGGCAATTTCTTATGTTCTTATGTTCTTATGCCATAGCTTCATGCCCCATCTGTCTGGGAAACTCCCAGGCCTAGGTTCTGCCGGAGGACTGCTCCTAGGCCTGACTTCACCCTCTCCTCCATTAACCTTGCCAGTTTTCATCAAACTAGATGCTCAAGAGTTTCACACACTGGCTTTGGTGGACTCAGGACCGGAGGGAATTTTATAGGGATGTGCAGACAAAAAGTTTTCGTTGAATCGGTGAAACGTTTTTGTTGAGGGTCGATTCCGTTCAATATGGAAGTATGGAGAATTCCATAAGTTGCCGATCTGTCCATACGTTTCCCGGTTCCCATTAAAGTCAATGGGGGAAGGATTTCCAGCCTATTTTTGGCTGCAGAATTGGGGTTTTCTTATCAATTTTCATGAAACTTCTGGGGAGTAATCATCACAACAACAAAAGAGCTCCAAGGTACTTAGACTGTGGCAAAGTGGCACCAAAGTGGCATGAATAGCCTAAGGCACTGGAAAGGTGCAAAGGGGTACCAGAAGTGGCAAGAGTGCTTTAACAGAGGCACAAAGCAGCAGTGAGAATGTCAAAAACACACCACAGCTTCAAAACGGAGCACCGATAGCAGATGCATGAACCATCGAAGGCAGCATGACAGGCAAAGTGGCAAGACAAGTGGCATTGACATCCAACAGCACAATGAAGGGGGAACATAGCAAGCAGATAGACTAGCACCAACACACTGAGGAACCATGAGAGTGGCAAGAACACCACAAGGAGTAAAGTGAGTCATCTGGTGTATGGCAGCAAAGCAGAGTGGCAGAAAGCTGATAGGGGCAAGACAGGCTGGCAGAGTGGAGGTAGTCTGGTCTGGTCCCTGTGGTTTTGATAGGGGAAAGACAGGCTGGCCCAGGAGAGAGTTCCCTTTCCTTTGTGCAGGGAAGGACTCCCTGGAACAGGTCCACCCCTAGAGTTGGGTGTACCCGGTGTTTACATTGGTGTCCAGTGAATATCGTTGGCGTCTAGTGACTTCCGTTGGCGTCTAGTGAATTCCGACTGTACTTACGCACTTCAGCTGATGACAAAGGAAATGGAAGATCTCTCAGAAATAAACTTGCTATCCTCACTTGCTATCCTCACTTGCTATCCTCAAACCCCTACTGAAAAAACCAACTGCTTCACCCACTGACCCAGCCAACTTCAGACCCATCGCAAACCTGCCCATGATCGCCAAACTGATGGAAAAAGTTGTAAATAAACAACTCTCCGAATATCTCGAGGAGCACAACATTCTCACCCCTGCACAATACGGTTTTCGGAAATCACTAAGCACAGAGTCCCTTTTGCTTTCTCTCACAGATAAATTACTTTTGAACCTGGAGAAAAAACAGTCATTCTTGCTGGTACTGCTAGATCTATCTTCAGCGTTCGACACGGTAAATCACTCACAACTCCTAAACCAACTATCAAACATAGGAATTAAAGGCACAGCTCTCAATTGGTTTAAATCATTCCTATCAAATAGGTTTTACAAGGTCAGAATAAACAACAAAGAATCTGACCCCATCCTATCAGATCAAGGTGTACCACAAGGCTCATCGCTCTCTCCCACCCTGTTTAACATTTACCTCCTCCCCCTCTGCCATCTGTTATCACAACTCAAGCTCACGCATTACCTCTATGCAGACGACATTCAGATCCTCATCCCCATCACAGAATCAATTCAAAAAGCCTTCGCCTACTGGGATAATTGTCTCCAACCAATTAAACAACTACTCTCCAGCCTGAACCTGATTCTAAACTCAAGCAAAACAGAGCTGCTACTGATTTCACACAACCCGAATACCCACCCAATTAGCCTCGCACAACCCACACCTTCAAACATGGAGCTCTCTGCAGACGTAAGGAATCTAGGAGCATGGCTAGACAACCAACTTAACCTAAAAAAATTCATAAACACAACCACCAGGGATTGCTTCTTTAAACTACAGGTCCTAAAGAAACTAAAGCCACTCCTTCACTTCAATGACTTTCGCCTCGTTCTCCAATCCATTATTTTTTCGAAACTTGATTACTGCAACTCAATCTTACTTGGACTCCCCGCCAACAGCATCAAACCTCTACAGATGGTACAAAACACCGCAGCCAGAATCCTAACTAACACTAATAGAAGAGACCATATTACCCCCATCTTGAGCAACCTCCACTGGCTACCCATCAAGCAGAGAATCCTATATAAAACCTTAACTATTATTCATAAAGCAATTCATAACATCGCACCTGTATCTCTACAAACTCAACTACGTCTACACTTACCCTCCAGACCCATCAGAAGCATCTACAAAGGCACATTAGTCGCAGCTCCAACCAAATCAACTCTAAGAAAAAGAGCACTCTCAACTGCTGGACCACACCAATGGAATGCGCTCCCACCAGTCCTACGACTCGAACCTAGTCTACCAGAGTTCAAAAAACGGTTAAAAACCTGGCTCTTCAGTCAAGCCTTTCAATGCCCAGAGGGTAAATAGGCACCTCAGCATAGACTCTCAGTTCCAACCATTGCAGGTTGACATTAACACCTTGCACTTAATTACATATAAGTACTTGCTTATTCGTTATGTTGATTTAACAGTCATTATTTACATACTATATAACAGTACATTATTTACAAACTATATAACAGTACATTTGCAGATTATCTTCACTACTAAAGTTCCTTGTAAAAAGTTGTACACACACATTCTATTCCAAAACACTAATAATGTTAATTGCCATTTGCTAAATGTTATTTTTACCTTCAATGTTCCTTGTAATAATGTTTAATGGTTGATTGTTATTGTTATTGTTCAATGTTCTATGTACAAAACCCCGGTCTAACCTCCCAGACCAGGGCAACCTTTTCGTTACTTGTAAACCGGAATGATTTGTATTGCATACAGGAATTCCGGTATATAAAAATTAAAAATAAATAAATAAATAAATAAAATAAGAATACTGCTACTCAAGTCCAAATCTGCAATATCAACCTACCGTGTTTCCCCGAATATAAGACAGCGTCTTACTTTCTTTTTACCCCCAAAAGTCCCACTATGTCTTACTTTCAGGGTATGTCTTATATTGGAAAAAAAACCTGAGTGTTCAAAAAAAAATTATTTTTAAATACCTGTCGGAGGGCCGCGTGGGTCCAGGCGGCTGGCGGCGGGAGCCGGGTGGTCGTGTGTTAAATCTAGGCCGCGGGCGGGTGGGCGCTTGTTCCAGGCGGCGGCGGCGGCGGGTGGACGCGCGTTAGTTCGAGATGGCCGGCGGGCGGCGGGTGGTCGCATGTTAAATCTAGGCCGGGTCGCACAGGCCCACAGCGCCTGTGCGACCCCTGCGATTCGGCGCTGGGGGCTGCCGGTGGGGGCTGCCGGTGGGGGCTGCGGCAGTGAATGAATTCATTCATCCAGGCGGAGGAGCCGGCTGCTTTCACCGCTGCCGGCTGCTTTCGGCGCTCAGCCTTGAGCGCCGAAAGCAGCCGGCAGCGGCAGCCGAAAGCAGCCGGCAGCGGTGAAAGCAGCCGGCTCCTCCGCCTGGATGAATGAATTCATTCACTGCCGCAGCCCCCACCGGCAGCCCCCACCGGCAGCCCCCAGCGCCGAATCGCAGGGGCCGCACAGGCGCTGTGGGCCTGTGCGACCCGGCCTAGATTTAACATGCGACCACCCGCCGCCCGCCGGCCATCTCGAACTAACGCGCGTCCACCCCCCCCCCCCCCCCCCCCGCCGCCGCCTGGAACAAGCGCCCACCCGCCCGCGGCCTAGATTTAACACACGACCACCCAGCTCCCGCCGCCAGCCGCCTGGACCCACGCGGCCCTCCGACAGGTATTTAAAAATAATTTTTTTTTGAACACTCAGGTTTTTTTTCCAATATAAGACATACCCTGAAAGTAAGACATAGTGGGACTTTTGGGGGTAAAAAGAAAGTAAGACGCTGTCTTATATTCGGGGAAACACGGTAGGTTGATATTGCAGATTTGGACTTGAGTAGCAGTATTCTTATTTCTGAGAGATCTTCCATTTCCTTTGTCATCAGCAGTGAATGAATGTGCCCCACCGGCAGTGAATGAATGTGCGCCTGTGCGACCCGGCCTAGATTTAACACGCGACCACCCGCCGGCCGTCTCAAACTAACGCGTGTCCACCCGCCCCCCCCCCCCCCCCCCTGCCGCCGCCGCCGCCTGGAACAAGCGCCCACCCGCCCGCGGCCTAGATTTAACACGCGACCACCCGGCTCCCGCCGCCAGCCGCCTGGACCCACGCGGCCCTCCGACAGGTATTTAAAAATAATTTTTTTTTTAAATGACAGGTACGTCTTACTTTCGGGGGATGTGTTACATTAGCCGACCCCCCTAAAATTCCCACTACGTCTTACTATCAGGGGTGTCTTACTATCGGGGAAACACGGTATGTTGACCGTAGAGGTCAAACACTTCTAGGAACACAAGGCCTGGATGAACAGGCACAGCAATCGAGGTCAAACACTGGTGGGAACACAAGGCCTGGATGAACAGGCGCAGCTATCAAGGTCAAAGACTTTTAGGAACACAAGGCCTGGATGAACAGGCACAGCAGTCGAGGACAGAGGTCAATCCCACCTAGGGACACAAGGCCTGGATGAACAGGCGAGGACAGAGGTCAATCCCACGTAGGGACACATATCCTCAGTCGGCAATTTCCTTTCAAGTGGGCAACAACTTCCTTGAAATATCTGGGGGTGCGACTCGGTTCCCACACAAAGCAGCTCTTTGCCCTGAATTATGATCCCCTCCTGTGTTCTATACAAGCTGACCTAAATAAGTGGCATCAGCAGCACCATTCCTGGTTGGGTCGACTGGCCATCATTAAAATGAATGTCCTACCTCGCTTTCTTTACTTCTTCACTACTATACCTATATTTTTGCCCACCACCCTGCTTAAAAAATGGCAACAAATTTTATGCAGCTTCATTTGGCATAAACGTCCCCCTCGGATTGCCAGATCCACGTTGTATCAACGAAAGATTAAGGGTGGGTTGAATCTTCCCAATTTACTTTGGTATTTTGGTGCAGCTCAATTATGAGCATTTGTTGTGTTACACCGCTCCCAGGACATACCGCAATGGGTATGACTGGAGCAATCGTTACTGGGCACATTTCCCATGTCAGCTTTGCCTTGGCAGCCTAGGTCGTCCTAGGGTCCCACTCAATACTTTTCTTACGCTTTACACACCACCTTTAGGGTATGGCAACAATGGATAGATAGTCTAGTGGGCACGGCGCCATACTTTTTGCTGACTCACCTGTCTACTAACACGGTATACTCTACATCTGATATGTCGAGGAATTTGAGACAGTGGGTGCAGTCGGGCATCACCAGAAGGGACCATGTTTTACAACAGGGCACCCTTATGACCAGTAGCCAAATGTGCACAGTGCACACAGTATTCTTTGGCCAGCGTTGATTTCTTGCATTACGCTCAGTTATACCACTTTGTACACAGAGGGCTGCGCAAAGGGATTCTCCGCCTGACAGGTACGCTATTTGAAAATTATTGTCAACATGCCGCCATAATTCGGGGAACCATATCCAAAATTTACACACTTCTCACTAGTAAACCACCTGACAAGCCCAGGCACAGAGTGTCCTGGGAACTGGATTTTCAAACACAATTAGAGGACAAGGACTGGGATATCATTTATGCATGGACACATAAGTGTTCTATATCTACCAGTTTGAAAGAAAATTGCTACAAAATGAGATCTTCTTACCCAGCAGGATGCTGGCGGGGTTGTGGTCATGTTGGCACATATTACCATATATGGTGGGAATGCCCTGTAGTGGCCCAGTTCTGGATTTTAATAAGGGACTGGATATCTCATGTTTTGTCTACAACTCTTGAAGTGCGCCCCTGGAATGCTTTGCTAGGTTCGCCTCTTGTAGGCATTACAAAAACACAACAACACTTTAGTTTACAAGTTTTTATTGCAGCAAGATCAGAAATTGCGTTACACAGAAACTGCTTTACAGAATTGAGGTCAAAGACTTTTAGGAACACAAGGCCTGGATGAACAGGCGCAGCAGGCGAGGACAGAGGTCAATCCCACCTAGGGACACAAGGCCTGGATGAACAGGCACAGCAGTCGAGGTCAAACACTTTTAGGAACACAAGGCCTGGATGAACAGGCACAGCAGTCGAGGACAGAGGTCAATCCCAACTAGGAACACAAGGCCTGGATGAACAGGCACAGCAATTGAGTTCAAACAGTGGTAGGAACACCTGGATGAACAGGCGCAGCAATCGAGGTCAAACACTGGTAGGAACACAAGGCCTGGATGAACAGGCGCAGCAGGCGAGGACAGAGGTCAATCCCACCTAGGGACACAAGGCCTGGATGAACAGGCACAGCAATCGAGTTCAAACAGTGGTAGGAACACCTGGATGAACAGGCGCAGCAATCGAGGTCAAACACTGGTAGGAACACAAGGCCTGGATGAACAGGCACAGCAGTCGAGGACAGAGGTTAATCCCAACTAGGAACACAAGGCCTGGATGAACAGGCGCAGCAATCGAGGTCAAACACTTTTAGGAACACAAGGCCTGGATGAACAGGCGCAGCAATCGAGGTCAAACACTTTTAGGAACACAAGGCCTGGATGAACAGGCGCAGCAATCGAGGACAGAGGTCAATCCCACCTAGGGACACAAGGCCTGGATGAACAGGCGCAGCAATCGAGGACAGAGGTCAATCCCACCTAGGAACACAAGGCCTGGATGAACAGGCACAGCAATCGAGGTCAAACACCTGTAGGAACAGAAGGCCTGGATGAACAGGCGCAGCAATCGAGGTCAAACAGTGGTAGGAACACAAGGCCTGGATGAACAGGCGCAGCAATCGAGGTCAAACACTTTTAGGAACACAAGGCCTGGATGAACAGGCGCAGCAATCGAGGTCAAAGACTTTTAGGATCACAAGGCCTGGATGAACAGGCACAGCAATCGAGGTCAAACAGTGGTAGGAACACCTGGATGAACAGGCGCAGCAATCGAGGTCAAACACTTTTAGGAACACAAGGCCTGGATGAACAGGCGCAGCAATCGAGGACAGAGGTCAATCCCACCTAGGGACACAAGGCCTGGTACTAGTGGGTGCACCCTGAGAAGCAATGCCAGAGGGGGCACCAGTCACCCTCTGTCTCCCTTCTGACAGCTCTTCCTCCTCCTCGATATCACTGTAATCTCTCCCCTGCTGCACAATTCTGGAGGTGGAGGTCAAACACTGGTAGGAAAACAAGGCCTGGATGAACAGGCGCAGCAGTCGAGGACAGAGGTCAATCTCACCTAGGAACACAAGGCCTGGATGAACAGGCGCAGCAATCGAGGTCAAACACTTTTAGGAACACAAGGCCTGGATGAACAGGCACAGCAGTCGAGGACAGAGGTCAATCCCAACTAGGAACACAAGGCCTGGATGAACAGGCACAGCAATCGAGTTCAAACAGTGGTAGGAACACCTGGATGAACAGGCGCAGCAATCGAGGTCAAACACTGGTAGGAACACAAGGCCTGGATGAACAGGCACAGCAGTCGAGGACAGAGGTTAATCCCAACTAGGAACACAAGGCCTGGATGAACAGGCGCAGCAATCGAGGTCAAACACTTTTAGGAACACAAGGCCTGGATGAACAGGCGCAGCAATCGAGGTCAAACACTTTTAGGAACACAAGGCCTGGATGAACAGGCGCAGCAATCGAGGACAGAGGTCAATCCCACCTAGGGACACAAGGCCTGGATGAACAGGCGCAGCAATCGAGGACAGAGGTCAATCCCACCTAGGAACACAAGGCCTGGATGAACAGGCACAGCAATCGAGGTCAAACACCTGTAGGAACAGAAGGCCTGGATGAACAGGCGCAGCAATCGAGGTCAAACAGTGGTAGGAACACAAGGCCTGGATGAACAGGCGCAGCAATCGAGGTCAAACACTTTTAGGAACACAAGGCCTGGATGAACAGGCGCAGCAATCGAGGTCAAAGACTTTTAGGATCACAAGGCCTGGATGAACAGGCACAGCAATCGAGGTCAAACAGTGGTAGGAACACCTGGATGAACAGGCGCAGCAATCGAGGTCAAACACTTTTAGGAACACAAGGCCTGGATGAACAGGCGCAGCAATCGAGGACAGAGGTCAATCCCACCTAGGGACACAAGGCCTGGTACTAGTGGGTGCACCCTGAGAAGCAATGCCAGAGGGGGCACCAGTCACCCTCTGTCTCCCTTCTGACAGCTCTTCCTCCTCCTCGATATCACTGTAATCTCTCCCCTGCTGCACAATTCTGGAGGTGGAGGTCAAACACTGGTAGGAAAACAAGGCCTGGATGAACAGGCGCAGCAGTCGAGGACAGAGGTCAATCTCACCTAGGAACACAAGGCCTGGATGAACAGGCGCAGCAATCGAGGTCAAACACTTTTAGGAACACAAGGCCTGGATGAACAGGCACAGTAATCGAGGTCAAACACCTGTAGGAACAGAAGGCCTGGATGGACAGGCGCAGCAATCGAGGTCAAACACTTTTAGGAACACAAGGCCTGGATGAACAGGCACAGCAATCGAGGTCAAACACCTGTAGGAACAGAAGGCCTGGATGAACAGGCACAGCAATCGAGGTCAAACAGTGGTAGGAACACAAGGCCTGGATGAACAGGCGCAGCAATCGAGGTCAAACAGTGGTAGGAACACAAGGCCTGGATGAACAGGCACAGCAATCAAGGTCAAACACTTGTAGGAACACAAGGCCTGGATGAACAGGCGCAGCAATCGAGGTCAAACAGTGGTAGGAACACAAGGCCTGGATGAACAGGCACAGCAATCGAGGTCAAACAGTGGTAGGAACACAAGGCTTGGATGAACAGGTGCAGCAATCGAGGTCAAACACTTGTAGGAACACAAGGCCTGGATGAACAGGTGCAGCAATCGAGGTCAAACACTTTTAGGAACACAAGGCCTGGATGAACAGGCACAGCAATCGAGGTCAAACACCGGAAGGAACACAAGGCCTGGATGAACAGGCGCATCTATGGAGGTCAAACACTGGTAGGAACACAAGGCCTGCACAATAGACGGTCAGACACAGCGATTCATGTCAGGAGCATGTGCTGCAGTGCTTACATTTTCTGGAACATAGGAGGCAATTGGAGCTGCTGCAAGGCTTTGAATAGCTTTTATTCATCTTGCCATTCACAGGGAAAATTTGGGAAGCCAAGCAAAGGCAGGTTTACTTTCAAAAACACTAGCATTTCCATCAACTCTGGTGCCAGCCTTGAGCGGTGAGGGCTCATGATATCCCCTGTCATTGAAAAGACACGTTCACTGGGCACACTGGTTGGTGGACATGACAGATATCGTTCAGCCACTTTGGCTAGGTGTGGCCAGACAGTGGACTTGTGTGCCCAATATGTCAGAGATCTGTCTGCATGTTCTCTATCGGCTCTGAGAGATACTGTGTCACTGACAGCTGTACTGCTGTCTCCTCCTGTACTTGGGAGGGCTCAGAGTCACTCAATCCAGCTACTTTCTCTCTCGCCCGTTGCACAACTGATGAATCTTTATGGCCAACATGCCTTGGGCGTTCTGACGGGAGGAGGAGGTAACTATCTGTCACTGACACAGTGCTGCTTCCGCCTGGGCTAGGCAGCACAACTCTGTGACGTGCCTGCTGTTTCCACACTCTGCTTCAAGCCTAATCTGTCTCCGCCTATGGCCCTCCTGTTACGGACCTTACCTACAGCAGCTCCTTCACAAATGACAGACAATTGGTCTGTAGGCGAGTTTACCTTTCACACGGGGATCACAGATAGAGGCGAGCATGTATGTGCTGTCGTCTGTTAAGGGCCTTAATCAGTCTTCTCACCTGCTGCTGCAAAACGTCCAGACACTGCAGCACCTCAGCAGTCATTCCCTCTTGCCGTTTAAAGGCCTCCAAATGGTCATCCAGGAATTTAAGTATAGGGATGATGTCAGCCAAGGTGGCACTTCTGGAACTCAGCTCCTCCATGACATCCTTGAAGGGCTGCAGGACTTTTTACCAGCTGACTCATGACTAACCAATCATGATGCCCTAGGGGATTCTGCACACCTATGTCTATTGTACCAGAAAGTTCATGAAGGGGTGTCTGCAGCTCCAGTAACCTCTCCAGCATCATAAAGGTGGCAATGTCTTGAATGAGACGCTTCTGAGGCATATCCAAATCAGTCTGCTTTTGTCGGAGAACCTGCCCCGCCTTGACACTTCTGTGGAAGTGTGCTGCTATGTTCCTGCACTTCTGTATTAACCTATGCAGGTATTCATTCTCCTTGTCCTTGGGACTCCAAGCCCGAACTGACTTCACTACCAGATGCAGAGTGTGTGCAAAACATCGGATGTTTTTAAACCGCCCATCGCTTATTGCCTTAACCAGGTTTGCACCGTTGTCTGTGACAAAAAAACCCTGCCCACGTTTTCCTGTCTCGCTGGTGTATAGTTGCCAGCCATCCAGCATCTTTCTGATGCATGCTAGAATATTGGCAGTGGTATGGGCCTGGTCCATCAGGTGGGTGTGCAGTAAAGCCCACCTCCACCCTGATACTTCTCAGTAATAGAGCTGCTGGCTGCCCCTGCCTCTGCCATGTCCCACCAGTGTGCTGGTCAGAGAGAGGTAAGAGTGTGCAGCATTCATGGCGGTCCAGATATCGCAGGTGAAATGCACTCTTCCGTCTGCCTACCTAGCAGTGCTTGCAAGCGACTGCGACACTGCTTGTACAGGCGGTGGGATGACCTTTCTACTAAATGTGGTTCTGCACGGGATTTGTAATTTGGACGTACAACCTTCAAGAACGCTTGAAATCCACATTCTGCACTAGCTGCAAGGGCTGGTCATCAGAACATATAGAACATAAGAAAATGCCATACTGGGTCAGACCAAGGGTCCATCAAGCCCAGCATCCCGTTTCCATAAGAACCTGGCAATTACCCAAAAACTAAGTCTATGTCCATGTTACCCATTTGCTAATGGACAGTGGCTTATTCTCTCAGTGAAATTAATAGCAGGGATAATGGACCTTCTCCCTCCAAGAACTTATCCAATCCATCCCCTTCAAACACAGCTAGACCCAAATGCACTAACCACATCCTCTGGCAACAAATTCCAGAGAGTTTAAATTGTGCGGTTGAGTAAAAAAGAACCCTCTCCGATTAGTTTTAAAATGTGCCCCATGCTAACTTCATGGAGTGCCCCCCTAGTCTTTCTACTATCCGAAGAGTAAATAACCGATTCACATCTACCCATTCTAGACCTCTCATGATTTTAATAAACACCTCTATCATATCCCCCCTCAGTAGTCTCTTCTCCAAGCTGAAAAGTCCCAAACCCCCCTAGTCTTTCCTCATAGGGGAGCTGTTCCATTCCCCCCATCAACTTTGGTAGCCCTTCTCTGCACCTTCTCCATTGCAATTATATATCAAGGGCAATCATTTCCCCAATGCTCTGGTTACAACTTTTGAGGCTGCCTGCCTCTACCCGGGATAGCGTTACCGCACTCAAACCCAATTTCCTCCATGGTGGATTGTCGCTTCTGCCATATGTCAGTGGGTTGCTGGCCTGCCGCTCCTGACTGCTAGAAGGGTTATGAGGGCGTGGGCTGACTCTGCTGCTTTCCTACTCACTGCCACATGCTTGGAAGGGGTCCCCGACTGAAACTGCCACCATCCCCAGATGGCAGTAATCTTGTTGGGTGTTGCCTCTTCATATGAGGTTCATGCCAAATTTTGATAGCATGTCCATTTGCTTGCCTCTGCTAATATTCCCTGGCACAGTAATTACACCGAGCATAACGTGGGTCTTCTGTCACTTTAAAATGTTTCCAGATCGGAGATTCTTTGGGATCCTCTCCTCTCTGTGACACCTTTGGGGTGGATGCTGGCACTGGAGTTGAGGTACTAGTGGGTGCACCCTGAGAAGCAATGCCAGAGGGGGCACCAGTGCACCCTCTGTCTCCCTTCTGACAGCTCTTCCTCCTCCTCGATATCACTGTAATCTCTCCCCTGCTGCACAATTCTGGAGGTGGAGGCTAAGACAGGACTAACTGATTCTACCGAAGATTCGTCAGCTATTACTTCTTCCGTTTCTGATGAGAATCCCTCCCAAGAAGATTCTTCTTCTGAATCAGAAGCTAACAGTGCCAGCGCTACCTTGTGACCGCTAAGTCTTAGTCGAGACTTCTGTCCCCCTGCTGCTCTTGGGTGTCTAAATTTTGTTGGGCATGACTCTGCCTCCCCTTCCCTCTCCTCCAAAACTACAGGGCCAGAAACAAGTGGTGGCAATGGCGAAGTATCATGGTCCGATTTCGTTTTTTTTTACCATGGAACTGCCATCCCCTACAAAGAGTTTAGATTGCGACAGTTGCCTTTTTATCTGTACTGGTGGTGTTGCACTAATGTCTTTTGCGGTGCCTCCGCTGCCAGTCCCAATAAGTCGATTGCATCTCTCTTTCCCTGACATTATGGATTTTATGTCACTGAGTGGTAACACTGCCCACTGTCCCACAATAATAATGTTCAGTCTGTTTAAAATGCCCACCGCCCGCTGTCTCACTGCCTGGCTGTAGTGTGCACCAATGTGTGTGGAGTGAACACAGAACTAGCTTGCTTGTAAGCACAAAAGAGGCAGAGTACTCCCCCCGGGCACTTCACTGCACAGACCCACTCAAGGACAATGTTCAGTCTGTTTAAAATGCCCAGATGCCCAGACCCACTCAAGGACAATGTTCAGTCTGTTTAAAATGCCCAGATGAACAGACCCACTCAAGGACAATGTTCAGTCTGTTTAAAATGCCCACTGCCCACTGTCTCACTGCCTGCCTGGCAGTGCACTAATGTGTGTGCAGTGCACACAGAATTAGCTTGCTTGTAAGCACAAAAGAGGCAGAGTACTCCCCCCGGGGACTTCACTGCACAGACCCAAACAAGGACAATGTTCAGTCTGTTTAAAATGCCCAGATGAAC
Source organism: Rhinatrema bivittatum (assembly GCF_901001135.1). Classification (NCBI taxonomy): domain Eukaryota; kingdom Metazoa; phylum Chordata; class Amphibia; order Gymnophiona; family Rhinatrematidae; genus Rhinatrema; species Rhinatrema bivittatum. The sequence goes on from NC_042616.1 coordinate 377,725,906, forward strand.
AGACCCACTCAAGAACAATGTTCAGTCTGTTTAAAATGCCCAGATGAACCGACCCACTCAAGAACAATGTTCAGTCTGTTTAAAATGCCCACTGCCCACTGTCTCACTGCCTGCCTGGCAGTGCACTAATGTGTGTGCAGTGCACACAGAACTAGCTTGCTTGTAAGCACAAAAGAGGCAGAGTACTCCCCCCAGGCACTTCACTGCACAGACCCACTCAAGGACAATGTTCAGTCTGTTTAAAATGCCCAGATGCACAGACCCACTCAAGGACAATGTTCAGTCTGTTTAAAATGCCCAGATGAACAGACCCACTCAGGAACAATGTTCAGTCTGTTTAAAATGCCCAGATGCACAGACCCACTCAAGGACAATGTTCAGTCTGTTTAAAATGCCCAGATTAACAGACCCACTCAAGAACAATGTTCAGTCTGTTTAAAATGCCCAGATGAACAGACCCACTCAAGAACAATGATCAGTCTGTTTAAAATGCTCAGATGCACAGACCCACTCAAGAACAATGTTCAGTCTATTAAAATGCCCAGATGAACAGACCCACTCAAGAACAATGTTCAGTCTGTTAAAAATGCCCACTGCCCACTGTCTCACTGCCTGCCTGGCAGTGCACTAATGTGTGTTCAGTGCACACAGAACTAGCTTGCTTGTAAGCACAAAAGAGGCAGAGTACTCCCCCCGGGCACTTCACTGCACAGACCCACTCAAGGACAATTTTCAGTCTGTTTAAAATGCCCAGATGAACAGACCCACTCAAGAACAATGTTCAGTCTGTTTAAAATGCCCAGATGAACAGACCCACTCAAGAACAATGTTCAGTCTGTTTAAAATGCCCACAGCCCACTGTCTCACTGCCTGCCTGGCAGTGCACTAATGTGTGTGCAGTGCACACAGAACTAGCTTGCTTGTAAGCACAAAAGAGGCAGAGTACTCCCCCCGGGCACTTCACTGCACAGACCCACTCAAGGACAATGTTCAGTCTGTTTAAAATGCCCAGATGCACAGACCCACTCAAGGACAATGTTCAGTCTGTTTAAAATGCCCAGATGAACAGACCCACTCAAGAACAATGTTCATTCTGTTTAAAATGCCCAGATGCACAGACCCACTCAGGAACAATGTTCAGTCTGTTTAAAATGCCCAGATGCACAGACCCACTCAAGGACAATGTTCAGTCTGTTTAAAATGCCCAGATGAACAGACCCACTCAAGAACAATGATCAGTCTGTTTAAAATGCTCAGATGCACAGACCCACTCAAGAACAATGTTCAGTCTATTAAAAATGCCCAGATGAACAGACCCACTCAAGAACAATGTACAGTCTGTTTAAAATGCCCACTGCCCACTGTCTCACTGCCTTCCTGGCAGTGCACTAATGTGTGTGCAGTGCACACAGAACTAGCTTGCTTGTAAGCACAAAAGAGGCAGAGTACTCCCCCCGGGCACTTCACTGCACAGACCCACTCAAGGACAATGTTCAGTCTGTTTAAAATGCCCAGATGCACAGACCCACTCAAGGACAATGTTCAGTCTGTTTAAAATGCCCAGATGAACAGACCCACTCAAGAACAATGTTCAGTCTGTTTAAAATGCCCAGATGCAGAGGCCCACTCAAGAACAATGTTCAGTCTGTTAAAAATGCCCAGATGAACAGACCCACTCAAGAACAATGTTCAGTCTGTTAAAATGCCCACTGCCCACTGTCTCACTGCCTGCCTGGCAGTGCACTAATGTGTGTGCACTGCACACAGAACTAGCTTGCTTGTAAGCACAAAAGAAGCAGAGTACACCCCCCGGGCACTTCACTGCACAGACCCACTCAAGGACAATGTTCAGTCTGTTTAAAATGCCCAGATGAACAGACCCACTCAGGAACAATGTTCAGTCTGTTAAAAATGCCCAGATGAACAGACCCACTCAAGAACAGTCTGTTAAAAATGCCCACTGCCCACTGTCTCACTGCCTGCCTGGCAGTGCACTAATGTGTGTGCAGTGCACATAGAACTAGCTTGCTTGTAAGCACAAAAGAGGCAGAGTACTCCCCCCGGGCACTTCACTGCACAGACCCACTCAAGGACAATGTTCAGTCTGTTTAAAATGCCGTGATGAACAGACCCACTCAAGAACAATGTTCAGTCTGTTAAAAATGCCCAGATGAACAGACCCACTCAAGAACAATGTTCAGTCTGTTAAAAATGCCCACTGCACTGACAGACTAAGTAATTGGAATTTAATAAAGCAGGAATTTTTGTCACTCCAGAAACATGGGTGATATTAAAAATAATATCTCTCTCCAAGCCAGCCCAACACCCTCAATGGTAAATAGTGGTCAGTGCTAGCTGACTAGACCACTAGACTGCTTGAAAGAAACAGGAATACTAGTGGCTGTAGTGTGTAGCTGACCCCTGGCACTACAGCAAGACAAGGAATATTTTTCTTTCCTTTGCTAGCCTAGTATCTCTTCTCTATCAGTTCTGCTTCAGCCTGCCTGCCTGCTCCCTGCCTCTTCCACCCAGCCCACCTCCCCACAGAATCGCTGGAAATAACTGCGTGCCTCCTCGTTCTGCTGTTTATATACTGCTGGCTCGTCACTAAAATCCACAGAGAGCACTGAATGACAGCGCGATTCGCTGCATTCAGTGCTGCTCAGAAAACGTGAATGCGGATACGCTGCGTTCCGGTATCCATACCGACCTGTCGGACCCTTTCCTGTGAGTCACTGCGACTCACAGGAAAGGGTCAGACAGGTTGGCATGGTTACCGCAGGGGCGCCGCCATTTTGTGGTAATCCGGGGTACTAGCTCCGAGCTCGCAGCTAATGGCGTTGAGGAAAAGCGCGCGCCTTGCGGTTCGACGTATTCAACAGAAATATGTTGAATACTTTGGGAGTCGCGATGCGTTGCGCATCCCCACGTTTTTTTCAGTTTGAAAAAAATAAGTTGCGGATTTCAAATCCATTGAAAACGAATGCACATCCCTAGAATTTTATTCTGAGGCAACTTGAGGAACATCTCTGAATTCACACCATCTACTCCCTAGTGCCCTTACTGCTCTCCTCCATTCATGGCGAACCTCTACCAGACGAGGTTACTCTACGCCCCCTATCCAGCTCTGTACCGGCTCTCTACATGTAGAGACCATTTCATTTCTCGTGCTGGATACAGCAATACACCTCGTGGTTCTGGGACTGCTGTGGTTAAAGCTGATTACTCCGTAGTTTGACTGGGTCACATTACAACTATCTTGATGAGGTAGCTCCTGCCACGACAAATGCTTGGAGGCTGTATCCCCTATGCCTTGCCTAGCTACCTTGCCTTCCGCAGCAGTATTCCTCATATGTGGTGTTATAATCTGCTATGTTGATGGGAGGAGCAGGCAGATGGGAGTTAGCAATCTATTATGAACTGGCTGCTGGATACTCCCGTTGAAGGAGGAGTTAGCATAAGTACATAAGAACATAAGAAAATGCCATACTGGGTCAGACCAAGGGTCCATCAAGCCCAGCATCCTATTTCCAACAGTGGCCAATCCAGGCCATAAGAACCTGGCAAGTACCCAAAAACTAAGTCTATTCCATGTTACCATTGCTAATGGCAGTGGCTATTCTCTAAGTGAACTTAATAGCAGGTAATGGACTTCTCCTCCAAGAACTTATCCAATCCTTTTTTAAACACAGCTATACTAACTGCACTAACCACATCCTCTGGCAACAAATTCCAGAGTTTGATTGTGCGTTGAGTAAAAAAGAACTTTCTCCGATTAGTTTTAAATGTGCCCCATGCTAACTTCATGGAGTGCCCCCTAGTCTTTCTACTATCCGAAAGAGTAAATAACCGATTCACATCTACCCGTTCTAGACCTCTCATGATTTTAAACACCTCTATCATATCCCCCCTCAGTCGTCTCTTCTCCAAGCTGAAAAGTCCTAACCTCTTTAGTCTTTCCTCATAGGGGAGTTGTTCCATTCCCATTATCATTTTGGTAGCCCTTCTCTGTACCTTCACCATCACAATTATATCTTTTTTGAGATGCGGCGACCAGAATTGTACACAGTATTCAAGGTGCGGTCTCACCATGGAGCGATACAGAGGCATTATGACATTTTCCGTTTTATTCACCATTCTCTTTCTAATAATTCCCAACATTCTGTTTGCTTTTTTGACTGCCGCAGCACACTGTACTGACGATTTCAATGCGTTATCCACTATGACACCTAGATCTCTTTCTTGAGTTGTAGCACCTAATATAGAACCCAACATTATGTAATTATAGCATGGGTTATTTTTCCCTATATGCATCACCTTGCACTTATCCACATTAAATTTCATCTGCCATTTGGATACCCAATTTTCCAGTCTCACAAGGTCTTCCTGCAATTTATCACAATCTGCTTGTGATTTAACTACTCTGAACAATTTTGTGTCATCTGCAAATTTGATTATCTCACTCGTTGTATTTCTTTCCCGATCATTTATAAATATATTGAAAAGTAAGGGTCCCAATACAGATCCCTGAGGCACTCCACTGCCCACTCCCTTCCACTGAGAAAATTGTCCATTTAATCCTACTCTCTGTTTCCTGTCTTTTAGCCAGTTTGCAATCCACGAAAGGACATCGCCACCTATCCCATGACTTTTTACTTTTCCTAGAAGCCTCTCATGAGGAACTTTGTCAAACGCCTTCTGAAAATCCAAGTATACTATATCTACCGGTTCACCTTTATCCACATGTTTATTAACTCCTTCAAAAAAGTGAAGCAGATTTGTGAGGCAAGACTTGCCCTGGGTAAAGCCATGCTGACTTTGTTCCATTAAACCATGTCTTTCTATATGTTCTGTGATTTTGATGTTTAGAACACTTTCCACTATTTTTCCTGGCACTGAAGTCAGGCTAATCGGTCTGTAGTTTCCCGGATCGCCCCTGGAGCCCTTTTTAAATATTGCTGTTACATTTGCTATCCTCCAGTCTTCAGGTACAATGGATGATTTTAATGATAAGTTACAAATTTTTACTAATAGATCTAAAATTTCATTTTTTAGTTCCTTCAGAACTCTGGGGTGTATACCATCCGGTCCAGTTTGTCAATCAGGCCTACCACATCTTCTAGGTTCACCGTGATTTGATTCAGTCCATCTGAATCATTACCCATGAAAACCTTCTCCATTACGGGTACCTCCCCAACATCCTCTTCAGTAAACACCGAAGCAAAGAAATCATTTAATCTTTCCACGATGGCCTTATCTTCTCTAAGTGCCCCTTTAACCCCTCGATAATCTAACGGTCCAACTGACTCCCTCACAGGCTTTCTGCTTCGGATATATTTAAAAATGTTTTTACTGTGAGTTTTTGCCTCTACCGCCAACTTCTTTTCAAATTCTCTCTTAGCCTGTCTTATCAATGTCTTATTTATTTATTTAGCATTTTTATATACCGATTTTCCAGTAACAGAATTACTGATCAATTCGGTTTACATTCTAAACAATAACAATGACAAGTTGATATCTCACAAAGAACAGGTAGTTATAACTTGGATACAGATATATGAGGTTAATAACATAACGTAAAAGTTACGGAGTCTAGTGAAGGCTGGAGAATAGATGTCTTACAGTCTTACATTTAACTTGCCAATGTTTATGCTTTATCCTATTTTCTTCTGTTGGATCCTTCTTCCAATTTTTGAATGAAGATCTTTTGGCTAAAATAGCTTCTTTCACCTCCCCTTTTAACCATGCCGGTAATCGTTTTGCCTTCTTTCCACCTTTCTTAATGTGTGGAATACATCTGGACTGTGCTTCTAGAATGGTATTTTTTAACAATGACCACGCCTCTTGGACATTTTTTACTTTTGTAGCTGCTCCTTTCAGTTTTTTTCTAACAATTTTTCTCATTTTATCAAATTTTCCCTTTTGAAAGTTTAGCACGAGAGCCTTGGATTTGCACACTGTTCCTTTTCCAGTCATTCAATCAAATTTGATCATATTATGATCACTATTGCTAAGCGGCCCCACCACCGTTACCTCTCTCACCAAGTCCTGTGCTCCACTGAGAATTAGATCTAAAATCGCTCCCTCTCTCGTCGGTTCCTGAACCAATTGCTCCATAAAGCTATCATTTATTCCATCCAGGAACGTTATCTCTCTAGCGTGACCCGATGATACATTTACCCAGTCTATATTGGGGTAATTGAAGTCTCCCATTATTACTGCACTACCAATTTGGTTAGCTTCCCTAATTTCTCTTAGCATTTCACTGTCCGTCTCACCATCTTGACCAGGTGGACGGTAGTATACCCCTATCACTATAGTCTTCCCCAACACACAAGGGATTTCTACCCATAAAGATTCAATTTTGTATTTAGTCTCATGCAGGATGTTTATCCTGTTGGACTCTATGCCATCCCGGACATAAAGCGCCACACCTCCTCCCGAGTGCTCCTCTCTGTCATTGCGATATAATTTGTACCCCGGTATAGCACTGTCCCATTGGTTATCCTCTTTCCACCATGTCTCTGAGATGCCAATTACTTCTATGTCATCATTTACTGCTATACATTCTAATTCTCCCATCTTACTTCTTAGACTTCTGGCATTAGCATACAAACATTTCAAAGGTTTTTTTTGTTTGTATTTTCATTCTGCTTTTTAATTGATAGGGTTAAGTTAGAATTTTTTAGCTCAGGTGAGTTGTTAGTTACAGGCACTTGGACTACTTTTCTAATTATTGGAACCTCACTGTCGGGATGCCCTAATTCTAATGCATCATTAGTATCCTTTAAAGATACCTCTCTCCGAACCATGCGCTGCTGAGCGACTGTCGGCTTTCCGCTTCGTTCTAGTTTAAAAGCTGCTCTATCTCCTTTTTAAAGGTTAGCGCCAGCAGTCTGGTTCCACCCTGGTTAAGGTGGAGCCCATCCCTTCGGAAGAGACTCCCCCTTCCCCAAAAGGTTCCCCAGTTCCTAACAAAACTGAATCCCTCTTCCTTGCACCATCGTCTCATCCACGCATTGAGACTCCGGAGCTCTGCCTGCCTCTGGTGACCTGCGCGTGGAACAGGGAGCATTTTAGAGAATGCTACTCTGGAGGTTCTGGATTTAAGCTTTCTACCTAAGAGCCTAAATTTGGCTTCCAGAACCTCCCTCCCACATTTTCCTATGTCGTTGGTGCCCACATGTACCACGACAGCCGGCTTCTCCCCAGCACTGTCTAAAATCCTATCTAGGTGACGCGTGAGTTCCACCACCTTCGCACCAGGTAGGCATGTTACCAGGCGATCCTCACGCCCACCAGCCACCCAGCTATCTACATTCCTAATAATCAAATCCCTCCTGGGCAGTAGGCCTTGGGTAGATATCCTCAGTGCGAAAGGATAATGCATCACCTGGAGAGCAGGTCCTTGCTACAGGATCCTTTCCTGCTACACCTGGTTGGTGCTCTCCCATCATGAGACCTTCTTCCTCCAAGGCAGCACCAGGGCTGCCAGTCTGAAGTTGGGACTTGACTACTATGTCCCTGAAGGTCTCATCTATATACCTCTCTGTCTGCCTCAGCTCCTCCAGGTCTGCCACTCTAGCCTCCAGAGATCGGACTCGTTCTCTGAGAGCCAGGTGCTCTTTGCATCGCATGCACATGTACAACCTCTCACCAGTGGGTAAAAAATCATACATGTGACACTCGATGCAAAAGACTGGGAAGCCCCCCTCTTGCTGCTGGACTGCTGCCTTCATCTCAATTTTGATCAGTTCCTAGTTAAGTTTTAGGTTGCTATGGGAGTAGGAATGTGTCTAACTTCCTTTAAATGTATTAGTGAATTCACTATGTGTCTGGTAGTGGCCTACCGGGGTCTGATTGAATTCTGAATAAAGTTTTTGTTGATGTTTTTTTTTTGTGAAAGTGGCACCTGCCTATAAATGAAGGGATGAGCTAGGGGTGGGTGGGCGAGGGGTGAGAGGGTTGGGAAATACAAACAGTCTAACTTCAGTTAGTCAGCCTACGTGACTCACTGCTCCCTTGATTAACAAATGTTGGTCCCTTTTCAAACCCAATCACACTACCTCAACACCTTTCCAAGGTGAGTAACTGAGTTGAACTATTCAACTTTTTTACTTTGGTATACACTGCTCCTAGCTTATTTCTAGCTTCTGGCTACTTTTTGGGTTGGGTTTTTTTTTTTTCCAATACAAGCACTCAGTGTTGCAGTCCCGGTCGCTAGGCTAGCGACCGGGTCCTTACCTTTCTCCTGCCTCCCCCGGTCTCGCTGCAATCCGTTGCTCCTGGGGCCTGCAGGGCCGCATGGCAGCGTCTCTCTCCACGTGGAGACGCTGCCGAAGGTCGATTCTGACTCCTCCCACTGCCAGGCAACGCGCGCGCGTGAGCAGGGAGCTCTTAAAGGTCCAGCACCCGGAAGTGCTGAACCGCCCTGTTCCTGACGTCAGACGCTGGCTGGCTATTTAAACCATCGTCTGACTTCCTTGCTTTGCCTTTGCAACGAGGTCGCTCTCCTGAGTGCTTAGTTGCTTCCCAGCGTTGCTTCCAGCTCTGGTTCCTGCTTGTTCCAGCCGTGCCTTGCTTCCAGCTCTGGTTCCTGCTTGTTCCAGCCGTGCCTTGCTTCCAGCTCTGGTTCCTGCTTGTTCCAGCCGTGCCTTGCTTCCAGCTCCGGTTCCAGCTTGTTCCAGCCGTGCCTTGCTTCCAGCTCCGGTTCCAGCTTGTCCCAGCCGTGCCTTGCTTCCAGGTCAGGTTCTGTTTGGTCCTGCTGTGCCTTGGCTCCAGCTCTGGGCTCCACTTGCTGTCTACATATCCTGACTCCAGCTCCGGTTCCTGATTCTCCTTTGTCTTCAGCCAGCCACGAACCTTGGTCTTCTTCACGATTCTCCTTTGTCTTCAGCCAGCCACGAACCTTGGTCTTCTTCACGATTCTCCTTTGTCTTCAGCCAGCCACGAACCTTGGTCTTCTTCACGATTCTCCTTTGTCTTCAGCCAGCCACGAACCTTGGTCTTCTTCACGATTCTCCTTTGTCTTCAGCCAGCCACGAACCTTGGATCTCTTCACGATTCTCCTAAGTCCCAGCGACTCGGACCCCTACGGGCTCCTCCTGGGGGGGTCTCGGGTTTCCAGGGTGAAGACGCCACCTGTCCGCTCCAGCTGAGTGCCGCCTCCCGGCTTATTAACTCCTGTGGACGCTGTCCACCTCAGCCGGCCCAAGGGTCCACTATTGACTTTACTCGTAACATAACAGTTTGCAAAGGCCATGGACTCGGCGGACTCCGCTCCTATGCAGGCCATCCCTGGCATGGCCCAAAGAATCCAGCAGCAACAGCAATGTCTGGAAGTCTTGGCTGCTACGGTGGATCGCCTAGCCAGTCGCTTGGACGCCAATCCTCCACCGCTGGCACCACCCCCCGCCTCCACTGGCGGTTCAAGCTCCCGCACAGACTCAGCTTCCAGCGCCTACTCGATACTCCGGGGATGCCAGATCGTGCAGGGCGTTTTTGAATCAGTGCTTCATCCGCTTCACGTTGCTACCAGGGCAGTTCCCGTCTGATGCCGTCAAGGTAGCATATATTTTGTCTCTGCTCGATGGGAGGGCTATGCTATGGGCCTCTCCCATGTGGGAGAAACAGGACGCCATGCTGCACAACTTGCAGGATTTCGTGACTCACTTCAAACAGACTTTTGATGAGCCAGCTCGTGCTACCACTGCTACCACTGAAATTCTACAGCTACGACAAGGATCCCGCTCTCTGGCGGAGTACGCTATTGAATTTCGTACTCTGGCGATGGAACTCGGCTGGCAGGATGACTGTTTGCGGGGTATTTTCCTGGAAGGTCTTGCAGGTCGTATCAAAGACGAGCTGATGGCTCGCGACCTGCCCCTCACTCTGAACGGGGTGATAGACTTGGCCGGGAGGATTGACCGGCGATTGCAGCAACGAGCTAAGGAGGGTCGAGTTCCTCGTCGGCCTGTCTCATTGGCACCCTCCTTCTCCAGGTCTCTGACTGTACCTCACAAGACACCATCAGCCTCCCACAGCTCCTCAGAGGAACTTATGCAGCTTGGACGGGCACCGCTAACCGAGGAGGAGAAGACACGACGCCGCACTCTGGGCCTGTGCTTATACTGCGGCACTAAGGGTCATTTCCTGGGTCAATGTCCTGCGAGACCGGGAAATGCTCGAGTCTAGGGAGAGATGAGGAGGTTCCCCTAGGCTATGTTAATGCTACTCCTCAATGTACAGTTCCTATAACGCTGGAATATCCAGGTGGCTCCTTGCAGACTCTAGCTTTCATTGATTCCGGAGCCGGAGGGAACTTTATCTGGAGAGAACTGGTACACCAATTAGGACTACCTACTAAGCGCCGGATACCTCCGTTACGGGTTACCTCTATCCGGGGAACCCCTCTACCTGGATCCATTTCTGAAACCACGATGCCTCTCACTTTACGGACGGGAGTGCTTCACACTGAGACAATCTCCTTTTTGCTACTGGATAAATCGGTGCACCCTGTGGTCCTGGGACTCCCTTGGTTGCAACAACATGCTCCGGTGATCCATTGGGACTCTCTCCAAATTGCGCAATGGAGTCCTTCCTGTTTCCAGAATTGCCTGGATCCCGTTCCTAGACCGAGATATTACTCTCTCACTCTGCCCTGGACCTTCCTTGCCGTACAGGATTACGCTGACGTGTTCTCCAAACAAAAAGCTGAACTGCTTCCATGCCATCGGCCCTTCGACTGTGCCATTGATTTACTACCTGGTTCCACTCCCCCGCGGGGTAGGGTAATACCCTCTTTCTCTGCCAGAAACCCATGCAATGTCAGACTACATTACGGAGAATCTTGCCAAAGGGTTCATTCGCCCCTCGCACTCCCCTGCAGGAGCAGGATTCTTTTTGTGTCCAAAAAAGATGGCTCCTCCGGCCGTGCATAGACTATCGAGGTCTGAACTCCATCACTAAGAAAGATCGCTATCCCTTGCCTCTGATCCCAGAACTGCTCGATAGACTTCAGGGGGGCCAAGATCTTTACAAAATTGGATTTACGTGGAGCATACAATTTGGTTCGTATTCGTCCCGGTGACGAGTGAAGACAGCGTTCAACACGCGAGGATGGACATTACGAATACTTAGTAATGCCTTTCGGCTTATGTAATGCCCCTGCTGTCTTCCAGAATCTGATGAATGAGGTACTCCGAGAGATGCTTCATTCTTTCGTCATAGTGTACCTTGATGACGTTCTGATCTATTCCCAAGATCTCTCCTCCATCGCCAACACGTCAAACAGGTCTTACAGGCTCTAAGAGACAATCATCTATACGCTAAATTTGAAAAATGTCAGTTTGAGCGCGAGTCGCTTCCGTTCTTGGGATATATTGTTCCTCCTCCTCGTCCGGTTTCCAGATGGACCCAGAGAAGGTGGCGGCCATTGTCAAATGGCCTCGCCCGTCTGGCCTGAAGGCGCTACAGCGATTCCTTGGATTCGCCAATTTTTACAGGCATTTTATACCACATTACTCCCAGAAGGTAGCTCCTCTCACGGCGCTTACCTCGCAAAGGGTTAACGCTCACGATTGGTCCACCACCGCCTGCCTCGGCTGCCTTTGAAGACTTAAAACAAAGCATTCCTAGACGCTTCCTGCCTACGACACCCAGATCCACAACGACCCTTCATCCTGGGGTCGATGCCTCGAATCTGGCTGTTGGAGCGGTGGTCAGTCAACACGATACTTTGGGCAAATTGATGCCATGTTCTTACTTCTCTAAAAAGTTTTCGCCTGCTGAATGGTAACTATGGCTCGGAGACAAAGAACTCTTAGCCATCAAGTTGGCCTTCGAGGAGTGGAGGCAATGGCTGGAGGGGGCTAATCATCCGGTGACAGTGTACACTGATCACAAAATTTATTGTACTTGGCCAAGCTCAACGACTAAAACTCGCGGCAAGCAGATGGTCAACTCTTCTTCAGTCGTTTCAATTTCATCCTCAAGTTTCGACCAGCTGAGAAGAACGTTCGAGCCGATGCTCTATCTCGTACCTATCAGCCGGAAGAAGAGGACGACTCTCCACGAAACCATCCTGGATCCTGCCTGTGTTCAAATAACTACCACTTCCATTGCTTCCTCAAATAAGACTACCGGTTCCTAAGAGGCTTCGGAGGAAAGTCTTGTCTTGGGGCCATGACTCCTTGACCGGGGGACTGCTGGTAGACTAAGAACATTGGATCTTATAAATCGTTTCTATTGGTGGCCTGGTCTTCGACGTGATGTTTCCCTTTACGTGAATTCTTGCCCCACTTGCGCCCTGCAGGAAACCGCTTAATGGCCCTCCGAGAGGGTTTCTACAACCGTTACCTATACCCACGGAACCCTGGACACATATTGCTACTGATTTTATGGTTGGAACTCCCGCCTTCGCAAGGCAAGACTGTGGTATGGGTCACGGTGGACCGCTTCTCTAAAATGGCTCACTTTGTGCCTTTGCCCAAATTACCTTCCGCCACTGAACTGGCTTCTCTGTTCACACACCATGTATTCCGTATTCATGTCTGCCTCAGGACATTGTATCTGACAGAGGCCCTCAATTCACAGCCAGGTATTGGAAAGCCTTATGCAAAAAATTAAGATCCAGCTGAGTTTCTCCTCCGCTTTCCCACCCGCAAAGTAATGGGCAAACCGAACGCATGAATCGTTCATTAAAGTTTTCCTACGAGCGTTCATTAACCACAAACAAGATTAATTGGGTGGAGCTTTTTGCCTGGGCAGAATTCGCCTATAATAATCAAATACATACGGCGACGGGGAAATCCCCTTTTCAAATTGTGTACGGTAAACAGCTCAAACCACCGTTACCTCTACCAGTACCAACCTCCTCACCAGCCTGCTCAATTGAACCGCGGACAATTGAGTAAACTTGGGCCTCTACTCAACACCGACTTCAGAAAGTCGCACGCACTTCTAAACGCTACTATGATCGACACCGAAAACCGCATTCGCTTTTTTCTTCCCAGGCGATCGAGTGTGGCTTAGTACAAAGAACATTCATCTGAGGCAACCTTCCAAGAAGCTCTCACCCAAGTTCTGTGGTCCTTTCCGCGTTGCAGAGAGGGTAGGGCTGGTCTCTTACCGCCTACGACTCCCAACCACTTACGCATTCATGATGTCTTTCACGTCTCCCTCTTAAAACCAGTGATTCTTTCCAGATTCCACCCCAGGCCTCTTGAGGACGCTTCCATCACTACGGATGAGGATCCTACGTTTCAGGTACGAGAGGTCCTGGATGCTCGCTCGCCAACAGACGTTGGGAATATTTGCTAGCCTGGGAAGGTTGTGGAGACGAAGACAATACGTGGGAGCCTGCCCGCAACATCTTGGACAAGACTCTTCTGCAGCAATATCATCTGGACCATCCTGACAGGCCAAGCCCTCTGAAGAGGGGGCGTAAAGGGGGGGGTACTGTTGCAGTCCCGTCGCTAGGCTAGCGAACCGGGTCCTTACCTTTCTCCTGCCTCCCCCGGTCTCGCTGCAATCCGTTGCTCCTGGGGCCTGCAGGGCGCATGGCAGCGTCTCTCTCCACGTGGAGACGCTGCCGAAGGTCGATTCTGACTCCTCCCACTGCCAGGCAACGCGCGCGCGTTGAGCAGGGAGCTCTTAAAGGTCCAGCACCCGGAAGTGCTGAACCGCCCTGTTCCTGACGTCAGACGCTGGCTGGCTATTTAAAACCATCGTCTGACTTCCTTGCTTTGCCTTTGCAACGAGGTCGCTCTCCTGAGTGCTTAGTTGCTTCCCAGCGTTGCTTCCAGCTCTGGTTCCTGCTTGTTCCAGCCGTGCCTTGCTTCCAGCTCTGGTTCCTGCTTGTTCCAGGCCGTGCCTTGCTTCCAGCTCTGGTTCCTGCTTGTTCCAGCCGTGCCTTGCTTCCAGCTCTGGTTCCTGCTTGTTCCAGCCGTGCCTTGCTTCCAGCTCCGGTTCCAGCTTGTTCCAGCCGTGCTTGCTTCCAGCTCCGGTTCCAGCTTGTCCCAGCCGTGCCTTGCTTCCAGGTCAGGTTCTGTTTGGTCCTGCTGTGCCTTGGCTCCAGCTCTGGGCTCCACTTGCTGTCTACATATCCTGACTCCAGCTCCGGTTCCTGATTCTCCTTTGTCGTCAGCCAGCCACGAACCTTGGTCTTCTTCACGATTCTCCTTTGTCTTCAGCCAGCCACGAACCTTGGTCTTCTTCACGATTCTCCTTTGTCTTCAGCCAGCCACGAACCTTGGTCTTCTCTTCACGATTCCTTCTTTGTCTTCAGCAGCCACGAACCTTGGTCTTCTTGACGATTCTCCTTTGTCTTCAGCCAGCCACGAACCTTGGTCCTTCTTCACGATTCTCCTAAGTCCCAGCGACTCGGACCCCTACGGGCTCCTCCTGGGGGGGGTCTCGGGTTTCCAGGGTGAAGACGCCACCTGTCCGCTCCAGCTGAGTGCCGCCTCCCGGCTTATTAACTCCTGTGGACGCTGTCCACCTCAGCCGGCCCAAGGGTCCACTATTGACTTTACTCGTAACATAACACTCAGTTAGTATTAAATACAAACACTCAACTCTTTAAAAGTCTGGAGAACACTCAGTTCTCCAGACTTTTAAAAATAAACACACTACCTACTGCTACCCTTATTGACTGACTAAAAATCACGTCGTAACTGTTTATTCACTGCCTACCTACTGCTACCTTATTGACTGACTAAAAATACAGTCTAACTTGTTTATTCACTGCCTACCTACTGCTACCTTATTGACTGACTAAAAATACAGTCTAACTTGTTTATTCACTGCCTACCTACTGCTACCTTATTGACTGACTATTTAAAAATGCAAACAGTCTAACTTGTTTATTCACTGCCTTTCTGACTATTAAAGGCATAAACACACAAACACACTAAATAATATTCCCAAATAGTTAACTTTGCCCCAATACTTTTAAAAAAGACAATGTCCCAAGCAAAAACTTACTGATTCCTTTCAGCCACCAGCAAGGTGATCCTCTCCTCTCAGTGTTATGGATCTGTTAGGGAGTTAGAAATCTGTTAGGGAGTTAGAAATCTGTTATGGTCTACTCCTGTAGAGGGAGGAGTTAACAATCTTGTTATGCTCCGTAGGCGGAGTTAGTAACGTAGTTAGGATATAGACTACAGAGTTAGCAATCCCACCTCCAAGAACCAAGCAATCTACAAATCCACACTCAACAAGTACAGGAACACCATTTTCAAAACAAAAAAAGACTTTTACGCAAAAAAAATACACCACTTTATATTTGACTCCAGAGCTCTTTTCTCCTACGTCTCCGCCCTCACCAAACCCCCCCTCCATCCTTTCCAGACGACAAAGCGCTTTCCAAAGCAAACGAACTCGCATATTTCTTCGAAGAAAAAATCATCAAACTCACCAAAAAACTTCACATGCCAAACTCTTCCACCACCCCTTTGCAGACTCAGCAGAACACCAGATTGGAATCCTTCGAGAACTCAGCATCACTCAACTCTTTCGAGATGACCACATCACTTGAAGTCACGAACATTCTTAAGAAACTCAAACCCTCCTCGCATCCTCTGGATACTATACCATCAAACATCCTCATATCAATACCCAACTCCATAGCGAAACCCATAGCAGAAATCATTAACTGCTCACTTAATCAAGGTATCGTACCAGATTCCCTCAAACAAGCTATACTGAAACCTCTCTTAAAAAAACCAAATTTGTCTACAGAGGAACCAGCGAATTTCCGTCCCATTGCTAATCTTCCCTTCATCTCAAAGATCCTAGAAAAAATAGTAAATAAACAGCTCACGGACTACCTGGAAGATCACAAAATTCTGGCACCTTCTCAATATGGATTTCGAAAAACACTAAACACAGAAACTCTGCTGATATCCCTCATGGACTCAGCTTTCCTAAGCTCAGAAAAAAGACAACCTCACCTCCTCATTCTCCTCGACCTTTCTGCAGCCTTCGATATGGTCAACCACACTATCTTACTTGACAGATTAGCTGCAATCGGTATTTCAGGCACGGCCCTAGACTGGTTCTGTTCATTTCTCAACAACAGATCTTTCAAAGTGAAAATCAATAACAAAGAATCACAGGCAATCAGCTCTAACACGGGAGTCCCTCAAGGCTCATCTCTCTCCCCTACCCTCTTCAACATTTATCTTCTTCCCCTATGCTTCCTCCTATCCAAACTGAAAATCAAACACATGATTTACGCGGATGACATACAAATCCTCATCCCTATAAGGAAATCCCTTCAACTATCTCTAATGTTCTGGGAACAATGCTTTCAAAAAATTAGCACTCTCCTCACCGAACTCAATCTAGTCATCAACAAGGACAAAACAGAATACCTCATCATCTCACAGGAAGATAACTTCATCCAAAGAGAGATCACACCCATTATAACAGATCAACAACAAAAAGACACCGCTCATCAAAATCCACTTACACCAATCCTAGACAGCCTTAAAAATACATCCCACATAAGAGACTTAGGCGTTCTGCTAGACAATCAGCTGAACCTCAAAAAATTTGTAAACAACACAACCAAAGAATGCTTTTTCAAACTACAAGTACTGAAAAAGCTTAAACCATTACTTCACGCTCACGACTTCCGCCTCGTCCTGCAATCAATTATCCTGACCAAAATTGACTACTGCAACGCGCTACTAATCGGATTACCAGCCTCCACCATCAAACCTCTCCAGATGGTACAGAATTCTGCAGCTAGGGTCCTGACCAACTCTAACAAGAGAGACCACATCACGCCCATTCTTTACAATCTACACTGGCTTCCAATTAAATTCAGAGTCTCCTACAAAGTCCTGACCCTCACTCACAAATACCTAAACAACATAGCACCTATCGATCTCACCCATCAACTCCGTACCTTTAAATCAACAAGACCAATCAGAAAAGCCTACCAAGACACCCTGATCATCCCTCAAACCAAAACTCCACTAAGAAATAGGGCTTTCTCCACAGCAAGTCCTTCACTTTGGAATGCACTACCACCAGAACTCAGACAAGTCACCTGCCACCAATCATTCAAGAAAAAACTGAAAACCTGGCTATTCAGCCAAGCATTTCCATGATTTCTAAGAAGCTGCTTCAACGAACCCTTATTACATCCTCTCCGCTCCAACTATATAACCCCTCCATCCCCCTCCCTCTATTCTTCTCTTCCCCCCTGGATTTAGACATATAAGACTTTCTTATGCCATGTATATTTTGTTCTTATGTTTATGTTTAGCCATGTATTATCTTATGTTTAATTGTTACTCAAAAAGTTATACAATATGTTACTCTAAAAAGTTCTTTGTTATATGTAATTGCCCACAAGCAAGCTTTTCAACTGTTCTCTGTAAACCGATTTGATTTACATATAATGTAAGAAGATCGGTATATAAAAACCATAAATAAATAAATAAATAAATAAATAAATCTGTATCAGCGGAGTGTAGAGAGGGCACTCAGCTGCAGAGGAATGTAAATAGGTGGATCTTTGGGCCGATGGCAGATGACAGCGCCCCCAGGAGGATATCCTGAGAGGGACCACCGGCTAGGCTTGGTTATGGAGACAGACACAGACAGTTCTTTTATTAGACAGGTTAGTAAAACCACCAGAGGTGAGCTGTTGTGCCCGGCAGGGCTGAAGTCCCTCAGGTACTAGAACAGCACTCCCAGGGTTGCTGAGCTGCAGAAAGACTATAAATAGTGAGTAGACAGGGTATGCTGTATTCATAGCCAGAACTAGATGACAAATCTCACATAAGGTCTTAAGGAGGCTCAGTAGCTGGAAAGAGTTAGGCCCTCGAGGAGCGAGTACCTGGCTCCAGGGAAAGCTCTGAGAGAGCGATGGTAACTTACAAATGTCCGTATCTGCGATAGCTTCCAGGCAGTAGAGAATCTTCAGGGTGTCCAGGTACATGGGCCCTCGAGGAGCGAGTACCGGTTCCTATCTGAAATAGAGAAAAGAGAGCGAGGCCCCCGAGGAGCGGGTACCCCTGGTAAGTCCGAAGAGGCAGAGTAGCTTGGACGAATCCGTAGTGAGTCCGAATCAAAGTCCGAATTTGTGTCCGATTCGTAGTCCTTATTCTTGTCCTTGCTAACTTAATCTGTTAGCGAAAGTATGAGACCTTTAATATTGGAAGCGGATGACGTCAACTCAGGGGACGCCCCTGAGTTTCGCGCCCTTGCTGGTACATACATCGGAGCGCGCGCAGGCATCCTAAGTCATCAGGAACATGGCGGATCCTCAGCGTCGTGCCGGTCCGGGTACGCCAGAGAGAGGCGGCATGGAGGACGCCGTGGCAGCAAGCTGTCCATCAGACCCGGAGGGAGTCGCCACAGAGGTAGAGAGGGTGGAGTGAGGGCATAGAGCAGCCACGAACGCAACATGCGGACGTCTTCTCCAAGAAGGCTGTGGACAACCTACCCCCACATCACTCCTTTGACTGTGCAATAAATTTGCTGCCCAACACAGAACCTCCTTGGGGTAGGATTTACCCATTGTCCTTGACTGAAATGCAAGCCATGTCGGAATATATTCATGAAAAATTAGCTAAGGGCTTCATCTGGCCCTCCAAGTCCCCCGCTGGAGCGGGATTTTTTTTCGTGGGAAAGAATGACGGCTCTCTCCAGCCATGCATCGACTACCGTGGCTTAAACGAGATCACTTTGAAAGATTGCTACCCTCTACCCTTAATTTCAGAACTCTTCGACAGACTTCAGGGTGCTAAAATCTTCACCAAATTAGACCTTAGAGGGGCCTACAATTTGGTCTGAATTTGCCAGGGCGATGAATGGAAAACCGCGTTTAACACGCTTGATGGCCATTTTGAATACCTTATGATGCCATTCGGCCTCTGTAATGCTCCAGCGGTTTTTCAGAATATGATGAACGAGGTCTTCAGCGACATGCTCTACCAATGTGTCGTAGTATACCTGGATGACATCTTGGTTCTTTCTCAAGACCTTCAGAGCCATCATCAAGATGTCTGTAGTGCTCTTCAGCATTTGCGGACAACCAGTTGTATGCCAAATTGGAGAAGTGTTCTTTTGAACAAGTATCCATTCCCTTCCTGGGCTATATGGTCTCCAGCCAAGGCTTTCGGATGGATCTTCAAAAATCAAAAAGTATCCACGAGTGGCCTCAACCCATAGGCCTCAAAGCTGAGCGGAGATTTCTCGGCTTCACCAATTACTACAGATCGTGCATTCATCACTATTTTATGCTGACCGCCCCACTTATGACCATGACTCGCAAGGGTGCCAATCCGCTCAGTGGTCACCAGAGGCCATGACCGCCTTCCAGGATCTCAAGGCCGCCTTCCTTCAAGAACCATGCCTTCACCATCCAGACGCCCAACGGCCCTTCATCGTCGAAGTTGACGCCTCTGATGTTGGCGTAGGAGCTGTACTCAGCCAGTATTCGGCCACTCATACCTTATACCCTTGCTCATTCTTCTCTAAACACTTTTCTCCAGCGGAATGTAATTATGCAATTGGGGATAAGGAGTTGCTGGCAATTAAACTGACTTTCGAGGAGTGGTGTCCCTGGCTCGAAGGAGCGCAGCATCAAATTACAGTATATACTGACCACAAGAACCTTGAGTATTTGCACCGTGCTGAATGCCTAAATCATCGACAGGCCCGTTGGGCCCTTTTTTTAACTCAATTTAATTTCCTGTTACGATACCGTCCGGACAATAAAAACTGCCGTGCCGACGCACTCTCCCGATCCTTTGTCACTGAAGATGTCCCCGATGTTCCACGGCACATTATTGATCCAGCTAAAGTCCTCCTCTCTGCCACATTGTTGCAACTGTCCCTTTCCGACGGCTTCACTCCGCCTACCTCTCTTTGTTTGCTCCTCCTCATGCTGCGGATGGACGCCTGGCTGCCGCGGTGTCTGCCTGCCATCCTCTCCGGCATCCCCGGACCGGCTTGGGCGCTGCCTCCCGCCATGCTCCACTTGTACCATAGGGCGTGCTCACCAGCCCTTCTTCTTATTTCCTACTTGGCGCGAACCTCCGGGGCGTCCCCCGTGATGACGTCATGATGCCCGGATATTTAAAGCCTAAAATGTTTGCTAGCCTTTGAGTTAGCAAGGTTTTTCCTATGGGGAATCCTACGGATGGGATTCGCTCTCCGTACCCAGCTACTCTGCCTCTCCAATCTCTATTGGACTCTCTATCGCTAACGGGGTACCCGCTCCTCGGTGGCCTCACATGCTTTCCAGGTCGCTATCAGGAAACCGGTACTCGCTCCTCGAGGGACCATGTTCCCTGACTCGCTGCCTACTCCTAACTTCTCTTCTGCCTGGAAGGATTCACTAATCTTCAACATCAGTGATTACTATCATCTTCACCTCAGAGCTGTTCCCTGGAACCAGGCACTCGCTCCTCGAAGGCCTGCCTCCGTTCCAGCCCCAGTGCCATCTCCGTGGAACTGCTGCGTGAGTACATCATCTGCAAGCCTCCCAGCTCTCAGGGTTCAGATACTAACTCCTCGAGGGTCTGCTCTCCCTATCCTGGGGATCTTCATATGGTGGTCTTGTATATTCTGCACTGTACTCATTCTCTCAGTTCTTTCCACTACAGCACTGCTACCAGAGGAGTCGCTGTTCTAGCGCCTGAGGGATATCAGCCCTGCCGGGGAATTCCAGCTGCTCACTACTGCCACCTCTGGTGGCTTCCTTACACAGTCTAATAAAAGATCAAACTCTGTGTTTGTGTGTCCTGAGCTAAGCCTGACCTATGGCCCCTCATGGGACTTCCCCCTGTGGGCGTGGTCAGCTGCCACAGTGTCCAAGGGTCCACCCAAACCTCACAGTTTACAACAGATTGCTAACTCCATGGATCTGGCACAGCTCTATGCCTTGCGGGTCATCCCTGGCATGGCCCTTCGCAGAGCTGAACAACAAGACACATAGGAGAAACTCACTCCAGCGTTTTATCAGCTAGAAGCTCAGAAGACGCAAGGTGCCACTTCCAGTAATGAAGGTCAGCTACCTGAAGTAACTATAAAGACTATGGTACCTCTGGCTGCTCCAGTTTGTTTCTCGGGAGAGATTCAAAGGATTAGAGGTTTCCTAAACCAATGCTGCATGCATTTTGCATTACAGCCTGCACACTTCCCCACAGCCTATGTCAAGACTACTTATATTCTATCTTATCTTGATGGAAGGGCTTTTTCTTGGGCTCAACGCTGTGGGAGCGCAAGGATCCAATCCTGCAGGATATTGAGGGATTTATAGAATTATTTAAATCCGTTTTTGATGATCCTGCTCGAGTGACTGTAGCTGGTTCTGACCTGGTGGACCTGAAGCAAGGTAACCGACCACTGGCTGATTTTGCAATAGAGTTCTAAACTCTTGCTACAGAATTATGCTGGGAACCTAGATGCCTGAAAACTCTTCTTCGGAGGTCTGAATACCCGCTTGAAGGACGAGCTTGCCGCTCGAGAGACACCTGACTCGCTGGATGAGCTAGTGGTTTTGGCTACTAGAATCGACCACCAGCTTCATGATAAGGTGAAAGAACTCAAGCCTACTAAAGGATTGGTTCAGAAGGAGACTCGTGCTAAACTTGCACTTCGGGTGGTTCCAGCAGCTCCTGCTGCCAGTGGAGAAGAACCAATGTAACTCGGTCGCAGTCATTTGACTTCAAAAGAGAGAAGACTTCGGAAGAGGCATGGCCTATGTATGTACTGTGGACAAGCTGGTCACGACGTCCCAACATGCCCTATTCATCCGGAAAACGGACGGGCCTAAGTTTTGCAGGAGGACTGTTCTTAGGCCTTACTACGCCTTCTCCTCCACTCTCTCTACCAGTCTCCTTGACTTGCGAACCATCTACAATTCAAACTCTTGCCCTTGTGGATTCGGGGGCAGGAGGCAACTTTATACTTCAACGCCTAGTGGAACATTTGAGGATTCCCCTCATTACTTTAGAAGCTCCACTACTCTTGTCTTCCATCCATGGAGAGCCTTTGCCCGGTGATGTGACTTGTCGTACTGAACCAGTGACTCTTCGCATTGAAGCCCTCCATATGGAGACAATCCCCTTCTTTGTGTTAGAGAAGGCCATGCACCCTATCATTCTGAGGTTACCCTGGTTGCAGATGCATCAGCCTCAATTTGACTGGTCCTCCTTGGAACTCTCCCGCTGGGGCCCAGGGTGTCATGGCAGAATCCTCAAGGGAGTCTCTCCTGCTCCCTGCATGCCTACAACTCCAGTGATGGCAGGACTGCCACCTCAGTACTCATCATTCAATGATGTGTTTTCCAAAGAAGCTGCTGACATCCTCCCTCTACTCAGATCTTATGACTGTGCCATTCGGCTGAAACCAAATACTGAACTTCCTAAAGGACGTGTCTATCCTCTCTCTGCAATAGAGAACAAGGCTATGTCCGAGTACATTGAGGAGAATTTACAGAAAGGTTTCATTAGACCTTCGAAGTCGCCAGCCGGCGCAGGATTCTTCTTTGTGGGGAAGAAGGATGGAACTTTATGTCCTTGTATCGATTACCGAGGTCTGAATGAGATTACAATTAAAGACCGATATCCCCTGCCTCTAATCTCAGAGCTGTTTCACCGGCTTCAAAGGGCGAAGATATTTTCAAAACTTGACCTGAAGGGGGCCTACAACTTATTCCAGATTCGCAGTGGCGACGAGTGGAAAACGGCTTTCAACACTCGAGACTGTCATTTTGAGTACTTAGTAATGCCCTTCGGCCTGTGCAATGCACCTGCTGTGTTCCAGAACATGATGAATGACATTCTGCAGGATTTGTTGTACAAGAGTGTCGTGGTGTACCTAGATGACATCCTGATATTTTCTCAGAATTTGTCTACGCATCTAGAAGACGTCAAGCAAGTTCTACTAAGACTCCGAGAACACCGACTCTACGCCAAACTATCCAAGTGCGAATTCCATAAAGACTCCATGCCTTTTCTTGGCTACATTGTGTCTAAAGATGGCTTCCAGATGGATCCCCCAAAATTAGAAAGTATCAGGAATTGGTCCCAACCTACCAGCCTGAAGGCCCTGAGATGATTTCTGGGGTTCACCAACTATTATAGAAGCTTCATAAAGAACTACTCTTCTTTAACCGTGCCCTTGACTGCCATGACCCGGAAAGGGGCCAATGCTTCTAAATGGTCTGTGGAGGCCCTTTCCGCGTTTGAAGATTTAAAGACTGCCTTTTCCACGGAAACATGCCTACGTCATCCGGACCCCAACAAGCCATTCATCGTAGTGGTCGATGCCTCTGATGTTGGTGTGGGGGCTGTTCTAAGCCAGACTGGAGATTCCAAGTCCTTACGTCCCTGCTCTTTCTTCTCACGATGTTTCTCTCCGGCAGAGAAGAATTATGGGATTGGTGACAAAGAGCTCCTGGCTATTAAGTTGGCATTCGAGGAATGGCAGCCTTGGCTCGAAGGTGCTCAACATCAAATTACCGTGTTTACGGACCATAAGAATCTAGAGTATCTCCACCATGCACAACGTCTTAATCACAGACAAGCTAGATGGTCCTTATTTTTCAACCGCTTTGACTTCGTGCTCAAATATCACCCCGGAGACAAGAATACCAGAGCTGATGCCCTTTCACTCTCCTTTCTCTCGGAGGATATTCCAGAGGAGCCGCAGAACATAATCGACCACAAGAAAGTCATCTTGGCGGCTACTCATTCTGTGCCTGCTGGTAAAACTATCATGCCAAAGCATCTCAGAAAGAAAGTGCTCCATTGGGCACATGATTCCAAGCTGGCTGGCCATCCTGGTCAACGCCATACCCTGCTAAAGCTACAGAAGTATTATTGGTGGCCAACTATCAAGGAACACACTCTCTCCTATGTGGCATCATGTACCAACTGTGCCAAGCACAAACCTACTTCTGGCCAACCGCGGGAATTGCTGCAACCGCTTCCAGCTCCGGAACAGCCCTGGACGCATATTGCTACTGATTTTGAGTTGATCTTCTCCCTTTTTAGAGGTAAGAATACCATCTGGGACACAGTCGACCGCTTCAACATGATGGCCCATTTTGTGGCACTACCTGGCTTGCCCTCAGCCTCGGAACTTGCGAAGCTCTTCATAATTCATATCTTTTGTCTCCATGGCCTACCGAAGTACATAGTCTTGGATCGAGGATCACAGTTCACGGCAAGATTCTGGAAGGCCCTGTGCAAACTCTTCGATATCTCTCTAGATCAGAGCTTTCCAAAGTGTGTGTCGCGACACTTTGGTGTGTCGCCTGAGGTGTGCCGGTGTGTCGCGCAAGCCCTGGTGCACGTGACACACCAGCAAGTGGGAGGCAATGCAGCCGCCAGTGGAGCTCATCCCACTGGCGGCTGAGCAGTAAAATATCGCTGGCAGGAAGATCGGCAAGGCCGTGGTGGAGCTCACCTCACCACGGCCCGAAGAAGAAAAAGGTCACGTCGAGACGTGCAGGTGCTCCTCCTCCTTCCTGCCCATGCGGCCCCGGAAGAAAAATGTTGCCGGAGCCGCACGGGCAGAAAGGGGGAGGAGCGTCAGCCGCGTCCAGAAGAGGAGCCGCGTTGTTGCAGCGAGCTAAGAAGAGGAGGAGGCCCGGTAGCAGGGTCGTCGCCGCGATCGCCCGAGAAGATCAGGGCCGCTGCAGAGCCCATCCTGCAGCGACCCGTGAAGAGGAGGCCCAGAGGTAAGAGAGCGGCTGAGGGCCCGTAGAGTGCGTGTGTGAGGTGAGTTGAGCGATTGTGTGCGTCTGTGAGCTGAGTTGAGAGATTCTGTGTGGGAGTGAGGACCTGAATGTTTGCAGAGACAGCATGTGAGAGAGCCTGTGTGTGTGTGTGTGTGTGAGAGAGACAGCATGTGACAGTGAGAGCCTGTGTGTATGAATGATTGTATGAGAGAGAGCATGTGACAGTGAGAGCCTGTGCTTGAGCAAGACAACATGTGGGTGTGAGAGAGAGCCTGGGTGTGTGAGAGTCAGACAGCATGTGCAAGAAAGAGACTGTATGAATGATTGTATGAGAGAGAGCCTGTGAGTGTGTGAGAGAGAGAAAGTATGTGAGAATGAGAACCTGACTGAATGTTTGAGGGAAGAAGATAGATGGAGAGAAAAGAAATAGAAAAAAAGACAATATGAAAGGAATTGGCAAAAAAATAAGAAAGGGGAGGTGGAACAAAAAAGCCTGTGACCAGCCGATTAGAAAACTAAGATCAGACAGCAAAGGTAAAAAAAAAGAAATAAATTACTTTTTACTGATTGGCACATGTAATCTTTGGTAATGTGCAAGAGTAGCACTTTCTCTATGCTGATTTCACAATGTACGAGATCAACATAGAGGAAGTGGAAACCCACGGGTCCTGCACAGAGGAGGCAGCAGAATGGGCTTCAGTGCCAATAGCAGCAATCAGCGCCTCCCCAATAGCCATGCGGCAGCAGTGACAGTGGCAGCAGAGGAATGAGAGAGGCTCCGAGGTTGCTGGCAAAAGAAAGAGAGGGGGTTTGCCTTTAGTGTGTGCCTGTCTGAGGGTGTGTCTGTGTATGAGAATGTATGGGTGTCTTCCTGGGGTTTGTATGTGTGAGAATAGGTGCCGGCCTGTGTGTGGTGTATGTGTGTGTGAGAATGAATTGGTGCCTGCCTGGGGGTCTGTGTGTGTGAGAATGAATGTGTGCATGCCTGAGGGAGTGGTGTGAGAATGAATGGGAGCCTGCCTGGGGGTCAGTTTCAGTGTGTGAGAATGACTGGGAGCTTGCCTGGGTGTGTGTGTTTGTGTGTATGTGAGGGAGCCAGACAGAGTATGTATGAGAAAATCCAGGGGAGTAAGAGTTTGTGTGGGGGTGTGTGTGTGGAGGAAGAGAGAGTGTCTTAGAGCTTGAGAGTGTGTCAGTGTCTGTGAGAGCGAGAGGTTATGGTGGGTATAAGAGCATGAATGTGTATGTATGTGACAGTATATGTGTGAGAGAGAATGGAAATGTGAGTATGTGTGAGAGAGAGAGGATAACCTCCTAATCCTTGACAATATCAGGGTGACTGGAAATCAAGAGCTCCCACGTATGGACAGCAGGGGCTTTTTAAAATCCTTATTAGTTTTAATTATTGGGTGTTATTTGATATATGTGCTGTTTTGAAATATTTTATTGGTGTTTAGGAAATTGTAAAAAATGTATGTGATTTTAATGAATAGAAATTCTATTTATCAGTAGTTTTAAAATATTCTTTTATTAGTATGGTTTTACTATTATAACTGATGCTTTATGTTTCTTGATTTTATTTGTTTTATGAGGAATGATGGTTCTGTTTTTCCATTATTAATACACAGAGTCTGGCTTCTTGGGGTTTCCATTTCAGTTTTTGTCTAATTTGTGCTCCTTTATTTTGCATTCTGTATTTGGTGAGGGTCTGTCTCTGCTCTCTGTGTGTGACCATGATGAGAAATTCGCTAGCATAGGGATCTATAGCAATCGGGTTTGTTTTGTTTCCTCAGTAGGTGGTGTATTGGTATTCTAGGACCCAGTATAATATTTACCCTTGCTTTTTCACAGGTAGGGTTATTGTTGTTAGAGTCCTTGGTGTTATTACTGTTATGTTATGATGGGATTGCAGTATAGATTTTGAGTGTCTTTTTTTTTTTGCGAGGTTTTATTTTCGTTCACAATGTGCCTGGCAGTGGAAGGTGTTTGTGCTGTTGTTACTGTGAGGTGACACCAGAATTTGAAAACATCTTTTAGTATGATGAGCTGTAAGGGAAACATTCAAGCTCCATTGTTTGGGGGAATTTCAGTGGATGCACAGAGTTACAGAACTGGAGGTGCAG
Organism: Rhinatrema bivittatum; assembly: GCF_901001135.1. Taxonomy (NCBI): domain Eukaryota; kingdom Metazoa; phylum Chordata; class Amphibia; order Gymnophiona; family Rhinatrematidae; genus Rhinatrema; species Rhinatrema bivittatum. The sequence continues at coordinate 377,752,744 of NC_042616.1, forward strand.
GATTTATATTGACATTCTGTCCCTTCCTATAAATTCCAGTCTTCACTCTCATAGCCATATAGAATTAGTTGAATGAGGCTATCAAATAATTTTATAGTGTGAAACTGGCCAGCTTTTTAAAATTACGCAGAAGACCCTTTGGATTTTCTTATTAACACCAAATATTCAAATCTGTGTTCATCCCATCAAGCTCATATATCTCATTAAAGAGGTAAATTGAATAACACAATAACTTTGTTTTATTATTGTTACTCATAAATTATAACAATAACATTAATCTTGGAATATTATATATTTTTAATATAAATGAAAGATTTTCACAAGATAGGGTGTGTCGTGAAACATTTTATTATGTATATATTTAAGGAAACATACATAAATTGTCGAAATACATTTTGTTCGTTTAACCTTTAACCTCTGGTTTGCTAGTAGACTGAATTACTGTGTCCCGAAATTATGTTTGTCTAAAAAGTGTGTCACCAACATGAAAAGTTTGGAAAGCTCTGCTCTAGATTATACATCTGCCTATCATCCTCAATCTAATGGCCAAACAGAACAGATGAATACAACCCTGAAACAGTTCATTCGGGCCTATGTGAGTTGCCGTCAAAATAATTCGGCCGAACTGTTACCATGGGCTGAAATCGCCATTAACTCTCATACAGCAACATCAACTGGATTAACACCATTTGAAGTGGTATATGGACGTTCTCCATCTCCACCACTTCCACTGAAGCTCTCAGTGACGTCCCCAGCAGTTCAATCCATTGCTGAAGAAATCCATCATTTATGGACTCAGATGAAAGCAATGCTGAGTGATCGAGCCAAAAGGTTTTACGATGCTCATCATTCCAAAGCGCCTGTCTTTCAACCTGGTGACAAAGTCTGGCTATTCACTAAGCACCTTAGACTGAAGTTACCCTCCTCTCAATTTGCTCCTCGCTACGTTGGACCGTTCCCTATCCTCCGATGTCTTGGCAATGTTACCTACAGTCTGAAGTTACCACCTGGGTTGAACATCCACAACGCTTTTCATGTTTCACTTCTGAAACCACTCATCAGTGAATTCTCTTCCAAAACTCAGGAACCATCTCCTATTAATGCAAAAGCTGACCTACAATACAAGGTCGAAGCCATTCTTGATGTCCGCAAATGAGGCAAAACCTGGGAATACCTTCCCTTTTGGGAAGGTTTCAGCCCCGAATGTTATGGGAGTCTCAGTTTAGTGGACCCTCCTGTAGGTTGTTTCAAAACGGAAATCCAGACAGCTTGCACCTCCAGCAGGTCATAAACAGGCAAGAACAGTCCAGAACAAATTTTTTTCGGAGCAGGTTGATGATTCCCCTACCGAACCAGTAAGGACCTCGAGGTACTACTGTTGTTAATACTGCAACTGCTGGGCCACCTCTGACAGGTCCAAGGGGACAGGCACATCTGCTGAGTCCATGGCCTTGCAATCTGTTATGGGAGTCTCAGTTTAGTGGACCCTTGGGCCGACCTGCAGGAGACTGGGAAAGGGGTTCAATGTCTCTGGTACACCGCAGGCCAGGAGGCAGATGTTCAGGCAGGACGTAGTGGTGCTCTTCACTCTGGAAGTTTGTGCTCTCCCGGGAGGAACCTGTAGGAGCCCAGCCACTGGGACTTAGGTGAGGGTTCACCCTTGGAAGCAGAAGCCCCCCTCGGGAGGAGCCCGGCCGCTGGGACTTAGGCGGGTAGATGATCTTGAGACTGGAGCGGGCAGGCTGATGAGCAGGACTGGGAACTAGAACCAGACTAGAACAGTAGACAGGAACTGTAAAAGACTCAGGTACTGGAACCAGGCAGGAACTGTAACAAGACTTGGGTACTGGAACCTGGCAGGAACTGTAGCAAGACTCGGGTACTGGAACCAGGCAGGAACTGTAACAAGACTCGGGTACTGGAACTAGGCAGGAACTGTAGCAAGACTCGGGTACTGGAACCAGGCAGGAACTGTAGCTAGACTCGGGTACTGGAACCAGGCAGGAACTGTAGTAAGACTCGGGTACTGGAACCAGGCAGGAACTGTAGCTAGACTCGGGTACTGGAACCAGGCAGGAACTGTAGTAAGACTCGGGTACTGGAACCAGGCGGGAACTGTAGCTGGCAAGCAGGAACCAAGCAGGCACTGTAGCTGGCAAGCAGGAATGGAGCGAGTTCCAAAGGCAGCTCACTCCGGGGCATGGAGCAACAGGGAACCGGATGGTAGGCCCGTTGCAAGGCAAAGCCAGAATGAAGTTGAAGTCCTTTTATAGGGCTGCAGACCGGCGACTCCCTGGGAAGAGTTTGGCAGGCCCACACCTAGCTGGCCCTATAACTACAGAGAAGTGCTGCGGGCCAGCCCCTAGGGAGAAGGGCGTGGCTCAAACCAGGATGTTCATGCAAACACAAGCAGCTTCGGGCAGGCCCCAAGGACATCGAGGCCTCCCAGGCCCTGGAGCAAATCCTGGATAGTTCGCTGGCGAGACCCTGGTTCCGGAGCGGCCTCCAGGTAGAGGTAAGGAGCCTCCCGTATCACCGCTACAAGAGGGTTCATATCACCGAAGATAATGCTTGGGAGCCGCTGGCTAATATCCTTGACAAAGAGATGCTCCATCAGTTTCATCTCTCGCATCCTTGGAAACCAAAACCTGGTACCCACAGAGGAGACCGCCCTTTGAAGGGGGGTACTGTTGCAACTCTCCCTTTCTGACGGCTTCACTCCACCTACCTCTCTTTGTTTGCTCCTCCTCATGCTGTGGATGGACGCCTGGCTGCCGCGGTGTCTGCCTGTCATCCTCTCCGGCGTCCCTGGACCGGCTTGGGCGCAGCCTCCCGCTATGCTCCGCTTGTACCATAGGGCACGCCCGCTGCGCAGCCCTTCTTCTTATTTCCTACTTGGTGCGAACCTCTGGGGCGTCCCCCCATGATGACGTCATGATGCCCGGATATTTAAAGCCTACAATGTTTGCTAGCCTTTGAGTTAGCAAGCGTTATCCTACGGGAATCCTTCGGATGGGATTCGCTCTCCGTACCCAGCTACTCTGCCTCTCCAACCTCTATTGGACTCTCTATCGCTAACGGGGTACCCGCTCCTCGGGGGCCTCACTAGCTTTCCAGGTTGCTATCAGGAAACCGGTACTCGCTCCTCTAGGGCCCATGTTCCTTGACTCGCTGCCTATTCCTACCTTCTCTTCTGCCTGGAAGGATTCGCTTATCTTCAACATCAGAGAGTACTATCATCTTTACCTCAGAGCTGTTCCCTGGAACCAGGCACTCGCTCCTCGAGGGTCTGCCTCCATTCCAGCCCCAGTGCCATCGCCATGGAACTGCTGCGTGAGTACATCATCTGCAAACCTCCCAGCTCTCAGGGTTCAGATACTCACTCCTCAAGGGTCTGCTCTCCCTACCCTGGGGATCTCCATAAGGGGGTCTTGTATATTCTCCACTGTACTCATTCTCTCAGTTTTTTCCACTACAGCACTGCTACTGGAGGAGTTGCTGTTCCAGCGCCTGAGGGATACCAGCCCTGCCGGGCTATTCCAGCTGCTCACTACTGCCACCTCTGGTGGCTTCCTTATACAGTCTAATAAAAGATCAAACTCTGTGTTTGTGTGTCCTGAGCTAAGCCTGACCTCTGGCCCCTCACGGGACTTCCCCCCATGGGTGTGGTAAGCTGCCACAGTATCCAAGGGTCCCCCCAAACCTCAAAGTTTACAACACATGTTTACTGTGCCGCCTGGGAAAACGGTAGTTCCCCGACAACTCCGATGAAAGATACTCCGCTGGGCCCATAACTCCTCAACTGCAGGCCACCCAGGACAGTCTAGAACCTTTTCCACTCTCCAACGGTTCTATTGGTGGCCCAGCATGAAGAAAGACACACAAACCTATGTTGAGTCTTGTCCCACTTGCACTCGTCATAAGCCTCCAGTGGGTCATTCTTGGGGTCTCCTGCAACCACTTCCCGTGCCCAGAGAGCCATGGACACACATAGCCACAGATTTCATTGTGGACCTTCCTCCTTCAAGTGGGAATAATACAACTGGGTCACCGTGGACCGATTTTCGAAAATGGCTCACTTTGTGGCACTAACTGGTCTTCCCTCGGCTCCGGAGCTAGCAAATTTGTTCATCCGCCACATATTGATGTGACATTTTCACGAATGCCGGTATAGAAATAATCTAAATAAATCTAAATAATATTCCGCCTCCATGGTCTCCCTAGGCATATTCTCTCTGTTCAGGGAGTACAATTCACCGCCCGGTTTTGGAAATCCCTCTGCAAAAAGTTTGACATCGCATTGGATCTCACTTCGGCTTAACAACCCCCAAGCCAATGGTCAGACAGAAAGAACAAAGAGGACCCTAACACAGTTCCTTCGAACCTATGTAAATTCACAGCAGAATGATTGGTCCGACCTTTTGCCATGGGCAGAGTTTGCTCTGAATTCACACCAGACCACATCCATCAGGTCATCACCCTTTCAGGTGGTCTACGGATGCCAGCCGCTGCCTCCTCTCCTGCTTTCAGTGCTGTCCCCAGCGGCGCAGACTATCGCATAGGAATTGCATCGACTCTGGGTCAAAACTAAACGACTCCTTCAGCAAGCTGCCCAAAGATCCAAAAAGTTCTACGATGCTAATCATCGAGAAGCTTCGCAATTTAACCCAGGAGACAAAGTGTGGCTCAGCACTCGCTTTATTTGACTTAAAATGCCTTCTGCCCGCTTCACCCCAGATATATTGGGCCTTTTCCCGTACTGCGCTGGCTTGGCCCTGTTACCTACAGCCTTCAACTGCCTTCATCTCTTAAAATTCACAGTGCTTTCCATATCTGGCTACTGAAACCTCTGGTACTGTTCGACTTCTCAAAAAAACCACCTGAGCTGTTGCGATCCCCCCTGCTGCTGCACTGCAGACCTCCTGCAGTGCAGCAGCAGGGGGGATCGCAGCTTACCTTCCTCCAGAGGCCGCTCTGAAGCCTGGGCCTCGCCTGCGCATCATCCAGGACTTGTTCCAGGGCCTGAGAGGCCTAGCTGTGCCGGTGGCTTGCAGCCTCAGTGTTTGGACTTCCTGTTGGGCGACGCCCTTCCCTAGGGGCTGGCCCGCAGCTCTCTACCCTAGTTATAGGACCAGCGGTGGGCGGTCCTGGCAAGCTCCTCCCAGGGAGTTGCCTTCTACCTCCAGTATTTAAGGACTTTCTGTTCACTGTGTCTTGGCCTTGGATCTGAGCATTACAGTCGCCTGTAACCTAGCCGATCCAGGTCCTCCATGTTTGATGGCGCCTTGTCCTGTCTCTGCTTGATGTTCCTGATGTCCAGTGTCTCTGCCTTGATGTCTGTCTCTGACCCTGCCTAGATGTTTGTTCCTGTGCCTGCCAGCCGTAAGGGCTTTGGATGTGAGTTTCCCAGCATCGGAGTCCTGTTCGCCTGGGTCTTCCCCGCGCCCTCCTTCTCAGCGTGGTCCGCGACCAGCCTCCCAGGGCTGTGTAGGGCGCGTCTGGGACAGGGTGGTCCGTGACTCAGTCCCACGGGTGGGCTGAGTAGGGCGCCCTGATGGACAGTGCAATGTTCCCGTCCAGCCTTGTCTACAGTGTCTGCTTCAGCCCGTACCCTGATGTCTTCCTCTGCCAGCTGAGGGGGCTTCGGATGTGAGTATCCCAGCATTGGAGTTCCTACTTGCCTGGATCCTTCTAGTGTCTCGCTTCAGCCCTTGCCCTGATGTCTCCGTCTGCTTCAGCCTGCTTCTGCCCTGTCTGATGTCGTCTGTTTAAGGACTCTGTCTGCCCTCGCCTCTGTCCGGCCTGCTGCCCATTGCCGTTCCCTGTGGCAGGTCCGAAAGGGCCGGGAACAGTCGGAGGACCGTTCATTAGTCAACTTCCCCGTGTTGGCTACCATGGGCATGCAGGTCCAGCGGAGGGCCGGACTTCCTGCTTCTGTTCCTGCCTGCCTGGCTCACCATGCCGGCTCAGCTCACCTCCCACGGTGTGGCCTTGGGCTCCTCCTGGGGTCCTGCCGTGGCCCAAGGGCTCACCACCCACCCGAGACGACCGCGCCCGCGCGCGCTCGTAACATGAGCTCCAACCTCTGTCATCAGAAGCGGCCGTTACCTATCAAGTGCAAGATGTCTTGGATGTCAGAAAGTGTGGAAAGAGGTGGGAATATCTCCTCTAGTGGGAGGGCTTTGGGCCTGAAGAAAACAGCTGGGAGCATGCGGCCAACATTCTTGACAAGGATCTAATCAGGTAGTTCCATGTCGCACATCCTAGAAAACCCAAACCCCCGGGGGGGGGGGGGGCCTTAAAAGAGGGGGTACTGTATCAGACGGCTGCGACCGCTATTACTCACTTTGCGTGCTGCTATCCTCTCTCCTTTGGGAATACTCGCAGCTGTGGCTAGCCGCTTCCGACACACATGGCTGTTCCAGGACTCCCCAGGGTGGCGAGGACACCGCCAACCGCCATGTCTCTCCCGGGCCTTCCTAGGCACGAGCGCACTACATCCCTCCTTTAAGGATGCCAGGGCGGGAACCTTAGGGGCGTCTTCTCTTGATGACATCACTAGCCCTGGGCTCTTAAACACCATTGGGGCCTGGCTCTAATCGACTTGGCTTTGAGTTCCTTCCTTGCTGTATCCTGCTGATCTCTCTACGGACGCTGGTTCCTGGCTCCTGCTGCTCCTAGCATGAGTCACTCTCAGGTACCCGCTCTCGGGGGCCCTGCTCCTGTCTCTGGCTATCTGCTCCTCGGAGGGCCCTGCACCTCAGATGCTGTCTACCATCTCCCCCGCTTCTCGGGATTGCTCCCGGAACTACTCTACTCGTGGAGACTCAACATTGGTGTACCCTGCTCTGTGGGCCATTGCCATTCTACTCTCCCTCGTGGAGACTCAGCGTGGTGTACCCCGCTCTGCGGACCATTGCCTCACTACTCTGCTTCATGGAGACCCAACGTAGGTGTACCCCGCCCTGTGGGCCACTGCCTCACTACTCTGCTTCGTGGAGACTTAGCGCTGATGAACCCCGCTCTGCGGGCCATTGCCTGTGCTTGTGACTGAACCAAGCTCCCCGCTTCTCGGGGTAGCGCGTTGTATACCTTGACTGTGCCGTGCTTCCCCGCTCCTCGGGGCAGTGCCTTGTGTATTCCTGTGACTACACCTCGCTCCCCGCTCCTCGAGGTAGTGTCCAGCTTTATCTCAGAGACTGTAGCGCACTCCCCTGCTCCTCAGGAAAGTGTAATCCCTCACTGCCAGAGACCCCTGGGCTTCCCTGCTCCTCGGGTAAGCCTACTTCATTCCTCCCGTGCTGACTCTCTCTGTAGCTCCGCCCCCTGGGGGGGTCACTCCCTCAGCACTCCTCCATACCCTGCCTGCATTCCCTGCTCCTCGGGGCCTGTTCAGCACTTCACCACTAGGAGGATCTATTCTGGCAATCGTATCCACACCCCAGTCTCCTGCTCTCCCTGTACTCTCTGGGCTGTGTCTTCTATCGCTGCAGACCTTGCTTCCTGACGATGAAGATCAGTGGGATTCCTCCCCGTGGGTGGTACCATCTCTCACCTCGGGCCAAGGGCCCATTAACCCACGAATCCTAACACATTGAAGTCAGGCTAACTGGTCTGTAGTTTCCCGGATCGCTCCTGGAGCCCTTTTTAAATATTGGTGTTACATTAGCCACCCTCCAGTCTTTAGGTACAATGGATGATTTTAATGATAAGTTACAAATTTTTACTAATAGGTCTGAGATTTCATTTCTTAGTTCCTTCAGAACCCTGGGGTATATACCATCTGGTCCAGGTGATTTACTACTCTTCAGTTTGTCAATCAGGCCTAACACATCTTCTAGGTTCACCGTGATTTGGTTCAGTCCATCTGAAAACTCATGAGAACCTTCTCTGGTACGGGTAGCTCCCCAACATCCTCTTCAGTAAACACCGAAGCAAAGAAATCATTTAATCTTTCCACGATGGCCTTATCTTCTCTACGTGCCCCTTTAACCCCTCGACCATCTAATGGTCCAACTGACTCCCTCACAGGCTTTCTGCTTCGGATATATTTTAAAAAGGTTTTACTGTGAGCTTTTGCCTCTACGGCCAACTTCTTTTCGAATTCTCTCTTAGCCTGTCTTATCAATGTTTTACATTTAACTTGCCAACGCTTATGCATTATCCTATTTTCTTCTGTTGGATCCTTCTTCCAATTTTTGAATGAAGATCTTTTGGCTAAAATAGCTTCTTTCACCTCCCCTTTTAACCATGCCGGTGTTCGTTTTGCCTTCTTTCCACCTTTCTTAATGTGTGGAATACATCTGGACTGTGCTTCTAGGATGGTATTTTTTAACAATGACCATGCCTCTTGCACACTTTTTACCTTTGTAGCTGCTCCTTTCAGTTTTTTCTAACTATTTTTCCCATTTTATCAGTTTTCCTTTTGAAGGTTTAGTACGAGAGCAGGAAAATTGGTTCTTACCTGCTAATTTTTGTTCCTGTAATACCACAGATCAGTCCAGATCAGTGGGTTATGCAGTCCCACCAGCAGATGGAGTCAGAGAGGAAAGCTTCGAACCACTGGTATTCCGAGTGTGCCACATACAGCTCATCCGTATTTATGGATACCCAAGCAAAGTATAATTTACAAAAAAACAAAATACATAAGAACATAAGAACATACCATACTGGGTCAGACCAAGCCCAGCATCCTGTTTCCAACAGTGGCCAATCCAGGCCATAAGAACCTGGCAAGTACCCCAAAAACTAAGTCTATTCCATGTTACAGTTGCTAGTAATAGCGGTGGTTATTATCTAAGTCAACTTAATTAATAGCAGGTAATGGACTTCTCCTCCAAGAACATATCCAATCCTTTTTTAAACACAGCTATACCAACTGAACTAACCATATCTTCTGGCAACAAATTCCAGAGTTTAATTGTGCGTGAGTGAAAAAGAACTTTCTCTGATTAGTTTTAAATGTGCCACATGCTAACTTCATGGAGTGCTCCCTAGTCTTTCTATTATCTGAAAGAGTAAAAAACCGATTCACATCTACCCGTTCTAGACCTCTCATGATTTTAAACACCTCTATCATATCCCCCCTCAGCCGTCTCTTCTCCAAGCTGAAAAGTCCTAACCTCTTTAGTCTTTCCTCATAGGGGAGCTGTTCCATTCCCCTTATCATTTTGGTAGCCCTTCTCTGTACCTTCTCCATCGCAATTATATCTTTTTTGAGATGCAGCGACCAGAATTGTACACAGTATTCAAGGTGCGGTCTCACCATGGAGCGATACAGAGGCATTATAACATTTTCCGTTTTATTCATCATTCCCTTTCTAATAATTCCCAACATTCTGTTTGCTTTTTTGACTGCCGCAGCACACTGAACCAACGATTTCAATGTGTTATCCACAATGATGCCTAGATCTCTTTCTTGGGTAGTAGCACCTAATATGGAACCTAAAATTGTGTAACTATAGCAAGGGTTATTTTTCCCTATATGCATCACCTTGCACTTATCCACATTAAATTTAATCTGCCAAAAAAATTTTTTTTAATAAAAATAAAATAAATTTTGATGCCCAATTTTCCAGCCTCAGAAGGTCTTCCTGCAATTTATCACAATCTGCTCTTGATTTAACTACTCTGAACAGTTTTGTATCATCCGTAAATTTGATTACCTCACTTGTCGTATTTCTTTCCAGATCATTTATAAATATATTGAAAAGTAAGGGTCCCAATTCAGATCCCTGAGCCACTCCACTGCCCACTCCTTTCCACTGAGAAAATTCTCCATTTAATCCTACTCTCTGTTTCCTGTCTTTTAGCTAGTTTGTAATCCACGAAAGGACATCGCCACCTATCCCATGACTTTTTATTTTTCCTAGAAGCCTCTCATGAGGAACTTTATCAAATGCCTTCTGAAAATCCAAGTACACTACATCTACCGGTTCACCTTTATTCTGATAGATTCACCTTTATTCTGATAGATTCACTATGTACAGCAGCTAACCATTAGGAAATCAGTCTTTCGGCAGTAGCACCCGGGCGGGATCCTGGACTGATCTGTGGTATTACACAGGAACGAAAATTAGCAGGTAAGAACCAATTTTCCTTTCCTATACATACCCAGATCAGTCCAGACCAGTGGGATGTACCAAAGCCACAATTCACTGGCCGGGAACCCGAAAGACCCACTCGCAAGACGCTCTCCCCAAAAAGCGCTTGGTCTGGATTCCTAACATGCAGACGATAATGCCTTGTGAAAGTATGCAGGGAAGACCAGACTGTGGCTCTACAAATCTCCTCAGATGACAACTGATACTCCACCCAAGAAGCCGCTTACGCTCATGTCGAGTGACCTTTCAAACCAGTTGGGACAGGGTGACCCTTCCCAATGTAGGCCAAGCAAATTGTTTCCTTCAGCCAGCGAGCCAAGGTTTCCTTAGATGCCTTTTCACCCTTCTTCGGACCTCCAAAGAGCACAAAAAGGTGATCTGATTTTCAAAAAGAGTTACTGACCTTCAAATACCGAAGGAGAACCCGGCAGACATCTATCAGATGAAGATTTCTTCCCATAGCGGGGTCACGAGCCCAATCAGGGAATCCGGGTAACTCCACGGACTGATTAACATGAAAGGCAGACATCACTTTCGGCAAAAAGGAAGGGAGCATGCGCAGGGACACCCTATCAGCCGAGATGCGAAGGAAGGGATCCCTACAGGAAAGAGTCTGCAATTCTGAAATACGCCTCGTGGAACAGATGGCCACCAAGAACACCGTCTTCAAGGTGAGGACCTTTAAGGAAGCGTATCTCAGAGGCTCAAAAGGGGGGTCATGAAGCGTCCTCAACACCAGATTGAGATTCCACTCCGGGCATAATTTACAAAGAGAAGGATGAAGGTGCTTCACCCCTTTCAGGAAACGGACAATGTCCGAGTGGCTTGCTAGAGGCCTGCCACCTACCCGCCCTAGCAGACATCACAGGGCCGAAACCTGAACACACAGGGAACTATAAGCCAAACCTTTAGATAATCCCTGCTGCAAAAACTCCAAGACCTGAGGAATGGTCACCGACAACTGCACTATACCCTGCTAGTCACACCAGACTTCAAACACCTTCCACACTCGAGCATATGCCATAGACGTCGAAGGCCGCCTGGACTGAAGCAGGGTGGAAATCACCTGTTCCGAATAACCTCGAGAAGATTCGAACCATTCTCCCCTGCACCAGGGACTGGAATATCAATGCTTTGTGGACTGCCCTTGTCTCTAGGCGATTGATAGACCACGACCATTTGGATAAGGACCAGGTTCCCTGCGCTGCATGACCGAGGCACACTGCTCCCCAGCCTTGATGGCTCGTATCCGTTGTCACAATCACCCAATCTGGAACTTCGAGGGGCATCCCCTCTGTAAATTGTCTTCTGACAGCCACCATTGCAGGCTGGACCTGATTCGCTGTGACAAAGGCAGGGCAACTGGTATTGCTCCGACACTGGGTCCCACCACGACAGTAGATCTCTCTGCAATGATCTCAGGTGAGCAAAGCCCAAGGCACCAATTCCAATGTCGAAGCCATGAAACCCAGAACTTGTAGGTAATCCCACACTCTGGGAATTGGAAGCTGTAACAAGAGATGCACTTGTTGTTGCAATTTGTGCATCCTGTCGTTCGTGAGAAACACCCTGCCCTGGAGGGTGTTGGAATGAGTTCGCAAATATTCCAGACACTGTGACGGAGTCAGATGACTTTTCGCTTCGTTGATTACACAGTCTAGGGACTGGAGACAATGGATCATACGAAGAACTGTCCGCTTGTCTTCCTCTTCCGACTTGGCTTGAATCAGCCAATCGTTGAGGTAAAGATGGACCATTATCCCTTCCTTCTGGAGGGTCGCCGCCACCAAGACCATCACCTTGGTAAAGGTGCGTGTGGCCGTCGCCAGTCCGAATGGCAGCACCTAGAACTGAAAATGCTGACCCAGGATCTTGAATCGTAGGAATCTCTGGTGAGTGCTGCGAATCGGGATGTGTAGATAAGCCTCAGTGAGATCCAAGGAGGCGAGGAACTCTCCCTTTCGAACCACTGTGATGACTGTTCGAAGTATTTCCATTCAAAAACGGGGCACCTTCAAGCAGCGATTCACGTTCTGTAGGTCCAGGATGGGTCAGAAAGTGCCCTCCTTTTTGGGAACTACGAAATAAATGGAGTACCGTACCATCCCCCGTTCCTCGGACTGCACTGGGACAATCGCCTTCAGGGCCAGCAATCTTTATAGAGTGTCTTCTACTGAGGCTCACTAGTTGTGGAAAACGCATCGCGATTCCACAAAGGCCGGCATGAGAGGCCGAGAAAATTCTAAGGCGAAACCTTCTTTTACCACCTCCAACACCCAGCGGAGGGGATCCTGGCCCATTCCTCGTAAAATTGGGACAACCTGCCCCCAATCATCCCATCCGAGGAGTGGGAGGGCCTGATTTCATTGGGCAGGCTTCCCAGTTCCGGTTCCCTGACTGAAACACCAGGACAACTGGAGCCGCGAAGGTACTGTGTACGGGAAGAGGTCTGTCTGGAACCAGAGGGTGGAACACTCCTCCCTGACCTGCTTTTTCGGAAATCCCGAAAACGAGATTGAGGACCGAATGATTTCCTGTAGGGCATTCTATCTTCTGGTAGTTCATTGCCCTTGGAATCCCCCAGAGATTTCATCAGCTGATCCAAATCCTCTCCAAACAGCAACTTCCCTCAAAGGCAGACTGCACAATTGTGACTTGGAGGAAGCATCCGCTGCCCAATTGCGGAGCCATAGGGTTGCTGAGCCGCCACCGAGGAGACCATAGTCTGGGCCACCGGATGCACCAAGTCATATAAGGCATCCACCACATATGCTACTGCTGCCTCCAGATGAGCCACCTGAGAAGCTGACAAAGTCCCAGAAGACGATGGCACACACTGCCGCCCAAAGTCCTAAGGATGAGACCTCAAACATCCGCTTCAGATGCAGCTTCAGCTTGTGGTCCTGCACATCTCTGAGAGCAGCCGCTCCCGCCACTGGAATGGTCGTCTTCTTGGTCACCGCTGATACAGTCGCATCCACCTTAGGTACCCTGAGGCGTTCTAAATGTTCCGCCATTAGCGGGTAGAGTTTTTGCATCGCCCGGCTGACCTTATGCCCTGCCTCTGGGGATTTCTACTCCTGGCTGGTGAGCTTTTGAATCTTCTTCAGGATGGGAAAAGCACTAGGTGAACTCCGGAGACCATTCAGGACTGGGTTCACTCCCTCGCTGTCGGAATCTTCCAGCGAGGGTCTCACCCCCAATTCCTCAAGCACCTGGGGAATAAGGGGGCACAATTCCTCCCTCTTAAATAGCCGGACTACATGGGGGTTGTCCCCTTCTGCACTAGGTTCTACCGGATCTACGTCTAGAGGGACCTCACCCTGATCTGCAGCAGTGTCCCTTGGGGGTGGAGTGGAGTTGTTCCCCTACTGGTCGACTGCACCCGCTAGGTCCTCCCGAGCCAAAGTTGCCCGGGATGGTCGACCTTCAGCTCGCAGATGGGGAAGCTTGGGAACTCCCACGCTCCCATCCTGGGCTGCGAGCTTCCGAGCCAGAAATGCTTCATGCATGAGCAGCACAAACTCCGTTGAAAATTCCCCCAGTCCCATCTCGTCACTGCTAGAATCAGTGTCCGTGTCTCTCGATTCCTCCGGTCTGAGTCTGCGCAATAGGGAACAGCGGGGGAGGGTCATCCTGGGAGACCTTTTCCACAGGGTGTGCAGTGGGGGTTGGGCTCGTTCCGTTTAGACCCAGCCGCCAAGCCTGACCTGCATGCAGACTTTTTAGGTTTGGTTCTCTTGTCTGAGGTCCCTTCCCCACCCAGTGCACAGTCCGTGCACAGTGACAGGGGGGTCTAAATAAGCTGACCATACCCCGCAAGTCTTACAGGGTTCCACCAGAGGCGTTTCTGCCATGTTCTTCCTGCAAAAAGGGGCATATAACTCCCCCCCAGAAGAAAACAGGTGCTGCCACCCAGCCCTGGTGACCCCCATCAAACACGCTGTGAAAATGGCCCCAGGAACGCTGGGGAGCTGTGTGGGAGGTCAAAAAAGAAAAAACAAAATGGCCGCTGCGGTAAAAATAGCTCTGGAGCAGGTGGTAAAAATGAGGCAGGGAACCTAAAAACGTCCTCGGAGGTTCTTATCAGGGCTGAAACACTCTTCCCTCCTCTTCAAGGGTCTGCCTGGCTCTGCACCACCGGGCAGACTGATTTACCCTGGGTTCTGCGGTGAACAGGGAACTTGGAGCTGTTTTTTTTGTTTTGTTTTTTTTACACAAAAACTTTAACTTCTAGTAACAGAAAAAAATAAAGCTTAAGCTAAGAATAATAGAAAAAAATCCCAAAGGGGCTACTTCCCTGTATCGCAGACACTTAGGGGGAGCCATTGGGTTGCTGAGGGAGCCAGTCCCCTTGCTATCAAGGGACCCGGAACCTCATGGGGTACCACTGCCAGGGGTAACCAACTCCCGTTCGTCTAGCTCTACCTAGAACCTCAGGGAGCAAGAAAAATCCTTCTCACACAGAGCTACAGGTATATATGACCACCATCTGCTGGATTCAGAGAAATACTGATGAGCTGCAGGTGGCACCAGTGGGATACCAGTGCCTCGAAGCTTTGCTCTCTGACTCCATCTGCTGGTGGGAGTGCATAACCCACTGGTCTGGACTGATCTGGGTATGTACAGGAATGTGGATTTGTTTACTGTCCCCCTTCCAGTCATTAATTCAAATTTGATCATATTATGATCACTATTGCCAAGCGGCCCCATCACCATTACCTCTCTCACCAAATCCTGTGCTCCACTGAGAATTAGATCTAAAATTGCTCCCTCGTCAGTTCCTGAACCAATTGCTCCATAAAACTGTCATTTATTCCATCCAGGAACTTTATCTCTCTAGCATATCCCAATGATATACTTATCCAGTCAATATTGGGGTAATTGAAATTTACCATTATTACCGCACTACTAATTTCGTTAGCTTCCCTAATTTCTCATAGCATTTCACTGTCTCACCATGTTGGCCAGGTGGACGGTAGTAAACTCCTATCACTATAGTCTTCCCCAACACACAAGGGATTTCTACTCATAAAGATTTGATTGTGCATTTAGTCTCATGCAGGATCTTTATCCTGTTGGACTCTATGCCATCCTGGACATAAAGCGCTACACCGCCTCCTGGGTGCTCCTCTCTTTCATTGCAATATAATTTGTACCCCGTTATAGCACTGTCCCATTGATTAATCTCCTTCCACCATGTCTCTGATTTGCCGATTAAATCTATGTCATCATTCACTGCTATACATTCTAATTTTCTGTTATATGTAAGGGCAATGCCCAAAGTTTTGTTTCACTGTGAACCGATACGATGTGCGAACGGATATCGGTATATAAGAAATGTTAAATAAAAATAATAATAAAAATCTTACTTCTTAGACTTCTAGCATTAGCATACAAACATTTCAGTTTGTTTTTTGTTTGTATTTTTATTCTGCTTTTTCATTGATAGGGATAAGTTAGAATTTTTTAGCTCAGGTGAGATTTTAGTTACAGGCACTTGGACTACTTTTCTTATTATTGGAACTTCACTGTCGGGATGCCCTAATTCTAATGCATCATTAGTATCCTTTGAAGATACCTCTCTCCGAACCATGCGCTGCTGAGCGACTGTCGGCTTTCTTCTTTGTTCTAGTTTAAAAGCTGCTCTATCTCCTTTTTAAATGTTAGCATCAGCAGTCTGGTTCCACCCTGGTTAAGGTGAAGCCCATCCCTTCAGAAGAGACTCCCCCTTCCCCAAAAAGTTCCCCAGTTCCTTACAAAACTGAATCCCTCTTCCTTGCACCATCATCTCATCCACGCATTGAGACTCCGGAGCTCTGCCTGCCTCTGAGGACCTGCACGTGGAACAGGGAGTATTTCAGAGAATGCAACCCTGGAGGTTCTGGATTTAAGCTTTCTACCTAAGAGCCTAAATTTGGTTTCCAGAACTTCCCTCCCACATTTTCCTATGTCGTTGGTGCCCACATGTACCATGACAGACGGCTCCTCCCCAGCACTGTCTAAAATCCTTCAAAGTGGATTACATTCAGGTACTATAGGTATTTCCCTATCCCCAGAGGACTTAGAATCTAAGGCCTAGATTCATCATTCTGCTATATTTATGGCAGAATGATGAGCTGCGCCGTTGCGGCCGGGCTGCACAGTTTCGCACCCATAGCGCACAGGAAAAGGTGTAGCTATTTCCTGTGATGCAGCCGGTAATAATGTAGAAATCATTATTGCCTTCAGCACTGCTGGGACATAACTCCGTCCAAACCCGGCCCACACTCTTCCCCTTTCCCTAATTTGTATTGTACCGCCACGACACGGCTGGTATCCCATGCGGTAGGGCTTTATTGCATTCGATACGGCACCTCGCGGTTTGATAAATGACCTGGTACATTTGTATCTGAGGCAATGCAGGGTAAAGTGACTTGCCCATGGTCACTTTACCCTTGAACCCTAGTCTCCATGTGATTCTGAGCTACTTTTGGCTACCCTCCATCACCTAGTTTAAAATCTGCGCTATCTCTTTTTTAAAGGTTAGTGCCAGCAGTCTGCTACCATTCTGCTAAGGGTGGAGACCATCCTATCAGTATAAGTTCACCCTTCCCTAGAATGTTCCCCAAGACCTAACAAATCTAAAACCCTCTTCCCTGCACCATCATCTCATCCACAGTAACAGACATAATCTCAAGAATCTAGAAAATGTCCTTGGGCTTGCAACACAAATCATATATTTCCTCAACTCTATGCTTCAACAACCAACATTGTTCTATGCTTCAACGGCAAGAGGAAATGTGGAAAAGAGGATTTCATTCAGGCTACAACCAACAAGGTAGCACAGTCTGGGTAAATAAATAAGCGTGGGAGTAGCTTGCTTGTTGCGGCAGTTACTATCCCAAACCAATTAAGCCTGATACTTCACTTTCAATGCATATCCAGCGTAAATCTTTGTTTCAATGGCAGGGGGGAATGAAGAAAGGAAAATTAGTTCTTACCTGTTAATTTTCGTTCCTGTAGTACCACAGATCAGTCCAGACAGTGGGTTGAGCCTCCTTTCCAGCAGGTGGAGACAGACTAAAACTTGAAGGATGCCCTATATCAGGACAGAGCCTATCCTCTACCCCTTCAGTATAACGTATGTCAAAGCATAAAACAACAAACCCAAGAATAGGATCAAGCAAGTAACTGTAAAGCTCAACGGAGCAAATATAGAATAATGTAGAAAAACATGGTATACCTATATGCTCTTGCATCAACTTGGTATAAGAAAACGACCAAGGCTTCTGGTGTAATTGCTCAGTAATCTTGCACAAAGAAATATATGAAAATCTGCAGACCTGCAAGAAAACAAGCTTCGAGAGGACAGAAGACAGACAGGGAAGGGCGTCTGGACTGATCCGTGGTACTACAGGAACGAAAATTAACAGGTAAGAACTAATTTTCCTTTCCTCAACGTACACCCGGATCAGTCCAGACAGTGGGATGTACCAAAGCTTCCCTAAACTGGGTGGGACCGAGACAGTCTCGCTCGAAGCACTTGCCGCCCAAAGGAACCGAACACCGGAGTGTGTACATCTAGACAGTAGTGCCGAGCAAAAGTGTGCAGAGACGTCCAAGTGGCGGCCCTGCAAATCTCCTGCGTGGAGACAGATTGACTCTCCGCCCAAGAAGTAGCCTGAGAACACAGAGAATGGGCCTTCAGACCCTCAGGAAGCGGACGACCTTGACAAAGATGCGCCGAGGAAATGGCTTCCTTCAACCACCGCGCAATCGTGGTCTTAGAAGCCTGTTTACCACTCCAAAGGATGGGTGGGACCACTCCAAAGGATGAAGAGATGGTCCGATACCCGGAAGTCATTAGTGACCTGGAGATAATGAAGCAAGACTCGTTTTACATCTAGCCGACGAAGGTCGCCACCCGCCGTACCCGCAATCTCCTCCAGAGAGAATGCTGGGAGTTCTACCGACTGATTGACATGAAAAGCGGAGACAACCTTAGGCAAGAAGGAAGGAACCGTCCTGAGATAAACCCCGGAATCCGAGAAACGCAAGAAGGGCTTCCGACAGGACAGCGCCTGAAGCTCGGAAATACGGCGAGCAGTGGCGAAGAGGCTCGAAGGGAGCCGCACAGAGAGCACGAAGGACTAGGTTGAGACTCCACGACGGACACGTGGTCCGAGAGGGGGGCGGAGGTGTCTAACGCCCCTCAGGAAACGAATCACGTCAGGGTGAGCTGCTAAGGCATGACCGTCCACCCGACCCAGGAGAGAGCCGAGCGCAGAGACTTGAACGCGTAGAGAACTGAAGGAGAGGCCCTTAGAGAGACCCTTCTGAAGAAAAGAAAGAATCAAAGGAATCGAGGCGGAGCGCGCAGGGACACCCGCCTCCGTACACGCGGACTCAAAAACTTTCCAGATGCGCACATAGGCCAGAGAAGTCGACTGCTTTCGGGCTCGCAGCAGGGTGGAGATGACCTCCTCCCTATAACCTTTGCACCTCAGGCGACACCGTTCAAAAGCCAGGCCGCAAGACGGAAGGGATCGGCCTGGTCGAAATATACAGGCCCCTGCCGGAGGAGACGAGGAAGATGACCAAGGCGCAGGGGCCCGTCCACCGCTAGAGTGATGAGATCCGTGAACCACGGCCTTTGCGGCCACTTGGGAGCAACGAGAATCACCGGTCCCCGGTGGAGCTCGATTCTCCTGAGAACTTTCCCCAACAGTGGCCACGGGGGAAACACGTACAGAAGGACGTCCGCTGGCCTAGGTAGAGCCAGAACATCCACGCCCTCTGCGCCGTGCTCCCTCCAGCGGCTGAAGAACCGATCGGCCTTGGCACTGCGCAGAGTCGCCATGAGGTCGAGGTGAGGAGGACCCCACCTGTCCACTATCAGAGCCATGGCCACGTCCGAGAGCTCCCAGTCTCCCGAATCGAGCGACTGCCGGCTGAGGAAGTCAGCTTGAACATTGTCTCTTCTGGCGATGTGAGAGGCCGCAAGGCACTATAGGTGATGCTCCGCCCAAGCGAGGAGACGGCTGGCTTCTAAGGCTACCAGGGGACTGCAAGTGCCCCCTTGGCGATTGATGTAGGCGACTGTGGTGGAGTTGTCGGACAGGACTCGTACTGCCTTGCCGCGGTTCAGGGGAAGGAACTCCTGAAGAGCCAGGCGGACCGCCAAAGTTTCCAGTCGATTGAGGTGCCAGCGCGACTGAGTCTGCGACCATGTTCCCTGGGTGGACTGTAATTCGTCGGCAGTAGAATCCAAGAACGGAAGGACTACGTGGAACTGCTCCGAAACTGGCTGCCAACGGGACAGCAAAGCTTTCTGTAATGGACGCATATGAGCAAAAGCCCAGGGGACAAGGTCGATGGTAGAAGCCATGGATCCCAGGACTTGGAGATAATCCCAGGCTGTCGGGGAAGGTAGGGCAATCAAAGTCTGGACCTGATCGATCAGCTTGAGGGCTCGCGCCTGAGGTAAGAAAACCTTGCCTACTCGGGTGTTGAAGTGGGTTCCCAGAAATTCCAACTCCTGGGAGGGCTGAAGCTTGCTCTTGGAAAAGTTCACTATCCACCCGAGAGAGGCAAGGAGCTCCAAGACGCGATCCACCGCCCGCCGGCAAGAGGTATCCGACTTGGCCCTGATGAGCCAATCGTCTAGATAGGGATGGACGAGAATCCCCTCCCGGCGCAAGGCCGCCGCTACTACTACCATGACCTTCGTGAAGGTGCGAGGAGCGGTCGCGAGGCCGAAGGGGAGAGCTCGAAACTGGAAGTCCTGGTTGAGAATGTGGAATCAGAGATACTTCTGATAGTCGCGGTGAATGGGAATATGAAAATAAGCTTTTGCGAGATCGAGGGAAGCAAGGAACTCTTCGGGGCGGACCGCCGCAATGACCGCCCACAGGGTTTCCATGCGGAAGTGGGGGATCTTGAGAGCCCGATTGACCCTCTTGAGATCCAATATTGGGGGGAAGGACCCGTCCTTTTTGGGCACGGTGAAGTAAATAGAATACTGGGACCACCGCTCCCAGATCCAGAAGCTTGGAGAGAGTCTGGACCAGTGTCCCTCTTGGCCCGGCCGCAAGGCGAGAAAAGAAAGAGATCTGGAAGTTCCCTGATGAGGTCGAAAGCGTACCCGTCTCTGATAATGTCGAGGACCCATTGATCCGACGTGATCTTGACCCATTCCTCAAAGAACAGGGAGAGGTGTCCGCTGAGGTAAGGAACCGAGGAATGGGTCGGCTGAACTTCATTGCGTGGCAGGTTTAGTGGTGGCACGCACGGGCTGGCCCTCGCGAAAGGGTCGTCTGCCACGAAAGGACTGCGACCAGGACTGTGCACGAGAAGACCCCCTCACAGAACCACCCCGCCCCCGAGGAGCGAAGCGACACTGGCCCCTGAAGCGAGAACGAGAGGCCGCGAAGGATCGGGAAGACTTAGGGCGGTCCTCTGGGAGCTTATGGAACTTGTTGTCAGCCAAGGAGTCCATAAGCTTCTCAAGATCCTCGCCAAAGAGCATCTTACCTTTGAAGGGCAGTGTGCCCAGCCGGGTCTTCGAGGACTGATCAGCCGACCAGTGGCGTAGCCAAAGGAGCCTCCGGGCCGCCACTGCCGAAACCATCGCCTTCGCCTGGACACGGACCAGATCGTAGAGGGCGTCCGATACGTAAGCGGTTACTGCCTCCAGACGTTCGGCTTGTTCTGCCTCACCTGGCGGAAGCTCCCGGGCGCACCCGCACCTGAACTGGTCCCTGGGGCTCCGCGGCCGGTCCAGTGGTCAACGGCGCTGAACGAGGGATTTTTGGCGGGGGGGGGGGGGGGATGTCCTTTTGTCCAGCTCATGCAGGCTAGCTAGATAAGATTTGTGCATGAGGAGGACGAAATCCGCTGAAAAAGGGACCCTGGATTTGGCGGGGGGGGGGGGGGGGGG
Organism: Rhinatrema bivittatum; assembly: GCF_901001135.1. Taxonomy (NCBI): domain Eukaryota; kingdom Metazoa; phylum Chordata; class Amphibia; order Gymnophiona; family Rhinatrematidae; genus Rhinatrema; species Rhinatrema bivittatum. Next base: position 377,773,768 of record NC_042616.1, read on the forward strand.
GGGGAGGGAGCGAGGGAAGGTCAGGACCCTCCTCCTGGGCACCCGCGAGGGCCAAATTGGGGGTTAAATCAAAAAAATCTGGCCCCCCAGCCCCAGGGAGCACTGAAATCGGCCCTGATGAAAAATCCAAGATGGCGGCCGTTCCCGGGCTCTGCCGACCCGGGAAAGGCCTAGCCATGCCGGGAGGAGTGGAGCCCCGGGCTAAATTTGCTTGTCCTGCCGAGGAGGGACCTTCCCCACCCGGCAGGCAAACAGTGCAGAGGCTCTGCCGCGAAAAACGCGAAGAGGGCAGCCCACAAGAAAGGCAGGCTGCCAGCCGGGACATAGCTAAGCCGCGGCTGAAGAAAAAAAAGCTGAAAAAAAAAAGCTTGATTGACAGACTGCACAGCAGGAGAGAGCAGGCAGGAAACCTGCTGCCTTCTGCTTCTCTGGCTGCTGGTTCTAGCCCTACTCTGACCAGAAAAAAATAAAAAAGCTGGTCAACTGCTGCAAATAAGTTAGAGGTAGGTGAGTACCTGCAACTTATTGAAAGTTTGAAACTTTTAAACTTTTTTTTTTTTTTTTTTACTGAGCACAGCAGCGGGTGGAAAGGAGGCTCAACCCACTGTCTGGACTGATCCGAGTATGTACAGGAAAAGAAGATTTACATTCAGACAACAACCAACAAGGACTGAATTGCAGAGTCTGGGTACACAAATAAGCGTGTGAGTAGCTTGCTTGTTGCGGCGGTTACTACCCTGAACCAATTTAAGCCTGTAACTTCACTTGGAAAGCATATCCAATGCAGCTCACTGCTTCAACGGCAGGGGAATGAAGAAAAGAGAATTTATATTCAGACCTCAATAAAGGACTGAATTGCACAGTCTAGTTAAACAAGTAAGCGTGGGAGTAGCTTGCTTATTGCGGCGATTACTACCCCTAACAAATTAAGCCTGATACTTCACTTTGAATGCATATTCAGCGCAGCTCACTGCTTCAATGGCAGGGGGAATGAAGAAATAGGATTTACATCCAGCCAACATCTAACAAGGCATTGATCTGAGCAGTATGAGTATACAAACATCAGGGTAACTTGCTCGATACTACGGTTATTACCCTCAAACATTAAGCTTTATACTTCACTTTGATACAACTCCAACACTGCTCTCTGAATCAATGGCGGGGGTGGAAGGAAATTAGAATAAAAAAGCTACCAATAAGGGCCCTGAATTCAGCGGTCGGAATAACAGATAAGTATGAGAAAATAAGTGTGAAAGCTTGCTGGGTAGACTGCATGGGCCTATTGGTCTTCTTCTGCCATCATTTCTATGCTTCTATGAACATCTTTCTTGTCTCCTCAGCGTCGGAAGCCTGCTTTAGCCTGAGAAAAAGAAGATAAGGGATTGGTCTCCCATAGTGCCACTGTCACCTTTCAGTAATTTTACTAGAGACCAAAATCAGAAAAGGCTCTAGCGAATAGCTTTCATTATTACAGATAATAAAGAAATATATTTGCTCCAGCTCAATGTATTATAAAGCAGTAACAAATGTACAATAAACAGATATTTTATATAGGCACTGTGAGAGGCATCACTTTTTAACTGAGTACCACAAATAATCTTATACCATAAATCATCACCTTTCATATTCAACATCAATTAACTTAAAGCACACAACACTACACAAAGAAGAAGGGGCGCCTTCTTTTAAAATAATGTAAAACTTTATTGAAGCGTGTATGTTACTCCTACTTGCTCTCCCTCCAATAGTCATACATCTCGATTTCTTCATGCCCCCTTACTATAAAGCAAAGCGCACGTGACTCTAAATCTTAGCGTATGCGCACTCCAGGACGCCCGTCCTTTCGTCGGATAGTGGGGCGGTATCATCGTGACGTCACTTCCTTCCAGCTGTAGACGTCTGTGCTGTAAACATGGCAGCAACAGTGCTAGAGACGTGTCACGTGGCTTGCTGCGCTAACCGGACTCCTGGTGCCGTGAGTTGGGGCCGAGGAGAGGGGGCGCGCGTGGCCGTTTGCACGTGCCATTCCATTGCCCTGTACGATCCACAGGTAAGGAGGCGTTGCATGAGCCGTGTCACCTCCTCATCGCGCAAACTGTCGCTGTCGTCTGCTGGAGGAGTGTCTCAGAAATAAACTTTGTAATGATCTAAGATACTGCAACTCATTGCGTGTTTGAGCTATTCAGTCACAGCAGTTTTTTACAGTTGTAAATACAGTTAAAATAGGGGAAGCAGATTGGAGGGTACTGTGGTTTCAAAAATGTCCCAGATCCCCATATGTGCAGGTCTGTACTTTAAGAAACTTGGAAGGAACATCCAGGCAACAACGGAAGAGAGGAATGATGTGGGTGGAGAACTGCCTGTCTTTATTTTCTTATGTACATAATAGATTCATATACCTTTAATTGCCTGACAATTGTACATGTGTGGGCCAAAGTAATAAATCACAGTGCAACTGCTGATGCGCCTCTCTTACAGGCCGATTCAGTAAAGTCCGCGGGAGAGCGGGTGAACAGGCCACTCGCCTGTGCGCGCGATACAGTATTTAAATGAGGCCCACCGGTAGAAACGGGCAAAAGGAGGCACTAGCGCGTCCCTAGCGCCTCTTTTTTGACAGGATCGGCAGCTGTCAGCGGGTTTGACAGCCGGCGCTCAATTTTGCCGGCGTCGGTTCTCGAGCCCGCTGACAGCCACGGGCTTGGAAACTGGACGCCGGCAAAATTGAGCGTCTGGTTTTCGACCCGACAGCCGCCGGCCCACTTCCAATTTTTTTCTTTTTTTCTTTTTTTTTTCTTTAACTTTTTTTACTCTTCGGGACCTCCGACTTAATATCGCCATGGGTAGGCGCTAATTTCTGAAAGTAAAATGTGCTGCTTGGTTGCACATTTTACTTTCTGAATCATGCACGAATACCTAATAGGGCCATCAACATGCATTTTCATGTTGCAGGTGCTATTAGGTTCGGCGGGTTGGACGTGCGTTTTCCGCCCCTTACTGAATAAGGGGTAAGGGAAAACGCATCTCCCTGTATCGGTCTGTTACAGGGAGATTCAAAGAAAGGTGAAGCAATTCACCATGAGTGAAGGCAGGATAAGGTTGCAGCAGTTTTTAAATGTTTTTCTTTGGTGGTTGTTTCCAGCTGCAGTCCAGGAGCATCAGTATCTACTACCTATCTGACAGTTTTGTGTGTAATACTGCACCTAAGTATAGTTCAAGAATAATTTGCCACTAATTCTATGTACCGTTTCTATAATTCTATGTACCTATGTACCGTTTCATAGTCTTATTTTTTCACTTGCTATTCTAATGTATCAATAGGCTGAAATGTAAATATTGTGCTGTTCAATTTCTCCCCTTCCATCCCAAGTTTATTTTCCTTGTTTTTTGTAACTTTCCCTCTCCCTTTTTCTGATTCACTGTATTTAAAGTTCAAGGTTCTTATTGAAAATATTGTTTTTTACGTTACGTTATGCTTTACACTCCTTGTTATTTGTAAACCGGGTTGATGTGATGCCTATCATGAAACTCGGTATAACAAAAACAATAAATAAATTAATCTGTTTCCTTTGAGCAGTACCAGAATCCCGTTTATACATCGTGTTCATATTTTTGATATTTTGGAAAGAGTACATAAGAGAGGATTTCTAGCCTTAATGTCAGCATGGTTTTATTTTTAGCAAACCTGGGACCTGATTTACTAACATTTTTTCCTCCAGGTACACAATGACAGATAATACTTGATAAACCAAGTCCTTGTTGTGTAAACTAAAGAAATATTAATTGCCCAAGTTCAAACTATGGCCTGAAGCATTATGGTTACCCTGTCTAGGTGTGTAGGTGGTCAGACACTGTAACAATTTCCTGTGATCCTACTCTTCATAAGCTAGCCAGGAGTTGTTAGCTTAAGGTCATTTTATGGTGGGTTTTTTAAAATTATTATTATTATATATATATTTCTTTTTTTACAAGAGTCTGACTTCTGTCTCCTCCTTGGCTGTATGAAGTGCTAACTCTGGATAGTGTTAGAGCCAAATTTAAGGAAGATTGGGCAAAACTGCAAAGAAAGAAGCAAAGACATAACAAATTTGTGAGTAGCTAAAGAAATTGCAGCAATGTCAATATTAAGCATTCCCCATCCTAAAAGAAAGAAAGGAGTCATGCTAAAAAATTGCATGTTTGAAGCAATGCTAGACTATTTTTTCATGCATATTGTGGGTCTGATGCAATAAAAACGTGCACACATCCAGCTCCACTGAGTGCTTGATGCAATAAGCAAATGAGCTGCCCAGTGGCGTAGCCACGGGTGGGCCTGGGTGGGCAGGTGCCCACCCAACTTAGACCCAGGCCCACCCAACTGGCACCGGAACTGCAAGGCTGTCGCGGGATCCCATCCCCGCGACAGCGAACAAGAGAACCCACGCCTCGCGCGCCATCACGGCACACATGGGGAAGCGCTGCTGCGGCCTTATGGCCAACCGGTCTTCCTGTTCGGGGGGGAGAGTGGAAGCGCCGCGCGCAGCTTCCGCTTCCTCCCCCCAATGCAGGAAGATCAGCTGCCTCTCCTGCTGCCACCGGCCTCCTGCTATCTTCGGACCAAACGGCCCGCCGAATTTCCTGTTTGGGGGAGCGGAAGCGCCGCGCACAGCTTCCGCTTTCTCCCCCAAAGCAGGAAGATCAGCTGCCTCTCCTGCTGCCACCGGCCTCCTGCTATCTTCGGGCGTCGGGCCGTACTGCCCGCCGATCTTCCTGCTTGGGGGGGGGGGGAGGGAGGAAGCGGACATTGTGCGCTGCGCTTCCGCTACCCCCCCCCCCCCCCCGACATGAAGTTCGGACGCCCGAAGATAGCAGGAGTCCGGTGGCAGCAGGAGAGGCAGCTGATCTTCCTGCTCTGGGGGAGAAAGCGGAAGCTGTGCACGTGCTTGAATGTGTATGTGTGGATGAGAATGGGAGTGTGTGTGGGTGAAAACTGGAGCCTGGGTGTGTATGTGGGTGAGAATGGAAGCTTGAATATGTGGGTGAATGGGAGCTCGAATGTGTGTATGTGTGGTTGAGAATGGGAGCCTGGGTTTGTGGGTGGGTGATAATGGGAGCTTGAATGTGTGTATATATGGGTGAGAATGAGAGCCTGGGTTTGTGTGGGTGGGTGAGAATGGAAGCTTGAATATGTGGATAAGAATGGGTGCTTGAATGTGTGTATGTGTGGGTGAGAATAGTACCTTAAATGTGTATATGTATGGATGAGAATGGGAGCTTGAATATGTGTGGGTGAGACTGGGAGCATGGGTTTGTGGGTGAGAATGGGAGTCTGGGTTTATGTGTGTGGGTGAGAATGGGTGCCTGGATGTGCGTCTGTGTGTGCATAAGAATATAAGCCTGGGGAGGGGTGAGAAAGTGAGAACTTGAATGTGAGCTTGGGGGGGGGGGGGGGGGAGAGCATATGAGAGTGAGAGCTTGAGTGTGTGAGAGGGAGTCTGTGAGAGAAAGCGTGTATGTGTGTGTGTGTGTGTGTGTGTGTGTGGAAGGGAAGAAGACAGTAATAGAAGAAAGACACTGAAAAGGAATTAGGAAATGAGCTATAAGGGAAAAAATGGGAAAAAGAGACCAGGACCAACTGATTAGAAAAATACAAAGATCAGACAACAAAGGTAAAAATATATATCTATATTTTGAGATGTTAGCAATTTAAATATAAGCAACACAACCGCTCTCTCAAAATTTATGGACAGGTAGGAGCCGTGTATAAAATCGTAATAATAAGAAGGCTAAAGTACCACAAATCACCGTGAATTATGTTTGTATCATTAAGTAAACCTCATACTTAGGCGTAGATGTGAATGCTATGCTGCATAATTTGGCATTATTTATCAGTAAAAAAACAACTAGTAGACCTGCATGCCTACAGCCCACCCATGTTAACCTTGTGCCCACCCAAAAAATCAATTCTGGCTACGCCACTGGAGCTGCCACGCTAAAAGGGATGCATAATAGATAATTTACATCCCTAGCGCTCTGCATCGGGTCCCCCATAAGTGACTGTGCATCCACAAAAGCCTGGCCAGTGCTCTGTCCCCACTTCTGGACAGCCTTCTGAAAGGGGATTGGTCTTTCGCTGGCATGTGACAGTGAATGGACCAATCGGCAGTAAGTAAAGCACTGAATAAATTAATATTAAGTGCCCTGTATGTGCAGGTCACCAAAACGAATGATCAATTTATGAGCGTCTGTTTTATCCAGCAGCAGCTAATTTACTGGCACAGTACACATTCACAATATACAGGGCCCTGAGCATGTATTTTGTGTGTGTGTATATTGAGCATGCAGATTTTTTTTTCAAAAACTTTTTTTTTTTTTTTTAACTAAATCTAATTTATTTGGCTCCTCCTACTTAGTATTGCAACGATACTCTTAGGAGGAATCACAGCAGGATCTTTTTCCCCCAATGTGCCATTGACCGTGACATTTGCCATGTTGCAAGGGCTCATTGGCCGCATGGAAATTTTTTTGCATTTATATGTGATGAGTGCTATTAGCTACGTGGTGATTTGGGTGCGCTAATCCCCGTATTACATCAGGGGTTATGAATGCAAGTCCAATCGTGTGTTAGGCTGTGTGCTAGCTGCTGCGCATGGTATTGCATTGGCCCCAGTATGTGTAAAAATGCATCAGTTTTGCAGATGTTTGTGAGGTAAAGAATTTTTTAAGAGGTTGATGCAGGTCATGGATAATAGACTTCTTACACATAAGAATTTTCTTATTGCCATATGTTTGCTTCTTACAGATGACTGTAGGTAAGAACATTTTAAAGTTATTTTAGCAGTAGTTCAAGCATACACAAAGAGGTTGAATTAGTATGTTTGAAACTTGTGAGACGTAGTGCCCATCATCGAGGCTTCAGTCCTAACTAATGTCTATATGCAAATCTCAAACATTCATTATTCAATTACCTTAAAAAATAGGAAACGGGTGGAGGAGCAAGATGGTGGTATGAGCATAGACATGGCACTGTTTCTTGTTTGTGTACTGTCTTTTTGATGAAGATGCCTTCTAAGTGTAAGGGGAAGGTTCAGGTTTTCCCTTTTGAACCTTCTAGGACAGCAGTCGATAACGTCCTTTCTTATCATCCTCCAGATCAGTTTACGCCCCTACCAGCAGATGGAGACAAAGAAAAAAAGCCGAAATCCAGAACCTCCAGGGTGGCATTCTCTGAAATGCTACCTGTTCCACGTGCAGGTCCCCAGAGGCAGGCAGAGCTCCAGAGTTTCAATGCGTGGATGAGACTGGTGCAGGGAAGAGGGATTCAGCTTTGTAAGGAACTGGGGAAACTTTTAGGGAAAGGGGAGACTTTTCCAAAAGGATGGGCTCCACCTTAACCAGAGTGGAACCAAGCTGCTGGCACTAACTTTCAAAAAGGAGATAGAGCAGCTTTTAAACTAGAACAAGGGGGAAAGCCGACAGTCATTCAGCAGTGCATGGTTCGGAGAAATGTATCCTTGAAGGATACTAATGAAACAGGAGAGTTAGGGCATCCTAACAGAGAGGTTCCATTAAAAGCAAACATAGTCCATGTGCCTATATGTAAAAAATCACCGAAGCTAATGATTTCCAAATTATCCCTAACAACTGAAAAGCAGGTTGTTAATATAAACAAAAAACACACTTTGAAATATCTGTATGCCAATGCCAGAAGTCTAAGAAATAAGATGGGAGAGTTAGAGTGTAAAGCAGCAATTGATGAGATTGACATAATTGGCATCACAGAGGCTTGGTGGAAGGAGGATAACCAATGGGACAGTGCAAATTATATCGAAATGATAGGGAGGATCAGCTTGGTGGGGGTGTGGTACTTTATGTCTGGGAGGGTATAGCGTCCAACAGGATAAAGATCATACAAGAGACTAAATGCTCAGTAGAATCTATATGGGTAGAAATCCCATGTGTGTTGGGTAAGAGTATAGCGATAGGAGTATACTACCGTCCACCTGAACAAAATGGTCAGACAGATGACGAAATGCTAAGAGAAATCAGGGAAGCTAACTAATTTGGCAGTGCATTAATAATGGGAGATTTCAATTACCCGATTATTGACTGGGTAAATGTAACATCATGACTTGCTAGAGACATAAAATTCCTGTATGTAATAAATGACTTCTTCATGGAGCAATTGGTTCAGGGTTCAGGAACCAACAAGAGAGTGAGCTATGTACTGGCTCAATAAGAAATATACGGATTTCCCTCCTCCAGACAGCTAACTTTTCTTCCAATCAGTCCTCAGGACAAAGATCTTTTAAGTTTGAAATTATTTATTGTACAGATAATTTTCCATTACTTACAATTGTCGCATTCCAAATGCATATTCTTTTAGCAGAGATCTTTGCAGCTGGAGATAGGCTGGAGAAGGGAGATGGAGTTTCTTGGGGTTCAGGGTTAGAAGGCAAGGGGTCCTGAAGCTGATTAGTCTTTAGAATTAAAGTGATGAGAAGAAATGTACAAAAGCTAATTGTATTGAAAAGGCTGCAGGCACTTCTAGCTTTGAGGCAGCATGCTTGAGACTGACTAACAGTCTTGGAGAGTGATTACAGGAAACATCCCTACAAGCTGGGGCTAGAGGGCGAGATCCAATGGCAGCAAGCCTAGGATCCATGTGACGCAGGGGGGAGCATGAAGGGCAGTTCCTTGAGCCAATAAGGCACTTAAGAAGACTCAAGTTAGATTGAGAGAGCATGCAGACCCATCCCAATGAGAGAAGCAGGGGGGAGGGAGTTTCTCTTAAAGGCAAAACTCCCCTTAAAGGCAAGGCTCACAAATAAGGACTGCAGTAGACATAGTTAAACTGCAATGTTTATCAGATGCCAACATGTACCCGCTGTTGGGGACAGAACAAGCTATTTTAGATTTAATTCTTAGTGGAACGCAGGATTTAGTGAGAGAGGTTACGGTGGTGGGGCCACTTGGCAACAGTGATCATAACATGATCAAATTTAAACTAATAATTGGAAGGGGGACAATAAGTAAATCTGCAGCTCTAACACTAAACTTTCAAAAGGGAAACTTTGATAAAATGAGGAAAATAGTTAGAAAAAAACTGAAAGGTGCAGCTGCAAAGGTTAAACGTGTTCAACAGGCATGGACATTGTTTAAAAATACAATCCTAGAGGCGCAGTCCATATGTATTCCACACATTAAGAAAGGTGGAAGGAAGGCAAAACGATTACCATCATGGTTAAAAGGTGAGGTGAAAGAGGCTATTTTAGCCAAAAAAAATCCTTCAAAAATTGGAAGAAGGATCCATCTGAAGAAAATAGGATAAAACATAAGAATTGTCAAGTTAAGTGTAAAACATTGATAAGACAGGCGGAGAGAGAATTTGAATTTAAGTTGGCCATAGAGGCAAAAACTCATAATAAAAACTTTTTAAAATATATCCGAAGCAAGAAACCTGTGAGGGAGTTGGTTGGACCATTACATAACCGAGGGGTTAAAGGGGCTCTTAGGGAAGATAAGGCCATTGCAGAAAGACTAAATTCTTTGCTTCCATGTTTACTAATGAGGATGTTGGGAAGATACCAGTTCCTGAGATGGGTTTCAGGGGTGATGACTCAGAAGAACTGAACGAAATCACTGTGAACCTGGAAGATGTAGTAGGCCAGAGTGGCAAATCACCTAAAAAATGAAATTTCAGACCTATTAGTAAAAATTTGTAACCTATCATTAAAATCATCCATTATACCTGAAGACTGGAGGGTGGCCAATGTAACCCCAATATTTAAAAAAGGCACCGGGGCAATCCGGGTAACTACAGACCAGTGAGCCTGACTTCAGTGCTGGGAAAAATAGTGGAAACTATTCTCAATATCAACACGGATTTACCCAAGGGAAGTGTTGCCTAACAAATCTGCTTCATTTCTTTGAAGGGGTTAATAAGCATGTGGATAAAGGTGAACTGGTAGATGTAGTGTATTTGGATTTTCAGAAGGCGTTTGACAAAGTCCTTCATCAGAGGCTTCTAAGAAAACTAAAAAGTCATGGGATAGACGATGTCCTTTCGTGGATTACAAACTGTTTAAAAGACAGGAAACAGAGAGTAGGATTAAATGGCAAATTTTCTCAGTGGAAAAGGATAAACAGTGGAGTGCCTCAGGGATCTGTACTTGGACCGGTGCTTTTCAATATATATATATAAATGATCTGGAAAGGAATACAACAAGTGAGGTTATCAAATTTGCGGATGATACAAAATTATTCAGCGTAGTTAAATCACAAGCAGATTGTGCTACATTAAAGGAGGAGCTTGCAAGACTGGAAGATTGGGCATCCAAATGGCAGATGAAATTTAATGTGGACAATTGCAAGGTGTTGCATATAGGGAAAAATAACCCTTGCTGAGTTACATGATGTTAGGTTCCATATTAGGAACTACCACCCAGGAAAAAGGTCTAGGCATCATACATAATACTTTAAAATCGTTGGCTCAGGTGCTGCAACAGTTAAAAATGCAAATAGAAGGTTAGGAATTATTAGGAAGGGAATGGTTAATAAAATGGAAAATGTCATAATGCCTCTGTATCGCTCCATGGTGAGACCGCACCTTGAATACTGTGTACAATTCTGGTCGCCGCATCTCAAAAAAGATATAGTTGCGATGGGGAAGGTTCAGAGAAGGGCAACCAAAATAAATGATAAAGGGGATGGAACAGCTCCCCTATGAGGAAACGCTTGAGAGATTAGGGCTATTCAGCTTGGAGAAGAGACGGATGAGGGGGGATATGATAGAGGTCTTTAAGATCATGAGACGTCTTGAACGAGTAGATGTCAATCGGTTATTTACACTTTCGAATAATAGAAGGACGAGGAGGCATTCCATGAAATTAGCAAGTAGCACATTTAAGACTAATTGGAGAAAATTCTTTTTCACTCAACGCACAATAAAGCTCTGGAATTTGTTGCCAGAGGATGTGGTTAGTGCAGTTAGTGTAGCTGGGTTCAAAAAAGGCGAAGTCCATTAACGGCTTTTAATCAAGTTTACTTAGGAGATAGCCACTGCTATTAATTGCATCAGTAACATTGGATTTTTTTAGTGTTTGGGTACTTGCCAGGTTCTTGTGGCCTGGTTTGGCCTCTGTTGGAAACAGGATGCTGGGCTTGATGGACCCTTGGTCTGACCCAGCATGGCAAGTTCTTATGTTCTTATCAATAGTACATTGGTCAGTGTGCCACCTAGAGTCACTCAGTATTCTCTGTCTCCAGCAGATGGTAGAGGTGCAAAACTTGCATTTGTGCTGAAGAAGAGAGAAATTGCTCTCAGCGACATCTCCCTGGTAGAGTAGGGGGCCGAGCAGGGAGCTTGATAGCCATTGCAGGAGCTTTGCCTAGCTTATGTGGGAGATATTGACAGCCTGTGGTCTAGCTCCCTTATGTCTACCCTTGGTCCTCCCTCCTTCAGTGATCCTGGCCAGGTGCTGCATTTGGAGAAGACTCCTATAGTAGGAAAGTATCCTTTTATTTCTTGTGTTAGGACTGGTGCAGTTCCTTTTTTAAAAAAAAGAGCAGAGGCAGGGCAGGTGGGGAGCTGTTGTATGAAGGAGAGAGGGACAGCACTGTGAGCTAATCAGGGCAGCAGTGCGGACAGGGTCTCTGGTGAATAATGAAAGCTGACAGACTGTGCAGTGCACCACAAAGGTGGCTCCCACTGAGCGTGGGAACGCTCCCATGCATGCGTTGACAAATGATCTAAAGTGCAAGCTTTCGGACTTTGTGGGCCCTGTATAGGCAGTGGTGAGGACAGCTCTGAGGCTGGAAGTGCTGCGGCAGAGAAAGGAGTCAAGAGAGAAGAAGCTGGTAGCCCAGCCCTAGGGGGAAGGCACTGCATCTCTCCCCTGCAGCACAGGAACCATGGCCATTTTCTTTGCTGGGCCCATGGTGCAGGGGATAGTGGGGGAAGGAGCAGCTTCTCTTCCAGCGTTGTTTCCAGCAGTGAGGGCTTCTGATAGTATCTTGGAGGGGGGCTCTGAAGAGGCAGTAGATGAAGATTATGATTCAGAGGTGGCTTTTTCCATAGACTTTGTGCTTTTGATGCACAGGGCGTATCTGGACAGAAAAGGGGTGAGAGAAAAGCGACCCTGCTCCAGAGGTAATTTGCACCCTTCCAAAATAAGGAAAGCAACCCCTGGGGAGGGATCAGGACCTCCAGCTCGCCCATCTAGGAGAAAGCTCCCTCTGGCACTGGACTTGGATGGAGAGTCAGCACTTCCGATGAGAGAATGAGTGAGGATTCCTTGCCAGGTTCCTCAGAGACGAGGCGGAAACTTTGGAGGTTGGAGAGCTTCCAGTAACACAAGGGGATGACCCTAAGTTGGTCTGACTTTTCCAGAAGGATGAGCTATACTCGATTTCCCATGTTTTAAAGGAACTGGGGATTAAGCAGGTGGTAGAAAAGATCTGATCATGAAGGGACTTCAGGTTCCCGCGAAGATGTTTCTCTTCCACTGCACTGTCAAGAAGCTGGTCTTTAGAAAGTGGGGTACCCTGGAGAGGGGCTTAAAGCTTAGAAGGGCCATAGTGAATCTTTATCTGTTACTAGAGGATGCGCTGAAACTGCAGAAATTAACTAAGATGGATGCTTTGGTCTCGCAGAGACAAAGACTACCACTATTCTGGTGGCTGGATGCACAAGATCGCAAAATACAGGCACATTTAAAGAGGATGTTTGAAATTTCGACTTTGGGCATCCAAGCAACAGTATGCAGCAGCTTACTGGATTTAGCGATGGGCAGGGTGCTTCTCTTTCATTCAAAGGGGCAGAGCATTTGGAGGTAGACTTAGCATTCTAGCAGATTCTCTGTATGATTTGCTGCATACATAGATCAGAAATATGTCAGCAGTTTCCGCGAGACGGCTTCTATGGTTCTGTAATTGGTCGGTGAATGTCTGGTCCAATTTACAGCTCAGCAGCCTCCCATTCAGGGGTAAGCTGTTGTTTTGAGAAGGCCTGGAGCAGCTGGTGAAGCATCTTGGGGAGTCCAAGGGGCATAAGTTATCCAAAGAGTACAAAAAGAATTTTCCCTGTGGACAGAAGTATCAGGAGGCACGGTGCTCTTGGCCGAGGAAGGGAGTCTCCTTGCAGTGTCAGTTTTCAAACAAGTTGCAGTTCTTTTGGGTGTCCAAAAAGCCCGCACGGGAGAGCTCTGGATCCTGCTCTGGAGGTTCCAAAGGGCTGCAATGAAATGTGCTTGGCCTATTCTTCAGGCGAGAGCATTGGCGGTCATTTGATCTTGTTTTACGAAGAGTGGGCCAAAGTAATGATGGACCAGTGGGTCCTGTTTAAAAAGACATGGTTGCCCTTTAGAGTTTCCTCATCTGCTACGCAAAGCCTTCATGGTCTCTCTGTGTGCTTCCATGGTCAGGTGGGCCACACTCCAGTCCATACTGAAGCGGCTTCTAGAGTTCAAAGCAGTGGTTCCCATGTCCACAGGGCAGCAGGTCGAACAAGGTATTACATCTGTTTTGCATTCCCCAACTAGGACACTTTTTGGCCAGTGCTAGATCTCAAAGTGAATGCTGCTCTGCGGATGCCTGGTTTTCGAATGGAAATGCTGTGCTCTGTCATTGGAGCAGTTTGAAAAAGGAAATTCTTAGTGGTACTTGGGAGCATAGAACATATTGTAACATAAGATATGCCATATTGGGTCAGACCAAGGGTTCATCAAGTCCAGTATCCTGTTTCCAAAAGTGGCCAATCCAAGTCACAAGTACCTAGCAAGTACCCAAACATTAAATATATCCGATGCTGCTAATGCCGGCAACAAGTAGTGGCTATTCCCTATTGATTAATAGCTCTTCCTTTTGGCCTTGGTACGGCACCTCACACGTTTACCAAGGTGATGGTGGTTGTGGTGGCAGCTCTCCACAGAGAAGGGCATTCTGGTACACCCTTATCTAAATGATTGGCTGATTTGGTCAAAATCTTGGGAAGCTTGCCAACAATCGATATTGTGGGTGTCAGTTGTTGCAATCCCTGGGGTGGGTTGTAAATATGGCCAAGAGCTATCTGATTCCCTCGCAGTCGCTGGAATATCTAGGTATGCAATTTGAGACCAAGAAGAGCAAGGGGTTTCTCACCGCAAAGAGTGGTCATGTTACAGAACCAGATTCAGAAGTTGCTACACCTCTGGAGTCTGAGAGCCTGAGACTATGTACTGGTACTTGGCTCCATGGCCTATATGCTGGATCTAGCACCCTGGCCATTTGTGCATATGCTTCAGAGAAGGTTGCTTTCACACTGGAACCCCCAGTTGGAGGATTATGTGCTCTGGTTGCCCCTTCTTGTCAGATTGAGTCTATCTTGGTGGTTCTTGCAGGACAATTTGGAAAGGGGCGTAGAGCTAGAAATTCCAGATTGGGTGATAGTAACAACTGGTTCCAGTCTAAAGGGATGGAAGCCATTTGTCAGGGTCAAACAGCCCATAGGCTGTGGTCATCAACAGACACATCATGGTCCATCAATCAGCTGGAAACCAGAGCGATTAGGAAGGCATTGCTCCTGTTTCTACGGCTGGTCAGCAACTGAGAAGTGGGGTTTCCGTCTGACAATGCGATGGCGGTAGCTTGTATCAGTCGACAAGGGGGCACCAGGAGCCAGGCAGTATCCTTGGAGATCAGGAGTTTTGTTGGGTGGAGTGCACCTTCTGGTTTTGTCAGTGTAAGGCAGGGGTAGAGAATGTGCAGGCTGATTTTCTCTCTATGTGCACACCGGACCCCAAAGAGTAGGAGTTATTGAGTGAGGCAAAGTTCCTCATCCACACGAGGTGGGGGATGCCTCAGGTGGACTTGATGGCATCAAAAGGAAAATGCTAAGGTTCTGCTATTCTTCAGTCACAGGCAGGAGTTGGGAGCAGAAGGGATTGATGCTCTTTCCCAGTCTTGACTGCAAGATGTTCTGCTCTGTTCTCCCCCCCAACCCCCACCCTTGGCCACTGATAGGCAGGGTTTTCAAGCGGATTGAAGTTCATCACGGAAAAGTGATCATGGTGGCTCCAGAGAGGCCTTATCGGCTATGGATTTCATAAACCTGGTGGTGGACAGAACTCTGTGGTTTGGGCACCTTCCCAGATTGCTGTGCCAAAGCCCAGTTTTCTTGGATCAGGTGGATCGCTTCTGTCTCGCAGTTTGGCTTTTGAGCACAGTTGCTTGAGATTAAAAGGATATTCTTATGAGGTTATTGCAACGTTACTTCAGACAAGAAAGTCCTCCACTTCATTTGCGTACGTGCGGGTGTGGAAGGTGTTTGAGACTTGTTGTTTGGAGGTGGGAGTTTCCCTGCTTCAAGCTTCTATTCCTCAGATTTTATCCTTTTTGCAAAATGGTCTTCAAAAAGGGCTGGCTTTGAGTTCTCTTCTGGTGCAAGTGATGATCTTGGCCTGTTTCAGGGTGCGAGTCCATAACCCCCCCCCCCCCTTGTCACATCTGGATATTGTATGGTTTCTCAGAAGGGTAAAGCATTTGCACGTTCAGAGGGTGGTGACTCCAAGGAATCTTAATCTGGTCTCATGGGTGTTAATATAAGGTGCCATTTGAACCATTGCGAAGAGCTTAGTTAAAGGACCTCACCTTGAAGTCTGTCTTTTTGGTAATGATATGTTCGGAGCGACGTATCTCGGTACTACAGGCGCTGTCTTGTAGGGATCCTTTTCTTCATTTTTCATATGCCTGGGTATCCCTTTTTGCCAGAGATGGTCTCCGCTTTTCATGTGAGTCAAGTTGTGGAATTATCTTCTTTCAGGGATTTGGCATTGCCTTCTCTGCATGCTCGGGAGCTTCATTTGATTGGATGTAAATAGAGTTTTCGTGTGCTATTTGAAGGTCACTAACAATTTTCGTAGAACATATCATCTGTTTGTGCTCTTTGCGAGTCGCAGAAAAGGAGGCAAGTGTAAAGGTTGGTGTGAGCCCTTGGTGCTGTGGCATAGTTGACGCAACCTTGTAGGCGAACCTACGAGGCCTATGCCGACAGCTGGCGAATGCGCCCTGTAGCAAAACAGAATGGAACGTCATCTATACCAGACGCCTTCTCCACAGGTTGAGCCCTTCGGTTCTGGCGGCCTGCAGATCTTAGGCAGGTCCCTAGGGCAGAGACGAGAGCAAGAATCCAATAGCACACCAAGACCATGACAGACAGCGGGCAGGCGGAGTCAGAGAGAGGCAAAGGTTTGGGTAGGCTGTAAACAGACATGGTCAGGTCCAGACGGCAGCCAAAACGTGATCAGATCTATGCAGAAGCTCAAGATCCAGAAAGTCAAGCTAAGGGAGGACGAAGATACACTGAAGACACTGGACGAGATGAATGAGACAGTGCTGGATGAGGTGGGCTGGATTAAGAAAGCAGAAGAAGGCAAGGATGAGGCTGGACGAGGCAAGGCAAGGCAGGAGAGGGTGAGCTGAAGATGGAGGAACATGGGAATACTGGCAACACGTACTATAAAGCAGGAAACCTGTTGCTGAGGTGAGGAACTGCTGCAGGGCCTTGGTTTAAATAGTCCAAGAGACTGATGTCATCAGGAGTCATCACTCAGGAGTTCATGCCACTGCTTGCATATTATGTGGACGCATATTCATGCACTTGCCTGTAATGGAAAGGCTGAATTGCAGCAGCTTAGCGGCATGGGATGCCGGGTCCAGCGGCATTCCCGTTGTGCTGAGACCGGTCTACGTCTTGGCCAACAGGAGAGACAAGACAGTGTGGAAGACTTGACTCTGGCAGCTTTCAGGTTTGCTGAGCCTGACTGGCGTCGGGGGTGAATGCTACGGCTCACAGGGCCTACCTATGGGCTGCGAATCTTAACCCCCAAGGCATCGAAGGTGACCATTTCCTGATAGATAAAGGAGGCTTTTTGCTTCTGCTTACATACGCGAAGAGATTCCGGTTCCTAAGGGACTTCAGGCTCATTCCACCAGAGTTTAGGCTGTGTCCTGGAGTGAATGTCAGCTGGTGTCACCGCAAGAAATTTTACAGGTGGCGACATGGTCTTCATTATTTTATTTTTTTATTTAAATTCTTTTAATATACCGATGCTCAAGACCAAGTCTTATCGTACCAGTTTACAATAGAACTAGGGGAAACCAATTAACTATATAGAAGATAAAGTTACATTAAACAGAGAGCAAAACATGGGCGTTGGAAGAAAGGAAAGATTTCAAACGAATACAACTGGAGAGTACTGAAGATAGTCAGCAAAAAACAATTAAGTAGCGAGACATATAAAGGTTAACATAATATTTACCAAGCATTATCAGCTGGATGTTCGGGTGCTGTACTTTTGACGAGAGTGTGTTGCTAGCAGGTCTTTTAGATTCCCGCCCAGTTTAATGGAGCTTGAAATAAACATATTATTCTAGCACTCTGTAGTTTACACTGGTTACTGGTGCAACAGCGAATCATCTACAAGATTGGAATGGCAGCCTTTAAATTAGTCAAATCAAATTCCTGTCCATGGTCAAATGTGCTATTAAAGATATATGAACTGGCCTGTTAATTAAAATCATCTCAACAAGGACATTAGATGTACCATCAGTCAGATTTGCTCGCCTTACGTCAACAAGAGAGTCTGCCTTCTTGGTCGCAGCACCCATTTATTGGAACTCCCTACCAATGGAACTCAGAATGTCCAAATGTATAAAAAAATGTAGATTCCTTCTGAAAAGATTTTGTTAAAGCAAGCATTTGATTAAGAACTCCAGTGTCGAGCTTTGTGCACCTTATAGCACCCTGGAGATGTATTGATGTACAGTATGTTTTGTTTTATATGTTTTTATTATGAATGTTCTACTCCTTTTTTGTTTTATTTTTGTACATCGCTTAGGCCTTTTGTGTTAAGCGATAAATATATTTTAATAAAAAATGAAATGAAAATCTCATATGTCTGGATTGATCTGGGGGACGATATGGAAAGGAAAATTTGATTCTTACCTGCTTTTATTCCTTGAGTGCCACAGATCAGTCCAAAATCCTGCCCTGTTTTTTCAAGACTGCTCTACGCTGTATGTAAATAGGTCAAGGGTTGCCTTGATTGGTGTTCAACTTTCTTTACGTAGCAAGGTTCTCCTGTATGAGGGTTACCTCTCCCCTGCTTGTTTGGGGGCGAGATTAATTGCAATTACCATTAGGCATGGGTACAGGTCATACTGAGTGATTGCAGGTGACACACTGGCAACACAGTAATGCAGGGACTTTCCAAATTTATGTATTTATTTACTGATACAGTAAAAGCTTTTCTTCTCTGTCTCCATTTGCTGATAGTAGAGAAAAACCCATGTGTCTGAAGTGATCTGTGGGACTCCAGGAACAAAAATTTAGCAGGTAAGAACCAATTTTCCTTTCATGTTCCATCAATCTGCAGCTTTGGAGGATGAAGTCTCTGTTATGAATCGTGGTGAAGGAGTGCCTGAATCACTTGGGAAGAGGTTTTCTTCAATTAGATCAACGCCTTCTGCTGGCATAGAGGCGCTGGCTCCTCAGACTCTTTTTGAATTTTTGATGGATGATATCATGAGAGCGGCCGGGGTGAAGCGAGCGGAAGAGGACTCGGCGTCTCTGCACGGTTCTTCTTTGTTGTTGTTGTTGGGTGACCTCAAAAGATTGGTTCTCAGATTGTTCTGCCTTCTCCTACATTGGATAGTGTTGTCAGTTCGGCGTCTTCTGGATCTTGTCCTGCAGGTTTATTGCAGATGGGGCAAGTCCTGGGTAAGTCCTTCACTGCCATCAAAGCTGGTGGTTGTGACCTTGTATTCTATTTGGGAGCTTTTGGTGGGACCACTTCCAACCTCACTCACGTTCTTAAATTTAAAAATTTCAACAAAAACAGTTAGAAATTTGGGTATTGTTACAGATTGCAACACTAGTATGGTCATCTTTTTACAAGCTGCACCTTTTGAAAAATTTAAAATCTTTCCTAGGAATGCAAGATTGTCATATGGTCTTGCAAGCACTAATTCTAAACTCTTTGTTCTATTTGGGACTTCCGTTTTCTACTATCATTACAAATCATTCAAAATTCCACAGCAAGACTTCTAACAGGAATCAAATGAAGAGACCACTCACTCCTACTTTTCTGAATCTACACCAGCTACCTGTCGTCTGGAGGTCCAAATATGAAGTTCTAACTCTTTTACAGGCTGATAAATAAATAATGAATCCTCTACAGGGCTAACCTCTACAAACCAACATGCCTGCTATGTTCAGTGGACAAAAATTTGCTAGAGATATCTACTATCAAAACTGCCAGACTGGAGATAACCAGAAATAGTGTGTTTTTCTCTGGAGGGCCCTAGACTGCTATATGCATGGCACCTTCTGTGACAGCA
Organism: Rhinatrema bivittatum; assembly: GCF_901001135.1. Taxonomy (NCBI): domain Eukaryota; kingdom Metazoa; phylum Chordata; class Amphibia; order Gymnophiona; family Rhinatrematidae; genus Rhinatrema; species Rhinatrema bivittatum. The sequence continues at coordinate 377,793,121 of NC_042616.1, forward strand.
TTTAAGAAATTATTAAAGACACATTATTTTGTATCTGGCCTTCAGTGATTAGAGGCTTTTTTCTCTTTTACAACTATCCTGTTTAGAGAAGGTGGACCGAGCTAGTCTCGGGCCACCGTATATAATTTGGGCGCGAGCGGCAGGGAGTGCAGGCAGGGTGGGGGAAGGGGGGGGGATCTAGGTGGCCAATGGCAACGACAACAGTTCAAATTGCTGCGATGCTATTGGTCACCATTCGAACAAAGAATTAGAGCCGGCGCAAGCAGAGGCAGTTGGGTATCAGCGGCCAAGCAAGTGGCAGGTGACTGCTTTTGCTCCGCTGAAGATCCCTGACTGCCTTTTCGTTTTTCGGTTTTTACATTTTTCTAAGCGGCGGGAATTCCTGTTTTCTACAGGCATGCGGAGAGCTAGCAACAAGAAGGCGCCCCCAACTCTTGGGAAGGCCTCAGCCCAGCCTAAGGCGACCGCGGCGCGTGAGGGGTAGTCGATGGGAACCTACCGGCCCCCTGGGAAAATTGGTGGTAAGTGCGCGCCGGACTGGTGGTTTGTCGATTGCAGAGGCCTGCCCCTTTCCTTCCCGGCTACGTGCCCCTCACCGGCACCTCCCCCACCTGCCGTAGACTCGGGCGAGAGCGGGCCCGAGCCGGATGACCTCCCCCCCTCGTACCTCCGTCCCTTCAGTCCAGGTCCCTATTATGCAGCCCGTGCAGCCACGAGGGGCACCGGCGATATGCGAGGCACCGGCCTCTCGCAGCCGCCAGCCATTTCCCCTTGGTGAACCTCTGGCGACTGGCGTACCTGCACCTTTAGAGCCACCTGCCATCGTACCCAGCAAGCGAACGGTGTGTAGCCATAAGAGGCCCGTGCCTCAGGCGCCTTCCTCGCACTTGCCGAGTGTCTCCAGGGCTCGGGTTTGTCGGGGGCGGAGCCGCGTCCACAGGGGCGGCAGCATGCCCTTTTTCGGTGTGTTGCAGCATGCCTGGAGTCCTGCTTCCCCAGAGGTTAAGCTAGTTGAGCAGTGCTGTAGCAGAGCTGCTAGGAAGGGAAAGCAGCCTGCTCAGAAGCAATCTGGAGCTGTTGGAGAATCCTGGGCTTCCGGGATGGGGGAGGGTCCTGCCTTCCCCTCCCCTAGCCCTCAGGCCCTCGCTACCAGCTCCGGCATGGAGGTTGGTGTTCCCACCGCAGCTCTTATAGCAGACATCCTGGAACACCTGGCTAACTCTAAATATGGCAACTATTTTAATGTAGCGTGCAGAGGAGGGGTGGGTGGGGAGAGTATTGGTGGTTGGCCACTAGCCTTGGGTGATCCCCTCGGTGAGGAAATGTTTTCCAGGAGGGAGTGGTCGGGGGATGGGTTTAGGAAGGGTGATAGGGTCAGCGGCACTCATGGCCAGGGTTTTACAGCACACCGCAGTGGCGCTACTCGGGAGAGTGAGAAGGGTCGGGTTTGCGCACAGCTTTGGAGGAGGGTCCGAGGCATGATACAGGGCATCCGGCTCTGGCTTTGATAGAATTATGGGAAGGGGTGCCCAAGCGTTTAGTTAAGCGTATTAGAAGACGTACATTTGTAAATATTTTTAAATTGTTAGAGGGTAGAAGAGGTGGACGGAAGGTTAGTAAGAGAGCCAAAAAGAAGAATAAAAAGGACGGGGTGGGACCAAAAATCTCCAAAAACATAGTTAATTGGGTTCGTGGTTTCTTACGCTTGGCAAGTGTAGTCAGTCATTTCGATCCCACACAGTATGGTGTTTTGTTGTCCTATGCTGACAGCATTTTAGGAGCTTTTAAGGATTATGAAGGTTGGGCTTGGCTCAATTATGATGAAAAGTTCCAGGACAAAATGGCTGGGAATACATTTATGTCTTAGGGATCGCAAGACATTCATCTATGGTTAACACAGATGATGAATAAAGGAGCAAGCGTTAGTAGAGACGTAGGAGCGGGTGGAGGGGTTAGCACCAGTGCAATGGGTTCCGCAGCCGGAGGAAATAAGGGTGCTTCCTTTCGAGGTCCCGGAAGTTTTCGCAAGCCTGAGCCAAGTGTTAAGAACATTGGAAGCGGATCAGACCTCTGCTGGAGGTTTAACAAGCTCACGTGCTTGTTTCCTGAATGTAAATTCAGGCATGCCTGCGCTACATGCAGAGGTGCGCATTTGGCCACTAAGTGCACAGAAGTACTGGGTGCAGTCGTTACCAAGGGAGCTAAGTTTTGAAGTATTGTACCAGAAGGCTGAGTCTCCAATTGTGCTAGAAGCGTTAGTAGAGGGTTTGAGGTTTTATCTGGACTCAGCGGTAGTTTCTTTATTGACTAGGGGGTTTAGTTTTGGTTTTATTATCCCATATGAAGGACCGGGATATGGAGGAAGGGCGAGGAATTCAAGATCAGTTTATAGAATGGCGGATGTAGCGCGTGACAAATTGCAAGCTGAAATTTGTTTAGGGAGAGTGGTAGGGTCATTTGCAGTGTGGCCTTTCAATAGGATGCACTTATCACCATTAGCGGTTATTCCTAAAAAGGCGCCGGGTAAGTTTAGATTGATCCTTTATTTGTCACATCCTGAGGGATCATCTGTTGTTTATTTATTTATTATTTATTTAGAGTTTTTCTATACCGGCATTCGTGATTAAAAACCACATCATGCCGGTTTACATATAACAAGGGGGTGTGAACAAAAAACGGAACATTAACAAGTGCAAAGAGTTCATAAAGTTACATTACAACAAGGTTCATATAACTGGGGAGAGAATTAGAGTAAGATAACCGAGCAGTTAGGATTAACTATTTACATTATATTGTGAAGTCTCTTATAAGATGTTGCTGTCATTCAATTGGGATCTGGGAAGGCTTGCTTAAATAGCCAAGTCTTAAGCCTTTTTCTGAAAGTAGGTAGGCATGGTTCTTGTCTCAGATCCGGAGGAATAAAATTCCATAGTGAAGGTCCGGCTGTGGAGAAGGCTCGGTCTCTGAAAGTTAAATGGTGAGTGGTTTTGGTTTGGGGATTGAGGAATGATCCTCTGTTGGCTTCTCTGATGGGTCTGGTGGATGTGTGTCGTCTGAGTGGTATTTGTAGATCAAGCATAGCATGGTGATGGATAGCTTTATAGATGATAGTGATGGATTTGTGGATAATTCTAAAGTGTATTGGCAGCCAGTGTAAGTTCTTGAGAGTGGGAGAGATGTGATCTCTTCTTCTGGTGTTAGTCAGAATTCTCGCAGCTGAGTTCTGGAGCATCTGAAGGGGTTTAATGGAAGCGGAAGGGAGACCTAGTAAGATAGAATTGCAGTAGTCTATCTTAGAAAAGATAACTGCTTGAAGGACCGTTCTGAAGTCTCGCACGTGAAGGAGCGGTTTGATTCTTTTCAGAACCTGAAGTTTATAGAATCCGTCTTTTGTAGTTTGTTTGATGAAGGATTTTAAGTTAAGACGGTTGTCGATAATTATTCCTAAGTCCCTTGTTTGGGTGGTAAGTGGGTTGGTTGGAAGACACGGAGAGGGGTTACTATTTTCTGGTGAGATGATAAGAAGTTCCGTCTTAGCCGTATTTAATATCAGATTTAGACTCGTGAGGAGGAGATTGATTTCTTTAAGGCAGATTTCCCAAAATTCAAGAGTTTTGGTGATGGTTTCTTTAATGGGGATCAAGATCTGCACATCATCTGCGTATAGGAAGTGAGTTAGTTTCAAGTGGGTTAGCAGTTGGCAAAGCGGAAGAAGGTAAATATTAAAGAGTGTAGGGGAGAGGGAGGAGCCCTGAGGAACTCCTAAAGATGAAGAATAGCGGGAAGATTCTTTATTATGGATTTTGACCTTATAGCCTCTATTGCTGAGGAATGTATTGAACCATGATAGTGCAGTTCCTGAAATTCCTATGTTTGCCAGTTGATTGAGGAGGATGGAGTGGTTAACGGTATCAAATGCGGCCGAAAGATCTAAGAGAATAAGTAGAAATGATTGGCCTTTGTCTAGCCCCATGATGATATGGTCTGTCAGGTATATGAGTAGAGTTTCCGTGCTTAAAGCTTTACGGAACCCATATTGGGAGGGATAAAGTATTTTGTGATCTTCAATGTAGTTGGAGAGTTGTGTTGACCAGCTTTTCCATGATCTTGGCAATAAATGGAAGATTGGAAATCGGGCGAAAGTTGTTGGGGTCCTTGGGGTCTAGATTAGGTTTCTTTAAGAGCGGTTTTAGAGAAGCTAGTTTAAGGTCATCTGGAAATAGTCCCTGGGATAAAGAGCAGTTGATGATATCTGCCAGAGTTTTGGAGATTTTTTCCGGTATTAGAAGGAGGAGCTTTGTAGGTATTTGGTCGAAGGGGTGGGAGGAAGGTTTCATTTTCTTAAGTAACAGAAGGATCTCAGAGGCTGTGATGGGTTCGAATGATTCAAAGGAGGTTCCTTTGTTTAGTATCTGCAGAGCATTAGTGAGAGAAGTGTTACTGGGGGTCAATCGCTTTAGCAGGTTAGATATTTTGTCTTGGAAGAAAATAGCCAATTCCTCAGCTTTGGATTGAGCTAGGTCTATGGGAATATCTGGAGTGTTGATATGTGTCAGGTTAGATACGTAAGCGAAAAGAGCTTTTGCATCAAATACAAGGTCATGGATCTTGCTAGCATAGTAATCCCTTTTTAATCTTAGGGTGGAGTTCTTGTAGTGATGGAGAGCTAGTTTGTAGGCGGCTAAGGTGCTGGGGCAGGGGGCCTTACGCCATTTGCTTTCTTTGTGTCTTAGGCTCTGTTTGAGTTTATGGAGGTTGTTTGTGAACCATGGTTGTCTCTTTGGTGGGTTCGGGTTTAGTTTTTTTGCTGAAAGAGGACATAGTTTGTTTGCTACTGCCTCGGTGATGTTGCTCCAGGAGAGGATAGCTGAGTTAGGGTCAGAGAGGTTAATGTGAGGAAGCTCTGAAGCGAGCTGGCTGTTGAGGTCATCGGACGAGCAGGGTCTTCTGTAGAGAAATGAGGATTTCGAAGGGAGATTTGGGGCTGCCAAAAGAATGCCCCCTCCCCTTTTTTTGAGACGAGGGAGGGAGAAGAAGTTGTAGAGGTGGGTGGGGAGTTGATTTATTATTGCAATATCCGTTGGTTTGAGCCAGGTTTCTGTTATGGCACAAATGTCTGGGTTGGAGTCTAAGAGATAGTCATTGAGAATCAGGGATTTTTTAGTGAGAGATTGAGCATTCCCTGTACGTACCAGGATCAGTCCAGACTCCTGGGTTTTGCCCCCCCTCTAGCAGATGGAGACAGAAGTTTACAAACAAATTTCCGCCTATATCTAGGCTGGTGCCACCTACAGTCTGGCAGTATTCTTCTATCTCCTAGCAGGTGGAGAGGGTGCAAAACCTACAGTCTGTATTGAACCTAGTTTAGAGGTGCTAGAATTAAAAAAAAAAAAAAAAAAAAAAGAGTAAGGTAGGTTTTGTTTAGCGTAGGGGAAAGACCGCAGAGGCTTGCCTGCGGGTCCCAATCCCCGCCACCCAGGGGACGGTTAGGTCCTGAGGGGACCATTCCCCCTGGTTGAGGCCGCCGAGGAGTGGGGGAGCCCCACGTACCGGCGTACCCGTCCTGGGGGTGATACCGGGGAAACCGGCTCACTCCCCCCAGCTGAATCCGGATCCGAGGTACAGTTTTTCTTGATTTTTACTGAAAGAAAAAAAAAAAAAAGTCTTGTGCCTGTGTGCTGTTTTTCCTGCTGTACTTTCTCTCTCTCTCTCTCTCTCTCGTTCAGGGCCGGCTCTGCGCGGCGGTTTGAGGGGGGGTTCGTGGTGATTTTTGTTTTTTCTTTCACGGGCTCCTGCTCTACTGTGCGCAGCAGGCCATGCCGCGGCAAGCTGCTTGCCGGGCCTGCGGGTCCACGGCAGCGCGGCTGTCACGGGACAGCCTTTGCTCCGCTTGCGTGGGAGGAGGAGAGGGAGGATCGTCGGAGGCGTCAGGGACCCAGGGAAATAGGAAGCCTCGGGTCGGGTCTGCCGCGGCACCCGCTGCTTCTCCGGGGGGGGGTCGTCTTTGCCGCTCCCGGGAGGCGCGATTTTGGCGGGAACGGCAGCCATTTTATTGCCTCGGGGTGCCGAGGCAAACGCGGGCCTACAGGAAGGCGGGGAACGGGTTCACCCGTCGTGTTTGTCCCCCCAGCGGGGACTCCATGGGGGGGACAGGCCCACAGTCCCCAGAGACTCCGGGGAAAATTCCTCGGGGGAAGGCAGTGACGAGGAGGACTCGCCAGATTCGTTTAATTCGCGGTTTGTGCTCTTGATGCACAAGGCCTTTAAGGCCCGCCGCATGGCTCGAAAAAGGGCCCAAGGGACCCCACCCTTGGAGGGACCCTCAGAGATAACCCCCACGGGGGAGAAAAGGCTGAGGTCCGGTCCGGGGGCGGTGGGCCCGCCGAGGTCCAGGCCCCTGCGGTCCCGAGGGGAACGGGGGTCATCAGGACTCCTCTTCAGACTCCGGGGAGCCGGAGGAGCAATCAGAGGATCCGGAGTTCCCGTCCCAACCCCCGAGGGGGGTTGAGGGAGCCGGGAGCCAAGGGTTCCGGTACGCTGCACGGAGCGGAGTGGGATGATCCAAAAGTGGTCAGATTGTTCCGGAAGGACGAGTTAGGGCCCCTCATTCCGGAAATCCTAGGGGAGTTGGGGATTCCTCTCCCGCAGGTTGAGTCTCGGCTCGGTCAGACGGATCCCGTCGTGTTAGGTCTTCGGGGACCACCTTCGGCTTTTCCGTTACATTTCTCGGCCTCAGATTTGTTATTTAAGGAGTGGGATACTCCGGAGTTGGGGCTGAAAGTAGCAAAGGCCATGGATAAGTTATATCCCCTGCCAGAAGACATTCTGGAGCTGTTGCGTTTGCCGAGGATAGATTCGGCGGTGGCAGCGGTAACAAAGAAGACCACTATTCCGGTAACCGGCGGAACTGCTCTTAAAGATGTTCAGGATAGGAAGTTGGAGGTTCAACTTAAGCAAATTTTTGAGGTCTCGGCGCTCGGAATTCGGGCGGCCATTTGCAGTAATTTTTCACTGAGGGCTGGTCTGCGTTGGGCGCAGCAGCTGTTGGCTAATGAGTCCCTGTCTTCTGATGAGGTACGGCAAGCAAGTCGTTTGGAAGCGGTCATTGCCTATAGTGCGGATGCATTTTATGATCTCTTGCGCACCTCCGCCAGAACGATGGTGTCAGCGGTAGCTGCGCGACGCCTGCTGTGGCTCCATCATTGGTCGGCGGATGGGACCTCCAAGGCTCGGTTGGGTTCCTTACCCTTTAAGGGGAAGTTGTTGTTTGGCAAGGAATTGGAGGACCTGATTGAATCGTTAGGAGAGAATAAGGTGCATCGGTTGCCAGAGGATAGACCGCGGTATAGGGGGCCTCCGGCCTCTCGTCCTCGGTTTCGCGGCGGCCGCAGGTCAAGAACGTCTCGAGGATCCAATTCTTCCTTTCGCCACAGTGCTACTCGTCAACAAGCTTATTCTCAGTCCTTTCGCGGGTGCTGTTTTGGTCGTCCGGGAGCCGGTCAAGGTGTGCAGGCAGGGAAACCAGCACAATGATGTGAGGCCGGTCCATTCCGTCGTGCCCAAGATTGGCAGCAGGTTAAGCCGGTTTTACGAGGAATGGACCAGAATCACGTCGGATCAGTGGGTGCTAGAGGTGATAAGACGCGGCTACGCCTTAGATTTTTCACGCCAGCCACCCCAGGGGTTTCTAGTGTCGCCTTGCGGTTTTTCAGAAAAGCGCAGAGCAGTGCGATCGACCTTAGCTCGACTGCGCGATCTCGGGGCAATTGTACTGGTCCCTCCCGACCAGCTGCGGCAGGGCCGGTATTCCATTTATTTCGTGGTACCCAAGAAAGAAGGAACGTTTTGTCCCATTCTGGATTTGAAAAGCGTCAACAAGTGTCTGCGGGTCCCTCGGTTTCGGATGGAAACGTTGCGTTCGGTGATCGCGTCCGTAAGGAAGGGGGAGTTCCTAGCCTCCCTGGATCTCACGGAAGCATACCTTCACATCGGTATTCGTCAGGAGCATCAACAGTTCCTCAGGTTTGCGGTGCTGGGACAGCATTTCCAGTTCCAGGCGTTGCTGTTTGGCCTAGCAACGGCCCCTCGCACGTTCACCAAGATTATGGTGGTGGTAGCGGCGGGGCTCCGCGAAGAGGGACTGTTGGTGCATCCGTATTTGGACGATTGGCTGATTCGGGCCAAGTCGAAAGCGCTTTGTCACCTAGCGGTCCAGAGGGTGCTACAGCTGCTACACTCCCTGGGCTGGGTGGTGAACGAAGCCAAGAGCCATCTGGAGCCGTCGCAGTTCCTGGAATATTTGGGAGCTTTGTTCGACACGTGTCAAGGCACGGTGTCCCTCACGAAGGATTGTATGGTCAAGTTGCAAGCTCAGATTCGACGGTTGTTAAGCAAGCCAGTACCGATAGTGTGGGATTACTTGCAGGTATTGGGGTCTATGAACTCTACGCTGGAGTTGGTTCCATGGGCGTTCGCTCATATGCGTCCTTTACAGTCAGCATTGCTCTCCCGATGGCGCCCACTATCGGAGGAATATTTCCTCCCATTGCCGCTGACCCAGGACGCCAGGGGCAGTTTGCCTTGGTGGCTCTGCCCGGACAATTTGAGTTGAGGAGTTTCGTTGGAAACGCCATCATGAACGGTGGTTACCACGGACGCCAGCCTGCTCGGTTGGGGGGCAGTCTGTCTCGGGCAGTCAGTACAGGGGAAATGGTCTGCCCGGGAGGCGTCGTGGTCCATCAATCGGTTGGAAACTCGAGCGGTGCGCCTGGCTCTTTTGAGGTTCCTTCCGCTGATCCGCGGGCGGTCAGTGAGGATACTGTCGGACAACGCGACTACGGTGGCTTATATCAATCGACAGGGGGGAACCAGGAGTCAGCCGGTAGCATCCGGAGCTCGGGCGTTGATGGTTTGGGCGGAGTCCCATCTGAGCAGCATTGCGGCCTCCCACATAGCCGGGGTAGAAAACGTCCAGGCGGATTTTCTCAGTCGCCATTGGCTAGATCCCGGAGAGTGGGAGCTCGCGGAGGGAGCATTCCAACTCATTTGTGCTCGGTGGGGCACGCCGGCGATGGATCTGATGGCTACCTTCAAGAATGCGAAAGCTCCCCGGTTTTTTGCTCGCCGTCGGGAGATAGCAGCGGAAGGCGTAGATGCGCTGGTAGTGCCGTGGCCGACGGATGTCTTACTCTATGTGTTTCCTCCGTGGCCACTCATAGGAAGAGTGCTAAGGCGCATCGAAAAGCATCCAGCGGAAGTGATAGTCGTCGCCCCAGAATGGCCGAGGAGGCCGTGGTTCGCGGACCTGCTGAATCTGGCGGTCGAAGGACCTCTCCGGTTTCCGTATGTTCCGGACCTCCTGCACCAGGGTCCCTTTTGTTTCGACCTGGTGGATCGCTTTTGTCTAGCGGCATGGCTTTTGAGAGGCGACGGTTGAGAGCCAAGGGTTACGCGGATACGGTGGTATCTACCCTACTGCGCTCGCGGAAGAAGTCTACGTCGCTGTCGTATGTGCGAGTGTGGAGAGTTTTTGAGTCCTGGTGTATTGAGCACGGGGTGGTGCCTACCCGGGCGGCTATAACGGACGTACTTCTTTTTCTTCAGGAGGGACTGTCCAAAGGTCTTTCCTGTAGTTCATTGCGGGTGCAGGTGGCGGCGTTAGGCTCATTGAGAGGTTGGATTCATGGCACATCGTTGGCGGCGCACCCGGATGTAGTGCGTTTTCTTCGGGGGGCGAGGCAGCTGCGGCCTCCGTTTCGGCAGCCTTGTCCGTCCTTGAATTTAAATGTGGTCCTTAGAGCATTGTGTGCGGCACCTTTTGAGCCCCTTCGTAGGAGCACGCTTAAGGATTTAACTCTAAAGGTGGTGTTCTTGGTGGCCATGGTCTCGGCGCGACGGATTTCGGAGCTCCAGGCTCTGTCGTGTCGAGAGCCTTTTTTACAGATTTCGGATTCGGGAATCTCGTTGCAAACGGTACAGTCTTTTTTACCCAAGGTGGTTTCCTCGTTCCACGTGAATCAGACTGTAGAGTTGCCATCTTTTGGGCAGGTGCAGTCTTCGGATCCTATGGCTAAGGATCTTCGTAAGTTAGATGTGCATTGCGCGCTGCTACAGTATTTGGAAGTCCCAAATGCCTTTAGAGAATCCGACCACCTATTCGTGATCTATGGTGGTTCAAGGCGGGGTAAGGCGGCCTCCAAGACTACGATTGCGCGGTGGTTGAAAGAAACCATTCGTTCAGCGTATCTTTTGCAGGGGAGGTCGTTGCCCGCGGGGCTGCGAGCCCACTCTACTCGCGCCCAGGCTGCTTCCTGGGCGGAATGCCATCATATTCCTACAGAAGAGATCTGTAGGGCAGCCACCTGGAAGTCGGTCCACACTTTCGCCCGGCACTATCGTTTGGATGTGAAAGCGCCAGGGTCGACGGCGATTGGAGAAGGGGTGCTTAGAGCAGGCCTCTCCGGCTCCCACCCTATGGAAGGTAAGCTCTGGTACATCCCAGGAGTCTGGACTGATCCTGGTACGTACAGGGAAAAGAAAATTAGGTTCTTACCTTTTGCTAATTTTCGTTCCTGTAGTACCAAGGATCTGTCCAGAGTCCCGCCCAGTGTTGGGATTTTCTGCTGGGAGAGCATGTGTGGTCTGTGTGTGCGTTACCTAAAATCAGGAAGAATTGTTGTTTATTACCTCGAGTTCGGGACCCAGTTGGGTGGAGTTATGCTTAGTTTTGCATAGTTTGAGGAGAAAATTGTAAGCATTTGAAGTTTTATATGTTGGAAGTTGTCCTGCTGCTTTGACATTCCGTAATACTGCCAGACTGTAGGTGGCACCAGCCTAGATATAGGCGGAGTTTTGTTTGTAAACTTCTGTCTCCATCTGCTAGAGGGGGGGCAAAACCCAGGAGTCTGGACCGATCCTCGGTACTACAGGAACGAAAATTAGCAAAAGGTAAGAACCTAATTTTCTTTTGAATAGCGTAAGGGAGAATAGTGTTAGTCCTAGTAATTGGGTAAGAGGTGAAATCATAATTGGGATAAGGGCTGTGTAGTTGCGAGATCTTTGTAGCATAGTGGTTTTTCCTGTGGTGAGGAGGTTGTGTTGAAGAATCGGGATCGGAAATCTCGGTGTCATTCTGAACTTTTGTATTAGAGACGATCGGTTGAGAGTTTGAGTGAGTTGGATGATTGCGTAGGGAGGTTTAGTGGATGCTGGAATGGCTGACTACTGCTGGATCACGCTGGGTGAATGCTGAGAAGGATGAATGCTGTGAGGATGATTGCTGATCGCGCTGGGTGAATGCTGAGAAGGATGAATGCTGTGAGGATGATTGCTGATCACGCTGGGTGAATGCTGAGAAGGATGAATGCTGTGAGGATGATTGCTGATCGCGCTGGGTGAATGCTGAGAAGGATGAATGCTGTGAGGATGATTGCTGATCACGCTGGGTGAATGCTGAGAAGGTTGATTGCTGATCATGCTGGGTGAATGCTGAGAAGGATGATTGCTGATCACGCTGGGTGAATGCTGAGAAGGATGATTGCTGATCACGCTGGGTGAATGCTGAGAAGGATGAATGCTGTGAGGATGATTGCTGATCACGCTGTTAACGACTTTATCCTCAGGAACGAGTGTACAGTGAAATATATGCTTCTTTTGATGAAGCCATTGCTTTGGTGCGCAGAGCGGGGCCTGGGGCTTTGCTAGCCAAAGCGGACATTGAATCTGCATTCAGGTTACTACCCATTCATCCGTCTTGTTTCTCTTTACTGGGATTTTATTTTGAAGGGGGTTACTTTGTCGATAGATGTCTCCCCATGGGTTGTGCGATTTCATGCGCTTTATTTGAGGCCTTCAGCACTTTTGTTCACTGGGCTACGATGAGGTATAATGATTGCAAGGATTCGTTACATTATTTAGATGATTTTTTGTTCGTGGGGCCTAGTGAGTCGGATGTTTGTCAGAGTCAAGTTAAATGGCTTCTTGGAGGTGGCTAAGTATTTCGGAGTGCCAATTGCTCATGATAAAACTGAAGGGCCTGCCACCAAATTGACATTTCTAGGAATTGAATTGGTTTCTGTAGAGATGGTGTCGAGGTTACCGTATGAGAAGGATGTTCAGTTGAAGGACTTGGTTAGGTTAGTCCAGGATCAGTGAAAATAACTTTGAAGCAGATGCAATCTTTGATCGGCTCTCTTAATTTTTCATGTTGGGTAATATTATTCGTAGACTGTCAGCCAGAACAGTGGGTGTCAGAGCAGGGCATCATTTTATTCGGGTGACGCAGGCAGTTAGGAATGAGCTAGGGGTATGGGAGGGTTTCTTAAATTCTTTTAATGGTGTTTGCATGATGCAGGATGAAGAGATTTCAAATGAGGACTTGGACTTGCATTCCGATGCTGCTGGGGTGACTGGCTTTGGCGTATATTTTCGGGGACAATGGTGCGCTGAGCAATGGCCTCAGCAGTGGGTAGATGACGGGTTAACAAGGAACATCACATTCCTGGAGCTTTTCCCGATCATAGTAGCTTTGACCATTTGGGGCACAGAGTTGGCTAATAAGAAAGTGGTTTGGTGGTGTGACAACTTAGGGGTAGTTCAAGTTGTGAACAAACAGGCTGCAAAGTGCCCTAGAGTTTCGTCCTTGTTGAGGGAGATGGTCATTTTATGTTTGAAATGGAATGTAATCATACGAGCAAGACATGTTACGGGGAACTTGAACTTGATTGCGGATGATCTTTCTCGTTTCAAGTGGGACGTCTTCAGGGCAGAGGCACCACATGCGAGTTCGGAGGGGGAGAATTTCCCAGAGCATCTTTGGCGACTTGGCTTGATGAAACGTGGAACTTGATCAGTCAGTCTCTGGCACCAGCGACATGGAGATCTTACATGATGGGCAGTGGAGCGGTGTCTCGTTTTTTGATATCTTTGGGATGGAATGGGGGGGAGGTGAGGGCAGGTGATATGGTCCGGTTTATTTTATGGGCCAAAGGGGCTGGTTATTCTTTAACATCAGTCCATTGTCAATTAGCGGGATTCGCCTTTTTTCAGAAGCTGGGGGGTTGGGGAAATCCGACTAGTAGTTTTTTTAGTGAGAAACATTTTGGAAGGTTGGAGTCGAGGGTACGCAGTGCGGCCGGATAAATGCAGGCTGATACGATATACCGACTTGTTAAGAATTGTCGAGCATTTGACCGAGGTGTGTCGGTCGGGATACGAGATATTGTTGTTCAGACTAGCTTTTTCTTTGGCATTTTTTGGAGCCCTAAGGATCAGCAAACTTGTTGCCAGATCTAAGGCATGCAGAGATGGATCCGGCTTGCTGGCTCAGGATGTGTGGGTTTACAAGCATCAAGTGACAATGCGCATTAGGAAATCTAAGACAGACCAAAAAGGAAAAGGAACTTGGATTTCATTGATACGTGCCCATAATGAGCTCTCATGTCCAGTAAGGAATGTGCAAGCTTTTGTAAGGGTAAGGCCTGAAATTGGGGGGGCGCTTCTTGATACACCAGGATGGTTCTACGCTAACCATTTATCAGAATTCATTTATCAATTCACCAACCACCACAATCTTTCACTTTTGAAAATAACCTGATACCTATTAAATCACACGCCAAAAACTTAGGAATGATCATAGACTCTCGATTAACATTATCCAATAACATTTCTGAAGTAGTTAAAAAATCTTTTTACAAAATACATATGCTGAAAATAATAAAACTATTACTGCTACCAAATGATTTCCGTCAAGTCACTCAATCTTTGATACTTACTACACTGGACTATTGCAATGCGCTATATCTTGGTTTACCGATATCAACACTTCAGCCACTACAACTTGTTCAAAATGCAACAGCTCGAATGTTATACAATGCTTCACGAGGAGACCATATTACACCTATACTATACAATTTACACTGGCTCCCAATATCTTTCTGTATCACATATAAAATATTGTCCACAATCCATAATTTCATACACAATCCTAACTCAATTTTGCTATGCTCAATACTGAGATTATATAAACCTAACAGACAGCTCAGATCTATAGATAAATGCATTTTGGAAATTCCATCAATAAAATCAGCTAGCTTGGCATTAACAAGAAAACGAGCATTTTCAGTTGCAGGTCCTATACTGTGGAACTCAATGCCTGAATATTCGACTTAAGCAAACCGCAACGAATTTATAAAAGCACTGAAAATGTATTTATTCACTTGCGCTTATAATATATCTCAATGACCTCATTAATACTGCTATAATTACTGTCATCTATTATAGTCTGAATTGAAATTACATTGTATTTTAATTTGTTGTATTGTTATGAATTTATGTATGTTTTAATATGTGCACCGCCTAGATGGATAGACTACTAACCCTTGGCGCGGTACATAAAAACTTTTAAATAAATAAAATAAATAAATACATTTTCTCGAGTGTTACAACGTGCTGTTGAAAGTTTAGGGTGGGATACGCGGAAATACTCACTGCATTCATTTAGGATTGGAGCGGCGACGACTGCGGCAGAGTTGGGATGGTCAGCGCATCGGATTCAGGTGTTGGGACGTTGGAAGTCGGAAGCATTTCGGACATATGTACGGAAGTAGTTGGTTGGAGTGATAGGAGTGAGGGGATGCAGTGTACTTGGCTAATGCAATTCTTTGTTTTGCAGACTCGGAAGGGGTGGCGTCTAATCGAGAATGTGCCTGGGTCATGGGTCATTCTTTTGTTCGCTGTGAAAGAGGCCTTATGGCGAAAATTTGAATTTAAAAACCAGCAAGTGGATCGTGCGTTGGTTCGGCAAAGGGGGGATGCACTGGAACGAGTTGCTTGCTTTTCTCCTGGGTAAAACACAAATATGGGGTGTTCCAAAGTTGCTTATTATTGATTTGGGAGGAAATGACATAGGTAAGCTAACCTGCAGGGAACTAGTGACAATTATGCGAAAAGATTTGGCAGCTATTATAAATAGCATGCCGGGTACGAAAGTGGGTTGGTCCGATGTTATAATTCGGATTAAACATCGTGATGAACCCTTATGGCATAACGGTGTTAAGAAATTGAATCGTCAAGTAGGCAAATGGTTAGTTCAACAGGGTGGTTTTTGGGTAAGACATAATTGGTCTTGGGAGACATTGAGGGGCTTATTTCTTGGCGACGGGGTGCATCTTTCTGACATCGGTATGGATTTATTTAATAATGCCCTGGAGGAAGGATTCAAGCAACAAATAATATTGTAGTGGGCCGCAGTGGGAGAACAAAGGCAAACAGGTTTGCTTTTGTTTGTGGCGGAAAACCTGAGCCATAAGTTGTAATGTATTGTCTTGATTTGTGAAGGACATGGGGGGGGGGGGGAATGCTCGTGTAGCTTGGGGCTGCTACACGGGAAGGCCTAAAGAGCAAGGGAGGGGGGGCGATGCTCAGGCCGCAAACTTGCCCTCGCTGGTGTCATGGCGGGGTAAGTGGTGGTGGGGGGGGGGGGGTGCTGAAGCAGGCTTACCATTGGGACGAGGTGGTAAGCGAAGAGGGTCATGAGGGAGGAGGAGGTGGGGGAGGAATTTAACTTTTGGTGTTATGTATAAGTTGCAGGCTCGGGTTGTGTTTTAATAAACTGCGGCCTTATTTCAATGCCATATTGTTGTCCATGTGTTTTGTACAGGGAGAGAGGGAAAGAGGGTGGGGGGATACGATCGAGCGGACTGCTGGTCTCGAGTCCCTAGGTTATACATTTGTAAATTGTATTTTTTTAAGCTTTATTTATGTATGCTTTATAAGTCGCTGTGAATTGTTGTGGAATATGTGGGCTATAAGAATTTTATAAATAGATTTGGAAAGTCCCTGCATGCCTGTGTTGCCAGGATAGACTCGGTCTACTAAGTTGGAGCCTTTTGATTTTGTAGCATAATGGCCAATTGCTAGAACATAGTGACAAGATTCAGGCAGTGGAGAAGGATATCCAAAGTATTAACGCTTTTAATGTTGCTATTGTCAAGGAACTATCGACTGAATTTTCAAAGCCTGGTGCATGTAAAAATTGGTATTTATGCATGTGGCTGGGCCCTGTGTGCGCTGCACGCATTTTCAAAAGGGCCTGGCCATGTGTGTAAGTTCTGATACGCGCACAAATGCCGGGCCTTGAAAAAGGGGCGGGCGGGGAGGGATGGGACGGAAGCCGGCTGGGACAGCGGCCATTAGCCGCTGTCCTGGGGAAGCACTGGCACCGGTGCACGTAAATTACTTCTGCTTACTTGGAGCGGACTCGGAGGGAACTGGGGAAGGCCCGATTGCGTCACCATGCATACTTTGCAAAAATCCCCCCCCCTTTGCACGTGCGGATTGTAAAATCCGACGCACATGTGTGCGATGCCACCCGATTTTATAACATGCGCGCACTGGCGCAATCATGTTATAAAATTGGTGCGTCCATGTGCGCGCGCTGGGAACCGCATGCGCACATCATTTAAAATCTACCACTAAATGATCTCTTCAGGAAGTTAGACTTTCTAGTAAATCAATCCAGGCATTTAAACCTCTGCATGTTGAACTTTCCTAAAGTTATGAGAGAATTAACTGCTAATGATATTAAGGCAATATTTTCTTGAAGTAATACATTTTGAGCCAGATTCAGTTCCTTAGTAAGCTGCACTTTTTGCCAGTTTCCACTTGTAGTATTCCACAAAATCAAATTATTTAGTCTTTTTCAGAATTGTTTAATTTGACCAATTATATGGAAAATTCAGGTCCTCAGTTTATAGAGCAAAGCACTTTTGTTGGTTTCCTTTGTTACAGAAATTGATCTTAGTAATGCAGATTTTATTTTAGGAATTTAAACTTTCTTCTTTGGTCAGACTGTTTAGGATTTTTCCAGACTTGTAAAAAATAATCCAGTAGAGGAGGAAAGGCTTTTTAGCTTTAAGCACATGACTATTGCATTAGATGCTACATTTATGTTAAGATATCCTTGCAAATGTGTAATCAAGTATAAACAATGATCCATTTTTTTCCCTCCCAAACAATTGCAGTCATTTTTGGACTCATTAACATCTTCCCCAGCTCCCACTTTGGACCATTGATGGGACATATTGTTTACAGATTTTCATGTTATGCAATTTCCTTAAAGTTCTTCTAGTTTTACTTGATTTCTGAATCTCCTTTCTGGTAGATTTGTTGAGCTAGATTATGGAAGTTTTACTTTGATTTTTTTCCTTTATATTTTTTATATTGATTTCTATTATGTTTCTGTATTCTGTTGTGCCTTGAATACTATTGACATTAATAAATATAAAAAAATGTAGTTATAGTAGCTAGTTTTGAAATGTTGATGATGAGCATGGCACACAGGTTTCAAAGTGCTAATTTAACCTTCTTTTGTATATTCTACCATATGTCCAGTATATGTGCACTTATTTGCAGAGTTGTTGAAGGAAATAAAAGCAGCAGTTAAAAACAACCCCCAAAAAAGCACTTCATATCAGTTCATGTCAGCAGAGCCTAAATTTACCATGTACAGTAAATGGAGATTAACTGTACTAGGTAGAACATGTTGGGCATGCAGATGAGGGGCTGTGATGATAGACCCAAAACCTCTGTATGGGTTGAACAATGAATAAGAAGCCATGCTTGCTTGAGCCTTTCAGACAGGATGGCATAGGATGATGCATTAGGCCACTTGAATGCAAGGAAGTAAAGATCAGTAAACAAAATATTAAGTGATAGCTTTTTATTGAACTAACTATAGTGACTAGGTTTTGGAAGTTATACTCCTTTCATCAGGTCAAATGAAAGTGACCAAGTTAAAGCAAAAGATTGTAGTCAAGATGGTGTCCTGAGAGGAGGCACATTAAGCTGCTTGATCGTACCTGGTTTTCCTTGGCAAGGTGACTGTTTTTCCCTCAATTTTATCTCACTCTGATGTGTCCTCGCTAATTACTACCTTTGTCTCCTACAACTGCTGTTTCAGAGGGCTCACTTCCCATTGTGGGAACTGTATCTCTGTAAATTTTCCTCTGGAAAAAAGTCGACAAACAAAAAGTTGGGTATGAAGTGCTACAGATATTAGATTATAGGCCATACATTAGCCTTTTTTCGAATTCCTCAGCAAAATTAATGCCTTCCCTGCACACCGTCCCTCCACCTTGTTTTTTTTTTTAAGCCTGTCTTGGTTTATTTCAGCCATCCGTAATATCTTTTCAGTGGACAAAAATACTTGTACTACTTTTTGGAAGCTAGAGTATATATGAGATTTTTGTAACTAGTATTCATTAATGTCTTCCACAGACAAAGACAGTGGATGCCACTCTGAATGGCCACACAGGAAGAGTTAATTGTGTACATTGGATTCAGAAAAATGACTGCAGTAAGTATTCTTCTGCTTTTAATAATGTCTTTTTATGTTTTCCAGCACATAGAATGTTAAAGTTATATAAAAGGGATCTGTGTCTGTCTATAAGCGAACCAACTCTCTGAAGAAGGGACAAAAAGTCATCAAATTTGGCATACAGGAATATCTGATAGACAAACATTTAATAGACAAATTTTCTCTTAAGTGTTGTTGAGTACCTTTATGTACTGATTTTGTTGAAAAACATGTAGGCAAAATTACAAGGCAACCTCTACAAAGACAAATCTATATTGGCGATGTCATCTAGGATGAAAAGGTGCCTACCCTTACTCTCAGCATTAGAGCTAATGATGGTCATAGCAAAGAATAGTGCAGAATCTTCAGGTGGAGATAACTTCCCTGGCCATGGTGAAAAAAGAAACATACTTTGAAATGTCTATATACAATTGCTAGAAGTCTAAAAAAAAAATAAGATGGGAGAGTTAGAGTGTATAGTATTGGATGAAATGGTAGATATAATTGGCATCTCGGAGACCTGGTGGAAGGAGGATAACCAATGGGACACTGTGATACCAGGGTACGAATTATATTGAAATGATAGGATGGCTCAAATTGGTAGAAGGGTGGGCACTATATGTTAAAGAGAGCATTGAGTCAAACAGGATAAAAGTTGTGTAGGAAACAAAATGCAATGTTGAATCTTTATGGATAGAAATTCCAGGTGAAAAAGGGAATAAAATAGTAATGGGGTTGTATTACGGTCCACCTGGTCAGAACAAACTAACAGACAATGAAATGCTAAAAGAAATTAGGGAAATTAACAGAATCAGAGGAACTGAAACAAATCTCAATGAACCTGGAAGATATACTACGGCAAATTGAGGTTGCCTGAAGATGTACTACGGCAAATTGAGGTTGCCTGATTGACAAACTGAAGAGTAGTAAATCACCTGGACCGGATGGTATACACCCCAGAGTTCTGAAGGAACTAAAAAATGAAATTTCAGACCTATTAGTAAAAATTTGTAACTTATCATTAAAATCATCCATTGTACCTAAAGACGAGGATAGCAAATGTAACCCCAATATTTAAAAAGGGCTCCAGGGGCGATCCGGGAAACTACAGACCGGTTAGCCTGACTTCAGTGCCAGGAAAAATAGTGGAAAGTGTTCTAAACATCAAAATCACAGAACATATAGAAAGACATGGTTTAATGGAACAAAGTCAGCATGGCTTTACCCAGGGCAAGTCTTGCCTCACAAATCTGCTTCACTTTTTTGAAGGAGTTAATAAACATGTGGATAAAGGTGAACCGGTAGATATAGTATACTTGGATTTTCAGAAGGCGTTTGACAAAGTTCCTCATGAGAGGCTTCTAGGAAAAGTAAAAATTCATGGGATAGGTGGCGATGTCCTTTCGTGGATTGCAAACTGGCTAAAAGACAGGAAACAGAGTAGGATTAAATGGGCAATTTTCTCAATGGAAGGGAGTGGACAGTGGAGTGCCTCAGGGATCTGTATTGGGACCCTTACTTTTCAATATATTTATAAATGATCTGGAAAGAAATACGACGAGTGAGATAATCAAATTTGCAGATGACACAAAATTGTTCAGAGTAGTTAAATCACAAGCAGATTGTGATAAATTGCAGGAAGACCTTGTGAGACTGGAAAATTGGGCATCCAAATGGCAGATGAAATTTAATGTGGATAAGTGCAAGGTGATGCATATAGGGAAAAATAACCCATGCTATAATTACACAATGTTGGGTTCCATATTAGGTGCTACAACCCAAGAAAGAGATCTAGGAGTCATAGTGGATAACACATTGAAATCGTCAGTACAGTGTGCTGCGGCAGTCAAAAAAGCAAACAGAATGTTGGGAATTATTAGAAAGGGAATGGTGAATAAAATGGAAAATGTCAAAATGCCTCTGTATCGCTCCATGGTGAGACCGCACCTTGAATACTGTGTACAATTCTGGTCGCCGCATCTCAAAAAAGATATAATTGCGATGGAGAAGGTACAGAGAAGGGCTACCAAAATGATAAGGGGAATGGAACAGCTCCCCTATGAGGAAAGACTAAAGAGGTTAGGACTTTTCAGCTTGGAGAAGAGACGGCTGAGGGGGGATATGATAGAGGTGTTTAAAATCATGAGAGGTCTAGAACGGGTAGATGTGAATCGGTTATTTACTCTTTCGGATAGTAGAAAGACTAGGGAGCACTCCATGAAGTTAGCATGGGGCACATTTAAAACTAATCGGAGAAAGTTCTTTTTTACTCAACGCACAATTAAACTCTGGAATTTGTTGCCAGAGGATGTGGTTAGTGCAGTTAGTATAGCTGTGTTTAAAAAAAGGATTGAATAAGTTCTTGGAGGAGAAGTCCATTACCTGCTATTAAGTTCACTTAGAGAATAGCCACTGCCTTTAGCAATGGTAACATGGGGAGGGGAGAGAGAGGAGGAACGGATTAGCAGCGTTTTTACTTACCATCACTGCTGGCTGTGAAGCAGGCTTGCCTACCAACCAGCTGAACCGGATTGCAGGCTCTGACGTTGGAGAGGGGCGGATCCGGAAGTGGCTACAAAACCTGCCCTGCTGCATTAACTCCGTGAGGGGAGAGAGAGGAGGAACGGATTAGCAGCGTTTTTACTTACCATCACTGCTGGCTGTGAAGCAGGCTTGCCTGCCGACCAGCTGAACCGGATTGCAGGCTCTGACGTTGGAGAGGGGCGGATCCGGAAGTGGCTACAAAACCTGCCCTGCTGCGGCACGCAGCAGAGCCGGCGTGCGCTGAAGCCACGCACGCTAAAGGGGCGTGCGCAATCAGCGGGCTTTGCCGGGCTTCGCCGGAATTGCCGGAGTTTCCGGATCAAGTAAGACTCTCTATTTCTCAAACTCCTCTCTCTGGGTCATCTGTTCTAAGTTGTTGTTGGCACAATAGAGATTAGTTGGGGTTTTTTGTTTTTTATTTTTCTGATTGCATTTAATTATGCCTCCTAAACGTAAAGGTAGAGTCAGAGTGTTTCCTATGCTAGCGACTCTACCTGCTATTCAACAAGAAATCACCAACTATATGCTCTCTCCTATACCCAATGTAAGGGATACCGAAGACTTTGGTGTGCCAAGGGGTCAGGGAGGACCCCTTGTGTCTCCCTTAGCCCTAACACAGGGCTACCACCAATACACAGGGCTTTAGAATCCACGCTGGGTCCATCTGGAAGTGGAAATGCTGATGAAGAGGGAGAGAGACCCATACAAATCTCACCTGTATTCACTACAGGGGGAAATGGGGCCCCCCCATTGGTAACTCCAGGGACTGGAGGAGAAAATCCTATACCAAATTCTGAATCAGCAGGAAGCATGACTCGCCCTGCATTGGTGACGCTGGAAACGCTGTGGGAAATGAGGGCAGCCATGTCTATAAATATTAAGACATTGGAAGGGAAAATTGATATGGTATATAATAAGCATGAACAAGACTTTTTAAAAACTCAATCCCAGTTTAAAGAAACTAATGATAGAATTAAGCACCTGGAAAATCAAGAAAAGAAATTCTGTGAGTTCAACTTGGCAGTAGTAAAAGATAGGGAAGCCATGACTAGGCGAATTGAAATGTTGGAAAATAGTTCAAAGAAACTTAATTTAAGATTTCTGAATTTCCCAAGAGTTGTTGGTGAGGAGCCCTTAATTACTTAGAAAAAAATTTTGGTAGAGCAATTTGGATTCTCCCTGGAACAAACGCCTGTAATTAACAATTGCTATTTTCTCCCAGTAAGAAGGGATTTACCAGGTACAGAGTTGTTTCAGGGTGACCTCTCTAACTTTTTAGAGGACTCCTCAAATAATGTAATAAGTTGGGGTACGCTATTGGTATCTTTTTATTCTATAGCTGATGTTAATGTAGTAATGAAAAAATACTTTAATAAATTTCCAATTTCCTATCTTCAAAAACCAATAAAGTTTTTCCAGATATAGCTTTCTCTACCCAATCAAGACGAAAAACCTTTTTGGCCTACCGTCAGGATGTAATATCATTAGGATTCTCATTTCAATTACGATTCCCCTGTAAGTGTATTGTAAAAAGACAAGATGATATATTTATCTTTTTTGTTCCCGACCAATTAAAGATATTTCTAAATCAGATGAGACAGTCTACTTCTACCCCAGCTGCCAGTTAAGAAAAGAAGGTTCAGGATATGCTAATTGTGTATTAAAATATATTTCCTGATAATTTTCTCCCATATTAGAACTAAACTCCCTCCATTTGTTTGAAAAAAAGAATGAAAAGGTTAACAAACTTTCTCATTTTCTTTTTCTTAATTAATATCTTATATGTCTATTTGTTAATTATTCATTGATATTTCAATTATGCAGTCTTTGTTTGAATGTATAATAAAAATTGATAAATAAAGAATTAAAAAAAAAAAAAAAAAAAAAAGCAATGATAACATGGAATAGACTTAGCTTTTGGGTACTTGCCAGGTTCTTATGGCCTGGATTGGTCACTGTTGGAAACGGGATGCTGGGCTTGATGGACCCTTGGTCTGCCCCAGTATGGCATTTTCTTATGTTCTTATGTTCTTATGACAAACTAAAGAGTAGCAAATCACCTGGACTAGATGGTATACATCCCAGAGTGCTGAAAGAACTGAGAAATGAAATTGCGGACCTGCTATTGGAAATTTTGTAAACTATAAATGACATCAACCTGAAGACTGGAGGGTTGCCAATCTAATGCCAGTTTTTAAAAAGGGATGAAGGGGTGATCCCAGAAATTATAGACCAATGAATCTGATATCTGTGCCATGCAAAATGGTAGTAACTTATCATAAAGAACAAAATTGCTGACCATATAGATAAGCATAGTTTATAGAGACAAAGCCAACATGGATTTTGCGAAGGGAAGTCTTGCCTCACAGATTTGCTACTTTTTTTTAAGGGCGTAAATAAACGTGGATGAAGGTGAGCCACTTGATATAGTGTATCTGGATTTCCAGAAAGTATTTGCCAAAATCCCTCATGAAAGATTTCTTAGGAAATTAGAAACTCATGGGATAGGTGACTGTGTCCTATTGTAGATTGCCAACTGGTTAAAAGATAGAAAATAGAGAGTAGGGCTAAATAGTAATTTCAAGCGTGTAGCAGATGGACTTAGGACCAATGGATACAGTGTGCTCCTGATAGCAGTTGGAGACTGAGTCAGATTTCAATCTGACGTCAGCACTATGTATACCCATGCACGAGGCTCTGATCCTTAGTTTTTGCCGTCTCCATAGCAGTTTGGGACTTCACACACGCTTGCACAGCATTAGAAAACCAAACTCCAAATTCAAAGAAGAAAAAAAGAAAGAATCTTACCTACAGACGAGCCCCACTCTCCTGCGGTGATACCTAAGGGTCCCTCCCCCAGTCAAGAATTCCTGAGGTGATTTCCGAGATCCCTCAGAGGTAAGGCTTGGTCCCAGTGTGGACTTAGCCCCCGGTGCAGGGAGCGGCTGAGAGGCAGCCTCTGTCCGATCGCCGACCACGGTGTGGAATTAGCCCCCTGAAAAGAGAGTGGCTGAGAGGCAGCGGGTGCAAGACTGAGCGCGGCGGTGAAGGTATTCCCCTCTCCCCCCGCAGCCGGAGACCGCCCGGCAAGAGACTGGGAAGCTCCGAGACAAGATAAGGTAGAAAACTTTTCTCTAAATCTCTGGTCTCCGAGGCTCAAATAACCACTCCACCCCTAGGTTTGTTTTTCTAATGTAGTCTGCCTAACTTCATAATTGGCAACAAATTAGTAAACTGGTATTTCCTTAGGTGTTAACAATCAAATAATTTACCAAAATGAGGACTGTCCAATGTAACTATTGTGGAGCCTTTATTCTGAGGGAAAGCTTCTGTAAACTTAGAGCTTGTCCCATTTGTGCAGAACTCTCTTCCTTGAAAAAGGAGCTGGCTGAAGTTAAAGCTGAATTAGCTTCAATAAAGAGAATTTCATTCACATTACATTACTCAGGAATTAATTCCCCATTACCACAGAAAAACCAGGAGTCACGAAAAAAGAGAGATACAGTGGGCTCAGGTAGGATAAGACATGTGACCCACAGACACCCATTCTTGATAGCTGGGCAGCCCACAAGTATACCCCCCACTCACACAGGACATTAAGGAACTCATTAAAACCAGGATTACGGTGGGCTGTGGTAGAATTAGACCTGTGATGCGGAGATACACACTGTATCAAGTGCAACAGGTACAAAAAAGCCTTCTCTATATTAAACACTGAAGAAGTTCTTGAGAAAAAGATTGAAATGTTACCTCAAAAGAGAAGAAATCCAATGCATACAGAAATTCCAGATCAGTAACCAAAGGAAAAAGCTCATTGTGATGGATGACTCTGTCATCAGTGGCACAACTGCAAAGGGAAAGAGTGAAGTGAATAACAAAACTCAACTAAAGTTTCAAAAGGAGTCCAGGAAAAGCAGTAACCTTAACGAGAAAAGCTGGAAAGTTATGACCACAAATGCTCATAGTTTGGGCAATAAAATCTCACATCTGCAAGCCCTAATGGTGGAGGCGGACTTGGACGTTGTTGCTATCACAGAGACATGGTTAACAGAATTTCATGTTTGGGATACGGCAATACCAAGCTATAACTTGTTAAGGAAGGACAGAGTGGATAGGAAAGGGGGAGGTGTGGCTCTTTGTCAGAAACAATATCCAAGCATCTGAGCTGCAAGGAAGATGGGGCAATGAAGAAGCACTATGGGCCGACCTAAAAAAAGATGGGGCATCCATTTATATTGGAGTGGTTTACAGGCCTCCAAACCAAAAGGAAGAGCATGACAGAGATCTGGTTGAAGACATCCAAAAGATGGGAAAGAGAGGAGAAGTAGTGATCGTTGGGGACTTTAATCTGCCGGATGTAGACTGGAGAATCCCTTCTGCAGAATCTAACAATAGTAGAGAAATAGTGGATGCCCTGCATGGGGCTTTGTTCAGACAAATGGTAATGGAACCCACGAGAGAGGGAGCTATACTCGATTTAGTGCTCACAAATGGAGATAATGTCTCTGATGTCCAGGTGGGTGCCCACCTCAGCACCAGTGATCATCAAACGGTATGGTTTCATATCACACACAGGATACGTAGAAGAAGCACGAAGACCTGAGTTTTGCAGTTCAAAAACACAGACTTTGATGAAATGGGGAAGTACCTGGAGGAAGAACTAAAAGGTTGGGAGAACAAGAAAGATGTGGATCAACAGTGGACCAATCTAAAAGGAGCAATCATCAAGGCAACTAATCTATATGTCAGAAAAGTAAAGAAAAGGAAAATGAAACCAAGTTGGTTCTCAAAGGAGGTGGCTGACAAAATAAAAGCTAAAAGAACAGCATTCAAGAAATATAAAGGATCCCAAAGGGAGGAGCACAAAGAAGAATATATGGTACAACTGAGAGAGATGAAGAAAGTAATCAAGACAGCAAAAGGTCAAGCAGAAGAAAGGATTGCCAAAGAGATAAAGAGAGGTGACAAAACATTTTTCAGATACATCAGAGAAAGGAGAAAGGTTCAAAGTGGTATAGTGAAATTGAAAGGTGAAAAGGATCAATGTGTAGAGAAAGATGCAGAAATGTTAAACAAATACTTCAGTTCGGTGTTCACTAAAGAGGACCCAGGAGAAGGACCGTCACTAGTTAGCAAGAAACTGGAGGGGATTGGAGTAGATGTAACTCCGTTTACAGTGGAGAATGTGTGGGAAGAGCTGGGGAAGCTGAAAGTGGACAAAGCCATGGGACCCGATGAGATTCATCTCAGGATACTGAGGGAGCTCAGAGACATGCTGGTGGGACTGCTGTGTGATCTGTTCAATAGATCCTTAGAAACAGGAGTGGTGCTGAGTGATTGGAGAAGAGTGGTGGTGGTCCCGCTTCACAAGAGTGGGAGCAGAGAGAAGGCTGGTAACTATAGGCAGGTTAGCCTCACCTTGGTGGTGAGAAAAGTAATGGAGACGCTGCTAAAAGAGAGAATAGTGAACTATCTACAGTCGGGAGAATTGCTGGACCACAGGCAGCATGGCTTCACCAGGGGAAGATCTTGTCAGACAAATCTGATTGACTTTATCGACTGGGTGACTAGGGAATTGGATCAAAGAAGAGCACTCAACGTCATCTACTTGGATTTCAGCAAAGCTTTTGATACGGTCCCGCACAGGAGGCTGGTGAATAAAATGAGAAGCTTAGGAGTGAGTGCCGAGGTGGTGGTCTGGATTGCAAACTGGTTGACGGACAGAAGACAATGTGTGATGATAAATGGAACTTACTCTGAAGAGAGAGCAGTGTTAAGCGGAGTGCCGCAAGGATTGGTGTTGGGACCGGTCCTGTTCAATATCTATGTGAGCGACATAGCGAAAGGTAAGGTTTTCTGTTTGCGGATGACACTAAGATCTGCAACAGAGTGGACACGCCGGAAGGAGTGGAGAGAATGAGACTGGATTTAAAGAAGCTGGAAGAGTGGTCGAAGATATGGCAGCTGAGATTCAATGCCAAGAAGTGCAAAGTCATGCATATGGGGTGTGGAAATCCGGAAGAACTGTATTCAATGGGGGGTGAAGGGCTGATGTGCGCGGAGCAGGAAAGAGACCTTGGGGTGATAGTGTCTAACGATCTGAAGTCGGCGAAACAATGTGACAAGGCGATAGCTAAAGCCAGAAGAATGCTGGGCTGCATAGAGAGAGGAATATCGAGTAAGAAAAGGGAAGTGATGATTCCCTTGTACAGGTCCTTGGTGAGGCCTCACCTGGAGTACTGCACTCAGTTCTGGAGACCGTATCTCCGAAGAGACATAGACAGGATGGAGGCGGTCCAGAGAAGGGTGACCAAAAAGGTGGATGGTCTTAATCGAATGACTTATGAGGAGAGATTGAAGAATCTAAATACGTACACCCTGGAGGAAAGGAGGAGCAAAGGTGATATGATACACACTTTCAGATACTTGAAAGGTTTTAATGATCCAAAGATAATGACAAACCTTTTCCGTTGGAAAAAAATCAGCAGAAACAGGGGTCACGATTTAAAACTCCAGGGAGGAAGACTCAGAACCAATGTCAGGAAGTATTTCTTCATGGAGAGGGTGGTGAATGCCTGGAATGACCTTCCGGAGGAAGTGGTGAAGACCAAAACTGTAAAGGACTTCAAAGGTGCGTGGGATAAACTCTGTGGATCCATAAAGTCTAGAGGATGTGAATGAAGAGTGGGTGGCTCACGGGAACGATGGCTACTACCTGGTGATAATACCCTTATTCAATAAACATATACACGGTTAATGCGACTCCAACATTGCTCTAAGCTTCAGCGGCAATGAGGAAATGTGGAAAAAAGGATTTGCATTCACAAAAAAGCGGGGAGTAGCTTGCTTATTACAGCGGTTGCTACCCCAAACCAAATAAGCTGATACTTCACTTTCAATGCATATCCAGCATAGCTCTCTGCTTCAACGGCAGGGGAGAAAGTCTGACACTTCACGCATATCCAGCATAGCCCTCTGCTTCAACAGCAGGGGAGCAAGACTGATACTTCACTTTCAATGCATATCCAGCATAGCTCTCTGCTTCAACGGCAGGGTGGGATGAATAAAGGTGGATCTTTATTTATTTATTTATTTATTTATTTATTTATTTAAAGCGTCTTCTATACCGATATTAGTCGAAACATCATATCGGTTTACATCGAACTATAAGAAGGAAGTTACAAATAACAGGGGAAGGGGAGAGGGTACAGAGAACCGATAGGAAAGCGAGGAAATCATAGGAACAAATCAAACAAGGTTTTCCTCTAGAGGCTAGAGGAAAATAAGCAAAGTCAATTCAAAACAATATTCAGGCAACAATCAACAAGGACTGAATTACATAGTCTGGATAAACAGATTAGCATGGGTGTAGCTTGCTTATTGCGGTGGTTAATACCCCTAACTAATTAAGCTATTTCACTTAGATGCAGTTCCAACACTGCTCTCTACATTAATGGCGGGGGTGGAAGGGAAATAGAATAAAAAAGGTTACTAAGAGCCAAGAGAAACATAAGTATGTGAGAGAAGAAAAAAAAGTGCGAAAGCTTGCTCGGCAGACTGGATGGGCCGTTTGGTCTTCTTCTGCCGTCATTTCTATGTTTCTATGTTTCTATAAGTCTCTGGTCTCCGAGGCTCGGATAACCGCTCAGATCGTCCCTCCGGCGTCTGTCTAATCGGGTTGAGCAGCCCTGTCAGGGCTAGACCCCGATCCGGCTCGAGGGTCCTCCCATGTGGAGACCCTCCGGGGGGGGGGGGGGGGGGGGGCGCCATCTTGCCCGCGTGGTCGCCGGCGCCATTTCCCCCCCTTAGTCGCCGCTTATCCGCACAACTGAGCCGGGTGCATAAAATACTTATGTGCACAGCGCCGCGCGCATATATGCCGGGTGCACAGCGACGCGCACAACTAGGCTAGTGCACCCAGCTACGCGTGCATCTTCCGTTCCTAGGCGCACAATGTAGGTACACCTGGAACGCATAACCAGGCCTCTCGGCACACGTATCTTACAAGATACACGTGCAGATCATGGCACCGCCGCCCAAGACAGCTAAAGGCCTAGTCCTCTGCCCAGCATGCCACCTGAGAGCGGCACAGCCTGAGGTGACCTCCGCCCTGTGCCTGTTGTGCGAAGAAGCCCGGGGGGAACCGAGACAAGGTCTTCCTCAGCCTGTAGAGGACTCTGGATCTACCAGCGAGACTACCCCGGACCTTTCTATTCCTGACTCGGCCCCCCCCTCAGTGGGGGCCCTCGAGGAGCGCCACTGCACCCAATGCGGCCTCAGGCAACTTCACCTGGGCGGGATTCTTTGCGGAACTACAATCCTACATCCACGCACAGACAGGACCACCAGCGGCACAACCACAACCCCTGCCAGTGGCCCAGAACCTCCCAAGGCCTTCCTGGCCTCCACCAAATGAGCCGCCCTGGACAAATACCTCCCCTTAGGGGACACAGATGATTCAGAGGAGGAACCAGAACCCCTGGAAGAAGGGGAACTCCCTCCAGGAACGGAACTGCATCGCACCATGATGTGCTTCTTCCCAAAAGACGAATTATCAGATCTTGTAGCCACGAGTCTGAAAACATTGGCCATTCCGGACACAAGCAACACAGCAGAGTCCAAGGCGAGCCCCTTCCTGGCCGGGCTCC
Organism: Rhinatrema bivittatum; assembly: GCF_901001135.1. NCBI lineage: Eukaryota > Metazoa > Chordata > Amphibia > Gymnophiona > Rhinatrematidae > Rhinatrema > Rhinatrema bivittatum. Next base: position 377,822,668 of record NC_042616.1, read on the forward strand.
GCCAAACCTCACACCATTTCCCTATGCTACAGGCCATACAACAACTGATCGACCTGGAATGGGATGCCCCAGAGGCCACCTTCAAGGGGGGGTCGAGCCCTAGAAGCTCTGTACCTCTTGGACCCCGCAACAAAGGAACTCCAGAGATTTCCCAAGGTCGACGTATTGGTCTGCGTCACAACAAAGCGCACCATCATACCTATTGAGGGAGAGCTTCCCTCAAGGATGCCAATGACAGACGGCAGGAATCCATCCTCAAGCAGTCTTACGAAGTATCAGCTATGACCCTACAGATCGCTGCTTGCTGTGCTGTGGTATCATGCGCGTCCCTGGCGATGGCCAGGGACGCAACTACGCCAATCGAGGCATTAGACCCGGCAATTTCATCCCTCACGGATGCGACCTCAGACCTGGTGCGCACTTCACCTCATCCATAGTGGCAGCCAGAAGACAGTTCTGGCTCCAAAGCTGGTCGGCTGACGCGTCCTCTAAGACTAGGCTTACGAGAATAGAGGATCACTCCTCTTCGCAGGCGACCTGGACAAACTAGCCGACAAATGGGGCGAGTCCCCAGTACCCCATCTACCGGAGGACAGGAACAAGAGGAACCAATGCCCCTCTCCCCGGGCACCCAAGGGCAGAGGATCCCAGCGTTATAGACCATACAAAAACACTTACCAAGCCCCCCGCCGGCAAAGGGCAGTCCTTTCAGAACAGACACAACAAAAGAGGAGACGGCTCAGGACCAGGCCCCAGCCGCAACATGCAATGAGAATCAGCAGACCCATCTATAGGAAGAGATCATAGGAGGCAGGCTTGCCCTTTTCTACCAAAGATGGGTCGAGATAACGTCGGACAATTGGGTCCTATCTCCATCATCCGAGAGGGATACTACCTGGACTTTCACAGCATCCCTCCGGACAGGTTTGTGATTTCTCCGTGCCACGACCCCTCCAAGAGGAAGGCAGTGGAAATCACACTATCAAAACTACTTGCTCTAAAGGCAATAACACCGGTGCCTCTGCACCAACAAAATTCGGGGCACTATTCAATCTACTTCATCATGCCCAAGAAAGAGGGAACATTTCGGCCCATACTGGACCTCAAGACCATCAATCGCTACCTGAAGGTACCCCGCTTCTGCATGGAAACCCTGGGTGCGGTCATAAAGGTGGTACAACTGGGAGAATTCCTGACCTCCCTGGATCTGTCAGAAGCCTATCTCCACATACCAATCCATCGCATCCACCAGCGTTTCCTACGCTTCGTGATATTGGGCCATCACTACCAGTTCCAGGCCCTTCCGTTCGGGCTGGCTACGGCTCCCCGAACGTTCACCAAGATCATGGTGGTAGTAGCGGCAGCACTGAGGAAAGAGGAAATCCTCGTGCATCCATACCTGGACGATTGGCTGATCAGAGCGAAATCACCAGAGGAAAGCCAGTAAGCAACCTCTAGAGTCAAGGAACTACTGCAGAACCTCGGGTGGGTTGTCAACACACCTAAGAGCTACCTGCAGCCCTCCCAATCCCTGGAATACCTGGGAGTCCGGTTCGACACCAAGGGGAACAGTCACCCTTCCCCCTACAAGGAGAAGGAGACTGGAACAACTACGAGCACTGTTGAATTCCACTCTCCCCACGGCATGGGACTATCTCCAAATCCTCGGACTTATGGCATCAACCATAGAAGTCGTCCCGTGGGCAAGGGCCCACATGCGGCCACTACAACACTCCCTACTATCTCGATGGAACCTGATGTCTCAAAACTACTCCGCCCCCCTCTGGCTACCGGCGAACTTTCAGAACCAACTACAATGGTGGCTACAAGAAGATCACCTGAGCGAGGGAACACCACGGACGCAAGCCTATGGGGATGGGGAGCCCACTGCCAGGAGCTAACGGCTCAAGGGCAGTGGAACGAAGAAGAGTCTGCATGGAACATTAAACCGACTGGAAGCCTGGGCAGTCAGACTAGCCTGCGTACGGTTCAGCCACAGACTCTGGGGCAAATCGGTCAGTCATGTCAGACAACGCCACAACAGTGGCCTACATCAACCGCCAGGGGGGAACCAGGAGTCAGCAGGTGTCCCTGGAAATTGAACCCCTAATGACGTGGGCAGAATCAAATCTACAAGGGATATCAGCCGCCCATAGCGCGGGAAAAGACAACGTCACGGCAGACTACCTCAGTAGAGAGAGTCTGGATCCGGGGGAATGGACACTGTCGACAACAGCCTTCCAGCAGATAGTAAACCACTGGGGAACACCAGCCATGGATCTTCTGGCAACTGTGTCCAACGCCCGGGTTCCCAAATTCTTCAGCTGAAAACTGGAACCAATGTCCCAGGGAATCGATGCCCTCGTCCAGACCTGGCCTCAGGAGGATCTACTATACGCCTTCCCTCCATGGCCACTACTGGGCGGAATCATCCGTAAGATAGAACACCACAGAGGGCTGGTACTTCTAGTGGCCCCGGACTGGCCAAGAAGGCCATGGTACGCGGATATGCGAAGACTTCTGGCGGGAAACCCTCTACGCCTACCTCCACACTACAGCAAGGACCAATCCTCCATGAAGACCCAAAGAGATTCTCACTTATGGTCTGGCCATTGAGAGGTCTCGCCTGAAAAAGAGTGGATACTCAGGACCAGTGATTGACACACTGCTCCGAGCACACAAGTTCTCCACCTCCTTAACATACATACGAGTATGGAGAATATTCAAAGCCTATCTGTCGTTGTGGCTATCACGCGACAATATGGAGCGGGGGTGGACTTGGACCCTCCGCATTGGCTAATAATATCCACAGATGCCAGTCTTTCCGGTTGGGGCGCGGTGTATGCAGACAGATCAGCCCAAGGGCTATGGTTGCCGATGGAGGGATCTTGGTCCATCAGTCGTCTCGAGACAAGAGCTATTCGACTTGCTCTACAAGCATTCCGACCCTGGATTCAAGGCAAAATGGTTCGAGTGTTCTCAGACAATGCGACGACGGTGGCTTGCATCAACTGTCAAGGAGGGACAAGAAGTCCCGCGGTGGCTCTCGAGGCTCGACTCCTGTTTGTCTGGGCAGAGCGTCATCTCAAGGGAATTGCCACTTCTCATGTCGCCGGAGTGGAGAACGTGCAGGCGGACTTCCTCAGCAGACAGCAACTCGATCCAGGAGAGTGGGAACTGTCCTCCAAAGCGTGGAACCTAATTTGCGCCAGATGGGGCGTGCCACAACTAGATCTGATGGCAACTCAGGCGAATGCAAAGACAGTACGATTCTTCAGCCGCTGGCGGGAGTGGGGCTCGGTGGATCTCGACGCTCTGGTGTGTCCGTGGCCCACGGGGATTCTGCTTTATGCCTTCCCGCCGTGGCCCCTCATCGGGCGTCTTCTGCGTCAAATACAACTCCATCCAGGCAGGGTGGTACTGGTAGCACCGGAGTGGCCAAGATGCCCATGGTTTGTGGATTTGATTCACATGGCTCTAGAAGGTCCATTGCAGCTCGCTCATCTGCCGCATCTTCTTCGGCAGGGACCCATATTTTCGGATCAGGAGGATCGCTTCTCTCTTGCGGCTTGGCTTTTGAGAGGTGACGTTTACGCTTGAAGGATTATTCTGAGCAGGTCATTTCCACCCTTCTTCAGGCTCGACGCCCAGCCACTTCTATGGCTTATGTTAGATTCTGGAAGCTTTTTGAGTCATGGTGTCATGAACAGGCATGCGATCCGTTGTCTGTGGATGTCTCTCGGGTGCTGGACTTTCTGCAACAGGGGCTCACTAAGGGATTAGCGTTCAATTCCCTTAGGGTACAGGTAGCGGCTTTGGGTGCTTTACGGGGCAGAGTTAATGGCCGTTTGCTTGCACTTCACCCGGATATCTCCCGATTTCTCAAAGGGGTTAAACATTTGTGTCCTCCCGTCCATTCTGTTTATCCGGATTGGAGTTTGAACCTGGTACTTCGTATGCTATGTGGACCCCCTTTTGAGCCTATCCGCAGAGCTTCTCTGAAGGATTTGACCCTAAAAACGTTGTTTTTGGTGGCCATTTGTTCGGCTCGTCGCATTTCGGAATTACAGGTGCTGTCGTGTCGGGATCCTTTTCTTTGAATTTACGATGATAAGGTATTGCTTCGTATGGTCCCTTCCTTTGTCCCGAAAGTCGTTTTGGCCTTTCATTTCAACCAGACTGTCGAAATTCCAGGTTTTCCGCAGTGGTCTCGGGAGTCCTCTCAGGGTAGAGACCTTCATCTTTTGGATGTGTGCCGTGTTCTTTTTACGTTACCTGGAGGTTACTAATGCCTTCCGACTTTCCAATCACTTATTCATCCTCTTCTGGGGCCCTAAGCAGGGTGACAAAGCATCTAAGCCAAACATATCGCATTGGATTAAGGAAGCCATTGCTTTGGCATACATTGCCCGAGGTCGTCAAGTTCCTTTGGGTCTCAGAGCTCATTCCACCAGAGTCCAGGCTACATCCTGGGCAGAGTGTCAATTACTGTCACCTCAGGAGATCTGTAGGGCAGCTGTGTGGTCCTGTTTACACACTTCCCTAAGCATTACCGACTGGACGTTAAGGCTTCTGATGAATCGTCCTTTGGTGAGAGTGATCTGCATGCGGGTCTTTCGGGTTCCCACCCAGTGTAGGGTGGCTTGGGTATATACCACTTTTCTGGACTGATCTGGGTATGTTCAGGAAATGAAAATTGGTTCTTACCTGCTAATTTTCATTCCTGTAATACCACAGATCAGTCCAGAGGCCCACCCCTTTCTTCAGATACCGAAAGACTGTCTTGGTCAGAACCTGCTTAAGTTTTTTTTTATTGTTGAAGCTCCTTTTTTGCAGACATGATTCATGGATCAGTTTTTAGCAGTTGTTTGGTCTGGTTTTTGCCAGCGGCGAAGGGTAGTCCGGAAATTTGGTTGGGTGCTACCCTTCGTTATTTAGTTCTGTTAGCATGGGCTTGGGTACAGGTCAATACTGAGTGACTGCAGGTGGCACTCTCGTTATGTAGCAGTGCCCAAAGTTCTAATTGTTCTCTGACTCCACCTGCTGGTAGGGATACACAACCCACTTTTCTGGACTGATCTGTGTTACTACAGGAACGAAAATTAGCAGGTAAAAACCAATTTTCATATCGAGGCCATAACCTAAATAAAGCATCAATCGATATTACGGAAATAAGTTATATTCAGTATTGTGCAACAATAATTATTACTCAATGTTTTCACAACAAAGACACAAGGCCAGAGGAAAAGATGAAAAACTTCTCCTCCCGGAAGTGACATGGGTAGATGAGAAACACTGAACATCAAGGACACCTAAAATTCTAAGAAAGATCTAGAACATCTGGCTGAAGCATGCTGCTCTAATAAGAGAAAGATTTTATATGTTTCAAATCACTAGATAATCTGATTGCAATAATACAATGGAAACAGATGAAAGACAACAAAATGCACTGTTTTGACAGAACTTGAAGCAATTCTACAGGGAACTGGGGAAGAGCATAAGTACTGTTGAAACATCACCAAACAAACCTGAAACACAAAAGTTCACTGGAGAAATGTGTGGGAGGATCCTGTAGAGCTTGATAGAGAAACAGAATCACTCCCCAGCATAGAGGAGAACATGGAAAAGGCAAATAAACAGAGTTATTATTATTATTTTATTTATTTCTTTTATATACCGAAATTCGATCGAGATATCACATCGGTTTCCAGATAACTAAAAGAATAGGGTAGTAACAGCCCTATTTTACATTATAACATGGTAATAAATATAACAAAATATAACAGAAATAACAGAAATACATGGAACATTAGATTATAGTATAGTCGTAAATGATATTAAGAACATATCCAGAATTTAAGAGCCCTGGCCTTGATGCAGTACCCAACTTTTGGCTCAAATGTTTTAACATATCTCTACTAAGACATGGCAGTTGTGGATAACAAGAACAACATTACTCCTTCCAAAAGGGAGACCCAAGTAATACCCCCAAAACCTACCACTTGTAATCCACAAGTTCACTGAAATAGATGCAGATACGACTATATGATTGCATAGATTCTAATAACATCATGGTAATAGAACAGAAGGAAAACGCAATGAGGATAAGGAAGCAAAGTTCAGTGGATTCTGAATAAAGCCACCGTAGCAAGCAGAAAGAGAAAAAACAAGACTTGTATATAGTATGGATTTATTATGAGAAAGCACTCGGCAGCATCCCGCGCTCATGGATAAATTGCATTGAAACACAGAAATTAAACCATGGAGTATATCATGTTCACAACTTTATATGAATTATGGAAGATTTGTCATTCCTAGTGAGGTCCAGTGAGGAATATTTCAGGAAGATTCCCTGTCACTACTTTTTGAGTGGCACTGAATCTGAGCATACGTATTAACTTCTTGGGCTATGAATTTATCCTTGATCCTAGAAATTCAAATGATCCACAGTCTGGCCCCTCTGTGAAGACTGGACGGGATGTGCCAAATTGCTGCTGAAAGTTACTGTCACTTCTTGAAAGAGCATCCAGACAGTATTGGGATATGAAGATGTGAACCGACAATCAAGTTTCAGTGTTGCAGATGTCAAATGAAAAGGCTGTTAGGTAAGCCACCAAGGTTGATGAGCCTTTACAGAGTCTGTGATCTGAAGACCTGGTAGAATAGAGCAGTGTGTGATAGTTGGCTAGCCAGTTGGACAACGTACATATAACAACTGCTGCTCCCAGTCTCATAGAAGACTAACAGATCAGATGCCTGATGAAGTGACTGAGTTCTCTTCAGATAATAGGCTGAGACCCTTCTCTAGTCTAGTGAATAGAGCACCTTCTCCCCTTTATAAGAATGAGGTATTGGAAAGAACATGAGCAAAACTATGGCTTGATTCAGATGAAATGCAGAAACCAGTGGTGGTACTGAGATACACTTTGGCTGATGCTAAACTGAGTGAGCAGAGGGAGAAACGACAAGTGAGAACAGGTACTGAAGCAGATATTTTGGAGCAGCGGATAAGGGAGCCTGCCTGGTGCCAAGATAAACGCTTCCATTTAAAACTGTATACTTTTCTAATAGAATGCTTCTTGGTTAAAATACAATGTCCCTTTTCTACTGGCAGTAAAGAAAGGAAGAGGCCACCGGAGGACCCCATTCCACTGGCGGTGAAGAAAGGAAGAGGCCAGTCTCTGGGCAAACTGAGCCCATCTTGTAGTCTGTACAGGCCTCATGGTTTTCAAAGCTTGCGAGGACAGCACTTTCTCTGTGCTACATGAGATCAGCATAGAGGAAGTGTTACACCTTCAAATTTTCAGTTCTGCGTGGTCACCAGAGAGGAGAAGCAGCAGAGCAGGCTTGGACAATGAATCTGCTTCTCCCCAAGTGTGTGCCTGCCGAGGGGTGTAGGGTGTGTATGTGTATGAAAATGAATGGGTGCCTGCCTGCCTGGGGGTGGGTGCATATGTGTTTAAGGATGAATAGGTGCCTGCTTGGGAGGGTGTGTCAGGGAGCCAGTGAGAGTGAGTTCATGTTTGTGTGTGTGTGTGTGTGTGTGCAGGAGCCAGAGTGAGTGCATATATATGTGTGTGTGTGTGTGGGTGAATGAAAGCACATTCTATGTATATTTGGGTGAGTGAGAGAGCATTGTGTGTTTGGGTGTGGAGAGAGAAAGAGAGGATGAGAGAGAGAGCATATGGGTGTGCAGGGCCGCCATCAGGAATTTTGAGGCCCCATACAGCCCGCGCGCTTTGCCGGCGCATACTGTCTGACGCGGCGGTGACGTCACAGCCGCGTCAGACAGTGAACGCTGGCAGGACAGAGCGCGCGGACGAGTCTCTGTCTGCGGTGCTCTGTAAATCAATGCTATGCGTGTCTAAAAGACACGCATAGCATTGATTCTCTCCCTTCTCTGGGGCCCGCACCCAGGGCCAGCTCCAGGTTTCAGTAGGCCCCTGGGCGACAGACTGTCGGAGAGAGCCTCAGTGGGCCTCTTTGCCATGAACTAATACATCCCCCAAGCGCACCTGCCGCCTGGCGGCTGCGGGCCCCCATATGTGGCAGTAGATCCTGGGGCCCCATACTGCAGGCCCAAGAATACTGCCCTGATGGCGGCCCTGTGGGTGTGCAAACCCCCCTGCCCCCCTTCCTGCTTGCCTGCTAATCCATGTCTATCTCAGAGCATCTGGAAATCAAAAGTTCCCAGGTATGGAGAGTGGGGAATTTTTTAAAATCCCTTACTAGTTTTAATTATTGGGTATTATTTGATGTGTCTGTTTTGAACTATTTTATAGGTGTTTGGAATATTTTTATATGAGTTTTTAACTATTGTATGGTTGCTGCTTTGATCCTCTGACTATGGGTTATAATTGCCAGGGTAACTGCCCCCCACTCCCCCACTCATTGCGTTCTAATGGAACCCCCCTCACAAAATTCTAAGGGGGACTCCGGCCCTTAGCTCCGATAAGCACCAGTAATGTGGCCTTTAAAAAAAAAATTGCCCTCCCCTGATCTAGAGGAAGAAGGCTGCTCAGCCCCTGCTGACGAGGACTGAATGGTCGTATGTTGCTCCTTAATCTGGGTGACTATTTTTCTGAACTAACCCCCGAAGTGAAAGTCACCTGAATACGGGACATCTGCTTACTCATCATAAATGTCCTCATGTAGGCTGCTGGTTCTTAACCAGGCCATCCGGCATTCCCTAGTGACTGCTGTGGAAGACTTTGGTACAGTGGTCAAACAATTCATACAGTGACTGGAGGGTATGGTATTTGCTGTCTTCCACATCCAGAAGAGACTGTTGATAACCCTTCTGTTCCTGTCCAGAGGCTTCAGTTTGATGCAGTCATGCACATATTGTACTGTATACAGTTAATGGACTGCAGTATGGACATTGAGTATCAAGGTCTGGAATTCTTTCTTCTGGAAATTCAGCAACCTAGGGTTCTTGCCCAGGGTACTGTTGGAAAACAAGTTGGACTTTTTTGCTCGTTTTAACACCAAATCTACTGCCACAGTCTGGTGCCACAGTTGCATTCCTCCAAACCCCGGAGTTAGTTGAACTCCATATTTAAAGTCTAGTTTCCTGGTGTTGCACCTGTAGCGATACCAGGTGAGAGTGTGGACCCCTTGTCCAAGGTAAGGTTGACACAACCTGAAAGGGCGAATCCCTGCAGGTCCCTACCGTCGGAAGGCAAGGCTGATTTAGATGGCGAAAATGTTCAAACTCAGTCCAAAATAAGAAGTCCAATAATTGCCAATAGTTAATCCAAAGTCCAAAGCTAGAAGAATTGTAGAAACCAGTATATTGTCTGAAGCCAGAAGTATTGTAGAAACCAGTCTTAGTCTGAAGCCAGAAGAAACAGTGAAGATGGAAGGCAGGATCAAAAGCAGGAACCAGGAAAGAAAACTGGAACAGCCTGGCAAGGAAACAGGAACAGGCTCAAAAGTATCAGGAGTAAACTGTAGCACTCTAAGTAAGAAGGCAAACTTGTTGCCAAGATGCTAGAGGAACGTTTGTTCTTTGTTTTAAAGGTAAGAGCTCTGACAGCAGGAAAACTACTAAATAACAATGCAAACTTGTTGCCAAGGGAACGGCTCGGACATCAGCAGGGAGCCAGCCGTTGCTTCCTGCCTCGAGGCCTTCAATTCCTCACAGCTGACGCCGAGGCAGTGCAAGTACAACATCTGGTCACTGGGACAGAGGGCTGGATTATCACACATTCTCATTTGTAGATTCTGCAGAATTTGATGGATCGGGATCGCTGCTGGTTCAGAATATGTTTCCAGAACCCAGAGTAATATTGCCTTGCCCAGCTTGTCCAGGAATTTAGAGCATGAGAGGTCTTCTGATGGAGATGAATTCTCTGGCAGGTCAGGTAAAGGGTTTGATCCCTTCTCCAAACTGAGAGGTGGATGGACACTAGTCCATGACCCCGATGAAAATGCTGGTGATCAAGGCAGGGACCTTGATTGCCTTGGAGGGGAATACTCATCGGCCATGTTCTTGGCAACAATGTCCCATCTTTGGAATGGTGACTAGAGTCCTATGCTGAGAGGGATGGCCTGGTGCCCACCACTGGGACCTCTGATGTGAGCTCCTGGGGTATGTAGGAAAGAGGGACTTTCCATTGAGGGAACAAATCCCACTTCTTAGACAGGAAAGGCCGAAGGGTGCTCTCCTTGTCACAAGTTGACATTGAGGTACAAAGAGTTTTCACCAATTGTTGCGTGGTCTATGGACTGTTATATCCTCTGGCCCAGAGTTGGAGAAGAGACATCCTCCTCTGAAACCAGCTCTGTTTTATCCTCCTGAGAAACATGTATATTCGCCTCCTGAGAAACATATACTGGACTCTAGGTGGAGGCATCCTCCTGGGCTTACTGTGATGAAAGATGCATAGAGACCAAGTGTAGTCCATGTGTAGATGATAGTGAGGGGACCCTGAAAGGTTTGGGATCTGGAATGATGAGGTGAGATGAAAAGAAGGGTACCAACAAACATGAAGGTAACTGCAAGGACTCTCTTCCAGGTCCGTCCCCCCCCCCCCCCCCCCCCAGTTGTTCCTATACTGAGTGTGGTGTTAGTCCCAGGGATCGGTGCATGTTCTTTGGACATGCCAATGGTTCCAATAAATGGTGATGCTTCTGCACCAAGCACTGTGGGTGCACCAAAGAGCATGCCAGCGCCTGCTCTCTGCACTTCTGCATCTTGAGCACCCCTGAACTATGGTGGATCCAGGGTCCTGTGCTGCAGTTGGGGGAGCCCTGCCTAAGGAGCTCCTGCTCAACTCTGCATGGAGGGTGCCTGAGGAGGCCTCACTCCAGGAGGAGGAATGACTGACTCTTTACTGACCTGCAAAGTTCCTCCATTTTCCAAGCTCTTTTCCCCTGAAATCTAGGTGACATCCGACCACAATCGTAACATCTGAATGGTGATCTGGACCCAGGCACCTGTAGCAGATGACGTGGCAATCGATGATGGACATCTTATGGCTGCAAATACATTTCTTGAAACCACTGGAAGTGGCTTTCTTGGAATCTGATATTCTTGATTCTTCTTACTTTTTCTTTTTTTTTCTTTTTTTAAGGTAGCACTGAAAAGTGCTGTTGAGGGTCTACCAAGGCAGGGAGGCAACTTTGAAAACAGTAAAAGTTTTAAGAAAAATTGCGAAAGCAGAATAGTAGTAGAGAGAGAAGGTACATGTTTGTACAAAAGCTTGGATAAAAAAAGAAAAGACTGAGGCAACTTATATGTGGGAACTCCCGTGCATGTAAAACTTTATTAAATTAGAGAGATGGTTCCGTTCACTGTTGGATGATGTCACCAGTGTTTCATGAGATTCATTTATGGTAAGGAATCTTACTTTCTTTCATAGATAGTTTAAAATATTGTTAATATTTAAAGCACTTTATAGTGTAGTTCTTGAATATCTTTAAAAAAAACCCAACACATTGGTTCCTATGTGTCCTAACATGTGCATTATGCTTTGGCAGTGATGCTTTCTTTGCTGTCTATAGCAAGATTATCTGTTATTTGAATTAAGGGCATTCTCTTGTATGGCACATGTGGAATTCTGTTCTCCAAAATTAGAAATACTAAATGATTACCTGTGCTTTAGAAAAATGATTGAAGTATGGTTATTTAAACAGGCCTTAAATTAAGATGTTCATTTTTCTGATAATCTGAGTACCAAGTGTATTTTGCTCACTTATTGCTTGCTTTTAGTATCAATTATATGGTTTTTAAATGTTCTGATGATGCTTTTAGAGGTTGTTAATGTTCTGTTGTATTTGTTTTATGTGTGTAATGATGATTTAGATGTTGATATGTGTTTTGTTTTATGGTTGTCTTATAGTGCTTTATTTCATTTTTGTTTATGGAATTTATATACAGTTTGCCTGTATTTTAAATTTGATATTCTCCCCCTTGAACTTTCTTAGGAAAGCTGGGCTATAATGATTTGATTTGATTTAATTTTTTTTTCCTCATTTGATCTATTTTTTCCTCTGTTCTCCTTCCTTTTCCTCCAGCCTCTTCCTCATTCATTTTTGTTTCCTTCCAGGCTCTTTTACCATTACTCTTCCCTTTTTCCATCTGGCTTCTTCCTCTTCCCTGTCTCCAGCATACATTCCTCCTGCTTCCTTTTTCCTATATCCCCTCCACCTCTTCCTCTAACTCCTTCATATCATCCTCCCTTCCCTCTCTTTAGCTTTCTACTCTACCCCCTTTTCCATCCCAGCCTCTCTGGCCATAGTGACTCTGTTCCTCCTTTCCATGGCAAGATGCTGTCATCAGGTACAGCAACCTCTTCAGCAGCAAGGGACTACCTTGGGTTGCATCAGTAGCAGCTTCTCTTTCACAGCTTGTTGGTAGGAGCTGCACCAGACCACGAGTGGTAGGCTGTCTTCAGCAGCTTGGCAGTTGGGAGCTGTCTGGGCATAGTCTCTTTTCCAAGCAACCTGGTGTCAGTTTTTCTGCTCAGATAACCAGAAAGACTTTTCACATGTAGCAAGTTTGTGAGTAATTCTGCTTTGGAATATTTTGACATAATATAGGAAAGGGACTGCAGACAGAAAATGAAAATCAATATGTGGTCTAGGGCAGTGGTTCTAAACCTTTTTTCTGTCGGGACACACCTGACAGATGGTTCTCGCATGCGTGACACACTGACCCATGATCGTCATGGGGCTAGATGTAAAAGTACAGTTTGCATCCACGGGAACCCCCCTGATCCACAATAATGGATGTAAAGCAGAATTATGACATTCCCCATACAACTCACCCTACAAAAAAGATATTCTGGTTCTGGTGTCATCTCAGTAACAGCAACTCAAACTCCTTCTACTTCCAGGCTCAATAGCCCTACTTATGAAAAGACAGCAGTTTACCACCAATGCATGTCCTCTTGAGAAAACACAACAAATAAGACTGATAAAACTCTTACATGCTAGTAAAATATCTCATTTCGGTAACAGACACAGAACTGACCTAACATACTCCCAGGATCTGTAGTAATGCACATAAACTAATTCGCACACAGTTACACCTGTATTATGGAATACACTCAAACAGGAGCAACCCTATCTATGAAAAGGCAACACTATAAATATTAAATCAGGCCCTAAAAACCAATACACCTCTTATTAGGAAAACAGAACTAGCAAGCAGCTATAGATCCCCACACAGAAATAATTGTAAAACTATACTAATAAGCAGAATAAATGTTTCTAAACAGCTATGAACAGAATAACATCCAACAATTAAAAACTCATAAAATCTATTAAAAATTCTCCAAACACCAATAAAATATTTCAAAAAAAGCAGACACATCATATAATATTAAATAATTAAAATGGCAGTCAATCAAGAAAAATAAACTTAAAAAGCCACCTTTACTTACCCCCTCCAGCAGCTCTCCTACTCCTCTTCCATGCAGGCCGTAGCACACAGCAGAAGCAGCAGTAGAGGCTAAGCTCTATACTCATGGTCCTCTTTCTTAATGCCCATGTCTCTCTCACACACACACACACACACCATACCAGTCATGCCCCCATGACCAGTTTCTGTCTCTCACACACCAATCATCTCCCAAACAGTCTTTGACACACACACCAGTCACCTTCCTGAACAGTTTCTCTCATGCCATACACACACACAGGCTTCCCACTTCCGTGTTCTACTTACATATACAGGCTTCTCACTCTCATAATCACTTTCTCTGTCTCACACACACTCACCAGTCTCTCACTCCCATGCTTGTTCTCTCCACATGCACAGGCTTCTCATTCCCATAATCACTTTCTTTCTCTCTCTCACACACACACACACACACACACACACACAAACACACACCAGTCACCTGATCTCTCTCATGCATACACACACACAGGCTTCCCACTCCCATGTTCTTTCAGATATACAGGCTTCTCACTCCCATGCTGTGTCTCACACACACCCAGGTTTCTCACTCCCATGCTCACTCTCTTCACATGCACAGGTTTCTCATTCCCATAATCACTTTCTCTCTGTTACACACACACCAGTCTCTCTCTCATTTCCATGCTGGCTCTCCACTGCACAGGCTTCTCATTCCCTGAATCACATTCTTTCTCTCATATTCACACACACACCAGTCTCTTTCTCTCATACACACCGTCACCTTACCAACCAGTCTCTCGCTCTCATGCATGCACACACACACACAGGCTTCCCACTCCCATGCTCTCTCACATAATCAGGCTTCTCACTCCCATGCTTTCTTTCACACACATCCACCCCCCCCAACAGCAGACTTCTTACGCCCATGCTTTCTCACATACCCAGATTTCTCACTTCAATGCTTTTTCTCTCTCTCACACACACACACATCAGTCATCTCCTTGAGCAGTCACTTTCATTGTCTCTCACATATACACATATATCAGCTCTCTGACCAGTTTCTCTCACTCACACACATGGTCTCAATCACACGCAGGCTGGCTGCTTCTTTCTCTCACTCACTTCCTCTTCCCCGCCCCTCCCCGAGCACAAATGGTAGCTGCAGCAGCCTCCTCCTCCTCCAGCCCCCGCAAGCCAAGAAAGTAGAATCCCATCGGCCGCGGGAGGCTCATGCTGCTGTCTCCTTTCCCGATTACAGTCTGCTTCAATTGCTCGGGGGCCGATGCTGCAGCCGCCGCTGCTGCAGCCGCCGCTGCTACTTTATCACGCGGCACTGCTCTTTCTCCTTCCCGCGCACCGCGTATCACTTCCTGTTCCGGGTCACGGGGGGGGGGGGCAGGCGCGGGAAGAAGAAAAGGCCAGCCACAAGTGCCACAGCTTCTTTTAGCACTGCTGCCGTTCCCACTGGGCTTGAACGTGTTGATAGCCCGGCGGCAAAGACAGCAGGGAAGAAAGAGCAGCGGGAGAGACCGGGAGCATGCGACACAGCAGCCGGTGCTTGGCGACACACTAGTGTGTCGCGACACACCGTTTGAGAACCGCTGGTCTAGGGTACAAAGAGTGGCTCTTTAAAGCTGGGGAAATAATGGTGTAAAAAAGTAACAATGTTGCTAAAAGGGAGACATAAATATTGTGAAAATATGGGCTTCTTTCACTAAAGTTTTATATAGGCTCAGTTTGGTTATGAGACAGTTCAGCATATAGGTAGAAAGAGTCCATTGAGAAGCTGAAATTGACCTGACAAATTAACACACTTGTATGATTGAATAAGAGAGCGCTGCTGAGTGAGTAAATTAGTAAAATATTATATCATTTACTGTTCATTAAATGTCATGAATGTCTAAAGTCTTTTCTTCAGCTTACCAGTAATGTTTCAATAGAGATAATGACCAAAGTTTCTTAAAATGAATAAGCACTGAATTTTGTATCTTTTTTGCATATGTTGAACAATTGAGTGTTTGGCAGCAATGAAAAAGATATTATCAAAGGTTGTTTTAAGATATATGCTTGTATAATGTCAGAGGAAACGATGAAAATACATTTATAAAAATTATAATAAAGACAAAGTTGTTACAAAAAAATAGAGAGAGAAGGCTTTGTTTTTCTAAGCACAGCATGTGCTTAGAAAAACAAAGTTAGCAAGGGGCACATTTAAAACAAAGTTAGCATGGGGCACATTTATGTTTAAACATTTTTATTAGGTTTTTATATAGAAAAAGAACATCACAAGAGAGAGTGTAGTCAGATCTCTCTCCTGAGCAACAAACCCAACATGAAATCACTGTAACCCCCACAGAGAACCATACCCTCCCCCAACCCCCCCATTCCCCCCCCCCCAGTAACAAATACAATAAGGAAGAATCGGGTGGGGAACCCAAATGTAGCCTGCTAGAGGGATCAGACAGTCAGGGAGCAGAAACCAGTCAATCATTCAGAACCATACTCCTCGCACGATGAGGCAAAGATTGCAGGTATGGACCCCAGATGGATGCGAAGTGTCGTCGTCGATGGGGAGATCCTCGTGCCGCCATACTTTCCATAGTCATCATCGCATGTAGCTGATTTCGCCAAGTCCAGAAGGATGGCGCCTCCTGAGCCCGCCAGACCAAAAGGATCGCCTTCTTCCCCACCAAACACGCCTTCTGTAACAAAAGGCGCGAGCCAGGATCTCTAACTCGAAGCGGGGAGATGCAACCAAATAAAAACCACAGTGGGGAGAAGGGCAACACCACATCAAGCAAGTCAGTTAAATAGTCCGCAATCTTGCGCCAAAATCCGTGGATCGCAGGGCAGGTCCAAAAAACGTGAGACAAACTACCCACGATTCCGGAACAGCGAGTACAAAAGGGCGTGAGGGCTATCGACAATTGATGAGCCCTCTGAGGTGATATGTAGGCCCGGGTCAAGAACTTGTATTGCATCTCCCTAAAGTACATGTTGGTAGAGATCCGGGCTATGCGCCGGAAGCATACACGCAGAATAAAACCGGTGAGGTGAAACTCACCATCTTTATGCCATCGATCCACCAAGGAAGCACAAACATCAACCTGGGCATCCCGTTGTAAAAGCCTATAATAATGGGAAATAGTAAGGGCCTGGTCAGCGGTGAACTGAAACATCACATCTAGGGCCTTAAACGTGGCAATATCCTTGGTTGCCGGGGGCAGGGACCGGAGGTAGTGATGAACTTGTAAGTATGAAAATGTGTGAGTGGGGCGGAGACCATAAAGAGTTTGAAAATCAGTAAACCGCAGTAACTCCCCCTCCGAGTTCCACAGGTGACCTAAGTATATCACCCCCCTAGCCTCCCAGACCCTAAACGCAGCCGATTGGGTACCGGGCTGAAAGTCCGCATTCCCCCTGATCGGTAAAAAATATGCACAAGTATGAGGGATATGCAAGAGTTTGGTAAGGCACCTCCAAGATCGCCGTAGCGGCTGGGTAAGGGCTGATTGCAAGAGGAACGAAGGAAGCCGGCCCGCGTCAGCCTGCAAAATATAAGAAGGAGCCCACGGGTAGAGTAATGTCCGATCAATCGAAAGCGGGGCATAGTGCGAAGAGCCCTTCAACCAGTTGCGAAGAAGCCGCATATTACAAGCTAGGTTGTAGTGGGCCAGGTTAGGCACCCCCAGTCCTCCCCCCCCCCAAGAATTCTGGAGCCAGCGGAGAGGCAACCTGGATTTCCCCCCTCTCCACAAAAATCTACGCAGCTCCCCCTCCACCCGATCTAGGTCCCTGCGTTTCAAGAACAATGGTAAGTTCTGTAGCAAATATAGCCATTTGGGGAGCAGGGTCATTTTGAATAGGGCCACCCGCCCCGCCAGGGAAATGGGGAGAAATTTCCAAGCAGAGAGAGTGGCTTGAGTGTGTTTGAGCATATAGGGAACATTAGCTTGGTAAACTAGTTCAGGATCCGAGGGCAAATAAACCCCCAGATATCGAAGTGTATCTCCCGCCCATTGTAAGGGAAAGGAGTCCCCCCAGTCAGCCTGCAGAGTAGGCGGATATGCCAACGCAGAAGACTTAGCCTCGTTTAATCGGAAACCAGAAAAAGTCCCAAACGCTGTAAGGAGACGTAAGAGAGGAGGCAAAGACGAACGGGGATGGGTAATAAAAAGTAGCAAGTCATCCGCAAAAGCCACGGATTTCAGGATCTCAGAATCCATTCGAAGACCGCGAATCTCCGGGGCATCAGCAATTGCGCTTAGTAGCGGCTCCAATTGTAACAGAAAAAGGAGAGGAGAGAGGGGGCAACCCTGTCTCGTACCGCGGTGCACTGCGAACTCCGCCGACTGGGAACCATTGGCCACTATACGCGCCCTAGGGTCCGTATAAAGAAGGTGTAGGGCTTGTAGAAAAAAACCTTCAAATCCCATACGGTGTAACACATAAAATAAGTATCTCCACTCCACCCTATCGAACGCTTTTTCAGCGTCAAAACTGATCGCAAGATAGGGGAGGGACAATCTCCGACCGATGGACATTGCAGCCAAAATCTTGCGAATATTAGACAAGGCATACCGTTTGCGGACAAAACCAGCCTGAGACTCACCAACTAAATAAGGCAAACAGGTCGCTAGTCTGTCCGCCATGATCTTCGCCAGCAATTTGTGGTCATAATTAAGTAAAGATATGGGACGGTAGGACTCAGTTTGCAAGGGGTCCTTTCCAGGTTTGGGTATTAATATAATATGTGCCAAATTATCATGGACAGGAAAGGAACCCCGGGCGATTAATTCCGTAAATGCCGACGCTAGGGGTTGGGACACCGATTCTTTTAAAAGTTTGAAAAATTCCGAGGTGAAGCCATCGGGTCCCGGTGCCTTAAAATTCTTAGAGCCATGGATAGCAGCCAATACCTCCGTCGAGGAGATTGGGGCATTGAGCCTATCTCGGTCTGCAGGGGTCAAGTGCGGGAGCGATAATCCTTCACAAAAGCGCTGACAAGCACTTGGATTCCACCCCTCAGACGTGTAAAGCGAAGAGTAAAAGGCCCTGAAATTTGTTAAAATAGAGGGGGTGTCATGAACTACTGTCCCTGAAGAGGTACGTAGGGCCGGGATATGGCGGCAAGCCCGCGAGGACTTGATAAGATTGGACATCAGTTTACCAGCCTTGTTACTAAACTGGTAGAGTTTAAATTGGTAATATTGGTAACTTTTCTGTGCCCTTTGGTGGAGCAGAGCATTGAGAGCATGTTGCTTAGCCAGATAGGCCGCCCGGGCAGACGCAGACCTAGACTGAATTAAATGGACTCTGGCTACCCGAGCTTGGGAGCTCAGCGCTAGGATGCGGCGATCCAGGATTTTCCGGCGTTGCGCAGTGTACGATATAATCTCACCGCGCAAGACCGCTTTAGCAGTGTTCCAAAATAAAATGGGTTGTGTTACGTGGGTTTGATTATTAACCACAAAATCTGCCCATGTTTGTGTAATAAAGGCCTTAAACTTCTCGTCCTGTGCCAAGTAATAAGGGTAGCGCCAATGACGAGACGAAGTGGGGGGGGCCTGAAGCCGAACCTCCACCCACACCGGGGCATGGTCCGAGACAGCTATGCTCTCAATGCCCGCCGCTAAAACCCGGTGGAAGGCATGGGTACTCACTAGGAAGTAATCCAGCCTAGCAAATGAACCATGTGCCCTAGAAAGATGCGTGAAGTCGCGCTCCATGGGATGCAGCGTCCTCCAGACATCAAGCAAATGTAACTGAGATTCCAGTAGATTGGGACCCCGCCCCGCTCCCACATCCCATCCCCGACATTGTGAAGCATCTAAGTGAGAATCCCGGACAGTGTTGAAATCACCCCCGATAATTAACATATCAGACAAATAAGGCAAAAGGTGTGTAAACAGAGTACGGTAAAAACTGGGAGCATACGTATTTGGTGCATAAACATTACAAAAAACCACAACGTGATGAAACAATTCAGTGACCAAAATCAGGTAGCGCCCCTGAGGATCCTTAATTTCCTTAGTAATAATAATAGGGAGTTGTTTGTGAAAAAGGATAGCCACCCCCGCTGATTTAGAGGAGGCGGAAGCATACCGCACCTCTCCCACCCAGGCCCTACAAAGCTTCACATGTTCTCCATCCGAGAGGTGGGTCTCCTGTAAAAAAGCCACCGCCGCCGACTGGCGTTTCAACAGGGAAAGGACTTTCGTGCGCTTAATAGGGGAATGCAGGCCACAGACGTTCCAAGAAATCAACTTCGTAGCATTACTCATGACAGAGATCCAAAGCAGTGGGTACCGCATGACAATGCCAGGGAAACTGAGAGCAGGCCTGCCCAGCCCAGGCCCCCCCCGTCAGACACTGATCCCCCAAGGCAGCGGAGACTAGAAAGGCTACCAATTTGTCCCCTGTGACTACAGCGATTTGGGCCACCCTCTCCATTACTCGAAATCCCCACAACTCACACAATTCCCCCCCGCACCCCACCCACCAATCCCCCCGTCCCCCACGAGCCTGAATCCCATCCCCTCCCCCACCCTGCCCAACCCCCCTCCCCCCTCCCCCCTCCCCTTCCCCCCAACACTAATTGTGTGCGAAACCCTTCCCCCCTCCGTTCCGCAAACCAAGCCTTCATCAAGAAGGCAGAGAGATCCGTCAAGACGTGGACAGGTCCACCCCAAGTGTAATAAAACATCAAGAACTTACAAGAGCAGTAACAAGCATGAAAGATCAACAATGCATCAACCAACCCCTTTCGCCGTTGGCCCTCCCCTACAGGAGTACCCAAAGCCCAGATTAACAGATGGGGCCACTCATAAACACTCCAGTAATCCATAATGTAAAAGAGTAAAACACAAGGGCTACAAGCCCAGCCATGTCATAAGAGGTCCCGCATTAGGGCAAGTTAGGCGCTAGGGCCAAACAAAAATACTCAAAGGAAAAAAAGGATATCCGGATCCGACTGCTGACAGGCCACAAAGTAAGATGCAAAAAAAAAACCCCCTTAGTTGCAAGGGGCTCACTAGATAACCAGACTGGCTAGTGATATATAGCCTGTAAGCGGAGTAGCCAAAAAAAACCCAGAAAAAATCATACCAACTAGGGAGCGAGTTATCCCGGTCCTGGGAAGAGCGTGAAATAACAGTGTGAGGACCGGCTGGCTAGGCACAATACGCATTGTACGTCCCCATTCCCACTCCAAAAGCAAGAAGCTTGAATCCTGAGCACAACAATTGTTCCCAAAAAAAACGCCAAGCAGCCCGAGAGAATGTTAGGGACCTACACAGACCAGCCAGATAAAAGGCAAAATGGGGACAAGAACAATATTAAAAAGTAAAAAAAAACCCCGCGATGGGAATCAGTAACTTGTCGCAGCCACTCCCCCGAAGCACAGTAGAACGCCACATGGCCCACATAGGGCTCGCTCAGGAGATGGTATCGATGAAACGCTGAGCTGTATCCGGTGACTCAAACATGTGAGGGACGTCGGCATGCCACACCCGGAGACGGGCCAGGTACAAGAGGGAGAATTTGACTCCCCGGTTGTGGAGATTAGTGCAGAGCGGGGAAAATCGCCGCCGGGCCTCCGAGACTGCAGACGAGTAGTCTTGAAAGATCCGAATGACTTGGCCCTGATAAGTTAAAGCGGCTTTGCTGCGAGAAGCCCGCCAAATCTCGGCTTTGTGCGCCGAATTTAAGATCTTGGCAATTATCAGGCGGGGGCGTCCCTGAGTGGCCGGCCTAGAACCCAAACGGTGGGCCCTCTCCACCACCAATTTCCCACCGAGTTGCGGCAGCTCCAGGGCCTCCGGAAGCCAGGTTTCAAGGAGCGTACATAAGGTTTTTTCAGCTATCTCCTCCGAGAAGCCCATAAATCTGAGGTTGTCCCTTCGGGCCCTGTTCTCAAGGTCCTCCACCTTCTGAGAGAGCGCGGCGATTAGTTTAACTTGAGTGTCAACCTTGCCCGCCATTGCAGTCGCGTCATCTTCAACCCCCGAGACACGAGACTCTATCTGAGCTAGGCGCGGTTGCAGGGCAGCAATGGAGTCCCGGACTTCCCCCAACTCCTCATGGAGCTGAGACCATTTTTCATCCAGCGCCTCTTTGATGGCAGCTTTGATGTCCATGAGGGTAAGATTCGAAGGGGGATCGGGGGCTGACTCACCCGCACTAGCGACCGCCATTTTGGGTTCCGGGGCCCGCGGTTTTTCTTTCTCTCTCCTCCCACTCTTGGAGGTCATGGCCGGCGACGTCTTGCACCAGGTTCGAATCGAGGACATGCACTTCAAACCGGGGTAGGCGAAAATAAAATTTTTGAGTAGTTGACGCGCTACGATGGACCGCGATGAACGGGGTGGGCCTGAGAGCCGGAGGTCCGCACGTCCTCACAGCTCAGCACATCACGTGATCCTCGCATGGGGCACATTTAAAACTAATCGGAGAAAGTCCTTTTTTACTCAACGCACAATTAAACTCTGGAATTTGTTGCCAGAGGATGTGGTTACTGCAGTTAGTATAGCTGTGTTTAAAAAGGGATTGGATGGGTTCTTGGAGGAGAAGTCCATTACCTGCTATTAAGTTCACTTAGAGAATAGCCACTGCCATTAGCAATGGTAACATGGAATAGACTTAGTTTTTGGGTACTTGCCAGGTTCTTATGGCCTGGATTGGCCACTGTTGGAAACAGGATGCTGGGCTTGATGAACCCTTGGTCTGACCCAGTACGGCATTTTCTTATGTTCTTATGTTTTGTGTCTGTTGTTTTGTTTTGAAACATGAATAATATGGCTAGTAATTGTTTTTGTGAGACTTTAGGCCTAAAGTTGAGTTAATTCACCTGAGAAGTGCCATTTTAGGACAACAGAACATTAGGTAGAGACTCGTTATTTTTGTAAACGTTTGGTAGACTTGTGCTCTCTGTTCTGCCTGTTTTGTAAAAATCTGAACTTTTTAATCTAATTTCTGAAATCAGCAGGAAGACCCCATCAGGCCATCGAATGGACCTGTGTAGTGATTAAAGCTTATGATGTCTTGGCTCGGTTTTTTTATGAATCAGGTAAAGTCCAATGGCACAATGTACAAATTCTCATATAAATAGTAACACTATTATCAGAAGGATGGCAAAACTCCCAAGCCAAACTCATGAGTCCATAAGAGTAAAATGACCATGCATACCTTAGATTCTTAAATTCTGCTAGTCCTTTTATTGAGACTGACATTTCAGCTCCAGAAATATATAAACATCAAGAATAATCTCATGATCTCAGTGAAGCACTACAAGGAGTATTATGATGGTGTATGCAGTATTTCAGTGGTTTTAGGAATGAGATCCAGTACAGCCAAGATTTGTCAAATGTGTGTTGTGAAATTTGCTTGCAGCATTGTGTGCTTTTTTTTTTTTTCACTTGGCAATTGCACCTTGCTGGTCACATTCAGCTGCAGCTCATATCTCTAAGTATACCTGGGATATAGGAATGATACGCTATGACCTCCATCGATGTACTATGTAGCTTCTTCTCTGCATTATACTAATCAAAATCATTTCTATTTCTTTACATCAGGTCCTGAGATAGAACTTGTTTCTGCAGCATCCGATAAAAAAGTCATCCTTTGGGAGGTCAGAGAAAATCAGGTCAGTGCAATCCATTCTGTCTGTCCCTTGCAATTCAGTCTTTTTTGCCTTAAATTTGTTGACCATCAGATTCAGAGTTAAGACACATTCTTTGTTTTCAACTCAGGCTTGAATACACAGACCATTACAGTAATTCGCCCAGGGTTATGGTCAAAAGGACAAATCTTCTAATGGTTGGAACTCATGTTCATCGTTTCATCAGATCATGTGCTTTCACAGTTCATTCTATAAGTCTGCAATGTATTAATGTTTTCTTAATTGAAAATGTTTTTCATGGAAGTTTTGTATCTGTTTAGTGTGTACAAGCCACTCATCTGGAAGGCCACACTGACCCTGTTTGTGCTGTGTGTGCTGTTTATCTGAAGGATGGATCTGAGGCAGATATTCTCATGGCTTCTGCAGCCTCAGACTCCACTGTTAAAATCTGGTCCAGACATGGTTCAGTGGGTGAGTGACAGTTGTTTTGTAACAAGCCTTTTTGTGGTATGTATTACAAACACTGGTATGTACAATGAGATGTAGCCCCTGAAATGCTGTAAAAGGGACACACTGGGCACTTTATGTGGAATTGCACATGAAAAAATTAGACAGTATTAAGCCAAGTTTTCCTAGCATGTAGCAGATGGACTCTAGACCAATGGGTATAGTATACTCCTGATAGCAGATGGGAGACAGAAGCGCCTGCATATATCCGTGCAGCATGCTCTTCAGTATTTCTTCGTCTCCTAAAGCAGATAGGGACACTTCCACACAATAAAATAGTGTTAGCAATTTTAAAACAAAGAAAATTTCCCTAAAGAAGACAAGCCCCGCTCTCCTGCGGTGATATCTAAGGGTCCCTCCCCTAGTCGAGAATTCCTGAGGTGATTTCCGATATCCCTCAGAGGTAAGCCTCGGTCCGGTAGCCAGCTCCCAGCATGGACTTAGCCCCCAGAGTGGCTGAGAGGCAGCGGCTGAAGAATTGACACGGCGGTGAAGGTAATTCCCTCTCCCCCTGCAGCCGGAGACCGCCGGACACGAGACCAGGAAACGCCGAGACCAGGTAAGGTAGAAACCTCTTCTAAGTCTCCGGTCTCCGAGGCTCGAATAGCCGCACAGATCGTCCCTTCCGGCGTCTGTTAAATCGGGTTGAGCAGTTCCATCCGAGCTAGAACCCCGATCTGGTGCAAGGGTCCACACACGTGGAGACCCTCCGCGGGGGGGGGGGGGGGGGGGGGGGCGCGCGCCATCTTGCCCGCATGGTCGTCGGTGCCATTTCCCCCCTTGACCGCCGTATTATCCGCACAACTGAGCCGGGCGCACAACCGACTTGTGCGCCCAGCGGCGCGCACATCTGTGCCATGCGCACAGCGACACACTTATTGGTGCCGGGCGCAGAGTGGCCCGCACAAATACCGCCGGGCACACAACGGCGCACACATCTCGGCCAGGCGCACAAAGTTGTTGCCTGCGTGTACATCTTGCGCATCCTGCACGCACATCGTTGGCACACCCGGAGCACACAACTAAGCCTCCTGGCGTGCATACCAATGATCACAGATGAGTTTTGAGTCACTCCACGCACACAAATCATGGCACCGCCGAGCAAGAAGGCCAAGGGACAAGCCCTCTGCCCAGCCTGCCACCTGAGAGCTGCGCAACCTGAAGTGGCCTCCGCCCTATGCCAGCAGTGCGAAGAAGCTCAGGGGGAACCTAAGCAAGGCCCTCCACGGCCAATAGAGTGATCCGGTTCCACTAATGATATCACCCTGGACCTCTGCATATCCGATTCGGCGCCTACACAGGAAGGCACGTCAGGGACCTCCACCATAACCCCACCTGGATTCAATATGTACCCAGGGACCTTTTCCTGGATGGAATTTTTCAAATGGATGCAAACCTTTGTCCAAGTGCAATTGGTACCGCCTGCAACACAGCCCCAGTCTCCACCAGAAGCACAAGACCTTCCAAGCACCTCTCGGACCTCTCGAGACGTGCCCCACCTAGGCAAGAGCCTCCCTACAGGGGATACAGACATCTCAGGAGACGAGACTGACTCCCTGGAGGAAGGGGAAATCCCTCCAGGGATGGAACCATACCGAACCATGCTGCGATTCTTCTCCAAAGACAAGTTACCAGCTCTTGTGTCTCTGACCCTGAAGACACTGGCCATTCCATGCATGAGTACCACAGCGGAACCAAAGATGAACCCCGTCTTGGTGTCCCTCCATCAGGCCTCATGCTATTTCCCAATGTTGCAGGCAGTACAACAACTGATTGACCTGGAATGGAATGCCCTGGAGGCCAGCTTCAAAGGAGGACGGGCCTTAGAAGCCCTATACCCCCTGGAACCCACGGCCAAGGAATTCCTACAGTTCCCAAAAATGGACGCAATGGTCTGCGCAATCTCTAAGCACACAACCATCCCAGTCGAAGGAGGAGCGGCACTCAAGGATGCCCAGGACAGACGTCAGAAAGTCATCCTTAAACAGTCCTTTGATGTAGCAGCAATGACCCTGCAAATCGCTTCCTGCTGCGCCGTAGTAACATGTGCCTGCTTGCTTCTCTCCAGAGACGCAACCACGTCCGCTGAAACATTAGAATCTGTGATATCCTTCCTCATGGATGCGACCTCAGACCTAGTGCGCACCTCAGCCAGGGGTGTCTCCTCCATAGTGGCAGCCAGAAGACAACTATGGCTCCGAAATTGGTCAGCCGACGCTACCTCCAAAGCGAACATCACAAGAATGCCCTTCAGAGGATCCCTCTTGTTCGGAAGCGAACTGGAGAAGTTAGCCAACAAATGGGGCGAATCTCCAGTACCTCGCCTACCGGAGGACAGGAACAAAGGAAACCAGCGCTTCCCCCCCCCCCCCGAAGAATCAAGGACAGAGCAACCCAGCGCTTCAGACCATACAAGAACACATACTTCCAAGCACCTCGCCCTGCAGGCAGGGCCCAGTCCTTTCAGAACAGACACAACAAGAGGGGAGCAGGCACAGGCTCTGGCCGCACCCCATAATGAGAATCAGCAGACCCATCCACAGGAAGAAGTCATAGGGGGCAGACTTACCCTCTTCTACCAAAGATGGGTCGAGATAACGTCGGACAAGTGGGTCCTAACCATCATTCGAGAGGGATACTATCTGGACTTCCACAGCATCCCTCCAGACAACTTTGTGAGATCACCGTGCCACTCCCTCTCCAAGAGAACGGCAGTGGAAACCACACTGACAAAACTACTCAGCCTAAAGGCGATAACCCCGGTGCCCATGCACCAACAAAATACTGGTCACTATTCCATCTATTTTATCGTTCCCAAGAAGGAAGGAACGTTCCGGCCCATCCTGGACCTCAAGACTGTCAATCGTTACCTGAAGGTACCACACTTCCGCATGGAAGCCCTATACTCAGTCATAAGGGCAGTACAGCCGGGAGAATTCCTGACTTCACTGGATCTATTTGAAGCCTATCTCCACTTTCCGGTCCATCATGACCATCAGTGCTTCCTACGCTTTGCAATACTGGACCGTCATTACCAGTTCTGGGCGCTACCCTTCGGACTAGCTACCACCTCTCGGACCTTCACCAAAATCATGGTGGTAGTGGTGGCAACACTGAGGAAAGAAGGAATCCTTGTTCACCCTTACCTGGACGATTGGCTGATCAGGACCAAATCTCCAGAGGAAAGTCACCAGGCGACTACCAGAGTCAAGAATCTACTGCAGAATCTCGGGTGGGTCGTCAACACAGCCAAGAGCTGCCTGCAGTCTTCCCAATCACTAGAGTACCGGTTCGACACCAAATAAGACAAGGTTGTCCTTCCCCCTCCAAGGAGAAGGAAACTGATGGGCCAGCTACGAAAACTGTTGAACTATGCTCGCCCCAAGGTATGGGACTACCCCCAAACCCTCAGTCTCATGATATCAACCCTGGAAGTTGTTCCATGGGCAAGGGCCCACATGCGCCCACTACAGTGTTCCCTACTGTCACGATAGAACCCTATGTCCCAGAACTACTCCATTCACCTCCAGCTACCAGCAGAGGTTTGGACCCAGCTCCAATGGTGGCTACAGGAGGACCATCTGAGCAAGGGAGTAAAACTATTCCCACCGAACTGGATCTTGCTCACCACGAATGCGAGCCTGTGAAGGTGGGGAGCCCACTGTCAGGAACTGATGGCCCAGGGGCAATGGGACAAGGAAGAGACGGGGTGGAACATAAACCGGCTGGAAGCCCGAGCAATCAAACTAGCCTGTCTACGATTCAGCCACAGACTCCAGGGCGAGTCTGTCAGAGTCATTTCAGACAACACCACTACAGTTGCCTACATCAACCGCCAGGGAGGAACCAGAAGCCAACAGGTGTCCCTGGAGATAGACCCCCTCAAGGCGTGGGCGGAAACAAACCTACAAGGGGTCTCAGCCTCACACATCGCGGGAAAAGACAACGTCTCTGCGGACTACCTCAGCAGAGAGAGTCTAGACTCAGGGAAATGGACGCTGTCGACCACAGCTAGTTGATAGTAGACCGCTGGAGAACCCCAGCCATGGATCTACTAGCAAACTGGTCCAACGCCCAAGTTCTTCAGCTGCAGGCGAGAACTGCAATCCCGGGGAATCGACGCCCTTGTCCAGACCTGGCCACAGGAAGCCCTGCGGTACACCTTTCCCCCATGGCCACTACTGGGCAGGATCATCCGCAAGATAGAACACCACAGGGAACTAGTACTACTAGTGGCCCCGGACTGGCTAAGAAGGCCATGGTACGCAGACATGCGAAGACTTCTTGCGGGGGGAACCTTCTGTGCCTACCTCCACACAGGGACCTTCTCAGGCAAAGGCCGATCCTCCACAAAGACCCGATTTGATTCTCTCTTACGGTCTGGCCCTTGAGAGGACTCGCCTGAAGAAAAGTGGATACTCTAAGGCAGTGATTGAAGCCTTACTTCGAGCACGCAAGTTCTCCACATCGGTAGCTTACATACGAATATGGAGAGTATTTGAAGCCTGGTGTGAGTACCATGAGATCCTTCCGCAGACAGTCAAAATTCCCAAGATCCTGGAATTTCTGCAGGACGGCTTGAAGAAGGGGTTGTCCCTCAACTCCCTCAAAGTTCAGGTGGCCACGCTGGCTGCCTTCAGAGCCAAGGTGGACGGCATCAGCCTATCAACCCATCCAGATGTTTCCTGCTTCTTGAGAGGGGTCAAACAAATCCGATTCCATAGGGGCTGGTGCCCTTATGGAATCTCAGTCTAGTACTAGACTTCCTAGCGGGAGCTTCCTTCAGACCAACGCGCGGTCTGTCACTACGGTTCTTGACCTGAAGACTGCATTCCTAGTGGCAATATGTTCAGTCCGTCGCATCTCCAAGCTTCAAGCGCTATCCTGTCAGGAATCATTCCTCAGGTTCACACTGGGATCCATGCAGCTACGCACTCTCCCCTCCTTTCTACCAAAAGTGGTTTCTCAGTTTCATCTAAACCAAACCATCTCTCTGCCATCTCCAGACGAACACAAGGATTTGGAAGACTCACACCGTCTTCGCCATCTAAACGTCGGCAGACTCCTAGTCTGATACCGGGAAAGATCAGAATCTGTGCGAAAGACGGACCACCAATTCGTCCTTCGCAGCGGAAAGAAACAGGGGTAAGTGGCCTCGCGGGCAACTGTAGCCCGCTGGATCAAAGAAGTAATCAAGGCGGCCTATGTAGAGGCAGGGAAGCCTCCACCTCTACAAGTCAAGGCCCATTCTGCAAGGGCCCAGACAGTGTCCTGGGCGGAAACCAAGATGCTGTCGCCTGCCGAGATCTGTCGGGTGGCGACGTGGTCCTCCATACACACCTTCTCCAGGTTCTACCGCCTGGATGTCCAGGCCCGGGAGGACACAACCTTTGCAAGGGCAGTACTAAGTGGGCCAAGGGCAGCCTCCTGCCCTGTTCGGGAATAGCGTTTGTACATCCCATTGGTCCTGAGTCCATCTGCTACACGCTAGGAAATGGAGAAATTACTTATCTGATAATTTTGTTTTCCTTAGTGTAGACAGATGGACTCAGCATCCTGCCTACGGCTGCCCCGGAATCCGGAAACCTCGGGTGAAAAACCCTGAGAACAAGACAAGCACGGGTAAGCCAGGTATTACCCCTAGTTCAAGACACCCATAGTTGCCGGGTGTCTGCATTATCCGACTGAGTGCACTGGCAGTCTCCAGTTTGGAAATCAGTTGAACCAGTCCTAGTTAAAGTTAATCAAGTTAACCCAGTTAATCAAGTTATTAAAGCACACATATATCCACAGTTGCTTTTCGAGGAGAATACTGAAGAGCTAAGCATGCTGCACGGGTATTTATAGGCTGACGTCAGCTTTGAAATCTGACTCGGTCTCCCATCTGCTATCAGGAGTACACTATACCCATTGGTCCTGAGTCCATCTGTCTACACTAAGGAAAACGAAATTATCAGGTAAGTAATTTCTCCATTTGTGATTTGACCAAGACTTAAAGGCCCACTTAGCTTTTGTGGTCACCACTGGCCCCCTGGTTACTAGATTTCTGGAAAACAAAGTAGCGTGGTTGGAATTTGGAAATAACCAGTCAAAACATCAAAGATTTGATGATCAAAATATGGGGCACAAATTGCATTGGCCCAGGAAAAAGAAAAATCTTTAACTGAAAATTTAAACGCATACAAACCACCAAAATATAATGCCCCCGCCTCCTGATATAGCCATTATGTAGCAGATTGCTGCCTGCTTAAAGGAGAAATTTAAAATCTAGTCTTAAGAAATAGCAAATATAGAGAAGGGATAGAAGGACTTGAACCTCTGTTTGAATACTCAATTTCTTGAAGAGGGGTATCAGAAGTGCAAATTCTGGATGATCCTGATCATCTGTTAAAGGAGTATGTAGACATCAGTGATTTGTTTTATATCCACACCTCCCTATTTTTTCTGTGTAGCATAGATTCTCACAGGACAAGCAGAATGGTAGTCCTCACATATGGGTGACATCCTCAGGATGGAGCCCAGTCACGGAACACTTTTTTGTCAAAGTTTCCAGAACTTTGACTGGCACCTACTGGGCATGTCCAGCATAGCAACAACACTGCAGCCAGCAGGGGTCCCCCTTCATTCTTCTTTTTTCCGCACAGCAGTAGCCACGCGGGTTAAGGAGCTCTTCAGAGATTCCTGACAGGAAATTTTCCTCACGGAATTTCATCAAAAACTTTAAAACATTTTACCCCACAGGGGTCCCTTTATCGATATGTTTGCTCCACGGTCGAACGGCAAGTTTTTTACCTGCTTGCCGTCGATTCCCATTGAGTTTTTCCCTCGCGGCCTACCGGCCATCGACCGCACCGTGGCTAAATTTTGTCGAGGCCATGGCATCGGGTTACTGTCGGTGCCCTGACTGCACTCGAACGATGTCCATCACTGACCCTCACACTGTCTGTGTGATGTGTTTCGGGTCCGACCATGATGTTCTTTCTTGCACCAAATGTGCCCAAATGATACCAAAGGGTCGCAAGGCTAGGCTGGAGAAGATGGGACTTCTCTTTTGACCAAAACCCCCGACTCCATAGATAGCTTCGACGTCGTCTGAACCAGTACTGTCTACTTCGCGCCAGCACCGGGAAACCGCTGCTGTCCGACCGGCTTCGACTCCGCAGGTGTCGACCTCCTCTGTTCCTCCTCAGGAGAAAGACCGAGGAGAACATCGAGAAAAACATCGACACCGCCATCGTAAAGCTCAGGCCACCGATACAGGCAAGCCCTCAGCATCAACATCGTCTGAGCCACCGACAAAGAAATTCTGAACAGAAAAGGCCCCAATCTCTTCTGTCTCTGGGTCACTGAGGCGTTCCTTACCTGGACAGGTGCCGTGATCCACAATTCCACCTTCACCAGTGGATCCTCCGGCTAAGCCAGTGCTGCCTCCTACTCCGGAACCGGGTATCTATGTCCCAGGTTTCCGTGAGGAATTGGATCAGA
This sequence comes from Rhinatrema bivittatum, assembly GCF_901001135.1. NCBI lineage: Eukaryota > Metazoa > Chordata > Amphibia > Gymnophiona > Rhinatrematidae > Rhinatrema > Rhinatrema bivittatum. The sequence goes on from NC_042616.1 coordinate 377,853,648, forward strand.
TGATCCAAGAAGCCATCGATAAAGCACTTCAGGGGTTCAAACCTCCATCGGTGCCGGTTCCTGCTCTGGCCACTGATCCGATACCCATGGCGCTTGCACCACTATTGGCAAGAATGGATAAGTTAATCTGTGCCCTTCCACTGGTGCATCCGAGGGAACCAATGGCTCAGATTCCTTCCTCACCGATACCCTTGTCATTGAAAGAAGAAGGAGGATCACTGATTTCCATTCCACCCTCCGTAGTGCTACCACTGACACATCCATCGATTCCATCGATGCTTTCGATGCCACCATCAATGCCTTCAATGCCTCCATCGATGCCTTCGGTTCCACCTCCAAGGCCATCGATGTCTAGGCCCAGACCTTCCGGAATAACACCGTTACTCCCTTCTTTTTTTTGTAATTTAAAGATTTATTAACAGTGGCAAATATACAAACCAAAATACAGAATATCAAGGATACAGTCCAGAACAATATCAGAAGGCAAAACAGAACAAAAGATATCGGATTGCACCTGTAAAATTAGTGTCATAATGGAGCTATATGTACTATACAAGTCCCACTGTGTTTTCCTTCCCCAATCCCCCCCCCCTCCCCCCGTCTCCATAGGTACTTCAAGGGAAGAAGTTGATATATTAGAAGAGAATCACAAGCAACCACCCAATTAAGAGACAACTCTACATTGACAACCTCCGAGCATATTAGAGAGAAGCCGTAGATTGAGTGGCTTTCCATCTGGTATATGACTGCCAGGTTTTGTCAAATTTAGGCTTGGTGTTATGTCGAAGAGCCGTAATTTTAGTCAATAAATATATTTTTTCTACTTGCTGTTGTATCTCTGCTTTTGTTGGGGTCCGGGGATCCTTCCACGCCCTGGCTATCGCCATGCGTGTGGCCAGTATGACATAGTGGGCCAGCCGATTGTGGTCATCAGGCATACCCAGAATCCTAAGCCCAAGTAAAGCCTGAGCGGGACCGAAAACTGGGAAGCCCGGCAACATCTCCCCCAACCAATGACGAATAGCCACCCATAAGGTCTGTAAAATGGGACAATCCCACCACATATGCATAAAAGAGCCCACAGACCCACATCGCCGCCAACAGTATTCAGGAACCCGAGGCATAAATTTGTGCAACCGTTGAGGATACATGTACCATCGATACATAATCTTATAAGCATTTTCGATCAGGGAAGTAGCTATAAAACCTTTCCCGCGGCCTTGGAATATCGTTTTCCACTGTGGAATAGAGATATCCATACCCAAGTCCCTTTCCCATGCCAGTTGAAAGCTCACTTTAGTCCTAACCTCCCTCGCCAGTAGTTGATAAATTCCCGATAACAGCTGACTAGAAGTGTCAGCTTTCTTACATAATTTTTCAAAAGAAGAGGGACCAAGTGCCAAATGTGTCCCTAACTGAGCAGTTCTCGCAAAGTGAGCGAGTTGCATATAGGGAAAGTAGTCTGAAGCGGGCAGATTATATTGGTGTTGTAAATCGGGAAAGGATTTAATCCCAGTCGAGCCCCATATAAATGACCCCATTCCACAATTCCCTTCCTCTTCCAAAGAAGGAGGGCCGGATTATCCTGTCAAGGACGAAAGTCCTTATGGTCATATAGACTGGAGCTAGCATGATACTCTCTCCGCTCAACAAGTCGGTCGCTATGCTGGTGCCATAACGCTAGAGTGTCCAAAATAGAAGGAGATAAAGCGGTCCCCGGGTCCACTATCCATGTCCTCTTGGGTTGCCAGATAAGAGACCGCAAAGGAGTACCCCCAAGTAGCTCCTGATTAATTTGTATCCATTGTTTGGGGTTCCTACCCTTATGCCAATCAACCACTTTTTTGAAATGAGCTGCCCAATAATATCGGGCAAGTTCCGGAACACCGAGCCCCCCTGCGCCTTAGGCCGAAACAGGACACTCCGGGACACCCTCGGTCTCCGCCCAGCCCATTTGAAATTCATACATTTCCGTTGCCAGAGTTTAAATTGGGGGGTAGGCACAGGGATGGGAAGAGTTTGAAAGAGATACAACAATTTTGGTAACAAGGACATCTTGAACACCGCCATCCTCCCCATCCAGGAGATGTGGTACCTGCTCCACTCTTCCATTTCCCCAACCAATTTTTTCCATAAAGACCCATAATTAAGAGTGAAAAGATCATGAGACGCACTCAATTGCACACCCAAATACTTGATATGGGAAGAGGCCCAACGAAAGGGAAACAAGCCCTTCAAATGTACTACACTCTGGGGGGTGAGATTGATGTTCAATATCTCCGATTTCTCCCAGTTAACCCGGAAACCCGAAACCCTGCTAAAGGCCTCCATCTCTGACATCAACTGAGTGAGTGAGAGTTCGGGCTTGGTGAGGGTAAGGAAGATATCGTCAGCATAGAGGGATAGCTTAGATGAGATCCTGCCCATCGTGAGCCCTTGTATATTCACCTGCCCTCTAATTTTAATGGCAAAGGGCTCTAAGAACAATGCAAAAAGCAATGGAGAGAGCGGGCATCCCTGCCTGGTTCCTCTGCCAACTATGAAATTGGGAGAGTAACCACCATTGATCTTTAAACAAGCCTGGGGGCCATTATATAATTGCCTTAACCAGTGTAGGAAAGAGGCACCAAAGCCCATGCCCTCCAAAGTGCAAAACAGATATGGCCAATGAACCATATCAAACGCCTTTTCGGCATCTAGGGAGAGAGCTATGGTGGGGACCCTATATCGCTTTGCAAACCAAATGCTGTCAAAAATCTTATGCACATTATCCGCAGTTGTCCGTCCCGGGATAAACCCCGATTGGTCCGTATGAACAAGCTGCGAGATGAAGCAATTTAACCGTGTGGCCAAAATTTTTGCCAAGAGCTTTACATCGATATTAAGTAGAGAAATAGGCCGGTACGAGCCACAAAGGGAGGGATCTCTCCCAGGCTTCAATAATATGGTGATCCCAGCCGTATTGGTCTGGGGAGATAAAGCGGAACCCCCTCTCAGAGAGTTGAAAAAAACAAGAAGAATGGGTGCCAATATCGTGGCAAACTTCTTGTAAAATCTAGGCGTAAAGCCGTCTAGCCCAGGGGACTTATCCGCTTTTAGAGTGTTGATAGCTTCCGTAACTTCCAACAAAGTAATTTCCTTATCCAGAAATTGCCGTTGGACAGCTGTGAGCTCTGGTAATGGGATATCTGCTAAATACTGAGAGATAGTCTCAACCGAAACCTGGGAGTCCATGCTGTACAATTGAGCATAGAATTGAAGGAATCGCTGTCTAATTGTGGAATTATCGGTCAACAATACTCCATCTGCTCCCTTAATTTTTTGAATAGTAGCTTGGGCTTGTTTACGTTTCAGCGTTTGGGCTAAATACTTCCCCGCTTTGTTCCCCCCCTCGAAGAACCGCTGTCTCGTCAAGGTTAACTGGTGAGCAATCCTGGCTGAATCCAATTGCGCTATCTTATCTTTGGTCTCTTGGATTGCCTGCGAAATCTGAAGATCAGTGGGGTCGCCCATGTGAGAGTGCTCTAAGCCCGTAAGATGCAATAACAACCCCTGCCGCTCCCCCTCAGTTTGTTTTTTTAACAAAAGTGGCTCGGGAAATAAACGAGCCCCGCAGAACACATTTCAGACACTCCCAGAGAATCCCTGGATCCATCCCCTCAGTATCATTAGTTTGCATATAGTCCTGAATATCCCTAGCAATCTGACGTTGGAACTCACTGTCTTCCAATAAGGAATCATTCAAACGCCAGAAGCGTTGCCCTTTATCATAATTCGTGATTTGTAGGGTGAACCAAATGGGAGAATGATCCGACCAAACGATCGGCTCAATATCCACAGCCTTTACCATATTTACTCGCAGCCTATCCACCAAGAACATATCCAAGCGAGAGTAACTATTATGAGGGTGCGAGTAAAATGAATAGCAACGAGACCTGGGATACCTAGAACGCCAAATATCGATCCCAGAAACCAGGGATTGGAGGCGTTTCAAGGCTTTCCGAACTGAAATGGAATCAGCACTACGCCCCGTGGAATTGTCCAATACCGGATTCAGGGTCGTGTTAAAATCACCACCGAGGATTACACTCCCTTCTGCTTTCGTGGTTAGAGTATCATACAGGTGAGAGTAGAAAACTTCCTTATGAGAAGTTGGGCCATATATTGAAACAAGGGAGTACATCTCAGACCCCACTCTAATATTCAAAATTAGATAGCGCCCCTGAGCGTCGGCATGAGTAGTCAGTAGCTCATATTGTAAATCCTTTTTGAGAAGGATGCCTACCCCGGCATATTTATTGTCTTTAGTGGCTGCAGCCCAGTATTGGTTCGGATATTGGGCATTTTTTAATAAGTCCTCATACCGTTTTCTGAGGTGCGTCTCCTGGAGATAAATCACATCAGCCTGTAGACGACCCATTTCCTGAAAAAGAAGCTTACGCTTCCGCCCAGAATTTAGGCCTTTGACATTCAGAGAAACAAATTTAAGAGTAGCCATGATAAAGATAGGGGTCCACCATACCTCGCTGGAAGCACCATGGGAACCCGGAGATGTCTGGTCCTATTAGGAGTTGTGGACTCGCCCTTATAAGCAGACAGGGACATCCCCCCCCCTGAGCAAAAGAATCCAAGGCAGACATAGAAAATGGCATACCAACTAAGCCCCAGGTCGAAACCCTCGCAATACCTATGAAGAAATTGAAACCCCCCCTCCCTCCCCTGCCCCCTTTGAATCACCTGGGAAGGATACAATCGTTCCCAGCATCTACTGGAGGAAGTACCCATCCTGAAGCGAGAGTGACGCCCCCCTCCCCTTAAATAGCAAAAAATACGATTGCTTTCACGGCTAAGTAGCATGATCAAATATAAAGATACAAAAATATGAAACCCAAACAACTGGTAAGAACCACTGCGTGTAAAACTGCAACCAACAAAGTAATAACGCAGAAATGTCCACTAGGAGCCATGACCATGGCAAGGCAGCCTGAAAAAGAAAAGGTTAGATATAGAGTCACATAAGTCATGATGGTACGTCTTCCACCCGAACATCACTGGGGTTTCTTCTTAGGCGTTTACCCCCCTTGGGAACCCGCTGCCATCTAGGTGGTTCCGCGCGTCGACTCTTAGGAACCTTGGGATCCGAAGTAGGTATCTCCACAGTCAAGCCCGCCTCCTTCGCCGCCTGTACGCCATCCTCAAAAGTGTGAGCCTTGTAAGATTTCCCCTCCACCTGGAACCAAATACCAAATGGGAAGAGCCATCTGTACCGGACTTTCGCCGCGGTGAGGGCCGTGGTAATGGGCTTAAACGCAAAGCGCTTCCGCAGGGTGGTGGCAGCCAGGTCTGCATACACTGCAATATCGTGGTCTTCCCACCTCCAGATGCGTTGTCGGCGCGCCGCAGCAGCAAGTTTATCCTTATACAGGAATGAGTGGAAGCAGACAATGATGTCTCTGGGGGTATTGCCAACCCTAGGCCCCAACGACCTGTGGGCTCTCTCAATCTGAGTGCTGTAAGCGGGCTCTCCACCTTCAGGCGCCTGCTCCCCCAGGATCATAGCGCTGATCCGCTGGATGACTGAAGTACAGTCCTGGTAAGCCTCACCCTCTGGCACCCCTTTAAAGCGCAAATTACAGCATCTATTTCTATTTTCAATGTCTTCGAGCTTGTCAGCTAGCTCTGTCTGTCGGGCCTGCAAGGTGGATAAATCTTTTTGCTGTGCAGCCCAACGCTCATCGTGTTCGTCCAAACGCGTGTCCGCCTCCGCCAGCTGGCGTGCCATGGTAGCATGCTCCTCCCTCATCTCCTGCAGGGTAAGTGCGAGTTCAGCTTGAAAAGATTTTATGTCTGTATGGAGCTCCGTGAACCACGAGCGCATTTCCGCTCGAAGCGAAGAGTCCTCATTTAGATCGGGCAGAGTGCACTCTAGCTCCTCCGTCTGCCTCTGCCCCGTGTCCGCCGCCATTTTGTGCGCCTCAGCCCCCGCCGCTTCCCCGAGCTTATTATAAGAAAATTGTTGTAGATCCGGGGAAGATTTTTTCGCCGCCATGTAGCCCCCGTATTCTGCTTCCGAATGTGCACAGTGGTTGGAAAAAGCGCCGCGAGGAACGCAAAAGCTACGCCGAAAAACACCGTCGGGTGAGGAGCCCCGTTCTCAAGCGTCCAGCATGGGAAGTGACGTCACTTCCTCCACCGTTACTCCCTTCTGATGAACATATGGGAGCTGGTGATGAGCCATACAATCTTCTCCTGATGAAAGGAAACGTTCTCCTCCAGAGGACTTGTCCTTTATCAACTTTGTTAAAGAAATGTCTGAAACAGTTCCTTTCCAGCTTCAGACTGAAGAGGACTCTAAGCATAAGATGTTACAACTTCTCCAATTTCTTGATGCTCCTAAGGAAATCATGTCTATCCCTATTCATGACATCCTCTTGGACCTTTTAAAGAGAATTTGGGAGCACCCTGGCTCTGTGGCACCTGTCAACCGTAAGGCAGATGCCACCTATCTAGTTCAGCCAGCCCCTGGCTTTCAGAGAGCTCAACTAGATCATCATTCAGTAGTTGTGGAGTCAGCCCAGAAGAGGGCACGACGCTCCAAACTCACTCTTCCATTCCCTCAGGAAAGGAACAGAAATTTCTGGATGCATTTTGAAGATCTAAGCCTTACCAAAAAGGCCAATCCAAGCAACCTCGAGTTCAGAAGTCACAGCCAGCCCCCCAGCCAGGTCCAGCATCTGGCTTTTGACTCCTTCCTAGAGAGCAGTACCCAGCCTCCACTTCCGGCTATTCCCGTCTGAGGCTGGTTGTGCCACTTCTCCAAACCATGTCACACAGTCACCACAGATCAGTGGGTACTCGCTGTAATAACCGAAGGTTACCACCTCAGCTTTCTCTCTGTTCCACCAGATTCCCCACCTCGGCTGAAGTGGGGAACATCCGACCACTCATCGCTCCTGGAGCAGGAGGTCTCCCTCCTCCTCCAGTCCCGAGCAATAGAACCCGTGCCCCTCTCCCAACAGGGGCAGGGGTTCTATTCCCGGTATTTCCTGATACCAAAAAAGTCAGGTGGTGTTCGCCCAATACTGGACCTTCGCACCTTAAACAAATACCTACAAAGAGAAACATTCAAGATGGTGACCTTGGGTTCTCTTCTTCCCCTTCTCCAAAGGGAAGACAGGCTCTGCTCTATAGACCTCCAGGACGCCTACACACACATTTCAATTCTCCATCACATCGCAGATTCCTGCGGTTCCTAGTAGGTCCAAAACACTTCCAATATCGAGTGTCACCATTTGGCCTAGCTTCTGCCCCATGAGTCTTCACCAAGTGCCTGATAGTAGTAGCTGCCTTTCTCAGGAGTCAGTGTCCACGTCTACCCCTATCTCGACGATTGCTTGATCAGGGCTCCTACTCAGCAAGCTGCAATGACGTCTCTGTTTCACGTGCCATACCCTGATCTCCCTAGAGTTTCTCATAAACTATCCAAAATCCAGGATAGTTCCCTCTCAAACCCTATCATTCATAGGGGCCGACTTGGACACTCTAAAAGTGAAAGCCTTCCTACCTCAAGATCGAGCTTTCACTCTCGCCTCTCTGGCCCATCGACTGCAGTCTCGACAACACTCAACTGCACGTCACTTTCTGATCTTACTGGGGTCTTATGGCCTCCTCGGTGCATGTCACTCCCATGGCCCACCTGGCCATGAGAGTAATGCAGTAGACTCTAAAATTGCAGTGGATTCAGTCTTCTCAGCCAACGTCCACCATTGTCCACAATCACCAACCAGCTCCACTTATTGCTGGCTTGGTGGATAAACCAATCCAATCTGCTTCAGGCCTTCCATTTCAGGCTCCAGAACCTCAAATAACCTTGACAACAGATGCCTCCAACCTCTGCTGGGGTGCACATGTTGCAAACCTGCAAACTCAGGGCATTTGGTCTCCAGAGGAAGCCAAACACCAAATACATTTCCTGGAGCTTTGTGCAATCAGATATGCTCTCAGGGCTTTTCAGGATCACCTTTCCAATCAGGTCATCCTGATTCAAACAGACAACCAGGTACCCATGTGGTACATGAACAAGCAAGGGGGAACAGGCTTCTACCTCAGGAAAGCTGCACAGATGTGGACGGAAGCACTTTCCCACTCGATGTACCTCAGTGCCGCCTACTTGCCGGGAGTGGACAATGTGTTGGCAGACAAGCTGAGTCACACTTTTCAACCGCACGAGTGGTCCCTCAACCCCACTGTAGCGGACTCAATATTCCAACGTTGGGGTTACCCTCACATAGACCTCTTTGCGTCAATCCACAACCGCAAAGTAGGGAACTTCTACTCCCTCACTCGCAGCCAACACCTTCAACCAAGAGATGCTTTCTCCCTCTCATGGGCCAGCGGTATCCTTTATGCGTACCCTCCACTTCCACTCATTTCGAAGATTCTCGTGAAGTTGTGAAGGGACAAGGGACTAATGATTCTCATAGCCCCCTCATTGGCCATGCCAGGTCTGGTTTCCAATTCTCCACGACCTATCAGTACACCGGCACATTCCTCTGGGGAAGGACCCGCTTCTGATCACTCAGAACAACAGCTGCCTTTGTCACCCCAACCTCCAGGCCCTCTCCCTGACTGCCTGGATGTTGAAAGGTTAATACTTCAACCCCCTTAACTTTTCAGAGCCTGTTTCCTGAGTCCTAGTAGCTTCACGAAAGCCTTCCACAAGGAAGTCTTATCGTTACAAATGGAACAGGTTTGCGGTATGGTGTACATCCATGTCCATCGATCCCTTCACTTGTTCCACACCGAAGTTTTTGGACTATCTCTGGCACCTGTCGGAGTCAGGTCTCCAAACATCTTCTATCAGGGTTCATGTCAGTGCGGTAGCCGCCTTCCATAAGGGTGTTGGGGTTGTACCTGTTTCAGGGATGAGGTCTAGTGGGTGGGTAGCAGGTTTAATTTAGTGATGATTTGGTTTTACTTTGAGTTTAGATACTAGGTCAAATGAATTCCATTTCACTTGATCAAATTTTTCTTCAGGCTCTTTTGTTTGTATTCAGTGTGAGAATTGTGATTTTTAAGTGTATTCATTTTGTTTAATAATGAATTAGCATATTCATTGCATTAGTTTTTTGTAAAGTCATAGTTATTTGAGGTGGAGGAGGATGGGTCTTTGGTTAGGTTTTTCACTGTTTCAAAGAGTAATTTTGAATTAAATATTACATCATGAATCTGTTTTGTGTATTTCTTTTTTGCATCATTGATTTTTACACGGTATTTTGTTAATAGCGATTTGTATTTTCCTAGGGATTCTGTAGATTGACATTTCCTCCATTGCTTTTTGGATTTTCTCAGGGTTTGTTTGGTGTGTCTTAGTTCTTCAGTATACCAAGTTTTTTTTTTGCTTGGTTGTGTTTCCTTTTAGTCTGGATTCAGCATAGGGATTTCGCTATTTCATTGATGATTTTATCTCAGGAGTCAAAAGATGAGGAGGCATTATGGTGGTTGAATTTGGTTATTTTATTTTTAGTGGTGTCTTTGAGTGTTTCAGTTTCTATCTTTTTTCTGTAGGTGAAGGATTAATTGCTATGTGATTTTGTTTGTTGTGTGGTTAGGAGAGTTATTTCAGATTTTATTAGCTGGTGATCAGACTAGGGCAATATTTTATGAGGAATTGATTACACAGTTATTTTGATTGGCGACAATTAGATCAAGGATGTGACCTGCTTTATGCATGGGGTTGGATACGAATTATGACCAACCCATGGCTTCAATAGTATCTAGAAAGATTTTGCATGCTGTAGATTTGGTATGCTATCTACATGCAGGTTAAAGTCTCCTACAATTAGAGTTGATTGTGGAGCTGGAAATGATTTAGTGAAGATTTCAATTAGAGGTGAGCAGGTTTTTTGGAGTGTCCCAGGTGGGCTATATATCAGACCAATATTTAGAGATGGAAATTTTAGTATAGCAATCTCTTTGGGTGGGTTGGTTTCAGTTTGAGATATTTTTTGCAGATTATTAAGAGACCCCCACCTTTCCGTTTGTGTCTAGGGAAGTGAAAGATATCATAGGTTGGGTTATCAATTTGGTTTAAGAGGACATTGTGTTGCGTCCGTCATCCCGTTTGCCTCACCTTGTTCATGGCTCCTCCCGCTTCCCTTGGGAAAATGGCTGGCGCTGCGTCTACAAGCCGACCTCTCCGGCATCCCCGGAACGGCTATGGTGCTGCCTCCCGCCATGCTCCTCCCAAGGGCCTACTAGGGTGCGCGCGCGCATGCCCACCCACATCTTGATTCCAGCATTGGCGTGAACCTCGGGGGCGTTCCCCTCTACTGACATCACGCCATCCGGGTATATAGCCTGTACTAAGTTGCTAGCTCATTGAGTTAGCAAAGGATTGGTTTCGGCCGGTCTAAGCTATTCTGCCGCTTCCGTGCTGCCGCTGGAAGCTCTCTTTCTGCCCTTTGGGGTATTGCTAACCTGGGTACACGCTGCTCGGGGGCCCTCTGCTTTATTTCAGGTGCCTTACAGGGATCAGGTACTCGCTCCTTGAGGGCCTGCTCTCCCTGCCTCGGTGCCGCTACCAACTTCTTTAACCTGGTGGAATCGCATACCTACAGTAACCATCTAGTGAGTAATCTAACTCTCAGTCTTTCTCATCCACAGTACTACCTTGCTGGGAAACCTACACCGGAATTCCCCTATACCAACGGGATGAGAAGGGTCCCCTCTGCCGAGGGTCCTGAGACTACTACATCCAGACTACCTCACTACTGCCACCTCTGGTGGTACACTTCAAGCTGTATAATAAAAGAACTAACTCTGTGTTTGTGCGTCCTACGTTTAGCCCAGTACTGTGGCACCTCAAGGGGCTCCTCCCCGTGGGCATGGTCATCTGCCACAGTACCCAAGAATCCACCCAAACACCGCTTAACCATAACAGATTGCTAACTCCATGGATTCGGCTTAGCTCATCTCATTGCAGGCCATTCCAGGCCTAGCCCAGCGAATCTCCGAACAGCAGAGTGCACTGGAGAGTTTGACTACTGAATTCAGCTTGCTGCACACACAGATGAATTTACCCACCACCACCACAGGTAAAGAAGCTACTCTGCCAGAAGTGATGGTCAAGACTGTTGTACATCTATCTGCTCCTACACGCTTCTCGGGGGAAGTTTGGAGATGCAGAGGTTTTATTAATCAGTGTTGCATGCACTTCTCCCTGCAACCTAGCAATTTCCCTCACAGCTTATGCCAAGACCACCTATATCTTTTCTTATCTGGAAGGAAGAGCGTTGACTTGGGCCTCTTTGCTGTGGGAGCATGAGGATCCTATTCTTCATGACATTGAAGGATTCCTCAAGCTATTCAAATCAGTTTTTGATGACCCTGCCCGGTATACCACTGCAGGATCCTCCTTGGTTCACCTAAAGCAAGGTAATAAACCTTTGGCTGACTTCGCTATCTAATTCAAGACACTGGCGTCTGAATTACACTGGGACCCTAAATTCCTGAGGATCATCTTCTTTGAAGGACTGAACTCTCGTCTGAAGGACGAGCTCGCTGCTCGTGAAATGCCTGAGACCTTGGCTGAACTAGTGAAGTTGGCAACAAGGATTGATCTCCGACTTTGTGACAAGGTTCAAGAGACCAAGACTCCCAGAAGACCCTTTCAGGGTGAAACTCGAGTTCAGTCCACACCCAGGCCTGTTCCCCTGGTTCCAGTTGCTGGTGAATAAGAACCAATGCAATTAGGCCGCAGCCATCTGACAGCTAAAGAGAGAAGAACACGGAAGAAACTGGGGCTGTGCATGTACTGTGGACAAGCTGGCCATGCTGTTCAAACATGCCCTATATGTCCGGGAAACTGGCAGACCTAAGTCCTGCAGGAGGACTCTTCATAGGTCTTACTGCCCCCTCTCCTTCGCTCTCTCTTCCTGTATCCTTGATTTGCGGACCCTTAGATTATCATACTCTTGCCCTTGTGGACTCAGGGGCAGGAGGTAATTTCATTCTTCAACGATTAGTGGAGCACTTGTGGATTCCCACTACCACTGTGAAGTCCCCGCTACTCCTATCTTCAATTCGTGGAGAGCCCTTGCCGGGTGAAGTAACCCAGCTCACTGAACCAGTATGTCTGCGGACTGGTGCTCTCCATTCTGAAACTATCTCCTTCTTTGTTTTAGAGAAGGCCATGCACCCTTTAGTGCTGGGGCTACCGTGGCTGCAGCAGCATATGCCTCAATTCAGTTGGGCTACCCTGGAGCTTTCACGATGGGGTCTAGACTGTCATGGTAAATGCCTGATGGAGGATGCTCCTATACCCTGCATGCCAACTACCCCAGTGATGCCGGGGTTGCTGCCTCAATATGCATCCTTCCAAGATGTTTTTTCTAAAGAAGTTGCAGACGTACTACCGCCACCCAGATCCTATGACTGCGCTATTAATCTGAAGCCGAACACTGAACCACCCAAGGGACGGGTGTACCCTCTCTCCGTGGCAGAGAATAAAGCCATGTCCGAATATATTCAGGAAAACCTTGAAAAATGCTTCATAAGACCCTCCAAGTCTCCTGCTGGCACAGGCTTCTTCTTTGTGGGGAAGAAGGACGGAACATTACGTCCATGTATAGATTACAATGGTCTCAAAGAGATAACTGTGAAAGATTGTTACCCGCTACCTCTCATCTCAGAGCTATTTGACAGACTACAAGGAGCCAAGATCTTCTTCAAGCTTGATCTTAAAGGAGCCTACAACTTACTTCGCATTCACTCAGGCGATGAATGGAAGACTGCCTTCAACACCCGGGACGGTCACTTTGAATATTTAGTGATACCCTTTGGCCTGTGCAACGCCCCGGCTGTCTTTCAAAATTTAATGAACGACATTTTCAGGGATCTCCTCTACAAATGTGTCATCATATACTTAGATGACATCTTGATATTCTCCCAAGACAAAAGAGTGCCGCAAAGACTCCGTGAGAATCATCTATACGCTAAGTTGTGTAAGTGCGAATTTCACAAGGAATCAGTGCCTTTCCTGGGCTACATTGTTTCCAACCATGGGTTCCAGATGGATCCACAGAAGCTGGAGAGCATAAAGAATTGGGCACAACCCACTGGTCTGAAGGCTCTCATAAGTTTCTTAGGCTTCACCAACTATTACAGGTCTTTCATCAAGAACTACTCCTCGTTCACTGTTCCGTTTACAGCTATGATGAAGAAAGGTGCTAATGTTGCTAATTGGTCTACGGAGGCAAAACCTGCATTTCAGAAACTAAAAGACGCCTTCTCGAGCAAGCCGTGTCTCCGACACCCAGATCCCACTAAGCCCTTCATCGTTGAAGTCGATGCCTCAGACGTTGGCGTAGGGGCCGTGCTAAGCCAAGCCGGTGATTCCAAGGCCTTACACCCATGTTCATTCTTCTCTCGTCGCTTCTCTCCAGCACAGAAAAATTATGGAATAGGAGATAAAGAGCTCCTGGCGATAAAGATGGCATTCGAGGAGTGGTGCCCTTGGCTTGAAGGAGCACAATATCAAGCCACAGTCTTTACAGACTATAAGAATTTGGAGTACCTCCGCCACGCACAGCGCCTAAACCATAGGCAAGCGAGATGATCTCTGTTTTTCAACAGATTCGACTTTGTGCTGAAATACCGCCCTGGAGATAAAAACATCAGAGCAGATGCTTTATCTTGCTCATTCCTCTCTGAGGATATCCCAGAGGAACCACAACACATCATTGACCCGAAAAGAGTTATTCTGGCTGCTACTCACATCAACTCTCATCCAGCAACATCCACTGGGTCAACACCATTCGAAGTGGTTTACAGACGACTACCATTGCCACCACTGCCACTTCCACTGTCCATGTCGTCCCCGGCAGCTCAATCTACTGCCAAAGATATTCGACAACTCTGGACTCAGACCAAAGAGATGCTTCTCAAAGCAGGACTTCGAGCTAAGAAAGGATATGATGCTCACCACTGGAAGGCTCCAGATTTCCAGCCTGGTGACAAAGTCTGGCTATCCACTAAGCAGTTAAGACTTAAAATACCTTCAGCTTGCTTCGCTCCACGCTTCGTTGGACCTTTTCCCATTCTCAGACGATTAGGCAATCTCACCTATAGTCTGAAACTACCACCTACATTGAAGATTCATAATGCGTTCCACGTCTCACTATTGAAGCCATTGATCCTTAGTGAGTTCTCTAACAAGACACCTGAACCTACACCAATAGATGCAGAAGAAGACATCGAGTACAAGGTAGATGCTATCCTTGACGTAAGAAAAAGAGGCAGAGTATGGTAATACCTTCTGTCATGGGAAGGTTATGGACCTGAAGATAACTCTTGGACACTTTTGGCTAATATATTGGATAAAGAGATGCTACAAGAATTTCACAGAATGCATCCTCAGAAACCAAGATCAGGTAGGAAGTCCGGAGGACGCCCTTTGAAGGGGGGTACTGTTGCGTCCGTCGGTGCTAGACGGCTTCGCCCTGTTTGCCTCACCTTGTTCACGGGTCCTCCCACTTCCCTTGGGAAAATGGCTGCTGCCGCGTCTACAAGCCGACCTCTCTGGCGTCCTCGGAATGGCTATGGTGCTGCCTCCCACCATGATCCTCCCAAGGGCCTACTAGGGTGCGCGCACACACGCCACCCACGTCTTTATTCCAGCATTGGCACAAAACTCGGGGGCGTTCCCTTCTACTGATGTCACGCCATCCGGGTATATAGCCTATACTAAGTTGCTAGCTCATTGAGTTAGCAAAGGATTGGTTTCGGCCGGTCTAAGCTACTCTGCCGCTTCCGTGCTGCCGCTGGAAGCTCTCTCTCTGCCCTTCGGGGTAATGCTAACCTGGGTACACGTTCTTCGGGGGCCCTCTGCTTTATTTCAGGTGCCTTACAGGGATCAGGTACTCACTCCTCGAGGGCCTGCTCTCCCTGCCTCGGTGCCGCTACCAACTTCTTCAACCTGGTGGAATCGCATACCTAGAGTAACCATCTAGTGAGTAATCTAACTCTGTCTATTTCATCCACAGTACTGCCTTGCTGAGAAATCTACACCGGAATTCCCCTATACCAACGGGGTGAGAAGGGTCCCCTCTGCCAAGGGTCCTGAGACTGCTACATCCAGACTTCCTCACTACTGCCACCTCTGGTGGTACACTTCAAGCTGTATAATAAAAGAATTAACTCTGTGTTTGTGCATCTTGCGTTTAGCCCAGTACTGTGGCTCCTCCCCGTGGGCATGGTCATCTGCCACAGTACCCAAGAATCCACCCAAACACCGCTTAACCATAACACATTGTCACTGTTTTTCAGCCATGTTTCAGTAATGCAGAAAATAGTGGGATTTAGTTCTTTTAGTAGGTCATTTATCAGTGGGAGTTTTTTTGATAGTGATTGTTCATTTAGTAAAAGGAGAGTGAATAGTTGGATGGAACAGGCCATAGGAGGAGAATTGTTGCTTATCTTAGGATAGATCAGGTTTTTCCTCTTTTTGCTTGTTTTTTTATGTCTTCTGGAAAATTCTGTGGTTTCCTTGCTTGTGATTGTTTTAATGATGTGGATCAGCTCCATTTTAGGAGGTGCTTAGTTATGGCTGAATTAGGATTTGCTTTCTCTGGTTCTCACTTCAGGAGCACACAAAGGGGCAGGCTCCTTTGATGTGCTTCTTTGTGTGCGCGCGCCTATCGGCGCAAGCACCTTCAGCATTACAGCCTCTCTCTTTAATTCAATTTCCTGTTATCTCTTGCCACTGAAACAGAAAGCAATGTTGGAATTGCATCAAAAGTATCAGGCTTATTGGCTAAGGGTAGTAACAGCCACATTAACAAATTACCTCCATGCTTATTTGTTTCCCCAGACCATAAAAGTCAGGATGCTTGTTGGTGCTGGCTGAAACCAATGTCCCTTTTCCCCCTGCCATTGAAGCAGAGAGCAATGATAGAGTTGCATCAACAGTATAAGGTGGAGATGGGCAGGCGCCGGGTGGTGGGTGGGCCAAGGGAGGGACCGGAGTACTAGTAGTGTTATGACTGTATCTGGTGTCTAAGATGGCATTGGGTTAACCAGGACAGAGTTGCAGTTATGACCCTAACAGCAGCAGGATTTCATCCAGCTTTCAAAAACGAATTGTGTAACCTGCTCAAAGTGATCATGGTTAAAATCCTTGCTTAATGAACATGGGGGAGGCTAGATATTTTGGAAAATGGGCTTGCTTGTTTTGGTGGTTGTGTGAATTGTTAAAAGCTTGGTGTAAATACATGGAGGTGGGATCTAGGTGTTAGTTTAAATGCTGGTTTTGTAAGAATCAAGGAGGAAGATAAGGCCTGAAATTGCCTACCAGGGAAGGTGGTAAAAGCCACTAGTTTAACAAATACTTGGCATGCTTATGACTGTAGAGGGTTTTGGTAGGAAAAGGGTTGAAGGTTCACATGAAAGACATGATTATGTATGAGTGTTGTATGCTTGACTAATCTAACTGTATGTATGGATTATGTATGAGTGTTGTATGCTTCACTAATCTAACTGGAAGAATCCTAACTGGGCAGACTGGATGGGCCAGTATGGTCTTTTTCTGCTTTCATTTGCTATGTATAAAATAAAAGGGACAGTCTAAACACTGTCCCTTTTCATGTCTCTTTTCCTTACCCTACAATATTATTTATGCGCCCCATAATATATTATGTTTTTTTCCCCTTTATTGTAATCCAAGTTTTCTGCCCTGTTCTATGTAATTGCATTCTTACATGCCTGTTCTCTGAGTTACAATGTAAACCGAGATGATATGTAAATTGTTACATGAATCCCGGTATATACAAATGTTAAATAAATAAATAAATAAATAAATAAATAAATGTTAGTATATGTCAAGTTTACCTGCTGGTATTTGATCAGAAGATCTTTTTATTGCTGTCTTAATGAAGTCATTTTGCCCTGGTTATGATGCTAGGGTGCAATAAGAGCACTCCATTCAATTTGTGCTCCCCAACCCTACCCCTCTGGTCTGCTGACTGTGAACAGTCCTTGTTATTGCTTCTAAGAGAAATGGGTATATATGTAGATATTTGGGAACACTCATCTACTTTCACTAAAGGGCAAATACCAAGAAGTACTTTATTGGCCTTACTTTTGGACTTGGATGCATGTGCTGCTATGTTGTAATGGCTTCAGCATAACCCCAGATAGCACTTTCAAGCAGGCAGCACCCTCTGTTTTCTGGAAGTTTATGCAGGCACTATGAAAATACACATTATGCTGACTTGGCATGTAGATTGAATTTTGTGGTGCATAATAAAAAATGACTCAAGAATGTTACGGTTGAATAAACAGATTAATTTTTGCTATGTAGTCAATACTTTTGTTACAAGATTATTTCTGTTCAAGTTTTTTATGTTAATTTATCAGTATTTGAGTCCAGGTTATTCCTTGCCTTCTTTTTTTTTCTTTCTTAGTGGAATGCCTTCAGACCTTGCTGTTTGGAAACGGATTTGTGCTGGATGTCTGCTTATCCTTTTTGCCTGAAAGTGGTGGTGAGTGCCCAGCTCTGCCTTATTTTATTTTTATCGGAAGCATATTCTAACAATGGAATCTATGACTATCAAAGCAAGTACCTAAAATTCACAAATAGAAAGAAAATGAGAAAAAAATGAGATTGGTGATAAATGCTTTCAACAAGGTAAACAGAAACTTTAGAGAATTTGGCAGAAATCTCACCTTAAAGCAGATAAGCTGTTTTTGAAGGTGTATGATGTGGAGATACTAAAAGCAAAGAAGAATTGTTACTCTGATAGGATTTTTTAAAAATCAGCAAGAGAATTGTTTAAAAATTATTTTTTTTAAAGCTGTCCTTGGGACAGGAAAATTTACCTCTATCGGTGTTGAATTGTGAAAAGTTAGCTACTTAAATTTCAGATAAAGTATCTATTAGATGTAAGATTGACACTAGTTTGAAGGAAGTTTGAGTTGAGTCTCCAAATCCTCATGTCCAGTTAAATTGTTGAGCGAATTTCAACTAAGCACTAAGGAGAACATGAGAGAAATTTTACTTGAGTTAAATTCCTTCACTTTTAGTCTAGATCCTTCCCTGCATGTTTGTTTAGGGAGCTGCATGAAGAAGTAGTGATCTTTGTTGACAGCTAGGACTGAATTAGCCATGATACGTGGGTGATGTCATCTGATAGCACTGAATGTTCCCATCTCTCTAGCCCAGTAAAGTTTTACTCCTGAGCATGAGCGGGAGTTCCTGCAGGGACTGCCTCATGAACCTTCAGTCTTTTTCTTTTGTCCAAACATGCACAAATTTGTTATCCCAGGACAAGCAGGATGGTACTCCTCACATGTGGGTGACGTCACTGGACGGAACCCTATCACGGAAAACGTTCTGTCAAAGTTTCTAGAAACTTTTGACTGCCACACTGAGCATGCCCAGCATGCCATGATCCCTTCAGCCACAGGGGTCTCCCTTCAGTCTCTTTTTTTCTGCGTTGCTGTTAGCCTCGTGTTTAAGGAGCTCTATGAGTTCTCTCACAAATATTTCCTCATGGAAAATCAGTTTTTCTCTTAAAAAAAAAAAAAAAAATTCCCTACAAGGGTCTCCCTTCGACGAACGTTCGGTGAGTACCGTTCCGAGGTATTTTTTCAGTCGGTTCCTGGCACCTCACATCGGTCCCCGCAGGCCATCGACAATTTCCCGGCCTTAAAAATTAATCATGGCCACGGGTTTTAAAAAGCGTCCAAACTGCCCCGAACGATGTCGATAATGGACCCGCATTAAATATGCGTTCTTTGCGTCAGTTCCAGTCACGATGTCCGTGCATGTTCCACCTGTGCGTAGATGACTCCAAAGGGCAGGCGTACCCGGCTAGATAAAATGGAGAGCCTCTTCAAAAAAGTTACTCCATCAAAATCTATGCAGCCATCACCGAGGATAATACCTTCTTCCATTGATAAACCTCATCGAGAAAAGAAGAAAACCAGTGACCGTCTGTCTCCGACTCCATCTGGGACATCGGGGGCTGCTTCTTTGAGAAAAAAGACATCACCGTCATCGGACCGAATCCATACAAAGTGGAGGAACAGATACCGCATCGGCATCGATGGCCATCGAGCCAATAGCGAAGTGGACCCGGGTACACGAGTCTCCGTGCCCCTCCTTACTAGGCACCGAGGCGCTCCCCACCGGGATCGGTGTTGGAGACTGAGCCAGTAGCGCCCATCGTACCTTCTCCTGTGACAGTGGACCCGGTCCCAGTCTTCAGGGAAGAAATGAATACCATGATAAAACAGGCACTCATCGAGGCAATCTGGAATCTACAACCTCCACCAACGCCGATACCCGCGCTGGCACAGACACCGGAGCCATTGGTATTTGCGCCACTGATAAGAAGTATTAATACCTTGATCAGTGCCTTCCTGACGTAACCTGCACCAATAGCACCGAGGAAACCTCCGATGACTCCACCGGCAATACCTATTCCAGGCTCATCGGAAGATGATGTTGAATATTCAGACCCTTTACCCAGTCCATCAGGAATTGCAAAAACCGCAACAACCAAGACTTCCATCGATGCCTTCGATGCCTCTTCCCGGTCCATTGGGGGACGCCGGACATCGATTCCCATCGATGCTGTCGATGCCATCCGAGTCACCATCGATGCCAAATTTTCCCCCTTAAAGGCATCAAGAATTTCATCGATGCCAAAACATCATATTACACAGGACACTCTTCCTCCATCTGGATCCCATTTAGAACCCCAGTATAGTCCATGGGAAGACATGGACCCGGACACAGATACTGAAGATCTCATATCAGAGCCTTCTCCACCGGAGGAAAGGAGAAAGTCCCCACCAGAAGACCTTTCTTTTGCAAATTTTATAAAAGAAATGTCAGAAACAATACCATTCGACCTGGTCACAAAAGAGGACACCAGACACAAAACTCTGGAGGTCCTCCAATTTGTAGATGCCCCCAAAGAAGTCATGGCCATACCAATCCATGAAGTGCTATTAGATCTACAGCACAGTCTTTGGGAACACCCCTGTACAGTTCCACCTGTTAACAGAAGAACAGATGTGATGTACTTGGTTCCAAAAAACACAGCTTCCACATCAATCAGCGTAGAAGACAGCCAGAAAACAAAATCCCCATTCTTCTACCCCTCCAGGGAAAGAACAAATATTTCTCGACATACTAGGCCACAAAACGTTCCAAGGCTCCAACAGCTTATCAACTCTATATGACACAATATCAAAGAAACCTGTGGAAACAAGTACAGGATATTTCAGATAATCTTCCACAACAGCAAAGGGAACCACTCAATGCCATTATCCAAAAGGGCCTTGAGTCGGGAAAACACAAAGATTGAGCAGCATATGATTCTTTTGAAACATCTGTGCGCATGTCAGCTATAGGAATCAGTGCCAGGAGATGGGCTTGGTTAAAGGCTTCAGATCTCCGATCAGAAGTACAAGATAAGCTGGCAGATGCACCGGAGACAACCTCTTCGGTGAAAAAATCCAAGATGCTGTCTCACAGTTAACATATCACCATGAGACCCTACACCAGCTTTCAAAATTACCGGCTGAAAATCCATCCTCAGCTCCAAAGCCCATAAGAAGAGATGCTAGGAAGCCCTTCTACCGACCTAATAGATATTACCCACCTGCATCTAGCGTGTGTCCTTCAAGACCACCTCAATGGGGACGTCCACACCAAACAAAACAGACCAGAACTCAACCAGTCCCGCAAACAGGACCGGCATCTGGGTTTTGAAAAATTTCCAAAGAGCAGCAGCCACTCCAACAATCCCAGACCAGACTTGCCTGTAGGAGGCAGGGTCCATTATTTCATACAAAACTGGCTCCTTATAACCACGGATCAGTGGGTGTTAGCCATCATGAACCGAGGATACCGTCTCAAATTTCTCACAATACCTCCGGATTCCCCACACACTCCACTGTGGTCACACAATATCCACATATCTCAACTAGAGTTAGGACTCTCCACCCTGCTGAAGACCAGAGCTGTCAAAACCGTTCCCCAGTCTCAACAGGGAAGAGGATTCTACTCCTGCTATTTCCTAACATATAGAAAATAGAAACATAGAAATGACGGCAGAAGAAGACGAAACGGCCCATCCAGTCTGCCCAGCAAGCTATGTACTTTTTTTTTTCCTTCTCTCTCTCTCATACTTGTTACGCTTGGCTTCTAGTACCCTCTAGTTCTATTTCCCCTCCACCCCACTATCAATGTAGAGAGCAGCGCTGGAATTGCATCCAAGTGAATATCCAGCTCAATTAGGGGTAGTAACCGCCGCAATAAGCAGGCCACACCCCTGCCCCTGTCCACCCAGACTATGCAATCCACATACAGATCCTCCCTTCCTCATTCCCCCTGCCATTGAAGCAGAGAGCTATGTGTTGAAAGAGAAGTATTAGACTTTCTCCCCTGCCTTTGAAGCAGAGAGCTACACTGGACATGCATTGAAAGTAAAGTATCGGCCCAGCTACACCTCGCTTCCCTGTGAATACAAATTTTTTATTTTTTTTATTTTTCTTCCACATTACCTCTTGCCGTTGAAGCCCAGAGCAATGATGGAGTCTCATCAACCGTGTGTATGTACACTGAACAAGGGTATTATCTCCAGGTAGTAGTCCCCATTTCCACAAGCCACATTAACAATCAACAAATATTGAACAAGCCTAATAATTGGCAATACCTATAGCCTATGACCTCACCGGTAATTTTACATACTCTTACCCACCCCTGTTTTTTTTTTGCAGATGGCAGCCCTCCATCCTTCCGCTCCGTGAAGGTGGTATACCATTGGCATCCTGCTCCGTGAATGCCACTCCATCCTTCCGCTCCGTGAAGGTGGAACACCGACCACTGGCATCCCGCTCCGTGAATGCCTCTGTGGCTACTGCCACAGAGGCTACTGCTGCTCCGTGCAGTGTTCTGCTGCCTCCTTCCACCCTTGGCCTTGCGGGCCCTGGTTATTGATCCCTGCATCTGCTACTTTTCGTGGCTGTGACAAACCCCCCCCTCCCCCCACAACAAGACCTTTAATTAGGGCTTCAAGGGCTGCTGCTTCTCCCTTTTACTGCAGCAGGTCTGAGGCGATCTCTAGCTCAGCCTTTCTGCGCACTTTGGCGGCAGCTTTGGCAGCAGCGGCTTCCTGTTATTCTTCTATTCTGAGCCCTTCTATCTTGAGGGCTACTGCTTGTTCAGCATTCTGTATGCGAGCTACCCCCTCTTTATTCATGTCCTCTAGACTTGATGGGTCCACAGTGTTTATCCCATGCCCCTTTGAAGTCCTTCATAGTTTTTGTCTTCACCACTTCCTCCGGAAGGGCATTCCAGGCATCCACCACTCTCTCCGTGAAGAAATACTTCCTGACATTGGTTCTTAGTCTTCCTCCTTGGAGCCTCAGCTCGTGACCTCTGGTTCTGCTGATTTTTTTCTGATGGAAAAGGTTTGTCGTTGTCTTAGGATCGTTAAAGCCTTTCAAGTATCTGAAAGTCTGAATCATATCACCCCTGCTCCTCCTTTCCTCCAGGGTGTACATATTTAGATTCTTCAATCTCTCCTCGTATGTCATTTGATGAAGACCCTCCACCTTTCTGGTCACCCTTCTCTGTACCGCTTCCATCTTGTCTCTGTCTATTTGTAGATACGGTCTCCAGAACTGAACACAGTACTCCAGGTGAGGCCTCACCAAGGACCTGTACAAGGGGATAATCACTTCCCTTTTCTTACTCGATATTCCTCTCTCTATGCAGCCCAGCATTCTTCTGGCTTTTACTATTGCCTTGTCGCATTGTTTCGCAGACTTCATATCATTAGACACTATCATCCCAAGGTCTCTTTCCTGCTCCGTGCACATCAGCCTTCCCCCCCATCGAATACAGTTCATTTGGATTTCCACTCCCCATATGCATGACTTTGCACTTCTTGGCATTGAATCTCAGCTGCCATATCTTCGACCACTCTTCCAGTTTCCTTAAATCCCGTCTCATTCTCTCCACTCCTTCCGGCGTGTCCACTCTGTTGCAGATCTTAGTGTCATCCGCAAAAAGACAAATCTTACCTTCTGTCCCGTCCGCAATGTCGCTCACAAAGATATTGAACAGGACCGATCCTTGTGGTACACCGCTTAAAACCGCTCTCTCTTCAGAGAAAGTTCCATTTACCATCACACATTGTCTTCTGTCCGTCAACCAGTTTGCAATCCAGGCCACCACCTCGGCACTCACTCCTAAGCTTCTCGTTTTATTCACCAGTCTCCTGTGCGGAACCGTATCAAAAGCTTTGCTGAAATCCAAGTAGATGACATCGAGCGCTCTTCCTTGATCCAATTCCTTGGTTACCCAGTCAAAAAAGTCAATCAGATTTGTCTGACAGGATCTTCCCCTGGTGAATCCATGCTGCCTCTGGTCCAGCAATTATCCAGACTGTAGATAGTTCACAATTCTCTCTTTCAATTCTCTCTTTCTCTCTAATTCCAAAGAAAACAGGCGGACTCCATCCCATCCTAGACCTCCGCAATCTCAACAAATTTCTTCAAAAAGAAAAATTCAGGATGATCTCCCTCGGGACCATTCTTCCCTTATTTCAGCAAAGAGATTGGCTCTTTTCTCTGGATCTTCAGGATGCCTACGCTCACATCCTCATTTCCCCACAATATCAAAAGTATCTCCGATTCATAGAGGGGCAAAGACATTTCCAATACCGAGTTCTACCATTTGGACTGGTTTCAGCACCTCGGGTGTTTACAAAATGCTTAGCAGTAGCTGCTGCACATCTCAGACAGAACAACGTCCACGTTTTTCCCTACCTGGACGATTGGCTCATCAGAGGTCAAACCAAGCAGGGAACTCTCTCTTCACTAAAAAGCACCATGACTATGTTGTATTCCCTGGGATTCCTAATTAACTATCAAAAATCGCATATGAACTCGTCTCAGCTCCTCACCTTCATCGGATCAGACCTTGACACCACAGTCACAAAGGCTTTTCTACCAAACGACCGTGCCTACAACCTTGCAAGACTTGCACATTCTCGAGTATGTGCAAAATAGCTACTGCCTATCAGATTCTTACTCTACTGGGCCACATGGCTTCTACAGTCCACGTAACCCCTATGGCGAAATTAGCCATGAGAAGGACTCAGTGGCTCCAAGCTGTTCAGCCACTATCGTCCCTAATAAGAATCACAAACCAGCTACGTCTCTCACTTCACTGGTGGACACACCAGCCTGAATTACAGACTGACCTACCATTCTAATAACCAGCTCCTCAAGTAACCTTGATCACGGATGCATCCACCTTGGGTTGGGGAGCTCACGTCAACGACCTACAAACGCAAGGTACATGGACCCCGCTTGAAGCAAAGTCTCAAATCAACTTTCTAGAACTCCGAGCGATACGTTATGCCCTTTATGCCTTCAAAGACGGCCTCTCACACAAGACTGGGCTGATACAGACAACACAGTAGCGATGTGGTACATAAACAAACAGGGAGGTACAGGCTTGTATCTGTTTTGCCAAGAAACAGTGCAGATTTGGGCCTGGGCCCTAGCACACGCCATGCTTCTCAGGGCCACTTATCTCGCAGGCATACAGAATGGCCTAGCAGACAGTCTGTCGAGGTTTCCATCCCCACGAATGGTCTCTGGATCCCTGTGTAGTGAGCAAGATCTTTCAACGCTGGGGTCAACCAGCCATCGACCTCTTTGCATCCAAATTAAATCACAAAGTGGAAAGATTCTGCTCCCTCCACAACCGTCGGGGAACGTTCGCCCCTGGAAAAAAAGCCTGCTATATGCATATCCTCCGATACCGCTCATAACCAAGACTCTCGTGAAGCTACGACAGGACAGAGGGTCAATGATCCTCATAGCCCCATATTGGCCTCAACAAGTATGATTTCCCATACTTCTCGATCTCTCGGCCCAGGAACCTATATGTCTGGGAACGAATCCTCATCTCATAACACAGAATCAAGGCAAGTTATGCCACCCAAATCTGCAAACCCTTGCCTTGACAGCTTGGATGTTGAAAGCTTGATTTTACAACCACTCAATCTTTCAACTCAAGTCTCTACGGTTCTCGTAGCTTCATGAAAGTTTTCCACACGTAAATCTTACCATTATAAATGGACAAGATTTACCAAGTGGTGCACTCAAAAAGGTATTGACGCCTTTTCCTGCCCCACTCCATTTTTATTAGACTATCTATGGAGCCTTTCAGATTCTGGTCTGCAGACTTCCTCTGATTGGGACCTTGAGATATGCCGAAATGGCACTCAGGTGTAGAGTGCCATTTCGGCATATTTCAAGGGAATAGGGGATGCCCCACTAACAGCGCAACCCCTAGTAAGTCAATCGTTATGTGCAAAATAGCTTACTTCAGCTTAAGCCTCCCATTCGACCACCAGTTACAGAATAGGACCTAAATGTAGTGCTTGCAAAGCTCATGCGATCCCCCTTTGAGCCTTTGCATGGCTGTGATGTAAAGTTACAAGCCCTTGTCACATAGTTACCCTACACAAGGTTCCTGCATGATTCTCCATGTTCCTACACACTCACCCCAAATTTCTGCCTAAGGTGGTAACGGATTTTCACCTTAACCAATCCATAGTCTTGCCCACTTTCTTCCCAAGACCCCACTTTCTTCCAAAGACCCCACTCTCACCAGGGCGAGAGGGTTTTGCACACCTTGGACTGTAAACATGCACCTGCATTTTATCTAGAACGCACTGCAGTCCATAGAAAGTCCAACCAATTCTTCGTTTCTTTTGACAAAAACAAGCTGGGAGTTGCAGTGGGCAAGCAAACTCTCTCCAACTGGCTAGCAGACTGTATCGAATTCTGCTATAAAAAGCAGGCCTTCCTCTCCAGGGGCGAGTAAAAGCACACTCAGTAAGAGCTATGTCAACATTGATAGCACACTACCGTTCTGTACCTATCGTCGACATCTGCAAAGCTGCAACATGGAGTTCTCTGCACACATTTGCAGCTCATTACTGCTTAGATAAGGAAGGACGACGAGACTCTGCCTTTGGACAATCTGTCTTGAAAAACCTATTTCCAGTATAATACCCAACTCCTTCCACAACCGCCTGCTGTGATTCAGGCTGCCTCTTCATAGTCAATGGCACCCCAGTTGTTGTGCCTGTTGCACGAGTTGAGTGCCATTGCCCTATTAAAATATGAGTCAGCCTGTAGCGTACTAATCACCCACTGCTTGTCCTGGGATAAAGCAGAGTTGCTTACCTGTAACAGGTGTTATCCCAGGACAGCAGGATGTAGTCCTTACGAAACCCCCCTGCTTCCCCCCCCCCCCCCGGAGTTAGGTCCGCTGCCGTTTTTATTATTTTTTTTGCTCACACTTATTGCTACAAACGAGACTGAAAGGAGACCCTTGTGGCTGCAGGGATCATGGCATGCTGGGCATGCTCAGTGTGCCAGTCAAAAGTTTCTAGAAACTTTGACAGAGAGATTTCTGTGATAGGGCTCTGTCCAGTGATGTCACCCACATATGAGGAATACATTCTGCTGTCCTTGGATAACACCTGTTACAGGTAAGCAACTCTTTCTCTCTCTCTCTTCATTTTTTCTAATCCTGCTTTTTTCTTCAAATCATACTCATTCTTTCAAGTTGTGTGGCTGCTGCTTTGCAGTGGTAGCAAAAAAAATTAATTAAATAACAAGAAGGCTACTCCTAGTGGCTTCAAGGACTGTGTGGCCGCAATATGACCATCATCGATGTCCATGATATTTGTTAAATGTGCCTAGGGCCCAATCATGACTCCTCTGACTTCTGTAATTGTGGTCGTATGTCACCTAGATTCCAGCAGAACAGGGCTTGGAAAATCTGCACCATTCATCCTCCCGAAGCAGAAGCTTGAGCTCCATTCACGCCAAGTCGAGCAGGAGCTCCTCAGGCAGAGATTCCCAACTGCGGTGCTGGACTCCAGATCCAATTCAGTTAAGAAGTCAAGCATAACGCAGAAGCATTGAGTGAAGGAAATGGCACACCTTTTGGCACACACATGGGCTACTTCCCCTTCTTCGCAGAGTTTGTCAGTGCAGAAGAAACAGCGCCATCCGTCAGAGGTGATACACAGTTGACTTAGTTTTTGGGTACTTGCCAGGTTCTTATGGCCTGGATTGATGGACCCTTGGTCTGACCCAGTGTAGCATGTTCTTATGACAGTGAAGCTTGCACCATCGCCACACCAGGTCTTGGTGCACTCTATGCAGCAACAAACTTTAAGGGGGACCTGGAGGTGACTCCTTGCAATTATCTTCCTCCATGTTGACACCCTTGTCTTTATTTCACTTCTTTTTTCTGGATCCCTGGCCTTCAAGGGCCCATTCACTGTCATCTACCCATGGACCACATTGGAGACCCTGGATCTTATCTGCTCCATTGTGCCATTGGCACAGTCAGCCTAGGAGGGAACTGCCTCCTGGTGACTAGTATGTGCTTCTTAGGTTTATGACTCTGTGGATGAATGTCTCTTCAACTCCAGGCTAGAGGATACAACAGTCCACAGATCATGTAACTGAATTCATGAAGATTTCTTTATCACGTTAGTGGCCAGTCACAAGGAGGGCATCCTCCAGCCTCTCCCCCTTGTTACCTCAAGGGGGAATCCCTCTCATCTCCCTGTCTTAGGAGCTCCCATCAGAGGTTCCAGTAGTGGAAATAGCCTGCTTCAGTTGAGCAGACCATCCCTGTCTGTGGCAGAATCTAGCCAACATGCTGAAGATGGTGCATGGGACACTGCTATCTGGAACATACCCTGCGAGTATTCCTCTCTGAGGCAACCAATGTTCGTGTCCCAATAGCCATCATCTTCATCAGGGTCAGGAATTACTGCCCCCCCCCCCCCCCAATATACACACTTCTTGGTACAGAGGAAAGATCTATGAGGATCCCCTCAGACCCCTTACCCGACCTGCCAGAGTATTCTTCTTCATCAGAAGACCTCTTGTACTCTAAATTCCTGAACCAGCTAGGTAAGCTGATCGGAGTCCATGTAAGTAGGAACCAAGGATCCCCACACCAAGGTCTTCAGACTGTATCGGATTCTTGAAATGCCTTCTGAACCAACATCAATCCTGGGCCATCAAATCCTGCGGGATTTACAAATGAGAATGTAGGATATTCCAGCCTCCTGCCTGCTCTCCCACCCCCATGTCCAGGATGTTGGACCTTAAATACAGAGTTTTGCAGACTCCTGGTTTTGGAGTAGTTCAACTACTGCACCAATCTGTAGTATTTGAGTGTATTAAAACAAGCTATGAAAAAACAGAATTCTTTCCAACAGTGCCCCCCTCCCCCATCCCCTGCAGCTCCACTCCTGGGCAAGGACCCCTAGGTTGTTGGACAGTTTCAGGAAGAAAGTCTTTCAGAGTTTGATGCTCATTGCCTGCATTGAGATATCATAAGGGCAACTACTCTTTTTGTTAGGAATGAAAATAAAGGGAAGGGGAAAAAGAGACCATTATGTTTCTAAAGAAGTATCTGAAAAGGTAAAGGATAAATTGTTAGCATTCATAAACTATAAGAGATCACAGAAAGAGGATGACAGGTGACAATATTTGGAAAAATTAAGAGAAACTGGAAAATAGGAATGTGAAAATTGAAATAGAAGAAAAAATAGCAAATATGGCAAAACAGGGGGGCCAGACTTTTTTTTTTTTTTTAAATCTGTGTTAGTGATAGAAGGAAGTGGAAAAGTGGCATTGTGAGGTGAAGGGGAGGAATATGTAGAGGTGATGAGGAAAAAGTAAAATTGCTTAACAAATATTTCTGTTTGGTGTTAACTATGGAAGGGTCTTAAGCAAGACCACATAAAACAAATACAAAAAGGATTGGAAGTGAGATAACCTCAACCAATTTTCAGAACAGTGTGTTGGTGAGGAGTTAATTAAACTTAAAGTAGATAAGGCAATGAGGCTGGATGGGATACTTCCGAAGTGCCAAGGGAACTTAGAGATGTCCTGATAGCTCTTCTGGCTGACCTTTTCAATGCTTTCTTAGAGTCTGGAGTAGTTCCGGAGAACTGGAAAAGAGTGGATGTGGTTCCTATTCATAAAAGTGAAAGTAAGGCAGAGGCTGGGACCTACAGGCCAGTTAGTCTAACCTCTGTAGTGAGCACACTAATGGAATTGCTGCTAAAACAGACGATAGTGCAATTTTTGAAATCCAATGGATTTGCAAGATCCGAGGCAGCATGTTTTTATCAGAGGTAAATCTTGTCAGAAGAATCTGTTTAATTTCTTTGACTGGGTGATCAGATACTTGGATTAAGAGAATTAATCAGATACTTGGATTAATTCGCCTACCGACCCGGCTAACTTCCGACCCATTGCAAACCTACCCCTGATTGCCAAACTGATGGAAAAAGCAGTCAACAAGCAACTTTCAGAATACCTCGAAGATCACAACATCCTCTCTCCTGCTCAGTACGGTTTTCGAAAATCTTTAAGCACCGAGTCCCTTCTGCTTTCTTTCACGGACACCATTCTCTTGAACCTGGAGAAAAAACAATCATACCTACTAGTGCTTCTAGATTTATCCTCAGCTTTTGACACGGTAAATCACGCACTACTCATAGACCAACTAGCAAACATAGGCATCAAAGGTACTGCACTCAGCTGGTTTAAGTCATTCTTGTGCAACAGGTTCTACAAAGTCAGAATAAACAACAAGGAATCTCAGCCTGTCCTATCAGACCAAGGTGTACCTCAAGGTTCATCACTCTCACTCACTCTCTTCAACATCTACCTCCTTCCCCTCTGCCAACTTCTTTCAAATCTTAAGCTTACCTACTACCTTTATGCAGATGACATATAGATCCTCATCCCTATCACAGAGTCTCTTTAAAAAACCATCACCTAATGGAAGGACTGCCTACAACCAAACAACTACTTTCCAACCTTAATTTGGTTTTAAATTCCAACAAAATGGAGATGCTACTTATTTCACACGACCCACATATCAACTCATCAAGCCCCTCGCAATCCACTACCTTAAACATGGATCTCTCCCCGGATGTCAGGGATCTAGGAACATGGCTTGACAACCAACTAAACTTAAAAAAATGTATAAATACCACCACTAAGGACTGCTTTTACAAATTACAAGTCCTCAAAAAGTTAAAACCGCTCCTTCACTTCAACGACTTTCGACTAGTTTTACAATCTATCATCTTTTCAAAACTCGACTACTGCAACTCGATCCTACTCGGACTCCCCGCCAACCGTATCAAACCTCTACAGATGGTACAGAACGCCGCCGCCAGAATCCTCACAAACAACAATAAAAGAGATCATATCACCCCCATTCTCAGCACAAACACAGGATCCTATTCAAAACTCTCACTATTATTCATAAAGCAATACATAACATCGCACCTATCACGTTAAAGACACAACTTCGACCACATACAACCTCTAGACCCATCAGAAGCGCTTACAAAGGCACATTATTTGCCCCTCCAGCAAAAATGTTATTAAGGAAGAGAGCACTTTCAACTGCAGGACCTCACCAATGGAATGCTCTCCCCCAGACCTACGCCTCGAACCTAGCCTGCCAGAGTTTAAAAAAAAAAAAAAGCTAAAAACCTGGCTCTTCAGGCAAGCTTTCCCATTTACAGAATGTAACTAGGTTACCTTGATCTGATTCCTTAATTTCAAGTTCCCTAATCCCTCCTCGCATGACACGATCCTTCCCCCCCTGCCATCCTTCCACGCCTCCCCTCTTGCTCCCCCCTCTGAGAATGCGTCCCAGCAGTTCATCCATTCTAGGCCCTCATCTTTATCTTTGGCCCCCGGCCCCCACCCTGTTCATCTGTTTCATGGTAACCCATCCTGCAAGCCAATTTTAATTTGAATTATTAATTGTTGTTAATGTTGTATTTATTTATTTTCAAGTTGTATTTTTTATCAATCTGCTGTACTCATACTTGATGTTTAACTCGTTAATTGTATAGAGTACGGAAACTCACTGTTTACTGTTCCATGTAAAAAGCCCCGGTCGGGCTTCTAAGACCAGGGCAACTTATCGTTCTATGTAAACCGGATTGATTTGTATCTAATACAGGAATTTCGGTATATAAAAATTAAAAATAAATAAAATAAATAAAATAAATAAGAGCATGCGCTAGATGTAATGTATTTTGATTTCAGCAAGGCCTTTCACACAGTTCAGCAAAGAAGGCTTATAAATAAATTGTGTGCCCTTAGTATGAATCCTAGAGTGACTGACTGGGTTAGAAACTGGCCGAGTGGGAGGCGACAAAGGGTAGTGGTAAATGGAGATTTATCTGAGGAGGGGGTTGTTACTAGTGGTTCCTTCAGGGGTCAGTCCTTGGACTAGTTCTTTTCAAAATTTTTGTGAATGACATAATGAAAGGGTTGTCGGGAAAGGTTTATCTTTTTGCTGATGATACCAAAATCTGTAACAGGTTGGACAGATAGGAAGGAAGTGGAAAACATGAGGGATTTAGTGAACTCAATGAATGGTCTAAGGTCTGGCAGCTAAGATTTAATGCTTAAAAAAAGAAGAGTAATACATTTAAGATGCAAAAACCAAAGGGAGTATTGGAGGTGAAATTCTTCTAAGCACAAAAGGAAGAGCAGGATCTGGGGGTAAAGCAACGATAAATGCCAGAAAGATGCTTGGCTGCATAGGCTGCATAGGGAGAGGAATGGTCAGCAGAAATTGGGAGGTGATAATGCCCCTATATAGATCCCTGGTGAGACCTCACTTGAAATACTGTCTACAATTTTGGAGATCACACCTTCAAAAGGATATAAACAGGATTGAGTCTGTTCAGAGGGTCAGTGGTCTTCATTCTAAAGCATATGGGGATAGAATTAAAGATCTAAACATGTATACCCTAGAGGAAAGTCGAGACAGGGGAGATATGATAGAAACATTCAAATATCGCAAAGATTTCCGTGCACAGGAGGTGAACCTTTTTCAGTGGAAAGGAGACTCTAGAATGAGGGGTCATGAGATGAGGGTGAAAGAGGGTGGATTCAGGAGTAATCTTAGGAAATATTTCTTTACAGATAGGATGGAACAGCCTCCCAATGGAAGTGGTGGAGACAAAAACAGTATCTGATTTCAAGACAGCAGGGGATCTCTAAGGAAGTGATGCTAAATGAATTGGATGGATGGATGGACAGACTGGATGGGCCATATGGTCTTTTTCTGCCATCATATTTCTATGACATTGTCCCTCCATTAGTGGCTAGATCCCAAGGTCTGGCGATAGATGCACCTGTTTGAGTT
The DNA here is from genome assembly GCF_901001135.1 of Rhinatrema bivittatum. Lineage (NCBI taxonomy): Eukaryota > Metazoa > Chordata > Amphibia > Gymnophiona > Rhinatrematidae > Rhinatrema > Rhinatrema bivittatum. The sequence continues at coordinate 377,885,974 of NC_042616.1, forward strand.
CTACCTTGCCAGATAAAGCTGGCAGTGGAGGGGTATCCACTGGGGTGAGGCATGTACATAGGCTCCTTCTGTTCCAGATCAATCTCTTGGAGCTATGAAACATTCAGCATGCATTGAGAGATTTCAGGCATCTCCTTCGGGGAAAAGAGAATTCTGGTCCACACGGACAACCAAGTGGCAGTGTTCCAAATTCTGCATGAACAAACAAGGAGACACAGGGTTCTGGACACTCTGTTAGAAATCCATGAAAATGTGGGAATGGATTTGCAGTTAGAGCTTTTGTCTAAGCAACTTATCTTCCCAAGATATCCAATATGCTGGCAGATTGTCTCAACAGGTTTTTCACCCCCACAAATGATCTCTGGAGAAGGGTGTGACAGACAGACTATTTGACCTCCTAGGATTTTCATCAATCGACTTGTTTGCACCGGAAAACCAGAAAGTTGACAAACTTTGCTCCATTCTTCAAAGGACGTTTACAACTACTCTGGATGCATTTCACTGGGATGCAGATCTGCTGTATGCTTTTCCTCTGATTCCATTGGTGATGAGGATGTTGCATATGGTACTCAAAGACTGGGCAAATCTTATCTTCATTGCTCCAGATTGACCCAGACAAGTGTGGTTCCCTTACCTTGTCAGGTTTTCATTTTGCCCACCGATCTCCCTTGGGATCCAATTCGGCTCTACTAACTCGAGGGAAATCTGTCTTTCGAGCCTCCCCCTCCCCTCCTTTAACTTGACAGCATGAATGTTGAGCGTGCAATAGTTCTGTCATTTTCACTCTCTAAGGAGGTTGAGGACATTGCAGTTTTGGCCAGGAATTAGTTTATCAGAAGTCAGCTTCCATTTTAAATGGAAGTATTTTTCATCTTGGTGTAAAGCAAGCTTCCTGAACCTGTTTGCCTGTGCTCACAAAGATCTGCTTCAGTTTGTGTTCTCTCTCTCCGCTGCAGCCTCAGTATATCAGTGGTCAGAGTGCTTTTTATTGCCATTGCTGCTTACCACCATCAAGTGGATGGAAAGTTGATATCCATCCATCCTGTTTTATCAAAGTTCCTTAAGGGTTTGTGGCATATGAGACCTCCAGTTACGAAGCCACCGGTGCCATTTATTTATTTATTGGTTTTTATATATCGCCGTTCATCCTAGGATATCGCGTCGGTTTACAGGAAAACAAAACAAAACGTCAGAGCGTTGTACATAGAACAAGGTAGTAATAATTATGAACTAGTATATAAATAACTAAGGGAAGAAGTAACATTGTACATATAACAAGTTAATAGTTATGAACTAATACATAAATAACTAACAGTGAGAATAGCTAAGTAATTTAAACGGCAAAAACATAAAGTAGAGGGAAAAAGGGGGGGAGGAAGGGAGGGTTGGACGTGCAAGGGTATTTAGGGAAGTTGTATCATAGAGGAGGGAGAGCGTGCTGGAAAATGTCTATTGTGCTTGCAAAGAAGGTAGAATGAAGTGGGAAGGAGGAGCGGGGGGGGGGGGGGGATCAAGTGTAGGCCTGAGTAAATAACCATGTCTTGAGATTTTTTTTGAAGATTTTTGGGGACTGTTCAAGTCGTAGTTCAGTGGGCATAGAGTTCCATAAGGTAGGGCCAGCTAGTGACAGGGCGCGGGCCTTAGTGGATGTATATTTAAAGAGTTGGGGTGAAGGGGTTTGCAAGGTAGCCATGTATGGGTTTCTGATCGGCCTATTAGAAGTATGAAATTGTAAGGAGTTAGAGAACCAGTTCATTTCTGATTTGTGAAGGGCTTTGTGTATGAGGGTTAAAACCTTATATTGAATGCGAAATTGAATGGGTAGCCAATGTAATCGTTTAAGAATAGGTGTAATATGCTCCTTTGATGTAGTGTTGGTGAGTATGCGAGCGGCAGTGTTCTGTAGAATTTGTAACGGATTGATGGCATTTTTGGGTAGTCCTAATAGAAGAGCATTACAGTAGTCCATTTTAGAGAATACCATGGCTTGGAGTACGGTGCGGAAGTCAGTGAATTGCAATAGGGATTTAAGTTTTTTAATTGTATGGATCTTGAAAAAAACATTCTTTCAGTATTGTATTGTGTTAAAAATATACCCACATAATATACGTAGCACAGCGCTGGCTCTGGAACAAAATTTTTTGCTTAAAGCTCTGCTACATCCCAGCTCTACTTATATAGGTTAAACTAGCAAAGTCAGCAATTGATATATTTTTTGAATGTCATGTGGTCGTCTAGTATGACTCCTAGATCACGTAATTGGTGGGAAAATTGGGTGTGGGGTAAAGTGATAGGCATTGTCGGCGTAGTATGAGAGGGTGTGGGAGAAGTTATAATCATGAGTTCAGTTTTTGAGGTATTAAGAGAAAGTTGTATAGAATTAAGTAGATTGTTGATTGCGTTGAGTATGGTATGCCAGATATCAAGGGCTTTTGGTATGGAATCAGTGATTGGAATTAGAATTTGTACATCATCAGCGTACAAATAGTGAGGCATCTTAAGGCTGGACAGGAGCTGGCAGAGGGGTAACAGATAAATATTAAATAGCGTGGAGGACAGGAGCCTTGGGGGACTCCATGAGCGAGGGGTATTTCCTTAGATTCATGGTTGCCTAATTTGACTTTATAATTCCTATTGCTGAGGTATGAAGTGAACCTGTTGTGGGCTGTGCCAGTAATTCCAATTTCATCAAGGCGTTTGAGGAGTATCTGATGGCTGACTATATCAAATGCAGCCGAAATGTCTAAGATTATTAGCAGATGGGATAGTCCTTTGTCTAAACTTTTGATCAGGTAGTCAGAAAGTGAAATAAGCAGGGTTTCTGTACTGTGTAGTTTCCGAAAACCATATTGAGATGGGGATAGGATCAGATGCTCATCTAAACTCATCTAAACTCTTTTACTTTCTCTGACAGACCACATTATTAAAGGATTTGAGAAAGGGCAATCATACATTCTTGCCTTCCTCGACATCTCCTCCGCATTTGACACCATCAGCCATCCCATTCTCCTACAGCGGTTGACTGAAATTGGTATTACAAGTGTCGCCCACAACTGGTTCAATTCCTACCTCAGCAACAGAGATTACAAAATTCAACTAGGAAATCACGTATCCAAGGCCATCCCCCTCAACCAAGGTGTCCCTCTAGGTTCATCCCTCTCCTCCACCCTCTTCAACATTTACATCCTACCCCTCTGTCACTTCCTTTCCAGTCTAAATCTCCCACATTACGTATACGCTGACGATGTTCAGCTGCTCATACCCATCACTGACTCTCTATCGAAAACCATGGACTTCTGGAATGATACCCTACAATCCATAAACAATCTCCTATCTTCCATCCACCTAGCTCTTAATACCACTAAAACTGAAATCATGCTCCTCTCACCCCAAAACCAACCGATCCTCCCCCCTCTTTCGCAGTTCCAATTTGCCCAACAAGTCCGTGATCTGGGAATCATCCTCGATGGTCACTTCACACTGAAGAAATTCATCAATAACATACTAAAAGACGGCTTCTTTAAACTCCACACACTAAAAAAACTTAAACCCTTACTACATCCCCCTGATTTCCGTACAGTGCTTCAAACCACTATCTTCGCCAAAACAGACTACTGCAATTCCCTACTCCTCGGCTTACCTAACAATGCTATCCATCCCATTCAAATTTTGCAAAACACAACAGCCCGGATCTTGACCAACTTATGCAGACATGACCATATTACACCTGTTCTAAAAGATCTACATTGGCTCCCAATAGCATCCCGCATACAATATAAGGCTCTCTCTCTCATCCACAAGGCCTTATACAATCCTGAAATGAACTGGTTTAATGAATCCTTCTGCTTACACCAGTCTAATAAGCCCACCAGACACGCACATCTCGCTACCATGCCTATCCCTTCTCCTAAACTCTACAAACTAACTTCCACGAGAGCCCGCGCACTATCGATCGCCAGGCCGACCCTCTGGAATACAATGCCAGTCGAATTACGGCAAGAGGAATGCCTTAAATCTTTCAAGTGAAAGCTCAAGACCTGGCTCTTTGCTAAAGCATACACCTAATTTTCCCTCTCCACTGTCCCTCTCTACCCTCCCATCTTTCCCCTCTCCTACCTCCTTCTCCCCCCTCCTCCCTCATTCTCCCCTCTCCTCTCTCCATTCCCCTTTCTCTCTTCCTAGTCCCCCTAATTTCATACCTCATAGTGTCTCCAATTATTGTACATATGTATATAATTGCAAATCTTGTTTATAATTTAATGCAAACTTTCCCTCGATATCTCCCTCCCTCATTTAATCCCTTGTTAATATGTTTTATTTGTTCGATGTAAAGCGCCATGCCTGGCGTCTGTTTGCGTTACACTGTGAACCGATGTGATATCCTGGATGAATGTCAGTATATAAAAATTTTAAATAAAATAAATATTCACTGAGTTGGCGGTTGATAGTTTTTTCTAATATTTGCCATGGGATCACAATATCATCTTGGTGCAATTGATGATTAAGCCTCTCTATGAGCCATTGGAATGCTGTTGTTTTTGCCACCTCTACAATCAATAACCAGCAAACCACTCATGGGGAATATTTAGTGAATGTGTTCATGTTTGGTAACACTTAACCTTATGAAAACCACTGTTGGGTTGTCTCTTTATGTTAGTGCATACCGTGTTTAATTTTAATCTTAATCTTAAATTTTATTTTTTCATTTTCTCTTTTTTTCTTTTAAAAATCTTCAATCTACCTTATAAATGGGCTCTGACCGACGGCCCGCAAATGCGCAGTAGAGAGCAGCTCTACCGCACATGTGCGGGCCAGCACGTTGGTCAGAGCTGTGCGTGCCCGAAACAAAAAACATGGCGGTGGGGCTGCAGGAGCGGCGGCGGCCGCGAAGCAGGAGCGGGAGGAGGAGCAGAGGCGCCGCGTGCGAGTGACACCCCCCCCCCCCGCCCGAGATCTGCCGGCAGGAGAAGCAGCGCTGCGCGCGAGTGACACCCCCCCCCCCCCCAAGATCTGCCGGCAGGAGCGGCAGGAGAAGCAGCGGCGCCATGCGCGAGTGACACCCCCCCCCCGAGATCTGCCGGCAGGAGCGGCAGGAGAAGGTGGTGAGAGGGAAGGTGAGAGAGAGGGAGGGGAGGTGAGAGAGGGGGAGGGAGGTGTGAGAGAGAGGGAGGGAGGGGAGAGAGGGAGCTGAGAGAGAGGGGAAGGGAGGTGAGGGAGGGAGGAGAGGGGGGTGTGAGGGTGAGAGGGTGAGGGGGAGGGAGGGAGGGGTGAGAGGGAGGAGGGGGAGGGGTGAGAGGGAGGGAGGGGGAAGGTGAGAGGGAGGGGGGAGAGAGTGAAGGAGGAGGGAGAATGAGGGGGAGGGAGTGGGAAGGAAACGGACCGAGCCCGTTGTTACGGGCTTAACGGCTAGTATCATATGCTATACCAGCTCCCCTGTTCGGTTTACCCAACCCACTCAATTAACTTTACTTGTATAGCAAATTACTTAGCTCCATTTTGGATGAGGACCTTGGTCTTCCCCATTTCTTTTTTATTGCTGTTTCGTGAGTCCGGTCAGACTGCCCTACACCGGCCATGTTTCTATGTTATCTGCTTCAGGGACGTTGAAGAGCCCTAGTAAAAGTCTTTCTATTAGTTTTAATGCTTGATCTACTTGAACACATCCATCTATTTTAAAAACATTGTCATTTTTACTCACATCCGTATATGTTGCTGCTCCCTCTACTGGAAACGCCTCTTTCTGATGTTTCAGGGCATCCCTTTTCTTTTTACGGGTATTTAAACTCCCATTCGCCAATCACTTCTATCTTTCCCAACCGAGGCTATGACGTAAATTGCTTGTCAGGTTCCTCTCACATCCGATCTAAACATGGCCCTTGTTACCATCTGCCAACCTATCTAAGGCCATCTAATTCCTTTCATTTTTCTAATCTTATACCTCCCCTACCTATCTAACCTCCTTGCAATTTTACTCTTCCTTGTGTAAATGGCACCTCTACAATCAAGGCAGCATGCATGCAGGAGATCCTGTGCATATTCAGTAGTAAAACTTTACTTAGCTAAAGAGAAGTGTCCATTCAGCATCATCAGATGATGTCAACCACATGTCAAAGCTAATTCATCCTGCTGTGTATGGAGAACCCAGTTTATGGTAAGCAAACTTGCCCCACCTTCTACTAGTATAGTAGTGTGTTGCATTACTGCCATGACCAGCGCATCCACCCGTTGGCACCTGAAATAGTTTCTGCAGCATATTTGTCAAAAGGCATGGACTTGGTGTTTATTTTATTTTTGATGCTTTTACTCGTCCCATTTTTATAAAAATCTAGCTTTTCTTTTTGCAGATGAGATGATATTCACACTATGGGGCAGATTTTCAAAGGCTACGCACGTAACCTGAGGAAATCTGCCCCTGTGCGCGCCCCGGGATGCGCGTGTGTCCCGGGCTTGCAAAAAGGGGCGGTTCAGGGGCGTGGCGGCGGTCCGGGGGCTGGGTCGAGTGCTCAGGCACAGGGGCCTGTGCCGGGGCAAGTTACGTCTGCCTTGGGCAGGTGTAACTTTTGATGCAAAGGTGGGGGGGGGGGATTTAGTTAGGGATGGGGTGTGGGTTAGATAGGGGAAGGTGGGGGGGGGGGGGGCAGAAAAAAGTTTCCTCCAAGGCCACTCCGATTTCAGAGTGGCCTTGGAGGGCACGGGGAAAGCCATCGGGGCTCCCCTCGGGCTCGGCACATGTGTGCACCCCCTTGCGCGTGCTGACCCCGGATTTTATAACATGCGAGCGGTAGCGCACGCCTGTTATAAAATTGGACGTAGATTTATTCGCGCCGGGTTGCGCTAACAACTCTACGACCGCGCATAAGATTTAAAATCTGGCCCTATGTGTATTAATTTCAAGCTAACAGCAGTTAAAATTTTCTAATATTTTCAGTCTTTTTTTTCTGCCATTGTTTTGTATTTCAGTAGTTTTTTTCATATACTCATATTTTTTCCCTTTTTACTCGTTCTTTCCATCTTTTTTCTCCCAAATTCCACACTATCCTTCCCCTCTTACGCATTCTTATTTATCTATTTAAGCATTTTATATACCATTCCAAAAGAAGATCACAATGGTTTACAAAAGCGATATTCATATCAACACAACAAAACATGTTAACTTGAGGGCTTAGATAGTAATTTGTGCTCCATAGTTTCCATTTCACTGGTCGTCATATATTAGTTTCCATTTCAATATTCTTCATATATTAGTCAGAGAGTTGTCTTAGTGTACTTTATATTACTCATTACTTGTTCATTTTTCTAACTTTTTTTTTAAATATTGTAGTTCTCAGCATATTGATATATTATGTTAGATCATATGCATTTTTAAAGAGCCAGGTTTTCAGCTCAGGTTTGAAACTCTTTCTTTCTTTTATCAGACCTAACGTCTCTGGTAGAGAATTCCATAACTTGGGGCCTGCTATGGAAAATATTCGGTTTCTTATTTGCGATAGTGTGTACTTTGCGTTGTAGGCACAGTTAATAGTTCTTTGTTTTGCAATCCTAGTGTTCGCTGTGGTGTGTGTGGTTGGAGATTCACACCTGTTAAGCAGGGACGTCTTCATTGATGATGTTAAAAATTAGTGTTAGTACTTTATAATATATTCTGGATTGTACTGGCAGCCAGTGTAGAGCTATCAGAGATGGGGTGATATGGTCAGATTTCCTTGTCCCTAATAAAAGTCTTGCGTAGGCATTTTTTAGTAATTGTAGTGATTTTAAAAGTCCTGAGGATAGACCTAGTAGTAGTGAGTTGTAGTAATCTATATTTGAAAATATTAATGTTTGTAAAATGGTGCGCAAGTCCTGGAATGTTAGTAAAGGTTTCAACTGATGTAATATTTGCAGCTTGGAGTATCCTGTTTTAATTAATTTGTTAATGTGCTTTTTCAATGTGATGTTCTCATCGAGCTGTATTCCTAGGTCTTGTACTTGTTCCGAGGGTGTAATCTGAAAATTACCCAGATCTAGGGTTGGCGATTTAACTATAGAGGAGTTTCTCCTTAGCCACACGATTTCAGTTTTCTGTTTAAGCTGAGTCAGTTCTTGATGTATTGCTTTCATGTATGTTGAGAGTGTTGATGCTGTATTTTCAAATGATTTGGTGAAAGGGATGTAGAACTGTATGTCATCTGTATAGAAGAAGAATTTGATTCCTAGATTTGCTAGAAGTGTACACAAAGGGAGCATATAAATGTTGAAAAGTGTTGCCGATAGAGCTGAACCCTGGGGGACACCTGTATCGATTAGGAATGTGTCAGATATGTGGTTGCCAAATTTGACTTGGAATATCCTTTCGGCTAGTAAGGAAGAGAACCATTTGACAACACTTACGTCTATTCCAATTTTTTTCATCTGATGTCTTAGTAGGGTATGGTCCACAGTGTCAAAGGCTGCTGTTAGATCTATTAGAATAAGGATAAAAGATTCATCATTGTCAAATCCCAGTAGTACAGGATATAATAAAGATATGAATAGAGTTTCTGTTACGCAATCTTTTCTGAATCCAAATTGGTTTAGGTATAGAATCTTGTTGTCTTCTAGGTGGTTTTGCAATTGTGAAAACACTGCTTTTTCTAGAACTTTTGTGATGAAAGGCAAGTTCTTTATTGGTCTATAATTGTCCCAATCGTCAATTCTGCCAGTTTTATTTTTTAGTATTGGTGTGATCACAGCTTGTTTCGCCCTTTAAGGGACAAATCCTTCTGAGAGCGAGTGGTTGATTAAGGTTGCAATAGTTAGAGTAATTACACTGTGTACTATTTTCAGGGAACTCGCTGGAATTGTGTATAGTGGGTGGATCGCTGGCTCAATTTTGGTAATAAATTGATTTATTTCTATTTCAGTTACTATTTCGAATGTGTTCCTTTTAGGCTGCCTATACTTTTCTTCAGGTTCTTTAGTTGGCGAGCAAACAGAGAATTGTGTTTTTAACTTATTTATTTTATCTAGCAGGGAGGTGGCATATTTATTACAGATATTCTTTGAGAAGTTGTAGTTCCTTGAGATGGAGGAAGATGGGTGCTTTATTAGGTGTTTTACGGTTTCAAAGAGTAATTTGGAATTAAATATTACCCCGTGAATCTGTTTTGCAGAGTAGTCTTTTTTTTTTGTTTTGTTGATTTATTCACAGTATTTTGCTAGGAGGGATTTGTATTTTCCCAGGGATTCTGTAGATGGGCATTTTCTCATTGTTTCTCAGATTTTCTCAGTGTCTGTCTGGTTCTTAGCTCTTTGTTGTACCATGGCTTCTTTTGTTTAGAGGTATTCTATTCATTTTGGAGTGTTTTGTCTGTAATGGGCTTAGGTTATCTGCAATATCATTGACAATTTTTCCCCAGGAGTCAAAAGCTGAGTAAGCATTAGTTTGATTAAAATCAATTAGCTTAGTTTTTATTGATTCTTCAAGTACATCTGGTTTTATCTTTTTTTCTGAAGGTGAAGGTTTGGTTATTATTGACGTTTGTTTGCTTTGCATTGAGGATTTCACATGCTGTGGTTCTTGGTGTTTTATCTACATGTAGATTAAAGTCTCCTACAATTAGTGTAGCGTCAGGTGATGGAAACACTTTAGTGAATAATTCGATTAAAGGTGGGCAGTCATTTTGGAGTGTTCCGGGGGGGGGGGGGGGGGGCAATAGACCAATCCTATGTTTAGTTGTGGTGATTTTAATATTGCCACTTTGAAGGGCGTGTTAATCTGCACTTTGTAAGGTATATGTTTAAGTTCTTTTTTACATATTATTAGTAGTCCCCACCCTTTACCTGGGGAAGTGAAAGACATCATAGTTGGGTTGATCAGTTTGATTTAAGAGTACATTATCTTTGTCGTTCAACCAAGTTTAAAAAATGCAGACAATAGTAGGGTTTAATTCCTCTTAACAGATCATTTAGCAGTAGGATAGTTTTTTTTGACAATGATTGAACATTCAGTAGTAGAAGTGTAAACATTAAGCATGATGAGATTACAGGAGAGTTGTTACTCATTAAGGGGAATATCTGCCTTGTATTCCTAATTTGCTTCTTTTTTTGTGTTTTCCTTCTTTGTTCATCATTTATTTATTTTATTTATTTATTTAAATGCTTTAAAAATATACCGACATTCATAGGACATATCATGCCGGTTTACAATCAACATTGGAAAGGCGGAAGAGGACAATTACAAATAACAGGGAGGGGGGAGGTGGAGCAGGAAAGGAAAAAGGAGAGGATGGGGGCCAGGTGACAGCAAGCGCAGAAGTTGCGGGAAGGAGAAAGGTAGTGAAGTGTTAGGAGAGAGAGAAATTGATAGGAACTGTGTTAAAAACTGAGTATAAAAATTAACAAATTTACAAAATCAGCAATATGCCGTGACCAAGTATAGGTTCAATAATGTGCATATGCTCATTGTTAAGTTGGCCTTAGTCATAAGGAAAGGTACTATGGTATTTGCACTGCAGGCTAGAATCTCAGGTGTGCTTGAGTAGGAGCAGTGCTAAAGTTAGACACAAAGAGAATAGTGGTAGCTTTATTACTCGCAGTGAAGACCATCTGTCTGTTATCCTTCATTTCTTGTAACTCGATGCTCTCCTTAGTTCTCTGTAAATGCCCTGTCCTAGTATGGGTTCACTGATGCACTTCAGGGCTTCACAAAGGGGCAAGCTCCTTCATCGCGCTCCTTCGAGCACACGCCACACAGCAAAGGCGCCGTTGGCATCCCCACCGCACATTCCTGGTGTTGGTGGGCGGGCAGTGAGCAGCGCAGACGCCTCAGCACCAGTGTCTTTCTCCTTACCTCCTCCCTCCGGGGGGAGAGTGCCTTCAGCGCGATCGGAGCTTCGCTGCCGGTGATGGCTGCTGTGATGGTTGGCTGGGCCAGTCAGGACTTGCTCAGTGCCACTTTCGGTGTTACCTCCATGGATTCCTGTTGTCAGTGGTCGACGTAGACGCCTTGGCGCTGCTGTCTTTCTCCTTACCTCCTCCCTCTTGGGGGGGGGGGGGGGGAGAGTACCCTCAGCACGTTCGGAGCTTCGCTGCCAGTATTGGCTGCTGTGATGGTTGGCTGGGCCAGTCAGGACTCTCTCATTGCCGCTTTCGGTGTTACCTCCATGGATTCCTGTTGTCAGTGGTCGACGTAGACGCCTTGGCGCTGCTGTCTTTCTCCTTACCTCCTCCCTCTTGGGGGGGGGGGGGGAGAGAGTACCCTCAGCACGTTCGGAGCTTCGCTGCCAGTATTGGCTGCTGTGATGGTTGGCTGGGCCAGTCAGGACTCTCTCATTGCCGCTTTCGGTGTTACCTCCATGGATTCCTGTTGTCAGTAGGCAGTGCAGACGCCTTGGCGCTGCTGTCTTTCTCCTTAACTCCTCCCTCTGGGGGGGGGGGGGTGGGGAGAACATAAGAAAATGCCATACTGGGTCAGACCAAGGGTCCATCAAGCCCAGCATCCTGTTTCCAACAGTGGCCAATCCAGGCCATAAAAACCTGGCAAGTACCCAAAAACTAAGTCTATTCCATGTAACCATTGCTAATGGCAGTGGCTATTCTCTAAGTGAACTTAATAGCAGGTAATGGACTTCTCCTCCAAGAACTTATCCAATCCTTTTTTAAACACAGCTATACTAACTGCACGAACCACATTCTCTGGCAACAAATTCCAGAGTTTAATTGTGCGTTGAGTAAAAAAGAACTTTCTCCGATTAGTTTTAAATGTGCCCCATGCTAACTTCATGGAGTGCCCCCTAGTCTTTCTACTATCCGAAAGAGTAAATAACCGATTCACATCTACCCGTTCTAGACCTCTCATGATTTTAAACACCTCTATCATATCCCCCCTCAGTCGTCTCTTCTCCAAGCTGAAAAGTCCTAACCTCTTTAGTCTTTCCTCATAGGGGAGTTGTCCCATTCCCCTTATCATTTTGGTAGCCCTTCTCTGTACCTTCTCCATCGCAATTATATCTTTTTTGAGATGCGGCGACCAGAATTGTACACAGTATTCAAGGTGCGGTCTCACCATGGAGCGATACAGAGGCATTATGACATTTTCGTTTTATTCACCATTCCCTTTCTAATAATTCCCAACATTCTGTTTGCTTTTTTGACTGCCGCAGCACACTGCACCGACGATTTCAATGTGTTATCCACTATGACACATAGATCTCTTTCTTGGGTTGTAGCACATAATATGGAACCCAACATTGTGTAATTATAGCATGGGTTATTTTTCCCTATATGCATCACCTTGCACTTATCCACATTAAATTTCATCTGCCATTTGGATGCCCAATTTTCCAGTCTCACAAGGTCTTCCTGCAATTTATCACAATCTGCTTGTGATTTAACTACTCTGAACAATTTTGTGTCATCTGCAAATTTGATTATCTCACTCGTATTTCTTTCCAGATCATTTATAAATATATTGAACAGTAAGGGTCCCAATACAGATCCCTGAGGCACTCCACTGTCCACTCCCTTCCACTGAGAAAATTGCCCATCCAATCCTACTCTCTGTTTCCTGTCTTTTAGCCAGTTTGCAATCCACGAAAGGACATCGCCACCTATCCCATGACTTTTTACTTTTCCTAGAAGCCTCTCATGAGGAACTTTGTCAAACGCCTTCTGGAAATCCAAGTATACTATATCTACTGGTTCACCTTTATCCACATGTTTATTAACTCCTTCAAAAAAGTGAAGCAGATTTGTGAGGCAAGACTTGCCCTGGGTAAAGCCATGCTGACTTTGTTCCATTAAACCATGTCTTTCTATATGTTCTGTGATTTTGATGTTTAGAACACTTTCCACTATTTTTCCTGGCACTGAAGTCAGGCTAACCGGTCTGTAGTTTCCCGGATCGCCCCTGGAGCCCTTTTTAAATATTGGGGTTACATTTGCTATCCTCCAGTCTTCAGGTACAATGGATGATTTTAATGATAAGTTACAAATTTTTACTAATAGGTCTGAAATTTCATTTTTTAGTTCCTTCAGAACTCTGGGGTGTATACCATCCGGTCCAGGTGATTTACTACTCTTCAGTTTGTCAATCAGGCCTACCACATCTTCTAGGTTCACCGTGATTTGATTCAGTCCATCTGAATCATTACCCATGAAAACCTTCTCCATTACGGGTACCTCCCCAACATCCTCTTCAGTAAACACCGAAGCAAAGAAATCATTTAATCTTTCCATGATGGCCTTATCTTCTCTAAGTGCCCCTTTAACCCCTCGATCATCTAACGGTCCAACTGACTCCCTCACAGGCTTTCTGCTTCGGATATATTTAAAAAAGTTTTTACTGTGAGTTTTTGCCTCTACAGCCAACTTCTTTTCAAATTCTCTCTTAGCCTGTCTTACAATGTCTTACATTTAACTTGCCAATGTTTATGCTTTATCCTATTTTCTTCTGTTGGATCCTTCTTCCAATTTTTGAATGAAGATCTTTTGGCTAAAATAGCTTCTTTCACCTCCCCTTTTAACCATGCCGGTAATCGTTTTGCCTTCTTTCCACCTTTCTTAGTGTGTGGAATACATCTGGACTGTGCTTCTAGAATGGTATTTTTTAACAATGACCACGCCTCTTGGACATTTTTTACTTTTGTAGCTGCTCCTTTCAGTTTTTTTCTAACAATTTTTCTCATTTTATCAAAGTTTCCCTTTTGAAAGTTTAGCACGAGAGCCTTGGATTTGCACACTGTTCCTTTTCCAGTCATTAAATCAAATTTGATTATATTATGATCACTATTGCCAAGCGGCCCCACCACCGTTACCTCTCTCACCAAGTCCTGTGCTCCACTGAGAATTAGATCTAAAATTGCTCCCTCTCTCGTCGGTTCCTGAACCAATTGCTCCATAAAGCTATCATTTATTCCATCCAGGAACGTTATCTCTCTAGTGTGACCCGATGATACATTTACCCAGTCTATATTGGGGTAATTGAAGTCTCCCATTATTACTGCACTACCAATTTGGTTAGCTTCCCTAATTTCTCTTAGCATTTCACTGTCCATCTCACCATCTTGACCAGGTGAACGGTAGTATACCCCTATCACTGTAGTCTTCCCTGACACACAAGGGATTTCTACCCATAAAGATTCAATTTTGTATTTAGTCTCATGCAGGATGTTTATCCTGTTGGACTCTATGCCATCCCGGACATAAAGCGCCACACCTCCTCCCGACTGCTCCTCTCTGTCATTGCGATATAATTTGTACCCCGGTAGAGCACTGTCCCATTGGTTATCCTCTTTCCACCATGTCTCTGAGATGCCAATTAAGTCTATGTCATCATTTACTGCTATACATTCTAATTCTCCCATCTTACTTCTTAGACTTCTGGCATTAGCATACAAACATTTCAAAGTTTGTTTTTTGTTTGTATTTTTATTCTGCTTTTTAATTGATAGGGATAAGTTACAATTTTTTAGCTCAGGTGAGTTTTTAGTTACAGGCACTTGGACTACTTTTCTAATTATTGGAACCTCACTGTCGGGATGCCCTAATTCTAATGCATCATTAGTATCCTTTAAAGATACCTCTCTCCGAACCATGCGCTGCTGAGCGACTGTCGGCTTTCCCCTTTGTTCTAGTTTAAAAGCTGCTCTATCTCCTTTTTAAAGGTTAGCGCCAGCAGTCTGGTTCCACCCTGGTTAAGGTGGAGCCCATCCCTTCGGAAGAGACTCGCCCTTCCCCAAAAGGTTCCCCAGTTCCTAACAAAACTGAATCCCTCTTCCTTGCACCATCGTCTCATCCACGCATTGAGACTCCGGAGCTCTGCCTGCCTCTGGTGACCTGCGCGTGGAACAGGGAGCATTTCAGAGAATGCTACCCTGGAGGTTCTGGATTTAATCTTTCTACCTAAGAGCCTAAATTTGGCTTCCAGAACCTCCCTCCCACATTTTCCTATGTCGTTGGTGCCCACGTGTACCACGACAGCCGGCTCCTCCCCAGCACTGTCTAAAATCTTATCTAGGTGGCGCGTGAGGTCCGCCACCTTCGCACCAGGTAGGCATGTTACCAGGCGATCCTCACGCCCACCAGCCACCCAGCTATCTACATTCCTAATAATCGAATCACCAACTATGACGGCCGACCTAACCCTTCCCTCCTGGCAGTAGGCCTTGGGGAGATATCCTCAGTGCGAAAGGACAATGCATCACCTAGAGAGCAGGTCCTTGCTACAGGATCCTTTCCTGCTACACCTGGTTGGTGCTCTCCCATTATGAGACCTTCTTCCTCCAAGGCAGCACCAGGGCTGCTAGTCTGAAGTTGGGACTTGACTACTATGTCCCTGAAGGTCTCATCTATATACCTCTCTGTCTGCCTCAGCTCCTCCAGGTCTGCCACTCTAGCCTCCAGAGATCGGACTCGTTCTCTGAGAGCCAGGAGCTCTTTGCATCGCATGCACATGTACAACTTCTCACCGGTGGGTAAAAAATCATACATGTGACACTCGATGCAAAAGACTGGGAAGCCCCCCTCTTGCTGCTGGACTGCTGCCTTCATCTCAATTTTGATCAGTTCCTAGTTAAGTTTTAGGTTGCTATGGGAGTAGGAATGTGTCTAACTTCCTTTAAATGTATTAGTGAATTCACTATGTGTCTGGTAGTGGCCTACCGGGGTCTGATCGAATTCTCAATAAAGTTTTTGTTGATGTTTTTTGTTGTTTTTTTTTGTGAAAGTGGCACCTGCCTATAAATTAAGGGATGGGCGAGGGGTGGGAGGGTTGGGAAATACAAACAGTCTAACTTCAGTTAGTCAGCCTGAGTGACTCACTGCTCCCTTGTTCCCTATTCAAACCCAGTCACACTACCTCATCGCTGTCGGAGCTCTGCTCTTGATTCTGGCTGCTGTGATGGCCATCTGGGCCAGGCAGGACTCGCACACCGCCGCTCTCAGCATCCCCACCGTGAATTCTTGGTGTCCGGTTGGCAGGCAGTGGGCAAGTTGTGGGTGGTGGAAATGCCTTGGCGCTGTCGTCTTTCTTTCTTTCTCCTTACCTCCTCCCTCCGGAGGGGGAGGGTGCCCTCAGTGCGGTTGGAGCTCCGCTCCCAGTGTTGGTTGCTGTGATGGTCGTCTGGGCCAGGCAGGACTCGCTCACCGCTGCTCTCTGTGTTCCCACCATGGATTCCTGGTGTCGGTGGGCGGGTTGTGGGTAGCGCAGATGCCTCGGCGTGGGCATCTTTCTCCTTACCACCTCCCTTCGGGGGGGGGGGGGGAGAAGGAGGGCGCTTTTAGCACGGTTGGAGCTCCACTCCCGGTGCTTACCACTGTAATGGTTGCTGGGCCAGGCAGGACTCGCTCACCTCTGCTCTCGGCGTCCCTGCCGCAGATTCCTGGTGTCAGTGGGCAGGTTGTGGGTGACACAAAAGCCTTGGTGCTGGCATCTTTCTTCTTACCCTCAGCGTGGTCGGAGCTTTGCTTCCGGTGCTGGCTGCTGTTATGTTCGGCTGGGCCAGGCAGGGCTTCCTGCCGCGGATTCTTCATTCTTAAGTCTCTTCCTTCCTTATCTCTTCCTTTGTGCTGCTCACTTTTTCTTTTTCCCTTTTTATGTTCTTCCTTCTTTACCTTCTTACTTCCTCTATCATACCTTTACCCTTTTACTGTCACTATGATCCAGACCTTCTGCTGAGCTGAAGCAGGTATCTTAGAATTAAGGCTGCCACAGTGCAAGAAACTCCTTCTAAACCTTGTTTGACCTCTACAGCATTCACCAGCAGCAGAATCTGAAGTGCAGTGTTGCAGGAAAATAGTGTCCCTGTTCCACTGTATCTCTCCTCTGGTGCCATGTGCTGTCTGGAATAATAAACTGTATTGAAATGTGAGATTTTCAAGCAGTGCTCTCTTCCTGCCAGCAGGTTGCGCTAATAGGAGAGAAAAAATTACACAAGATATGCCACATGATAAAAAATGAGAAACTTAAAATATTGGGTTGAGATAAACATGAATATATTTAGGTTTATCTGAGGCTTTTTCTTGCATTACATGAAGGTTCTATTTGCAAACAGCTTTAGCTAGTCAATCCCATCTGTCATTTTATTGAAGCTTGTAATATCAAGTATAAAAGGAAAAAACAAAAAAAGGGGGATGGGGGGAGCTTCCATAAAGGGGAAAGATACAAAATACAGATGCAATCACTGTCTAAACAAAGTCAAGCTGACCTAACAATAGGAGACCTACTGACAATGTACAAAATAAGAGTGAAATTCAACCAGTGTGGCTGAAAGTAACTATTAATTTTCATTGTCTGATTTTGTAAAGAAATGATCTACTGTTCTCCACATAGCTGTCCATCTTCTTATTACGCTTATTATTAAGCTTGCTGTTCTTATTATATTATTGTGATTATTATATATTAATATATAAATATAATTAATTAATATATAATTAATATATTATATATATAATTATATATATTATATAATTATATGTTTATATATATCATAAATAAATATATAATCAATATATTAATATATATTATATTATGATTATTATGATATTATTAATATCTTCTTATTAAGCTTGCTGTTCTTGAGCCTCTTAGTTCTTATCTTACGGTTGGCCGCCTCCCCCTTCCCTGTTCTTTGTATTTTTCCTCCATTTTGTTAAAATGTAAACCGATATATGATGTGTATTTTAATGTCAGTATAAAAAAGCTGTTAAATAAATAAATTAATTAATTTGTAGCTTCCAGTTGCCTCTTTCTCATAGCGATAGTATAAACAGAAAGTGTGCCACCAAAAAATAACATTTAATTAGCTGTTTTTTTCCAGTTAACTAACAACACCATTTTAAGAGTGATAGCAAAAAAATCCAATAGTTTCCATTGTGGAGGATACAGAGGCAGCTAGATATCATGGGATTTAAGAATTATGGAATTATAAGATAGGGGACTTGATAAATTCATCATGTGGGAGATCATATTCCAAACATGAAACATAGAAATGACGGCAGAAAAAGACCAATCGTCCCATCTAGTCTGCCCAGCAAGCTCCCATACTTATCTGTTTCACCAACCACCAAATTCAGGGCCCTTGTTGGTAACTGTTTGATTCAAATTAGTTGCCACCCCTGCCATTGATGCAGAGAGTAATGTTGGAGTTGCATCAAAAGTGAGCATAAGGCTTAATGGTTAAGGGTAGTAACCGCCGTATCATGCAAGTTGCCCCAATGCTTGTTTACCCAGACTGCACAGATCAATGCCTTGTAGGATGTTGTCTGAATGTTAATCCTCTTTTCCACATTTCCCCCTGCTGTTGAAGCAGAGAGCAATGCTGTATATGCATTCAAAGTGAAGTTTCAGGCTTAATTGGTTTAGGGTAGTAACCGCCGCAGTAAGCAAGCTACCCCCATGCTTGTTTACCCAGACTATGTAGTTCAGTCCTTGTTGGTTGTTGTCTGAATGCAAATCCTCTTTTCCACATTACCCCTTGCCGTTGAAGCAGAGAGCAATGTTGGAGTTGCATTAACCGTGTGAAGGCTTATTGAGTAAGGGTAGTAATCACCAGGTAGTAGCCACCAATCCAGCAAGCCACCCCCATAGCTCTTCTCTTCATTCCCATCCTCTAACCTTTATGGATCCACAGTGTTTATCCCATGCCCCTTTTGAAATCCTTCACAGTTTTAGTCTTCACCACTTCCTCCGGAAGGGCATTCCAGGCATCCACCACCCTCTCCGTGAAGAAATACTTCCTGACATTGGTTCTGAGTCTTCCTCCCTGGAGTTTCAAATCGTGACCCCTAGTTCTACTGATTTTTTTTTCCAACGGAAAAGGTTTGTTGTTGACCATGGATCATTAAAACCTTTAAGTATCTGAAAGTCTGTATCATATCACCCCTGCTCCTCCTCTCCTCCAGGTATACATATTTAGGTTCTTCAATCTCTCCTCATAAGTCATTTTATGAAGACCATCCACCTTTTTGGTCACCCTTCTCTGGACCTCTTCCATCCTGTCTCTGACCCTTTGGAGATACGGTCTCCACAACTGAACACAGTACTCCAGGTGAGGCCTCACCAAGACCCTGTACAAGGGGATCATCACTTCCTTTCTCTTGCTAGATATTCCTCTCTCTATGCAGCCCAGCATTTTTCTGGCTTTAGCTATCGCCTTGTCACATTGTTTTGCCGACTTCAGATCATTAGACACTATATCACCCCAAGGTCTCTTGGTCATTATGCAGGAAGAGATTAGTAGCTGAGCAGTGGTAGAGAAGATGGAATAAGGCTGCTTTAGGTATTCTACAAGACTAACAATTATGAGTTTTGGATATTCTAGCCTTATGCATAGTCCATGGTGTCCAGAGAGCATGGTGAGCCAGGAAGAACATAGGTTGCATGAGATGAAATGAGGAGAGAGAGAAACTCGCAATGACTTGTCCCAAAACAAGGTCCATGGGAAATAGTGACAACTCATGTGTCCAAATTTTTTCTAAACCACTGCAGCGTTTGAAGGAAGAGAGTTTAAAATGCTTATAAATGTAAGAAGCATTATGACCATGATGAGTCAAAGAAAGAAGCAGATTAACCACTTGAAGCAGCTGGCACAGTAAATTATAATCTAGAGATGTGCTGTGTAGGCAAGATACCAGTTGAGCCCAGCAAAAATATTGAGATTAGGATAGTTGGAGTTTTTCTTGTAGCTGTGTAAATGGTATAAGTTGATTGTTTTGAAAAATGTGATTGGGGATCCATATACTGGCATGTTGCCATAAGGGCCGATCACTGCATTTTTGGGATTTAACCACGATGACATCAGTGCAGATTTCCATGGGACTGATATTTATGTTACAGTATTTTCCAAAGCATGGAAAGCTGTATAAGTAGCTAGAAAGATCATATAAGCATGAAAGCGAGTCATAAGAACATAAGAAAATGCCATACTGGGTCAGACCAAGGGTCCATCAAGCCCAGCATCCTGTTTCCAACAGTGGCCAATCCAGGCCATAAGAACCTGGCAAGTACCCAAAAACTAAGTCTATTCCATGTAACCATTGCTAATGGCAGTGGCTATTCTCTAAGTGAACTTAATAGCAGGTAATGGACTTCTCCTCCAAGAACTTATCCAATCCTTTTTTAAACACAGCTATACTAACTGCACGAACCACATTCTCTGGCAACAAATTCCAGAGTTTAATTGTGCGTTGAGTAAAAAAGAACTTTCTCCGATTAGTTTTAAATGTGCCCCATGCTAACTTCAAGGAGTGCCCCCTAGTCTTTCTACTATCCGAAAGAGTAAATAACCGATTCACATCTACCAGTTCTAGACCTCTCATGATTTTAAACACCTCTATCATATCCCCCCTCAGTCGTCTCTTCTCCAAGCTGAAAAGTCCTAACCTCTTTAGTCTTTCCTCATAGGGGAGTTGTTCCATTCCCCTTATCATTTTGGTAGCCCTTCTCTGTACCTTCTCCATCGCAATTATATCTTTTTTGAGATGCGGCGACCAGAATTGTACACAGTATTCAAGGTGCGGTCTCACCATGGAGCGATACAGAGGCATTATGACATTTTCCGTTTTATTCATCATTCCTTTTCTAATAATTCCCAACATTCTGTTTGCTTTTTTGACTGCCGCAGCACACTGAACTGACTCTCATTGTAGAGTCCCTGAATAGCACATAAAGAAATTGGTCTGACCCCCAAGAAGATAAACCAATTGCCTCCAGAGACCCAAGCAAGACTCTGCTGTAATATAAATGAGAGGTGATAAAATCAAAAGTCAGAAAAATTAACCCCCCCCCCCCGGGTAATTTATTATTCTGTAGAACGTGCGATAATATTGCATCCACTTTACGGTAGAATTTATGGGAGAATTCTATCGGAAGCATGCTAAGAATGAAATTGATTTGAGGAGCAAGCACCATCTTTATCGTGTCTAGATGGCCCCACCAATAAAGAAACAGCAATGACCATCTGGTGACACTATTGGTTAGAGATATTTTACGATCCTCTTCTGTAGAAAGGGTCAAAGGTAAGGAAGTATAAAAGTAAATGCCGAGGTATTTCAGGCTGTTGGGGAGTCGTCAAAGTGCTGAAGTTGGAAAGCAATTCTGATGGCCCATCCATTGAGGCATCAGCTCCAATTTATTCCAGTTGACATGATACCCAGTAATATGTGAAAATGAGGAGATCTGTCCCATTATTTTTGGAATTGTGTCATTCAACGCATAATTAAGCTCTGGAATTTGTTGCCAGAGGATGTGGTTAGTGCATTTAGTAGCTGGGTTCAAAAAAGGTTTGGATAAGTTCTTGGAGGAGAAGTCCATTAACTGCTATTAATCAAGTTTACTTATGGGATAGCCACTGCTATTAATTGCATCAGTAGCATGGGATCTTCTTAGCGTTTGGGTAATTGCCAGGTTCTTGTGGCCTGGTTTGGCTTCTGTTGGAGACAGGATGCTGGGCTTGATGGACCCTTGGGCTGACCCAGCATGGCAATTTCTTATGTTCTTATGTTTTTAAGGGGTTGCCTAATAAATGAAAGGACAACGGCATAAGCTGCTAATTCATATTCCACCTCACGGAACTGAACACCCTTCACAGCTGGATTTTGACTTGTGGACAGTAGAAGTTCTAGAGAAATATTAAATATGGAGGAAAATGGCAGTCTTGTTGTTTTCCTCTTTGTAGGAGCACTTGTTCAGATAGAATTCCATTGATGGAGAGAGAATATATTGGAGAGTAGTATAGGAGTCTAGTAAAGGAAATAAAGGAGTCACCACAACCAAACCAATGCAGGATATTGAATAAATAATCCCACTCAATGTGATCAAAGCCTTTTCAGCATTGAGAGATAAGGCGACCAATGGTTAAGGAATATCTTTAGCTATATGTAATAAGTTGAATTCACACTTTTTCTGTGATAAGGTGACCTTTCATAAATTCAGATTGAGTGACATGCAGGAGCTTGCCCATGGCGTTACTAAATTTATTTATTTATTTATCGAGTTTTATATACCGTCATTCGGTTTCACCGTCATAATGATTTACAAAAAATACAAAGGTTACAAGGTTAAGGAGGATAACAAGGGGTTCAAAATCTTGTTAACATAGGGATATCATATAGAAGTTAGTTGTTCAGTTTTTACGTTTCAATTCTTTGTTATAATACATTGTTGTGCTGAGTTTCATTTTTCTTCAGATTAGATAGAAGGGGGTTGGCGTTGTGTTGTTCATTGGGAGAGTTGGTATGCTTTGGTGAACATCCATGTCTTTAGATCTTTTTTGAAGGTTTTAAATCTCAGGGTAAGCAATTTTAAAAAAGATTTTATAATCTGCATTAAGAAGTGAGATTGTTCTATAGTTGGTAGTTAGTAATGGATCCCTGTTTAGTTTAGAGAAAACCACAATTTCAGCTTAACTGAAATGGGTAGCCGCAATATTGGTGTCCTGCATGGCATAATGTGACTCCAAATAAAAGGAGTGGAAAGGCAAAGGCTTTGTAAAATTTAATCGAGAGTCCATCTAAGCCGGGTGCTTTCCTTGATTGAAAGGAAATTAAGGCACATCGTATTTTGGTCTGGGTAATCAGGAAATCAAGCCTTTCCCTTTCCTCTGATGTTAATGACAGATGATGCAAAGAAGATTAAAACGTCAGATATGACAGAAGGATCATTGTGTGATTCAGTAGCGTATAGGGAAAGATAGTAAGCCCTAAATTCCTGAAGCATTTCAGCTTGAGTTGAGATTGTAGTTACCAGTTTTAGATTTGAGAGCTGTGATCCTTTGACGGTCTTTGCGGCTCTGCATGTTGTTAGCTAAGAACCTACCAGACTTGTTCTGCACCGAATAGTATCTAGACTTCTGAAGAAATATAGCTTTAACTTCATGTTTGCTTAGTATTTTATTATACTGATATTTTAATTTATAGAGATTCAGCAAGAAGGAATTATCTAGGGAACTAATATGAGCTTGCTCCAATAAAGAAATCTGATGTTCCAAATCCATGATTTGTGCCTTTAAGACTCTGCTAGTAAGCATGGAGTTGCTGATGATTTTACACATAAGATGGTGGGCTGTCCCCTAGGGCTACCTCCTTGGAAGGATCTGTTGTGGCAAGGACCCATTCTACACGATGATCTGGGTCGATTTTGTCTTAAGATTAGGCCATTGAGAGGGCTTGGTTGTTGAAACGTGGTTATTTACCTGCCGTGATTTCCACTTTGCTGCAGGCCAGGAAATTTTCTACATATCTGGCCTTTGTTAGAGTTTGGAGAGTTTTCGAGGTCTGGTGTACTGAGTGGGTTCTCAGCCTTTCAAGGTGGAAATTGCCTTAATTTTGGAATTCTTACATGATAGATTGCGTAACAGACTGGCCCGTAACACCTTGAAGGTTCAAATGGCAGCCCTCTCTTGTTATAGGGTGTGAGTCAATGGTGGGCCTTGTCTTCCATCCCGATGTGTTCAGGTTCTTGAAGGGAGTTTAGCATCTTCATCCTCTTTTGCAGCTTCCTGTGCCTCTGTGGGACCTTAATCTAGTCTTGGAATTCTTGGCAGGTTTGACGTTTTGGCCACTGTGTGGTCTTTCCTTGCGGCTGCTTACCTTGAAGGCAGTTTTTCTAGTGGCAGTCTGTTCTGCATGTCGGCTTCCGAACTGCAGGCCCTTTCTTGCTGTGAGCCTTTTCTGTGTATGTCTCCAGGAGTGGTTCAGCTTCGGACTGTGCCTTCTTTTTTTGCCAAAAGTGGTTTTGTACTTTTATTTGAATCGGTCCATTTCCTTGGACAGTGGATAGAAATGAAAGTGAACATCAAGAGACATTTGCTGCGGTATTTGGAGGTTACTAATTCTGTCCAGAAGTCTGATCGCCTGTTTGTGCTCCATGGTGGTGTCAACGGTGCACCGGCGACTATGTTGCTGCAGAGATTCCTTTGCCGAAGCAGATTAGACCGCATTCCACGAGGGCTCAGGCGGGCGGACCTTCGTTTATTGTCACCTGTCGAGATTTTCTGAGCAGAGACGTGGTCGTCATCGTACACCTCTACCAGGTATTACCGCTTGGATGTTCAGGCTCGGGAGGATGCTGCATTCACGCGGGCGGTGTTGATTGGACCACAAGCAATCTCCCACCCTGTTTGGGAGTAGCTTTGGTACATCCCACTGGTGGGGCTTGGCCTGCCTGAGTGCAGAGGAAGGAGAAATTAGTACTTACCTGATAATTTCCTTTCCTCTAATGAGGGCAGGCCAATCCCCAATCCACCCTTGGCTGCCTGTATTTTTACTTTTGGTTAGCCTTGCAATGTCCGCACTGTAAGTGGTGTTCCTGCTATTCGTTTGAAGACTGGTAAGTGGCTTAACCAGCCCCTCAGTTTAGTGAATAAGTTTATTCTTTTGGCTGAGCTTAGTGTTCCCTGTTGGTTGGAAGCAAGAGTTGTTGATTGTTAATAATTATTTTTTAGTTTAATCAGTTTGTTCACAGTTTGGCTTTTCCAGAGGATACCGGTGGGCTGATGTCAGGGCAGGACTATATATCCGTGATGTCTGCTTCTTACTCTGCCTCCATCTTCTGGCAGAGGTGCATAACCCACTGTTGGGGATTGGCCTACCATCATAGAGGAAAGGAAATTATCAGGTACGAAGTATTTCTCCTTTTCACACTGCCAGAGTCCACTAATGCTGGGGTTGGAATGCCATTTAGCTCAACCGCAATCACAAACATAGAAACTCCCTAGCTGGGGCCATCCACAAAATTACAGAAGTGTGTGGCCATGGCATTAATGTCCATAGGTTCATTTTCCCTATGGGAACAGTCTCTGGCAAAATGACCCCTTTCTCCACAGCTGAAACATAGTGGACCGGCTGAGGTTGAGGTGAAAAGTCTGACCAGATCTGTGCCAGGTCGAGTGTTTTCTCTGGGAGCCGTGGTGACTCAGGCATATTCTGGGCTTGATAATAGACCTTCTCTACTTTCAGTACCTGTAAGGTTTGGGTGTCAGCAGCGCCCCATTGCCACATAGGCCATTCTAGTCTGTCTAGGAACTGTTCCAGCAGAGCCACTTTGACTACCTCTTCCCCTGTCTTCCCTTCCTGGTGCAGCCACTTCCAAGTGACATCTTTAAATCTGTGGAATAGGCTCCTTGGGATTTCTCAAGCCTGTAGAACTCCCTGCCGAAATAGCTGTCAGTAGGCTTCCAGGGTGAGTCCCGTTCTCTCTAAAATGGTGGCCTTGACTTCCTGATATGTGGCCCTACCTTCCGAATTAGCAGATTGGAAGGCATTTTGACTACTCCCATTGAGTAGATTCCCCATATAGATTCCCCATCTGTCCTTTGGCCAGCCTGCCAGTCGAGCTGTGTTAGATTTCCATGAAAACATCGGGGGTCATCTTAAGCAGTGTCGGGGACACGGGAGGTGGACTAGTTATAGCGATTTTCACAGCTTGTGCTATCTGGGTTAGCACTGTATGCTGCTATTGCATCACCTGCTTTTGCAATGCCTGCTGATGATCAGTTTGGTGTTTGCAGGGCATTCTGTAATTTTGCTGCCCTGTAACAAGGACCTGCTTCATCTTTCTGTTCACCAAGCTGCCTCCAAACTTCATACCTCTCTGGGGGAAGGGGGGGGGCAGGGAAAAACAAAACAAAAAACTGCTAACCTGTCCAGCCCTACTCACTGCTTGACCTCTGACCACACTAGCCCCCTTGGCTTGTTGTGCGAAGGCTAGGTGAGTGAAACTAGGAGGTCCCAGGAAGAAAAAAACTGCAGTTTTTTTTTCTTTCTGCTGCTGCATCTGTGGGCTGTGCCTGTGAAACAGCTGGAGGAATAAGCAGGCAGACTTTGGCTATTTCCTTTATGTGCAATTTAATTATAGGGAAAGAAAAGTCCAACAGACAATGCAGCTCACCTTAAGTTCAGATAGCACACATACATCACCCTCCCCTTGGGGCCTCTCTAACCCTTCTAGGCCCTTCTAGGCCCTGCGTTCTTGTACACTGTAAGTGGCGCCTCCCTTCACCCATGATTCCTTGCGGGTCTGGATCTTAAGGAAGCCTGAGCGAGATAACTGTGCCCGGTCACTTAAGGTGGTCCGAGGGAGTTTCCTATAGACTCCTTCACATGCACGCTATAAATTCTTGTCCCTGGCCCCAAATTCCTCAGAACTGACAAAATTCCTCAGAACAGATGGAAGACAGATGTAGATTTGTTCTCTTGAGCAGCATCGCCGTCTTACCTTGGAGAGTTGCTTGAGTCTTATGCTAACTCCTTGGGGGACAACACCAGGTTTTTTCTGTTTATCTTTCAGGGGCGAGATAAGGGAAATAGACCTATGATTTAGTGTATTGATGTATTATATTATCTTCTTTCTCTCACTCTCTTTTTGCTCTTCTGTATGTGTTGCTAGCAATAATTTTGTTTTTATTGTGTTATTTTCTTATATGCTATATGTATTGCCTGTGTCACTTATTAGTGTAATTTATTCTATATATTATATTTTTGCTAGATCACTTTTGTATTTCAATATTGTTTTATAAACTAAATTTTTCTACTGATCTGATTCCATAATGCTTTCCACACACGAATTATGATCAGTTACACGGCAATTACACCTTCCTTCCTTCCCTTCCCCCTCCCACTTCCCCTGGCACAGTCATCATCTCTCCCCCATCCTATGCTATTGCAGTAATCGTCCTTGCTCCCCCCCCCCCCACCAAACACACCTCTGCACAATCTCTCTCCCAACTACCCTGGCACAATCATCATCTCTGTTCCACCCTCCTGGTACAATAATCTTCTCTCTCTGTTTTCCCACTTGGTTGCTAGCTCAATATTCTGTGATTCCCTTTCTATATGATCCCTTCTCCCACATGCAATAAAAAATGTTTAATGTGCATGGAAAATTCACATTTGTCTTCCCTTTCTATGCAAGTTTGCACCAATACACAGTCCCTTGTACCAAATTTCTCCACATCACTCTGAGAGAGCAATTGTCCTTTCATTCTGAAATCTCAAAGCTTTTGCTTCCTTTCTTGCCATTCTTTTCACAAGTCACAAAATTATATGGAATATCAATGCCACAGAACAAATATGAAAGAAGGTAAAATAAAGACTGGGTAAACTGGTAGAAACCAATCAGCAGTCTCCCTTCCCTGTGCTATTCCCTCCAGCATGCGGCCCGGAGGAGATGGGCAAACGGCACGTGACAGTAAGCAGTGCTACTTCTGCAGGCTTCCTTCTGAAGTTGAAACTGCATGAGCGGTTCTAGTGAGACCATGGAGTCTGCTGTTCCAACCGTAGAGATGGAAGCAGCAGGAGCAGAAAGTAAGAAGTTCTGACTCCTCCTGTAGGGGCTCTAAGCGGGGAGTGAGGGAAAGGGCAACAGCAACTGGTCCTGGCCCAAACCCCTCTTGTGATAGCTGTAGTGCTTGTTGGCTCTCTGCTTCTCTCTGCCTGTGGCCAGCACTCCAGCACTTCTGATGTGGATACCTTTTGCTGTTTTAGGTATCCTAAAAGTAAGGTGAAAATGGTTTTAAACTGATTTTCAACTTTAGAAATTTTTATGGGATTGTATGGGTGAAAATTAGTTTAAACCAATAGTACTTTAGAGATGTTTGTCTCATTTTAATGTGCAAATGTTTTCATTTCAGAAAATTGAATTTTGATAACTTTGATCTTATGGATATTTTTTTCAGTCCCTGTATTAGCTTGTGGAGGTGATGACAGCAAAATTCATTTGTATGTGCAGCAAGAAGCAGAGGTAACTATTGCTTTTTACCTTTGATTCTGAAATGCTTCCTGGAATCTCTATCATCTGTGATTGTAGCTCTTCTTATGCAGAACCTGTTGCTGCTGTTCTCCTCTCCTTCGCCTTTGCTTGTTACCTATATTACCTCCCTTTCCACTCCTGCTGATAGCCATCACATGAAAACAGTGTTTAAATTCTAGTTGTTCAGGACTCATATAATTATAACATATAAAATGTGATATTTATCTTATGTGGAGAGAGATTGAATATCTTGGTGGGAGAGGATATTGGTATGCTTTTCTTTTTCTCTTGCTCTTGCTGCGACTTAGCAATCATGGATTGCTTTGCTGAAAAAGGTGTCCAGGTGGTATAATGCACTCATCCTTTTTCTGACCCGCTCACCTTCAACTGATACATCAGAAGCGCCAGTGTTAAAATCAAACTGGGATGGATGTATCTGTGAACTGGTCTGTTTTCCTTTATTTAGACTGCTAAGGCAGCAAGTGGCCAAAAAAGTCCCCCTTTCTGCCATATGAATAATCAAGTTGTTAGAGCTCTATGCTTTGCTTATGATACTGTGCCTGCAGTGTATTTCTCAGCTGCTTTCTTCTCAGTACTTTCAAGCAGAAACAGACTAGAAAGAAGTTTTAATTTATGTGCTGCATTTCTCAGCTGATAAGAAGCTCCGTAAACTTAATGACTGGCCTGAACTGGATATTATAAATCACATGGTGCGGCGGCATTAAATCATTTGGAAGCACTGCATGCTAGATGCAGTATGTTTTTGAAGACTGCATGTACATTGCGTCCTATTAGAGATGATCCTGTTGGAGGTCTATATCCACATTGTTTGACAGTCAGCAGATTAATAAACAAAAAGTCCCATTACAATGTGGTTTTGGTTTCATCTCTTTTAGTTCCAAGTTTTCTGATCAATGTTGGTTACAACTGTAAAAGAATGACTTTGTTTCTTGATCTAATTTTTTAGAGGATAATTTGGAAAGGTATTTCCATAGGTAAATGATGCTTTCCCATGGAAATGACTTGTTATAAAAGTGAAACGCCCAGTATGCAGGAAAACTTGCATGCATATACAGGCAGGTTTACCTGGACTGAGCAGAGGTGTTCCTAGCAGCAGAGGAGAGGTTTGGACTTGCATAATTTAGGATTTTCAAAAGTATGTGCCTAAATTTTTCTGAAAGATTTCTGTGTATAGATTAGTAGGTATAATTGTATACAGGTAATTTTAGCAGGGTAATTTTGAAAGCAAACATTTCAGCATTAAATTCACTTTGAAAATTGGTGTAATTTATGTGTGTATTTGCTGACTTATCAGGAACTGTTACATAAGTACTTCTATATTCAGAGGTGAAGAGGGAAATTGACAAAAAAAAAGGAACCTGCTAATATGTCTTTTAAATCCAAATGTAGTCACCAGCCAGACAGTAGTCATTGATAGTTTATAGCTGGCTTCTCTGCTAGAAATTGATGTGCTGCTAGTGCACAGTGGCTGCTCTGGGCCACAGCAGAATCTCCTTTTTAAGGTGAGATTGCTGTTGAATCAAAATTGTTTCCAAATCTTGTTGAGACAGGTGGGCGCTTTCGCGGACTGCGCGATAAATATGTTCTGTATTTTTGGCACATTTCTTGGTCCTGTAATGATTTGTATAAATTTGGTAATTGCATCTTCTACAGCAGTGGTTCTCAGCCCTGTTCTTGAGAACTACCTGGTGAGGCTGGTTTTCAGGAGATTCACATGTTTGAAATTATGCGTGTTACTTTGCGGTTGGGTGCACTGCCGAAAACTTACCCCTTAAGGAACAATTTTCAGTCCCTCAATTCAGCTTGCAGGAAGTGAAGTCTCATTTTCAAAGGAAAACTCCCTGTAGGCTTTCCTTTCAAAAATATTCTTGCACTCAAACTGTGAGTACTCGTGGGCTTTTCATCTGCTATGCAGCAGGTGTATTATAAACATTGAAAACTGGGCATGGTGATTTCAAAATGAAACAATTCTGTACAAAGTGATGAACATTGTGCTTTAAAATTTTACAGTCTGAGGGTAATTTTATAACCGCACGTTTACACATAGTCTGCATGTAGAAAGTCCATGCATAAGTCCACTTTGAAAATTAGCAGGTATACATGGAACGCAGCAAAGCATACATACACAAGTATTATCTCTAGCAGCCGCCACTTTACCCACGTGTCCGTCGTCCCTACCTTTGTCTCTTTGCCCTCCTTAATCCCATAAGCATTCACTTTATACACATTAACAACACAGAGAACTGTCGTTAGTATAATAAGGCCGCAGCTTTTATTTAACAGATCAATAAAAACTTCCCTGGGTACCCGAGCCGGTATGATGTCTCCACCGCTGCCCGCCATAGGTACCAAGCAAGGCAGTCTTGCTCTCTGGGCCCCCCGCCTTGTCCGCCAGCAAGGGGGCCCCGACCATCGGCGCGTTTCGCACCCCAACCTTTTTCCCCACCCAAGGCGCTGACCGGCTACCACGCCGTCCTGTGATGTCACCAGCATCACTTGCAATATGCCCTACCGGCCTGGGTAACCACCCTCTCCCTCACAGCTGCGACAATATCCCCAGCAATGAATAGCATTTGAATTGTACTAATATGAGCATGCTATCTGATGCATAAGTTAATCAGTTATAAGAATGTACACTTATAATGCATGCTTAACATAAGGTTGCTACCTGCTGCATACGTGAATCAGTTATAAGAATGTACACATATAATATTGCATGCTTAACATAAGTATGCTATCAGCTGCATAAGTATATCTGATAAAATGTACACTTAAATATTGTGTGCTTAACATAAGTATGCTATTTGCTTTTTAAGTTAAGCAGTTATAAGAATGTACACTTATAATATATATATATATTTTTTTTATTTAATTTTATATACCGACAGCCGTTTGCACATCGTGCCGGTTTACAGATAACTTACAAACCAAAAAAATATAGGCAAAGCCTTTACAAGGAACAGTGTGTAACATAAACAATAGTAACAGAGTAAATAACTTGGTAACTAAGGGAGGGAGGGGTGGGGGTGATCGCGACAAAGGAGGGGGTGGGGGGGTGAGAACAGATACATGAGGAAAAAATATGTACAGGGAATCAATGGGGAAATGATATGTACATAGGCTATATACAAAATTTGTCTAAGCGCATGGCCAACAGTGAAAGAAGTGAGAAGATGTGTGCGGTTCTGCTAGGTGGCAATTTATTATGTGCAGGAGGTTAAGTGTGGGGTTTGTAGTTCCTTCGAGAGGGTGGGTGGGGGTCCTGTAGTGGGGGTGTTGATACGAGAGGGAGGTTGGGTTTGAGTGCTAGTAGGTGATGATGATGATTGGGGGTATGCTTGGAGGAAGAGCCAGGTTTTGAGTTTCTTTTTGAAGGTGGGTGTGGAGGTTTCGGTGCGTAGGTCAAGAGGCATGGAGTTCCACAGGGATGGGCCTGCGAGGGAAAGGGCCCTATTGGTGGTGGAGATGAGTCTTGTGGATTTTATGGAGGGGGGAATAAGGGTTCCACGAAGAGAGGAGCGGGTGGGTCTTGTGGAGATACGAGGGAGAAAAGGTGGGTTTAGCCAGTTGTAATGTTCGTTAATAATACTTTTGTGGATGAGGGTAAGGGTCTTGTATATAATTCGTGAGTGGATGGGAAGCCAATGGAGATTAATGAGGGTGGGAGTAATGTGATCTTTCTTATTGACATTGGTGAGGATGCGTGCAGTAGCGTTTTGAAGGAGTTGGAGAGGTCTGATGTGGGTAGCAGGGAGTCCAAGTAGGAGTGCGTTGCAATAATCAATTTTAGAAAAAATTAAGGATTGGAGTACTGTGCGGAAATCATGGAAGTAGAGGAGGGGTTTGAGTTTTTTAAGGGATTGTAGTTTGAAGTAGCAGCTGCTAAGGATAGATTTGATATATGGTTTGAAGGTTAGTTGGTTGTCAAGTATAACACCCAGGTTTCTTGTGTTAGAGAGAAAGTTAGGAGGCTGGAGAGTGGAGGGACAGGGTATGGGTGCATGTCTGGAGGAGATGAGGAGGAGTTCAGTTTTTTGCGGGTTAAGGGCAAGGTGCATGTCGGTGAGGAGTTGGTTTATGGAGGCGAGAATGGTGTTCCATGTATGGAGTGCAGTGAGTACAGTGTTTGTGAAGGGGATGAGGATTTGCACATCATCTGCGTAGATGAAGTGTGTAATACCAAGGTTGGAGAGGAGGTTTGTGAGGGGGAGCATGTAAATGTTAAATAGGGTGGAAGAGAGGGAGGATCCTTGGGGGACGCCACAGTCGAGATTAACAGGGGGGGATGTGAAGTTGTCGGTGAGGACTGTGTAGGTGCGGTTTTGGAGGAAGGACTTTATCCAGGAGAGGGCAGTACCTGAGATACCTATACTGGTGAGAGTGTTGATGAGGATGTTATGATTTACGGTATCGAAAGCGGCGGATATATCTAGCATGGCGATGAGATAGGAGTTTCCGGCATCCATTCCTTTGATGATGGTATCGATAAGGGAGAGGAGTAGGGATTCCGTGCTGAGGTGTTTACGGAAACCATGTTGTGTTGGTGGGAGTATGTTGGATTGTTCTAGGTGGTCAGAGAGGCGGGAGTTTACTAGTTTCTCAATGATTTTGGAGAGGAAAGGGAGATTGGAGATGGGACGGAGGTTGGATAGGTTGGAAGGGTCAAGGGAGGGTTTTTTTAGGATGGTTTGACCACGCTTGTTTCAGGGAGTTAGTACCTGACCGGTTCTAGGGAGCAGTTCACGATTTGGAGAGTGATGTGGCTATTGTTTTAGGAATAGCGAGTAGTAGTTTAGTAGGGATGGTTTCTGAGGGGTGGGAAGAGGTCTCATCTTTTTTTAAGATGTTTTCTATTTCTAGTGTTGAGAGGGTTCAAAGGAGAGAGGATGTTGGGTGTGTAAGGGGTGGGGGGGGGTTATACATTTGTGTTGGGGGAATTTTTTGGTATTAGGGGTAAACTTGGCGGTGATGTTAGATATTTTGTTCTTAAAGAAGAGGGCAATTTCATTGCATCGGGTCTGTGTGGAGGGGACTTGGGGTGTAGACAAGTTAGATTTGGTAAGATTTGAGACTAGGGAAAATAGTGCCTTTGGATTGAATTGGAGGTGGTGAATTTTCTTGGCATAGTATTCCTTTTTTGTTGTTTGAATGGCGTTTCTATATGCATGCATGAGTTGGTAATAGATGGTTTTTGTGGCAGTAGTGGGATGTTTGCGCCAGTGTCTTTCTGCTGCTCTAAGTTGGATTTTTTGGGTTTTGAGTGTCTGGGTATACCAGGGTTTTTTAGATAATTTAGATTGGGTGATTGTTTTTTGAATGATTGGGCATAAGTTGTTAGCGATTTTCTGGGTAGTTTCTGTCCAGGAGGATATGGCACTATCTGCTGTCTCTAGGTCAATGTGATTTGGGACGTTGGAGCAAGCCGTAGCCAGCGTCTCTGTAGGGCAGGTTTTACGAAATTGGAAGGATTTAGGCTGGGGAGGAGAGGAGGTGGAAGGGGTTGGTAGAGAGAGAGTTGTGTTAATGATGGAATGGTCAGACCAGGGAACAGGCAGGCATGTGGGGGAGTGGATGACGTTGATGAGTGAGTTGGTGAA
This sequence comes from Rhinatrema bivittatum, assembly GCF_901001135.1. Classification (NCBI taxonomy): domain Eukaryota; kingdom Metazoa; phylum Chordata; class Amphibia; order Gymnophiona; family Rhinatrematidae; genus Rhinatrema; species Rhinatrema bivittatum. Next base: position 377,919,298 of record NC_042616.1, read on the forward strand.
AATGAGGTCAAGGGTATGACCGGCTTTGTGGGTTGGGTAAGGCCCATTGCGTCTAAGGATGAGATGAAGGCTTCGCATGTAGGGGATTGTGGGGTGGAGTCGACATGCAGGTTAAAGTCGCCAAGGAGTATCGTGGGGATGTCGGGAGAGAGGGAGATGGTGAGGAGTTCGATGAGGGGGGAGGGGTCTTTTTCTAGTAGACCAGGAGGGGTATATATATAAGGCAGATTTGTAGAGATTGTGATTTGAAGAAGCCTACTTCGTATTGGTTGGGAATATTGCAGGGTTGTGAGGTGAGCTTGAATTCTTTTTTGGCTATGAGGAGTAGGCCCCCTCCTCTTTTCTTTTTTCGGGGGATGGAGAAAATGTCATAGGTGTCAGAAGGTAATTGGTTAATGAGGGGGGTGTCGCAGGGTTTGAACCAGGTTTCAGTTACTGCAAAGATTTCTGGTTTGGAGTCAGTTAGAATATCATGGAGGAGGTGTGTTTTTTGTTTTAGGGATTGGGCATTAATGAGTAGAAGGGAAATGAGGGAGATGGTGAGGGCTTGGGAGGTGGGAGATATGGGGATGGAGGTCAGACGCCTTTTTTGAGTGTTGTGGTGGCTGTAGGTGGGGAGGGATAATTTAGGTGGCTGTAGGGGGGGAGGGCTAGTTTTGAGGGGTGTCCGAGTGGGTAAATGTGGGTAAATAGGGTGTCCAAATGGGTAAATGGGGGGGCAGAGGTAAGCGTGTGGGGGCATTATTGGGTGGAAGGCTAGTAGAGGTGTATTGGAGAGGAGGATAACTTGTGAAATGCAGGCACCGTAATGCAGTTAAACAGATAAAAGCAATTGTAGCAGGTTAATGCAGGTGTATACACTGTTCTCTTACAGTACAGTGTATACACCTGCATTAACCTGCTACAATTGCTTTTATCTGTTTAACTGCATTACGGTGCCTGCATTTCACAAGTTATCCTCCTCTCCAATACACCTCTACTAGCCTTCCACCCAATAATGCCCCCACACGCTTACCTCTGCCCCCCCATTTACCCATTGCAAGCTGAACATGCTACAGCGTTATTCTTTTCCTAGTGTGTAGCCAGATGCACTCAGAGCAAGTGGGTATAGTGTGCTCGTGCTAGTAATTGGAGACGGATCTGACGTCAGCACGGGTACATATACCCCCACAGGAAGTGAAGCAACTCAGTAATTTCCGTCTCCAAAGCAGTTTGGAGCGCCTGCACGCTCGCTGAGCGTGTTTTCCAAATCTACTTTCCAAATTTCTCAGAAGTTGAGCCCCGCACTCCTGCGGTGATACCCTCGGGTCCCTCCCCCAGTTGAGTTTCCCGGGGTGATTTCCACGATCCCTCAGAGGTCTACGCCTCGGTCCGGTGGCCAAATCGCGGCAGGGATCTAGCCCCCGAGCGAGAAGGGCTCGGGCCTGGCTGAGAGGCGCCTCGGTCCCGGCGTGGACTTAGCCCCGAGCGAGACGAGTTCGGTGGCTTAGAGGCAGCGGGTGCATTTCCTCAAGCGCGGCGGTGAAGGTATTTCCCCTCTCCCCCCGCAGCCGGAGACCGCCCGGGTTCCAGCCGGGAAGCGCCGAGGATCAGGTAAGGCGTACATCTCTTACTTTTTGGTCTCCGAGGTACGAGGATCAGCGGCGTTGCCTGCATGCGGCACGCCGTGGAGGTCGCCATTTTGTCTGCCTTGTTCAGGTATTGAGCGCTCATGATAGGCGCCTGTGGATGGGCGCACAACACAGCATATTGTATATTATTGAGCATATATTGCTGACCGCGAATTATTGAGCGCATATTGTATATTATTGAGCGTATATTGCTGACCGCATATTATTGAGCGCATATTGTATATTATTGAGCGTATATTGCTGACCGCATATTACTGAGCGCATATTGTATATTATTGAGCGCATATTGCTGACCGCATATTATTGAGCGCATATTGTATATTGAGCACATATTATTGAACGCATATTGTATATTGAGCGCATATTGCTGAGCGCATATTATTGAGCGATATTATTGGCAGCATAAGCGCCGGTGCCCTGCATTCGCAAGACGCGATGGAACATTTAAACGACCCGGCGTCTCCAGAGTTGGCACCTCCTGACTCTGGTGTGAAAGCTCTCGGCCTCTGCTCAGCATGCCAGCTCAGAGCCACGCAGAGAGAGCGAGGAGCCAGACTCCCTTTGTGCCCAATGTGAGGAGGCCGTGGGAGCCTCGGGCCAGGACCAGTCTCAACCGAGGTTTGCCGACAGTTCCCCAGGGGCCACCCCGGACTTAGCGGGCCGTCTCGAGCAACCAGGAATCCCGGGGGACCTGGTACCCCGACGGCAAGAGACCGCTTCCATTTCCTGGGTGGATTTATTTAAGGGGATCCATGCCTTTGTACAAATGCAGTCCGCTTCCCGTCCAGGCCCTGCTGCTGCTCCGGCTGACCCTGCCCCTGGACCTTCTCGCCCTTATCGTGGGCACCCGCCTCCGGGCAGTCCGGCTCATGCGGACCCTGATGTCTCGGAGGACAAGTCCGAACCCCCCCGAGGAGGGGGAACTTCCCTCGGGGATTGAGCCATATCGAACCATGAGGCGGTTCTCTCCGACCTGGTTTCTCAGTGCCTGACGGAGTTGGCTATTCCAGGCCCCAGTACCATGGAGGCATCTACGCAGAACCCCCTGCTGGAGGGTCTTCGTCCCACAGCCCGCCATTTCCCCTTCCTGCAAGCGGCGCAACAGCTGATCGATTTAGAGTGGAATGCGCTGGAGGCCTCATTCAAAGGGGGTCGGACCCTATCTGGTATGTACCCCCTGGATCCGGCAATCAAGGATATGCTGGTGTGCCCTAAGGTGGACGCCTTAGTTAGCGCTGTGGTCAAGCGCACTACCATTCCAGTGGAGGGGGGGGGGGGGGCGGCCCTCAAGGAGGCTCATGACCGATGCCTGGACGCCATCCTGAAACAAACCTTTGAGGTGGCAGCCCTGTCTTTGCGAATCGTAACCTGCTGCACAGTGGTGATGCGTTCCTGTTTGTCACAGGTCAGGAACAATGCTCCAGTAGCGGATATGGAGTCCGCTCTCTCGTTCCTTACGGATGCCGCCTCCGACCTAGTCCGTACGACAGCTAAGGGGGTCTCATCCTCAGTAGCAGCCAGGAGGCAGCTCTGGATACGGAATTGGTCAGCCGATGCTCCTTCGAAGACACGTCTCACTAGAATGCCGTTCAAGGGTTCTCTCCTGTTCGGCAGTGACCTAGATAAACTGGCTAGCACATAGGGTGCCTCTCCAGTACCTCGACTGCCGGAAGACAGGTCCAAGAGGAACCAGCGCGCCTTTCCGAGGCCCTCCAGAGGTAGAAGCTCCCAACGCTTCACTCCCTATAGGAGTCGCTACCAGGCACCTCGTCCTCAGGCCAGGAACCAGTCCTTTCGGACCAAGCAGCACAAGAGGGGAGCCGGCTCGGGTTCCGGTCCCGGCCGCACCTCCCAATGAGAATCAGCCGATCCATCCGGGGGACTGAGCCATAGGGGGCAGGTTAACCCTCTTCTACCCCAGATGGGTCGAGATTACGTCGGACCAGTGGGTCCTCGCCATCATCCGAGAGGGTAGTATCTGGACTTCCATCACATCCCTCCGGACAGGTTTGTGGAATCCCTGTGTCCAATCCACAAGAAGGCAGCATTGGAAGCTACCCTGGCGAGGCTCCTGTCCTTGAAAGCCATAATCCCAGTACCTGCATGGGAAATGGATTCTGGGCACTATTCCATTTATTTCATGGTACCCAAGAAAGAGGGCACTTTCCGGCCCATATTGGACCTCAAGTCAGTCAACCGATACTTAAGGGTCCCGAGGTTTTGCATGGAAACTCTGCGCTCAGTCAAGACCGCAGTACAGCCAGGGTAGTTCCTCACGGCCTTAGACTTGTCAGAAGCCTACCTGCATATCCCGATCCATCAGGATCATCAGCGCTACCTACGCTTCAAGGTTCTGGGACGACACTTCCAATTCCGGGCTTTGCCCTTCGGGTTAGCCACGGCGCAGCGGACCTTCACCAAGGTGATCGTAGTGGTAGCAGCGGCGCTCAGACGGGAAGGAATCCTTGTCCATCCCTACCTAGACGATTGGCTGATCAGGGCGAAATCACGAGAGGAGAGCCATCGGGCAACCAACCGAGTGATCACTCTTCTGGAAAGCCTGGGATGGGTAGTCAACCTAAACAAGAGTTGCCTACAGCCTTCCCAATCACTGGAATACCTGGGAGTCCGGTTCGACATCCAGGCAGACAAAGTCAGTCTCACCACCAAGAGAAGGTTAAAACTCCAGGCGCATCTACGGTCCTTGATGGGAGCCAGTCGGCCCATAGCTTGGGATTATCTGCAGGTTCTCGGTCTCATGGCATCCACCCTGGAAGTGGTACCCTGGGCAAGGGCCCATATGAGACCTCTACAACGCTCCCTCCTCTCTCGATGGAGCCCCCGCTTCCGGAATTACTCCGTGCATCTCCCTCTACCAGCCAGAGTGCGGACCCAGCTATGGTGGTGGTTGCAGTCCAACCACACGAGCAGGGGGTCGAAGATGTCCTCCCCCACGTGGACTCTGCTCACCACAGATGCCAGCCTGAATGGATGGGGAGCACACTGCGAAGAGCTCACCGCCCAAGGACGGTGGAACAGAGAAGAATCGGGGTGGAACATCAACCGAATAGAGGCACGGGCAGTCCGGTTGGCTTGCCTGAAATTTGCTCACAGATTGAGGAACAGAGCAGTCAGAGTGATGTCCGACAACGCCACCACGGTGGCATACATCAACCAACAGGGCGGAACCAGAAGCCAACAGGTGTCCCTAGAGATAGCCACGCTGATGGCTTGGGCAGAGGCGAATCTCCAGGACATCTCCGCCATCCACATTGCCGGAAGGGACAACACCGTGGCAGACGTCCTCAGCAGGGAAAGCCTAAATCCAGGAGAATGGCAGTTGTCCCCCACAGCCTTCCAGATGATTGTGGATCAGTGGGGGACTCCGGACATGGACCTACTAGCGGACAGGTCCAATGCTCAAGTACCCCGATACTTCAGCCGCAAGCGAGATCCGTTCTCTCACGGGATCGACGCCCTGGTTCAGCCATGGCCTCCAGGGACCCTGCTGTACGCCTTTCCTCCGTGGCCCCTGCTGGGCGCCCTTATACACAAGATTCAGAGGCACAGGGGCCTAGTTCTTCTAGTGGCACCAGACTGGCCAAGAAGACCCTGGTACGCGGACATGAGAAGACTACTGGCAGGGGAGCCTCTTCCCCTGCCTCCGCTCAGGGACCTGCTACGTCAAGGTCCCATCCTTCACGAGGATCCAGCTCAATTCTCTCTTACGGTCTGGCCATTGAGAGGGCTAGACTGAAGAAAAGAGGTTACTCGGAGCCGGTGATAGATACACTCCTCCGAGCTCGCAAGTTTTCCACATCCCTCACCTACATAAGGATCTGGAGGGTATTTGAAGCCTGGTGCGACACTCATGGCACCGATCCACATGCGACCACAATCCCTATTGTTCTGGATTTCCTGCAGGATGGGCTTCAGAAGGGTCTCTCCCTAAGCTCCATCAAAGTTCAGGTGGCTGCGCTGTCTTGCTACGGTCCCAGGAGGGATGGCAAGACCATTGCCACGCACCCAGATGTTTCCCGTTTCCTGATAGGAGTCAAGCACATTCGTCCGCCACTGAAGTGGCCAGTGCCCCTGTGGAACCTCGACATAGTTTTGGATTTCCTCGCGGGAGCCACCTTCAGACCCCTTCGGGGCCTGTCTCTCCGTTCTCTAGCTTTGAAGATTATGTTCTTGCTGGCTGTGTGTTCAGCACGCCGCATCTCGGAGCTACAAGCACTGTCCTGCCGTGATCCCTTTCTCAGAATCACTCCAGAGGCTATCCATCTTCGCACAGTTCCCTCCTTTTTACCTAAAGTAGTCTCACAATTTCACATCAACCAAACGATATCCTTGCCAAGTACAGCAAGTTTGAAGAAATCAGAAGAAGGGCGTTTGCTACGCCATCTCGACATCGGCAGATTGCTGCCCAGATACCTGGAAATGACAGAAGCCGTTCGAAAGACGGACCATCTGTTCGTCCTTCACAGCGGGAAGAAACAAGGGGAAGTGGCCTCTCGGCCCACCATCGCCCGCTAGATTAAAGAAGTTATCAGAGCGGCCTACGTAGAGGCCGGGAAGTCACCACCTCTACAGGTCAAGGCTCATTCTACCAGAGCCCAAGCAGCATCTTGGGCAGAATCTAGGATGCTGTCGCCCGCAGAAATATGTAAAGCGGCGACATGGTCCTCCCTCCATACCTTCTCCAGGTTTTATCGTCTGGATGTCCAGGCCAGGGAGGACACAGCATTTGCGAGGGCAGTCCTACGCGGTCCTCAGGCAGCCTCCCGCCCAGTTCGGGAGTAGCTTTTGTACATCCCACTTGTTCTGAGTCCATCTGGCTACACGCTAGGAAATGTTGAGATTACTTACCTGATAATCTCCTTTTCCTTAGTGTAGACAGATGGACTCAGCATCCCACCCGGCTGCCGGTATACATGGGTTTCACTGATTCAAGGTAAGCCATGTCATTTTCTTACATAAGAGCGTCCCCTCTGCCAGGTGTCGACGCCTTCCGGTTGGGAATGCTGGCGGTCTCCAGCTACTATCAATCGGTCAGGGGAATCCTGTTTCACTATTTCATTGATCGTCAGTACACATATATCCATAACAGCTTTTGCAAGGAAGATTTCTGAGTTGCTTCACTTCCTATGGGGGTATATGTACCCGTGCTGACGTCAGATCCGTCTCCAACTGCTAGCACGAGCACACTATACCCACTTGTTCTGAGTCCATCTGTCTACACTAAGGAAAAGGAGATTATCAGGTAAGTAATCTCAACATTTCATTGTATGCTCACTCATTACAAACAAACTCCATTTCAGCAAAATAATTTTCTTAGGGTGGGTGGGTGGGATTTCTGGGCGCGCGCTGGGGCTGAAAGGGGGGTCCTGTTCTCCGTCGTGGCCCTTTAAAGGGCCGTTGACATCATCGGCCCGCGCCATCTAATCTTCCCCTGTGCGCCGGCCCCGGGGGCGTGGCCTAGCCCCACTCTTTCGCACACAGGGGGAGCGGGTGATGGCCCAATCGCGCGCCGGTGCGTCGGCGCGCACCTCTCCTTCCCCCTTTGAGGGGACGCCGTCCCCGGTGGCGGGGGGGGGGGGGGGGGCATCTCAGTTATGGGTGGGCTCTGGCCATTCGGTCCAGGCCCACCTATTAACTCTAGCAGCCGCCACTTTACCCACGTGTCCGTCGTCCCTACCTTTGTCTCTTTGCTCTCCTTAATCCCATAAACATTCACTTTATACACATTAACAACACAGAGAACTGTCATTGGTATAATACGGCCGCAGCTTTTATTTAACAGATCAATAAAAACTTCCCTGGGTACCTGAGCCGGTATGATGTCTCCACCACTGCCTGCTGTAGGTACCAAGCAAGGCAGTCTTGCTCCCTGGGCCCCCTCGCCTTGTCCGCCAGCAAGGGGGCCCCGACCATCGGCGCGTTTTGCGCCCCAACCTTTTTCGCCGCCCAAGGCACTGACCGGCTACCACACTGTCCTGTGATGTCACTGGCATCACTTGCAATATGTCCTACTGGCCCGGGTAACTGCCAAAACACGAGGTAGGGTGGACCCTTGCCTCGTGTCCCCCACTTCCTAAATAAGCTGAGGCCTGGAATCCCATAGAGCATTGTAAAATATACTGCCAACAATGGCATCCCGTAGAGCATGATTCAATATGTTTCCATCCTCAAAAAGTTCACCGGTCCTTCATTATTGTCTCCCCCTGGTAACCTGTTTACCGGTCCATTAATATTGCCTCCCCCTGGCAACCCTCGAACCCTCATTCGCATACCTGTGACTCCCCACTTTGGCCGTAATGGTCCTAAGTGGGGACCGTTGAGTCGGAGGTCCTTAAGTATCCTTATTACAATTACCTGTGTAGTCGAAGTATACTTATTATTATTACCTGTGTTGCACGTCCTTACCCCAGATATATCCTTATTATTGCTATTACCTGTGTAGTAACCCCCATGTCTCTGGGGCGCCGTAGCCGTGGTAAGAACCGTTTTCAAGGACCAATCTAAACACTTAATGTATGGTGCATCTGCAAGAAATAATTAGGCTTTTGTTGGTTATGTAACTTTATCAAGTGCAAACCCTGGTATCCGACAATACCAATTAACAACAAACCTTGTCTACCCATCGCCAGCCCATTGGATCCATCGTAATAAGGCCGTGCATGCGTTACATCCTGGCGGGAACTTCTTTGGCGGCCCCATCAGCCGATGTCACAAAACTCGGCACTCACTGTCAGCGCTACGAGATAGCCAGGATTAGGTCCCATTACCTCTGACCGCTTCTAAGTCGCCCACTTGGAAGACCTCCTCAAGCCTAACGTGGTACTTCGCTGATATGGGAAAGTCAGGTACCCGCTCCTCGTGTCCCTTCTGCATCTATCAACCCTCAGGGTTTTCCTCGCTTTAACCACTCAGAACGCTCGCTCCTTGGCGGCCGTCTGCTGTCCCTAAAGGTGCTTGCTCCTCGAGGGCCTGCCATGTTGTGTATCCTGCTCCACGGTCTTCGGGTCCCTCTCCTCGGCTCACCTTCTACGGTGGGAGTTATCCAGTCGACCACAGCTACCACTCTATGGGCACCTCCGCTCTTCCTCTCTCTCTCTCTGATTCATCACGCTGCTGGGTCTGTCTGCTGGATCTGTCTACATCAGTTTTGCTGGGGTTGGGCTCTCGAGTTGCCCCGCTCTGCGGACACTGCCGGAAAGCGTGCCACGTCTGTATTCGAGTCTTGTAGAGGTATCACGAGTCTATCGGCTTGCCCGCTTCTCGGGTAGTCCATCTCTGTACAATAAAGCTTATCTTCCCCGGTGACTGTTTACCACTGATTTCAGGATCCTGTAGGACAAACGGTCCACAACTATGTCTCAAACACAACCGTTTGCTAACTCCGTGGACTCTGCTCAGCTCACAGCCCTGCAGGCTATTCCTTGCCTGTCCCATTGGATCACCGAGCAACACAAGTCTTAGAAAATCTGGCTGCCGCTTTTAATCCATAGCCTGGACACCTGAACACCTCGACAGCTCCAATTAAAGAACTTGTATCTCCAGTAGTGACTGTGAAACTGTTGTGCCTTTTTGTCAGGGAGGGGCGCATGGTTGTGCAGAAGTATTATTAACCAATATAGTATGCATTCTTCTTTGCCGCCTTAACTACTTTCCCACAGATCTCCCAGACTAGTTATATGTTATCACTACTTGATGGAAGAGCCCCGGCGTGGGCTTCACAACTATGGGAACACCGTGACCCAATTTTGAACGATTTGGTAAGCTTCTTGAATCCCTTCAAATCTGTATTTGATGGGCCCTCTCATCAAACCATTGCTGGATCTACCCTGTTACATGTCCTGCAAGGTAACAAATCCTTAGCAGAAATTAAGACTGTGGCATCCGAACTGCACCAGGACTAGGATGTCTGGCTGCTTTCTTCTTGTAGGGCCTTAACTCTCGATTGAAGGATGAATTGGTGGCTCAAGACTTTGCCTGATACCCTTGAGTCTCTCATAGAAGTGGATGGAAGAATTGACTGCCTCATTCGATACTGTACTCAGGGGCAAAGAGTCCTCGTAACACGTCCAGGGAAGTAACCGTCCGCATACTGCGCTCGGCCTACTTTTTGTTTCAGAAGAAGATGTACTACCATGTCCTATCCTCGGAGAACCACTGGGGGGGGGGGGGTCTCGTTGACCTAACAGCCCATGGGCCTATGCACTGGGATGGTTCATTCCGAGCCCCTCTCTTTCCTCATATTGGAAAAGGTTAAAGCTTGACTAGTACCAACTTTCTATCCCCTTTCCTATTTACCTAAGCTGCATTCAAACTCACGGCCCCTAGCACACAGGGAATCAGCCCTTAAAGCCCCAGCCACCAGCGCACTGACCTTGCACCCTGTGGTGCTCAGATTACCCTGGCTACCAGGCCATATGCCGCAGTACAACTGGACCACATTGGAACTATCACGATGGGGATCTGGCTGGCTGTCATGGTAGATGGCTGTTGGAAGTCGTTCCAGCACCCTGCTTGCCTACTATACCATGTTATCGGGCCTACCTCCTCAATACACCTTCTTGGATGTATTCTCAAAAAGCCGCAGATGTACCTCCTTATCAGGTTTTCGACTGCTATCAACTTGGACCCTACTTCGGAACCTTGTATATAGGTACCGTTCATTAATTACTGAACGAGATAACTACCAAAGACCGTTATCCCTTGGTAGCTAATATCAGACTTATCTTCCAGGGCGCAAGATATTTTCTAAATTGGTTCTTGATGCATATCTGCTCCGGCGATGAGTGGAAAAATGCCCTTAAAACCCACGATGGGCTCTTCCCATATCTCATTATGCCTTTTTGGATTCAGGAACGCAACGCACCAGCAGTGTTTCTATATTATAAATGAGATCGTGCGGGACCTGCTGTGTCAGTGTCAGTGCGTCAGGGTATAACTTGCCGACATCCTGATCTGTTCCCCAAAATTACAAACACACCAGGAAGATGTAAAAGGGGTTAGATGCAGGGTTCTGAGAAGCTAACGTGTGAGGAGTATCCGCGTGCCATCTGGTATCCGCCCATGCAGCGGATTCCCCGCTCTCTCCTCCAATTCAACTGTGACGCAGTGGCCGCTAGTGCCTGCTGTGCCGTTTTTTTTTTTGCTACCTCCCTGAAGCCCCCCAGGCTAGCCTCACTAATGGTGACAGGGCTGCGACACCCAGAGCCATCCCCACTAGCCATTCCGTCCCATTCCCATCAGAAGGAGCCCTCGCACCTCCCACCTCAAATTCCCGCATTCGGGTCAAGTTGTCCCCCGTGGTTCCCTCCCCTCACCTGTCCAACCCTTAGTTTGATGCCCCATATTGATCCCGGATCCTTCAAGCTCAGCATCCTGTTTTCATCAGTGTCCAGTGCTACTGATGGCTATTCCTTATTTAAACTTGATTAATAGCTGTTAAAGGTCTTCTCCTACAAGATCTTCTCCCAACCTTTTTAGAACCCCGCTACACTATCTGCACTAGCCACATCCTCTGGCATAAGAACATAAGAATATGCCATACTGGGTCAGACCAAGGGTCCATCAAGCCCAGCATCCTGTTTCCAACAGAGGCCAATCGAGGCCATGAGAACATGGCAAGTACCCAAAAACTAAGTCTATCCCATGTTACCGTTGCTAGTAATAGTGGTGGTTACTATCAAGTCAACTTAATTAATAGCAGCTAATGGACTTCTCCTCCAAGAACTTATCCAATCCTTTTTTAAACACAGGTATACTAACTGCACTAACCACATCTTCTGGCAACAAATTCCAGAGTTTAATTGAGCGTTGAGTGAAAAAGAACTTTCTCCGTTTAAAACTAATTTAAAACTAGTTTTAAATGTGCTAAAAGCTAACATCGTTGTCTGCGCGAGTGCTGCTGGCTGGTCCGGGACTATTAGTATTATAAATGGGGGTCTTAACCCGTGGCATATTGCCACTTACCCCCCTCTTTTTTTTTTTTTTGGTCAGCAGGGGCTGATCTCCACCTTCACCCCTGAGCTCTGCTCTCCGTGATCCCCCGTGAGGGATGCCTCGGATTCCCCAAGCAGACCCAGAGATTAATTTTATTTTATCTATTCTCTTCGGCCGCCCCTTGCCTGTCCGATCACGCCTGTTCCCTCGAAAACTGGCCCCCTTGTCTCCTGCCTTCGCTGCTGACCCCTACCCCGGGCTGATCCCCACCTCGTCCTTGGTCCCCTACCAGGTCCTGCAAGAATCACGATCCTTTCCTTTTAAGTGCCCATGCAGGACTCACCTGCGGCACGGTGGCCCCCTACTCCCGTACGTAATGCGGCCTCATGCCACCCAACTCCCGTCCGTAATGATGTGTTCTGGGTCTTGTGTGCAACGAGCCGCGCCACTGCAAAAGGTAAATATTAGCATGCAAAAAAAAGAAAAAACTGGCAGGGAAAAACCGGGCTAACACAAAAGCCCCACCCATCCCCCCCCCAGAATCATGGAAAATGCATGGCCGGGGGAAAATCCGCCCCCCTGTAAGAAAACAAAAGTGAAATATATATATATTTTGTCCGCCTACCCACACTCAGTCACCTCCTCGCCTCTGCCGATGCCGCCACCGGTGTCTGCACACCACAGGAAGGGGCCTCCTCCCCATCCTTTTCCCTTCCTTTTTAAATTTTTTTTTTTTTTTTTTTGTAATTGAAAACCTCCCCTCCGCTCCCTCGGGTCAATCTGCGCCACGCACCATACGCCCGGGCAGGACTCTCCTGTAGTGCCACTCCACCCGGCTGCCGTCCCCCGCCCTGAGCGCCCCATACTCCGCACTCCTCCAGGCCGCATCGCGGCCCACACAGATCACAAAAGCATGTGGTACCTCCGATGCTGGACTCCGAGGGATTCCAAGGTGTGCGCTGGGGAGGAAAAGCCTGCCCCCGCCTCCGGCATCGGAAAGGGTCAGGTGCTGGGCCCGGGAGCCCAACCCGCTCCTCGTTGGGCAGGCCCTCCAAGGTGGGAGAGGAAAGCCTCTTTCCTGCTGGCCTGGAGGCCGGCGCGTAAGGTCGAGGGACCCGACAGCGCCCCTTGCCCTGGCCACACTGTTCGCGTCTTCTGGGCGCACGCTGGGGCTGAAAGGGGGCACACACCTCTCCTCCCCCCTTTGAAGGGACGCCGTCCCCGGTGGGGTGGGGGGGGGGGCGGCGGCGCATCGGTTATGGGTGGGCTCTGGCCATTTGGTCCAGGCCCACGTATAAATGGGGTTCGCCCAAATTCGTACTTTTACTGCACGAGGTCTTCCTGGCTAGGCAGGCAGGTAAATGCAGTGTCACAGAAGGCCCGACGGGTTCAGCAAAGCGGGGGAAGGTCCTCCATAAAGGTTCCGTGGGCCCGTGAACTCTGCCTCCCGAGGGACGGCTAGCGCGATTGGAATTGGACTCGGAAGATTCGGACGAGTCTAAGCAGGAGGATGAGGTCTCCTCTGAGGCCTAGCAGGATGGGGACGTGATTGGGGGTTCCTCTCTGGACCCAGGGGACTCTAAAACTGAACAGGGGACCTCGGAGGGTCTGGAGGCTGAAGGCGATGATCCGTGGGTGATCCGGCTTTTCAAGAGAGAGGAGCTTCGCCCGCTTATACCTCAGGTGTTGGAGGAGCTGGAGATTAAGCTCACCCTAGAAGATTCAGATGCTGAAGGGGTTAATCCGGTTCTGGATGGCCTACAGAGACCCCCCCCCCCCCAGCACTTTCCCAATTCCAAAGAAAATCCAGAAATCAATCAACCTAGAGTGGGATTCCCCCAACTCGGGTCTGCGAGTTGGCAGAGTGATGTCCAAGCTTTATCCGCTTCTGCAGCACCATCTGGACGTTCTCAAGGTCCCGAAGGTGGATGAGGCAGTTTTGGCAGTCACTAAGAAGACCACTGTTCCAGTGGCTGGAGCTTCCGCTCTGAAGGATGATTAGGATCGGAAGTTGGAAGTGCATCTCAAGCGAGCTTTTGAGGTCCTGGGGCTCGGCCTGTGGGCGGCAGTATGTATAAGTCTGATGCAGCAGGCCTGTTTGTGTTGGATCCAGAAGCCGCAGGACCAGTCTGCCTCCGGGACTCTTTCCCCAGGCCAGACGGCCCTCCTGGAAGCAGGGGTTGCCTATGGCACGGATGCCTTGTATGACCTGGTGAGAATCACGGCCCACGCTATGGTGTCTGTGGTGGTGTCCAGACGACACTTGTAGCTATGCATCTTGTCAACGGATCTGTCATCAAAATCCCAGTTCTGTAATCTGCCCTTTCAGGGGAAACTGCTGTTTGTTGAGGACCTTGATCGTCTGATGAAGTTGCTGGGAGAGACAAACGACAATAGGCTGCCAGAGGATCAAAAGTCTGGCCGGAAACCTTTCTCTTCTTGGCCTCACTTTTGGGAGTCCAGACGTTTTCGTCAGATGAGGCCGTCAGGGACCTCGGCCCCAAGACAGTTATGCATAGGCAACAGTCCTTTCGAGGGGCTAGAAGGTCATCTAGAGGCGGATCCACCCAGGGTGCGGGTGGCAATAAGTCCTCACAGTGAGATCTGGCAGGTTCACTCCTCGTCTCTTGTAATCGGGGGCTGGCTGGCTCGGTTCTACGGGGAGTGGACCAAGGTCATTTCTGACCGATGGGTGTTGAGCGTGGTGAGAAATGGCTACACCTTAGAATTTTCTCGCCCACTGCGGTCTGTCTTTCTAGAGTCGTATTGTCTTTCCCGAAGCAAGCGGGCAGAGGTCCAGGAATTGCTTCAGCGGTTGTTAAGTCTGGAGGCGGTTGTACCGGTGCCAGTGTCTGAACAGGGACAAGGCAGATATTCCATCTATTTCATGGTGCCCAAGAAGGAAGGCACATTCCAACCTATCCTAGACCTGAAGAAAGTCAACCAGAATTTGAAGGTACCACATTTTTGGATGGAGACGTTGTGCACCGTAATTGTGAAGGTACGGGGAGGAGAGATTTTGGCGTCTCTGGATCTCACCGAGGCTGATCTGCATATCCACATCCGTCAGGAGCACCAGAAGTTTCTCAGATTCATGGTTCTGGGACAGCACTATCAGTTTCAAGCGCTGTCTTTCGGGCTGGCCACCGCCCTGTGGACCTATACAAAGGTAATGATGGTAGTGGCGGTGGTGCTGCGACAAGAGGGATTGCTGGTGCACCAGTACTTGGATGATTGGCTGATATGGGTGAAGTCACTAGAGGAATGTGTGCAGTCCGTGGACCGAGTTCGGTCGCTCCTGGAATCTCTAGGCTGGGGTTATAAATGTGCAGAAGAGCCATCTGGTCCCCTCCCGTTCCCTCGAATACTTGGGAGCCTGTTTCGACACCCAGTGGAGCAGAGTGTTTATTACAGACAACAGGGTGAACAAAATGCAGGGGCAGATAGCGCGTCTTCTTAGTCTACAGGTGCCGAAGATCTGGGATTACTTACAGGTCCTGGGCTCGATGCTGTCCACATTGGAACTGGTGCCCTGAGCGTTTGCCCATTTGAGGCCTCTGGAGAGAGCCTTGTTGTCCCGTTGGAATCCTCTGTCGCAACAATATTTCCTGCTCCTGGCTCTGATGGAGTCGGCCAGGGCCAGTCTGGCCTGGTGGATGACGCGGAACAATCTGGAGAAGGGGATGCCTCTCGAGGTCCTGTAGTGGGTGGTGGTCACCACGGATGCAAGTCTTCGGGGCTGGGGGATAGTTTGTCTGGGCAGGTTTGCTCAGGGCCTTTGGTTGACATCGGAACAGACATGGTCCATCAATCGCCTGGAGACGAGAGCGGTATGCTGAGCTCTGGAGCAGTTTCTACCCTTGGTCTGCGATCGGATGGTGCGAGTTTTCTCAGACAATTCGACCACGGTGGCTTACATCAACTGCCAGGGGGGAACCAAGAGTCCCATGGTAGCACAGGAGGCTCAGCTGCTGTTTGAGTGGGCAGAGCTTCATCTCGAAGGAATCGCCGCCTCCCATATAGCAGGAGTCTACAACATCCAGGTGGATTACCTCAGCCGGCAGCAGTTTGATCCAGGGGAGTGGAAATTCTTTCAGAGGACCTGGGAGCTTCTCTGCAAACGGTGGGGAACCCCGCAGTTCGATCTCATGGCAACGAGTCTCAATAACAAGACGCAAAAGTTCTTCAGCCGCCGGAGGGAGTCCGCGGCGGTGGGGCTCGATGCCCTCGTATGTCCGTGGCTGACTGGAGTTGTCCTGTACGTCTTTCCTCCGTGGCCACTGATAACAAAGGTACTCAGGCGTGTAGAAGGCTACGCGGGGTCAGTAATTCTGGTGGCTCTGGAATGGCCTCGCCGTCCATGGTTCGCGGATCTGGTGCGGCTGGCCCGGCCCATTTACCGGATCTCCTGCGTCAGGGTCCTATATTTTCCGATCGGGAGGATCACTTTTGTCTTGCAACCTGGCTTTTGAGAGGAGGGAATTGCGCGTGAATGTAACCAGTAATTACCACGCTGCTCCAAGCAAGACACCCTGCTACCTCTTTAGCTTATTCCAGGGTATGGAAGGTGTTTGAGACCTGGTGTGGACAACAGGGATTGGACCCTCTTCAGGTTTCAGTGTTCCATATTGTCTTTTTTGCAGGTGGGTTTATCCAAAGTATTAGCCCATAATTCCCTTCAGGTCCAGGTTTCTGCTTTGGGTTGTCTCGGAGGGAGAGTCCAGGGGAAGGCCTTGGCATACCATCTGGATGTGGTGCATTTTCTAAGAGGAGTCAAACATCTCCGTCCACCTCTGCGTCGCATTTGTCCGGAATGGAATCTTAATCTCGTGCTATGGGTCCTTTCTGAGGAGCTGTTCGAGCCTCTGAATCGGGTATCTTTGAAGATCCTGACTTTGAAGACAATCTTTTTGGTAACTATCTGTTCAGCTAGAAGGATTTCGGAGCTTTTGTGCCATGATCAGTTTCTCCGGATTTGTGCCATGATCAGTTTCTCCGGATATCGTCCGAAACAGTGTTCTTGCGTACGGTACCTTCGTTTCTTCCTAAGGTGGTGTTGGATTTTCATGGAAACCAATGTGGAGTTGCCCGGGTTTTCGGATTGGGCTCGGGATCCCTTGATGGGATGAGAAGTTCATCTTTTGGATGTGAGACGGGTGGTATTACATTACTTTATTATTTATTTATCTATTTATTTATTTAACTCTTTTCTATACCGACATTCATGATACAAATCATATCATATCGGTTCACAAGGAACAGGGGGTTGTAACAATAATATTGAAGAGGAAAGTCACTAATGCTTTTCTTCGTTCTGATCATTTGTTCGTCCTGTTCGGGGGGAGCAAAAAAGGGCAAAAAGGCGTCTAAGGCTTGTTTGTCTTGTTGGTTGAAAGAGACGATCTCTGCAGCTTATGTATCAAAAGGAAGAGCGGTTCCAGTGGGTATTAGAGCACATTTGACTTGAGCTCAGGTGCCGTCCTGGGCTGAGTGTCAGCTGGTGTCTCTCCAAAAGATCTGTAGAGCTGCGGTGTGGTCTTCATTGCACACTTTTACCAAGCATTACCGTTTGGATGTGCGGGCCCTGGAGGCCGGCCCCCTTTTGGAGGGAGTGTTCTTCGAGCGGGTCTTTCGGGTTCTCACCCAGTGTAAGAGGGCTTTGGTACATCCCGCTTGTCTGGATTGATCTGGGTATGTTCAGGAAAGGAAAATTGGTTCTTACCTGCTAATTTTTGTTCTTGTAATACCACAGATCAGTCCAGAGGCCCGCCCTGAGGATCTCTGCCGAAAGACTGCTTGGTCTACTGCTGTATTTATTTGCAAAGCAGATTTGCCATTTTTTGGCTTCAATTTCTAGGTTTAGTGTTTGCATGATTTATCTAGTTGGTCAGAGGTATCTTTATTTTTTCTTATCTTGGCTTGGGTATCGATTAATACTGAGGGACTGCAGGTGGCACTCTCGTATATGTGACAGTGCCCAAAGTTTTGTTCTCTACCTCCATCTGCTGGTAGGGATGAATAAAACCCGCTTGTCTGGACTGATCTGTGGTATTACAGGAACAAAAATTAGCAGGTAAGAACCAATTTTCCTCTTTGAGCCACTGGTTGGCACTGTGACTACTTGATGAATATCTTTATACACATACACATACATACATACATACATACACACACACACATACACCAAACATACATACATACATACATACATTCATAAATGAAGAGTCACACATACACATGGGCATAGAGGCAGACACCCCACACTCAGACTGACAAGAAGAGAAACAGACAAAACAGACATATACATATTATAAATATGTATGTATGCCTAGTTTGTGTGTGTGTGTGTGTGTGTATAAAGAGAGAGAGAGAAGAAAAAGGGGGCAGTCTAAGTATAAAATCAAGTATTCATGTGCACCCCCTTGCGCACGCCGACCCCGGATTTTACTGTAGTTATACCTGTAAACCGGAGTGAAGGCTTGTGCCAAATTCCGGTATATACAAGCATACAAATAAATAAATAATTACAAACATTAATAATTAACGAATCAAGAACACTCATGTCATTTTAAAAATCGATTTGCTCCGTTATTTAGGAAATGTTTATTTATACAAAAGGAATAATATTTATTCTCAAAACATATCTCACATATAAAACAGTAAATGCAAGATGGGCAAAGTCCAAAAAGCCTTGACAATGTATAGACACACCAATCCAATTCACTGAAAGAAAGTAAGAAAGTAAGCACAGGATATCTTCACAAAAGCCTGGCTAAGGAGCAGGAGATCCAACACAGCATTTGGACCAACAGAATGTAAACAAAACATCATAGCAGTCACACCTATACTATACTATAAAACACCTCATTCATAAAAAACAGAAATTGCTCATCTACTGTTAGATAACTGAAACGTCAATTCAACAATAACTTGTGCTCAAGCATGGATGAATGCACAATTTGTTTGAGATTCCTTGTTCACTTCACCAGAAAACTGATGACGAAGTTAAAGGTCACGGGAGCTAACCTATATTTATGTAGCTTCATAGGTGCATCAATGTACAAATGTCATGCGTATCTGAGTGACGTCACAACGTGCATAACTTTGTTGCCCATAGGAACCTTCTGTCATTCAAAACATTGAATTTGAGTTACTGAAAAACTTTAACAATGAATGAAAATGGCCCCCCCCCCCCCAAAAAAAACCCAGGAAGTGTGTAATAGGAATGAAAACATCGAGAGTAACTCTGGCTCACAAAGATGCTTCCCACTCTGTTAAGGTTCAAACCTTTCTGATTGTCAACTATCGGGCCGATACAGTAAAAGTTGCGGGAGAGCCGGTGAGCACCCGCTCTCCCGACACGCACAGGCCAGTGTCCTGGGCATGCGATTCAGTATCGGCCCATACGCAAATGAGGGCCCACGGTAAAAGGATGCGCTAGGGACACTAGCGCATCTCTAGCGCCTCCTTTTTGACAGAAGCGGCAGCTGTCAGCGGGTTTGATAGCCGACGCTCAATTTTACCGGCGTCTGTTCTCAAACCTGCTGATAGCCATGGGTTTGGAAAACGGACGCCAGCAAAATTGAGCGTCCATCTTCCAACCCGCGGGCAGATTTTTAATTTTTTTTTAATTTTAATTTTTAATTTTTTTTTTTATTTTTCGGGCCTCTGACTTAATTTCGCTATGATATTAAGTCGGAGGGTGTATAGAAAAGCAGTTTTTTCTGTTTTTCTGTACACTTTCCCGGTGCTGGCCGAAATTAACGCCTGCTTTTGGCAGGCGTTAATTTCTGAAAGTAAAATGTGCGGCTTCGAGGGAACTTGGGGGGGGTATGTGTGTGAGTATGTATACACACACGTTAAACATGTATATAATACCTCATTGGGGGGGGGGGGCAACTAGTTTGATGAATGAAAGGGGGCTGCAGCCCTAAATGTTTGCTCACCTTGCGCTAGATCATCAGATGGAGAAGTGGAATAAGTTCTGAGTGATGTATTGTAATTTAGATTAAAGGAATAGGTAGAGGGTCTGTAAGACATCATACAGAAATAAAAAACTTTGACAATCAGGCCCTTCAGAGAAAATTCTCTAGATTTAACTTTTCATATTATGCACTATTTTTGCTCATACTGTTATGCTTCAGGTTCATGTAAACTGCTGTGTAGTTATAATAAGGAATTTCATTTTAGTTTCAGAAGGCACAAATACTCCATGGACATGAAGATTGGATAAGAGGTGTTGAATGGGCAATATGTGGTCAGTATAAAAATCTTCTGAAGAACACTGAATATTGATGAAATTGCTCTTATTTTGTCACTTTCAGATTGTATCCACATGAATTCCTCCATTTAATTTGTTGGCCTTCGACTTTTGCTAGTGTGAGTCTGATCAGAAAAAAGCTGTTGACTAAAAAGGTAGCATGACGACAAGTTTTTTGTTTTGGAGAGTTTTGTCTAATACCTTTATCAGGGATAGGCAACTCTGGTCCTTGAGTGATGCAAAAAGGTCTGTGTTTTTTCCAAATACATTTGGTTTAACAATCCCAGTTTGTATATTTTGTTGTCTTGAAAACCAGACCTGTTTGTGGCAGACTGAATTTGCCCACTTCTGTCCCAGATTTTCTTGTTGGTATAAGTTTCATTATACTGCCTAGTATCTGTTCATAACACATAACGTAAGAATGCATCTGTAGTCTTTGGATAAATCCTGTTCCATTGGATTTCTGTTTCTTGCTCTTAATTTGTGATATAGCATCACAGGTGTGGAAATTTCCTTGAACCTCTGGCAATTTCAGGTCTCTAGCACATCCCCATACCTGGTATTGAGAGGCCATGACTACATCCAGGTATCTCTGGTAATGCTTCTCTTTACTATTTTATGTATAAGAGAGAAAATGCTAAAGCAGTCTTTCTGCTACTTTATATAACTTTGTTATTCATTAATAACCAGTCATTGATTAATTAATATACAATTACTCATTTGTTGCTATTACTTTAGGATGTTAACATATGTGCATTAGTCTTTTCCCGTTGATAGCAGGGCTGAATTAGCCATGCTGTCTGGGAAGCGTCGCGACCCGAAGTAGGCAGAGTCTCCTCAGCTAGTAACAGAGCTTTGACTCTGTGCAGCTGCACGGTGGTGTTCCCGCGCGGTTCCCTCTTCTCCTCAGTTTCTTTTTTTCCGCGAGCCGATCGCACACGGGGATTTCTCCTCTTCACAAAATTTTTTCGACAACAAATTTTCTCACCGTTTTTTCTCATTTCTTCATCTCCAGATGGCTCCGAAGCTGTCTGGATTTAAATATTGTCAATGTGGCAAAATTATGTCCGTCACAGACGGACATAATTATTGCTACATCTGCTTAGGCCCAGAGCACGACCAAAAGTCGTGTAGAGACTGCGGCCGCATGTCTCCTCGGGCCCGACGCCAGAGGGTGGCTAAGATGGAGCGCATGAAGGACGGGCTCCTGTGCCCCACCTACATCGACCCATTGTTCGCTGGGACCGGCGAAGACAGGTAAGGCCCACACAAAACGGGTTTCCTCCCTGGGCCCCTCCGAAGTGGGGCAAAGCATGCTGGCCATTATTTCGGGTTTTTAAAAACCCCATTTGCCCTCCATCCATACTGGGGCTCCGGAGAAGGATGGGGAAACTTACGGCAAGGGAGACGTGTCGATGGGTTCTAAATTGCTAAAAACAAGCGAAACCCACGATTCGATGTCGAAGACACAAACGTCTACGACGCATGACAAGGTCGTGAAGCACGGCGCAAGCACGGCGCCGCCATGGCGCAGTATGCTGACGATGCAGGTTGCCGCCACAAAACATGGAGCTTTTTCAAAACATGACACCTCTTTGAAACACGGCGCAAAACAGGCTACATATTCGCAGCATACATCAACACTAAAAACTTCTACCAGGGAAATACCCACGGAGCATGCTTCGGTTACACAGCTTAAAGGTAAAATACATCCTTTGTTCTTGGAACATACTCCTTCCAAAAGAACAGCAAAGAGGGAGCATCTGGAATACTCTCCTACTTCCACTTCAATTTCCCGGTTAGATGTAGAGGAACTTCTCTCCGACGCAGAATCAGTTCCCTCACAGCATTCTCTTCTCAGTGCACACTCCTTCTCAGCAGGTTCAGCACTACCTACACCCAAACAAGCTCACGCACCTCCCAACATTTACAGTGGGAGTACTTCACTGGAGGATATATCACTACATGTCATTTATCCTCCACACAAAAGACAGAAATTGCAGATCCCTCCGCAAGGAACCCTTGCAGCATCTGCAATGTCAAAAATATCAGAAGTACTATCCACATTTTTTTCAAGACCTGGAACAAGGAAAACAGGTTCCACCAGTGGTCTCTCCACACACCTCAACACCCCCTTCACCGGTTCCCCTTACAGGGGACCACAGCTCAGAACCTGAGCATTACCCAGTGAGCCCTGTTTCATGGATTTCTACGGTTTCGTCTAACTCTTCTACCGGATTACCATCTGACCCCACCAAGAGACCACAGGAGCCTTATTCTCCTCCTGAGGACTTAACCTATTCAAAATTCATTGAAAAAGTAGGTACCCTCCTCCAAGTTCCAACAGGACAAATCCCAGATCATAGAATGGAAATAATGGCCATTCTCAACATTTTTGAAACCCCTGCTGAACCAACTGCCCTACCGCCGCATTTGGTCTTGCAAACCTCCTTTTAAAAAATTGGAAAACCCCATTTTCCACGACTGCAACCTTCAGGAAGATTGACATTAAATATAGGATTCGTAACTCTTCAATCTACGAATCTCCTCAACTTCCACATCAGTCGGTAGTAGTAGAGTCAGCTCTTGCAAAAGCAAAATGCTCAAAACTCCATTCGAACACCCTTCCAAATAGAGAACATAAATGTTTGGATGACTTCGCAAAGAAGGTTTATCATTCCTCCATGTTGACATCTAGGATTCAACACCATCAATTTTATACTACGCAATACTTATTCGAGATTCTTCAAAAACTTCGCCCACTTTGTCTTTCAGAAGATAATACGCTTCCACAACCATTTTTGGATTTAGAAGAAGAACTTAGACATTTGCTCAGATCCGTTTACGAGTCATTCGAGTCATCTACAAGAACTTCCGCTTCGGCCATAGTTGCCAGGCGTCTTGCTTGGCTCAAAGCAAGCACTATTTGCACTGATGTCCATGACAAACTGGCGGACATTCCATGCGCGGGAAACAATCTTTTTGGTGACTAGTTCACAGACACAGTCTCCCGTTTGAAAGAACAAAGTGCAGCGGTGCAATCTCTTACTTTCCCCTCGGAATCACACAAGTCTCAGCAGAGATACTTTCAACCTTACCGTCGTCTGTATACCCACTGTCATATTCTAGACCACTGGTCCCCAAACCTGTCCTGGAGGGCCACCAGCCAGTCGGGTTTTGGGATATCCTCAATGAATATGCATGAGAGAAAATTTACATGTTATGGAGGCAGTGCATGCAAATTTTCTCTCATGCATATTCATTGAGGATATCCCAAAACCCCGACTGGCTGGTGGCCCTCCAGGACAGGTTTAGGGACCACTGTTCTAGACCATATGTACAATATAGGCCACATCCATATGTACCCCCCAGGTCCACACCCCAGACTACGCCCAGGGGAAGACCCAGACAACAAAGACAACAAAAGCAAACAACAGCACCGCAGCAAAAGCAGCAATCGTCTTTTTGAGTACCATCCAGCCACTGCCACCTCCAGACTTCATAGGAGGGCGTCTCCAATTTTTTCTAAACCACTGGGAAATCCATCACTTCAGACAAATGGGTGATCAACATCATCAAGGAAGGTTACCATCTAAATTTCAAATCCATTCCACCCCTTCCTCACCTGTCTCCAACACGAGCTATACCCTCCCATACAGCATCCCTACATATGGAGTTATCAAACCTATTACTCCAGAATTCTATTCAAATGGTTCCTCTTCAACATCAGAATCAGGGTTTTTATTCCCCATATTTTCTAATTCCAAAGAAATCGGGAGGCCTCCGTCCTATACTGGATTTCCACCTCCTGAATCAACACATTCAAAAAGAGAAATTCAAAATGACTTCTCTCAAAACTATCCTACCTCTGATCCAACCCCATGATTGGCTATGTTCCATCAACCTGAAGGATGCTTATTCCCACATACCAATTCACCCTTCCTCTTGGCAGTACTTGTGTTTCAAGATTCAGAGTTCACACTACCAATACAAAATGCTCCCCTTTGGTCTATCTTTAGCCCCAAGGGTGTTCACAAAATGCCTAGCAGTGGTGGTGGCTCATGTCAGGCAACTCTTCATCCAAATATTTCCTTATCTGGACGATTGGTTAATAGCTTCCGATCTGTCCACTCTCAAAGCGCACACGTTGTGCACAATCAATTGCCTCCAAACGTTGACACTAAGATCTGCAACAGAGTAGACATGCCAGAAGGAGTGGAGAGAATGAGACGGGATTTAAGGAAGCTGGAAGAGTGGTCGAAGATATGGCAGCTGAGATTCAATGCCAAGAAGTGCAGAGTCATGCATATGGGGTGTGGAAATCCGAAAGAACAGTATTCTATGGGGGGGAAGGGCTGGTGTGCACAGAGCAGGAGAGAGACCTTGGGGTGATAGTGTCTAATGATCTGAAGTCGGCGAAACAATGTGACAAGGCGATAGCTAAAGCCAGAAGAATGTTGGGCTACATAGAGAGAGGAATATCTAGTAAGAGAAAGGAAGTGATGATCCCCTTGTACAGGGCCTTAGTGAGGCCTCACCTGGAGTACTGTGTTCAGTTCTGGAGACCGTATCTCAAAAGGGACAGTGACAGGATGGAGGCGGTCCAGAGAAGGGTGACCAAAAAGGTGAATGGTCTTCATAAAATGACTTATGAGGAGAGATTGAAGAACCTAAATATGTATACCCTGGAAGAGAGGAGGAGCAGGGATGATATGATACAGACTTTCAGATACTTAAAAGGTTTAAATGATCCATGGTCAACTACAAACCTTTTCCGTTGGAAAAAAATCAGTAGAATTCAGGGGTCACGATTTGAAACACCAGGGAGGAAGACTCAGAACCAATGTCAGGAAATATTTCTTCACGGAGAGGATGGTGGATGCCTGGAACGCCCTTCCGGAGGAAGTGGTGAAGACCAAAACTGTGAAGGACTTCAAAGGGACGTGGGATAAATATTGTGGATCCATAAAATCTAAAGGATGTGAATGAAGAGAAGAGGCATGGGGGATAGCTTGCAGAAGTTACGGCTAATACCTGGAGATTAATACCTTTTTTCAATAAACACACTCACTGTCAGTGCAACTCCAGCATTGCTCTATGCTTCAACGGCAAGAGGAAATGTAGAAAAAAAGGATTTGCATTCACAAAAAAACCAGGGAGTAGCTTGCTTGTTGCGGCGGTTACTACCCCAAACCAAATAAGTCTGATACTTCACTTCAATGCATATCCAGCATAGCTCTCTGCTTCAACAGCAGGGGGGGGAAAGACTGATACTTCACTTTCAGTGCATATCCAGCATAGCTTTCTGCTTCAACGGCAGAGGGGGAAAGAGGAATAGAGGATTTATATTCAGGCAACAACCAACAAGGAATGAATTACATAGTCTGGGCAAACAAATAATTATGGGAGTAGCTTTCTTGTTACGGCGGTTACTACCCTGAATCAATTAAACCAGATACTTCACTGGGAATACATATCCAGCGCAACACACTGCTTCAATGGCAGGGGAAATAAAGAAAAGAGGAATTATATTCAGACAACTAACAAGGACTGAATGGCACAGGCTGGGTAAACAAATAAGCGTGGGAGTAACTTGCTTATTGCAGCAGTTGCTACCCCATACCAATTGAGCTGGATGCTTCACTTGGATGCAGCTCCAGCGCTGCTCTCTACATTGATGGTAGGTGTGGAGGGAAACTGGAACCAGGGAGTTGCTGATGGGGGCCAAGAGTAACAGATAAGTATGAGGGGGAAAAAAAAGTGTGAAAGCTTGCTGGGCAGACTGGATGGGCCGTTTGGTCGTCTTCTGCTGTCATTTCTATGTTTCTATGTTGGGTTTACTGATCAACTTCAAAAACTCCCAACTCCAACCTACACAAATACTCCAGTTTATAGGTGCTCTCATCGATACGACAGAAGAGAAGGCCTTTCTCCCACAGGACAGAATGCGCACTCTTATGACCTTAGCGCAGAGCTTCATCAACAAAACTCAAGCATCCGCGCGCCAAATCCTTCAACTTCTGGGACATATGGCGGCAGCCATCTATGTAGTTTCCCACACCAGGCTTCACATGCGCCGCTTACAGTGGGGGCTAAAGACACAGTGGTCTCAGTTTCTACAACCACTCAGCTTCAGGATTCTCATTACCAACACAATGAAGGAGGACATCTGCTGGTGGCTCTCTCCTTCCAACCTATCAACGGGGGCCCCCTTTCGTCTACCTCCACATCAGCTCACACTCACCACTGATGCGTCCAAGAAAGGTTGGGGGGGCCCATCTCGGCGACCTAAAAACACAAGGTCTCTGGACATCTCAAGAATCTATGTACCAGATTAATCTCCTAGAGCTTCGAGCAATCTGGAAGGCACTTCAAACCTTCTCAAGTCAAATTCAACACTCAAACCTCATGGTATATACCGACAACCAAGTGGCAATGTTTTACATAAACAAAGAAGGAGGGTCCGGTTCTTGGATACTTTGTCGGGAAGCACTTTGGATACTTCACTGGATGCTCAAGTTCCAAATCTCTCTCTAAGCCACTTACCTTCCGGGTCTAGACAATATAACAGCAGATCGTCTAAGCAGAGTATTTCAACCACACGAGTGGACCTTGAATCCAGAAGTAGCGGAAAACATTTTTCAACAATGGGGTTTTCCATCAATAGATCTCTTTGCCACAGAAAACAATAGACAAGTTCAAACCTTCTGCTCCAATTATCCAAGCAGCATACAGTTAGCCCCAGATGCCTTCCTCATTCCATGGACAACAGGCTTGATGTATGCTTATCCTCCCAATCCGCTAATTTCTCGGACAGTTAAGAAGTGCATACAAGATGTGGCGGACATGATACACATCGCTCCAGCATGGCCAAGGCAGCCATGGTATGCGTATCTAATACATCTTTCCATACGCCCACCAATTTTGCTTCAATACCGTCCACATCTTCTAACATAAGAAGGGGGCTCTCTTCTTCACCCGATGAATCAATCGCTTCATCTCACAGCATGGAGAACATAAGAACATAAGAAATTGCCATGCTGGGTCAGACCAAGGTCCATCAAGCCCAGCATCCTGTTTCCAACAAAGGCCAAACCAGGCCACAAGAACCTGGCAATTACCCAGACACCTAGGAGATCCCATGCTACTGATGCAATTAATAGCAGTGGCTATTCCCTAAGTAAACTTGATTAATAGCAGTTAATGGACTTCTCTTCCAAGAACTTATCCAAACCTTTTTTGAACCCAGCTACACTAACTGCACTAACCACATCCTCTGGCAACAAATTCCAGAGCTTTATTGTGCGTTGAGTGAAAAAGAATTTTCTCCGATTAGTCTTAAATGTGCTACTTGCTAACTTCATGGAATGCCCCCTCGTCCTTCTTTTATTCGAAAGTGTAAATAACCGAGTCACATCTACTCGTTCAAGACCTCTCATGATCTTAAAGACCTCTATTATATCCCACCTCAGCCGTCTCTTCTCCAAGCTGAAAAGCGGCAAGTACTGAATCACCTAAACTTACCTACACATGTGGAAGACATCCTAATAGCATCCAGGAAACCTTCCACCAGATGTAACTATACAGGCAAATGGCATCGCTATCTAACCTGGTGCACTCCTAGGAACATCAATCCTTTTTCTGCTACCGCCTCTCAATTACTATAGTATCTACACAGCCTGTACAAGGCGGGTTTAGCTACCACTTCAATCAGAATTCACATTAGTGCTATAGCAGCGTTTCATGACCAGCATAACAATCTACCTGTATCAAATCATCCACTAATATCTAGATTCATGAAAGGCATGTTACGACTTTGCCCACTGGTAACCAAACCACTGGTACCATGGGATCTCAACATAGTTCTGGAACAGCTCTTGCTACTACCCTTTGAACCAATGAACACCAGCCACATAAAATATGTGACATGGAAAACAGTTTTTCTAGTGGCCTTTACATCAGCATGGAGGGTCAGTGAACTCCAGGTATTAGTTCACTTCTCCCCCTAACTAGAGTTTTACCATGACAAAATGACTCTCCGACCTCACCCTACCTTTCTCCCTACCTTTCTCCCTTTTTTCACCTCAATCAAACCATCATTCTTCCTATTTTTATGACAAAGCCGCATGCCAATGAAAGAGAGAAACTTCTACATACTGTAGACTGTAAAAGAGCTCTAGCCTACCTCAAACAAAGGACTTAGTCCACTTCTAGGCACTCTCAAACTGTTCCTATCCTTTAACCCCAATGATCTGGGTCAACCCGTTTCAAAGAAAAAGGACCATAGAAGCTCACACCAAATCAAAGCATGATGGAACCGGTAAGAGAAGGGGATAGACCAGCAACAAAACGCATTGAGGTTTGCATCCACAAAGGTAAATACAGCAACTATTACAATTACTTAAGAAAAACAAACAAACACAATTCAGTAGTGAATGGGAACCCAAAACTTAGTAACCTCGTCCAAGTAAAAAGGACAAAAACTCGAAACACATTGAATCTGAATAAACTGTTAACGTTAACATTCCTTCTGGTTAATGCTCAATCAATTACAAAAAAATTCCCAATAGTAACTGACCTACTGTATGACATGAAACCAAGTTTCATAGCTATCACTGAATCTTGGTTAAAAAAATCAGACATTATCCTAAAAAATCAAATTGCACACCAAAATTACAACGTATTCTCAATCCCCAGAATGAACAAACGCGGAGGTGGCTTAGTACTAATTATTGAAAAAAAATTCAAATGTAAACTAATACCAACAACACCACCTCGTAACCATGAAATCGCAATATTTGACACCGAACATACTCAAATATGCCTTATCTATTGCCCCCCCCAGCTTACTTGAGCTAAACATATCACCACTAATTGAATATTTAACAATTAATCTAAACCCCTCCAAACCAACTATCGTGCTTGGAGATTTCAATCTTCACATGGACACAAATCCACTATCTAATACATGCCAAACACTAAACGATTTGATGACAGCACTAGGATTCACATTAATCACAGATAGACCTACTCACAAAGCGGGACACTCACTGGACCTCACTTACATCAACCATAGCTTCTTTGAACACATGAACACTAAATATAAGCAAATTCCATGGTCAGACCATTTCCTAATTCAGTCCACTATTAAATGCATAAAACCAAAAGAAATACAGGAAAATAAAACATTAGAGTTTAAATATCGTCCACCTTTTAACATTGAAACATTAAAATATAATCTAGAAGAGACACTAATACACTTTGACCACAAAGACTGTGTAACCGCAACTACAGAATGGCTGACTAGCACAAATAAATTGGCTGAAGACATTAACCCCACAAAAACAATGCAAATACACGAGCCTAAAACAAAAAACCCATGGTTTAACGAGAGGATAAAGGAAATCAAACAAAGTCTGAGAAAAAAGGAAAAAAAATGGAAAAAAGACAAATCAGCTGAAAACCTAACCAATTTAGGAAACAACTAGCTTATTATAAAAAAGTAATTCTCGACGCAAAAAAACAATTCTTTAGCGCAAAAATTGAGAAATTTACAAACAACCCAAGAGCTTTATTTAACATAGTAAAAAATCTGACTAATGATAACACAGAGGCGCCCCAAACCCCTAAAGAAAATAAATGCAACGAAATAGCACAGTATTTCTCAGATAAAATCACTAGCCTTAAAGCAAAGATACCGATCTTAACTAAGCAGGAAATTAAGATGCACAAAAGAGATGTAACACCATGGGACACATTCGACGAGGTATCCCAGAGAGAAGTGGAATCCATGATAAAAAATTTGAACCCCGCTCCACATAAGATTGACACCATTCCCACCATGGACATCAAAAAACTAGCTGATATAACCTCCTTTCTCACAGGACAAGCAGGATGGTAGTCCTCACAAATGGGTGACATCGAGGATGGAGCCCACCACGGAAAACTTCTGTCAAAGTTTAACAGAACTTTGACTGGCCCCTACTGGGCATGCCCAGCAAGGCACTGACCCTGCAGCCAGCAGGGGTCTCCCTTCAGTCTTCTTTTTTCCGCGCAGCAGTTGCCACGCGGTGAAAGGAGCTCTCTTACCACGTTCCTGACAGGAAATTTGGAAATTAATTTCCTAAGAAAATTTGCCCCTCAGGGGTCTCCCTTCGACAAATTTTTGTCATCTTTACGGAATCCGGTAAGTTTTTTGCCATTTTCCATCAACTACCGTCGATTTTTGGCCCTCGAGGCCTGTTGGCACTTACCGATCCCCAGGCTAAATTTTGGCTTACAGCCATGGCAACGGGGTTCCGTCGTTGTCCGGATTGCACCCGGACTATGTCAATCACAGACCCCCACAGGGTTTGTGTTATGTGTTTGGGTAGTGAGCATGATGTCCTGACTTGCACCAAATGTGCCTTAATGACACCCAAAGGTCGCAAAGCCAGGATGGAGAAGATGGGGCTCCTCTTCCATGTACCCACCCCAATGCCATCGATAGCATCGACGTCATCGGAACCGGCACCGTCGAAGTTGCACCATCACCGTCAACCCTCCGGTGACCGTCCGCCATCGATCGCTTCTCGGCCGTCGACTCCCGTCCCTTCCCCGGATGGGCGAGGGGATCGGAAAGAAAAGCATCGCCATCGACGGCACAAGTCTCGGCCTGTCGAGGATCCACAGCCATCGACCTCCGCTCAAGCCGAGCCACCGACTAAGAAGCCGCGATCAGACTGGACACCCTCCACGTCTCGTTCGCAGGCACCGAGGAAACCCTCACCCTCTCGGGGTGTGGGGCCGTGATCCCACCGGTTACGGTGGTCCCTCCGGCCTTGCCTCAGCCTCCCTCTCCCGTCGAGCCGGGTATTGTTACCCCTGGTCTCCGGGCAGAACTGGACCGGCTGGTCCAGGAGGCCATCGAGAAAGCGATGAAGACATTACAACCTCTATCGGCACCGTCTCCGGCACCGGTTCCGGCACCGCCTCCGGCACCGACGCCGGCACCGACTTCGCCACCGAGGAGGGAATCGACCACCGAGCCGTTGGTGCAAGCTCTAGCACCTCTACTGCACCGCATGGAGGCACTTATGACGGCCCTTCCATCGGTGATTCCAGTACCATCGACAACACCACCGTCTCCGACTGGATTTTCATCGGCAGGAGAAACACCGTTCCGGATTCCCCCTTCCGGGGTGGTTCCAACGGTACCTTCTGGTATATCTCCACCGATTTATCCTTCGGCTCCATCGATTCTGCGTCCGGCACCGATTCCATCGGCAGCGCCGAAGCCCTCGATGCCATTCCTAGTTCCACCTACAGCACCGATTCCATCTAGTTTTCCATCGATGCCTTCAGAGCCTCAACCAGGTCCTTCAGGGCTTCAAGTCCCACATGATCCCTACGATACCTGGGGTGATGATGATGATACATCTTCTGACACAGATTTGCCTTCACCACCATCTCCTACAGAGAGTAGAAAAAGATCTCCTCCTGAGGATCTCTCTTTCATTAATTTTGTAAAAGAGATGTAAGAAGTTGTACCTTTTCAGTTACAATCTGAAGCCGATGACAGACATCAGATGATGGAACTACTCCAATTTCTGGATGCTCCAAAAATCATCGCTTCCATCCCTATTCACCAGGTGTTTTTGGATCTGCTAAAGAAAAACTGGGAATCTCCTTCATCTATTTCACCAGTTAACAAAAAAGCTGACTCCACATATCTTGTCCAGTCAGCACCAGGTTTTCAAAAGCCTCAACTGGATCATCGCTCTGTTGTGGTTGAGTCCGCGCAGAAGAAGGCCAAACGTCTTAAGCCACACTCTTCCACTCCACCTACCAAGGACAATAAATTCCTGGATAGTGTGGGACGAAAAGTATATCATGGAGCTATGTTGATTTCACGCATAGCTTCATATCAACTTTACATGACTCAATACAACAGAGCCATCCTTAAGCAGATGCAAGACTATGCTGACACGTTGCCGGACCAGTACCAACCACAGCTTCAAGCCCTTCTTCATAAAGGATTTGAGGCAGGGAAGCACGAGATTAGAACTGCCTACGACATATTCGATGCTTCCACAAAAGTTTCAGCCACAGCCATCTCAGCCAGACGTTGGGCTTGGTTAAAGTCGTCTAACCTTCGCCCAGAGGTCCAGGATCGTCTTGCTGATCTACCCTGCTTAGGCGACAATTTGTTTGGAGAACAAATTCAACAGATTGTGGCAGAGTTAAAAGATCACCATGAGACGTTGAAACAACTCTCGTCTGTCCCACCTGACGTGTCCTCCAAGCAACCACCAAAGAAGGACTCTAAGAAGTCGTTCTTTCGACCACGTCGCTATTATCCTCCATCAGCTAGGCCTCGTCCTGCACGGTCCTCCAACAGGCCTCAGCCTCGCCAGCCAAGAAAGCAAAGACCTACTGTAGCCCCACCTCCTGGGCCTGCGGCGGGCCTTTGACTTCCCTGTACTGAGCACATGCCAGACCCCTCTTCCATACATCCTTGTGGGGGGTCGACTGTTCCACTTCTTACACCGTTGGAAACAGATCACCTCAGATCACTGGGTGTTAGCAATTATCGCACAGGGTTACCACCTCAACTTCATAGCTCTCCCGCCAGACTCCCCGCCCCTTCAGGCATGGAGTCTAACCAGCCAGTTGGCTCAATTACAACAAGAGGTATCCCTTCTTCTACAATCAAATGCTATAGAACCCGTCCCTCCCTGTCAACAAGGGACAGGATTCTATTCCAGATACTTCCTAATACCAAAGAAATCAGGGGGGCTACGTCCCATTCTGGACCTTCGGGCCCTCAACAAGTACCTTCAAAAAGAAAAGTTCAAGATGGTAACCCTGGGCGCGCTGCTCCCTCTTCTGCAAAAGGGGGATTGGCTGTGCTCTCTCGACCTCAAGGACGCTTATACCCACATTGCCATAACACCATCTCATCGCAAGTATCTGCGTTTTCTGGTAGGCCGCGACCATTTTCAGTACCGGGTACTCCCTTTCGGTCTGGCATCTGCTCCACGAGTCTTTACCACATGTCTCGTAGTGGTAGCAGCATTCCTCAGGAAGGAAGGTGTCCACGTCTACCCCTACCTGGACGATTGGCTAATCAGGGCCTCTACCCCTCAGATTGCTCAATCCTCCCTAAAATTGACAATTCACACACTCCTTTCCTTAGGGTTTCTTGTCAATTACGACAAATCTTGCTTAGTCCCATCTCAAACCTTATCCTTCATTGGGGCAGACTTGGACACCTTACAGGCAAAGGCCTACCTTCCACTTCAACGGGTCCAAACTCTCATGTCCCTAGCTCGCCAGCTCCAGTCTCAACACACTGCCACGGCTCGCCAATTCCTCATTCTCCTAGGACACATGGCATCCTCGGTTCAAGTCACTCCCATGACCCGACTAGCCATGAGAGTAACACAATGGACTCTGCGACACCAATGGATTCAAGCTTTTCAGCCTCTGTCCTCCATAGTCACAGTTTCACAAGCGCTACGCCTGTCTTTAACCTGGTGGACGACTCAAGTCAACCTCCTTCAGGGCTTACCTTTTCTCCTACCAGATCCACAAGTAATCCTAACCACCGACGCTTCCCACATCGGTTGGGGGGCCCATGTGGACGATTTCCAAACCCAAGGGTTATGGTCACCAGAGGAAGCCGAACACCAGATAAATTTCTTGGAACTTCGAGCAATCCGCTACGCGCTCAGAACTTTCAAGGATCATCTATCCAATCAGATAATCTTAATCCAGACGGACAACCAAGTGGCCATGTGGTACATAAACAAGCAGGGAGGCACAGGCTCCTTCCTTCTGTGTCAGGAAGCTGCGCAGATTTGGGCGGAAGCCCTCTCCCACTCCATGTACCTCAGGGCCACTTACCTGCCGGGAGTAGACAATGTATTGGCAGACCAGCTGAGCCGTGTCTTCCACCCACACGAGTGGTCACTCGATCCTCTGGTAGCGACCTCTCTGTTTCACAAGTGGGGTTCTCCCCGCATAGACCTCTTTGCGTCCCCTCAGAACCACAAAGTGGACGATTACTGCTCTCTCATTCGGAGCCAACACTCTCGGCCGAGGGATGCCTTCTCCCTCAAGTGGACGACAGGTCTGCTCTATGCATTCCCTCCACTTCGTCTTCTGTCGAGGACTCTCGTGAAGCTTCGCCAGGACGGAGGAACCATGATCCTGATAGCACCCCACTGGCCACGCCAGGTGTGGTTTCCCATACTTCAGGATCTCTCCATCCGCAGGCACATCCCTCTGGGAACGGATCCGCATCTGCTCACTCAAAGCGGCGGATGCCTCCTCCATCCCAACCTCCAAGCCTTGTCCCTGACGGCATGGATGTTGAAAGGTTAGTCCTTCAGCCTTTTAACCTTTCGGATTCGGTTTCTCGTGTCTTGATAGCTTCACGAAAGCCCTCCACCAGAAGATCCTATTCATATAAATGGAAAAGGTACACATCATGGTGCACTTCTCAGTCCCTTGATCCCCTTTCCTGTCCAATCTCTAAGTTCTTGGACTATTTATGGCATCTATCGGAATCAGGTCTTAAAACCTCTTCCATTAGGATGCATGTCAGTGCGGTAGCTGCTTTCCATAAAGGGATAGAGGGTGTCCCTATTTCAGTACAACCCCATGTAACACGCTTTCTTAAAGGCTTGCTCCATCTGAAGCCACCCTTACGTCCTCCGGCCCCATCTTGGGACCTTAATCTGGTTCTTGGTCGTCTAATGAAACCACCTTTCGAACCTCTGCACTCCTGTGAATTGAAGTTTCTCACATGGAAAGTATTATTCCTGTTGGCTATCACTTCAGCTCGCAGGGTTAGTGAGTTACAGGCCTTAGTCACCTATCCGCCTTACACGAAACTCCTGCAAGACAGGGCGGTACTCCGCACTCACCCTAAATTTTTACCTAAGGTAGTTTCGGAGTTTCATCTCAATCAATCCATCATACTACCTATCTTTTTTCCCAGGCCCCACTCCAACTCCGGGGAACAGACTCTGCATACCCTAGACTGCAAACGGGCTCTAGCTTTTTATCTAGACCGTACAGTTGCTCACAGGAGGAGCACTCAATTGTTTGTCTCCTTCCATCCTAACAAGTTAGGACAACCTGTGGGTAAGCAGGCTCTTTCCTCCTGGTTGGCGGACTGCATTTCTTTCTGCTATCAGCAAGCTGGCATTCCTTTTCAAGACCGTGTAAAAGCACACTCTGTGAGGGCCATGGCGACTTCAGTGGCACACCTTCGATCGGTGCCGCTTCCTGACATCTGTAAAGCTGCAACCTGGAGTTCTCTCCATACCTTTGCAGCCCACTATTGTTTGGACAAAGCTGGAAGACAGGACTCCATCTTCGGCCAATCTGTCTTGCGCAACCTTTTTCCAACATGATGTACCAACACCCTTCCACCTTCCCGGTAGGGTGCGGATGCCCTTTACCAAATTCCACTCCAGTTGTTGTGCCTGTTGCACATCGTTGGGTACATTTGGTGCAGGTCAGGACATCCTCAGCTCGGTACTCACCCATTTGTGAGGACTACCATCCTGCTTGTCCTGTGAGAAAGCAAATGTTGCTTACCTGATGTAACAGGTGTTCTCACAGGACAGCAGGATGTTAGTCCTCACGAAACCCGCCCGCCACCCCGCGGTGTTGGGTTCGTTTTGTTTTTACTTTTTTTAGGCACTGCCTGTAGCTTTGAAAATCAGACTGAAGGGAGACCCCTGCTGGCTGCAGGGTCAGTGCCTTGCTGGGCATGCCCAGTAGGGGCCAGTCAAAGTTCTGTTAAACTTTGACAGAAGTTTTCCGTGGTGGGCTCCATCCTCGATGTCACCCATTTGTGAGGACTAACATCCTGCTGTCCTGTGAGAACACCTGTTACATCAGGTAAGCAACATTTGCTATACTATAGCAAAAATAATTAACCTATCACTTAGTGAAGGAATAATGCCATACTCTTTTAAAGGTGCAATAATTAAACCAATACTGAAGAAAAAGAACAGTGACCCAAATGTCTTAAGTAACTATAGACCTGTTTCAAACTTACCCATGCTTGCTAAATTAATAGAAAAAACAGTACAAAAGCAACTGGCAGAACATCTAGACAACAATAACATACTTTACCCCTCACAACACGGCTTCAGAAAACACTATAGCACTGAAACATTACTAATCTCACTAACAGATAATGTATTACGGGGTTTTGACAGCGGAAAACACTACATTATGATATTACTAGACCTGTCAGCAGCATTTGACACAGTAAATCACAGCATACTAATAAAAAGGCTTGAAGAAATAGGACTACAAAACAAAACAATTGAGTGGTTCCGCTCCTACCTACACAATAGATTTTTTCAGGTACAGATAAAAAACACAATATCAGGCAAAATCAAGCTAATGACTGGGGTCCCACAGGGGTCAGCACTTTCGGCAACTCTATTTAATATCTACATGCTGCCTCTATGCCACCTCTTGGCAGGCCTAGGTATCATACATTACATATACGCTGACGACATTCAGCTAATCCTACCAGTAGAGGAAAACAATTGAAAAAAACACTAAACTTAGCAATGTTGTACCTAGATATAATAAAACAACTATTAAGCCAAATGGAACTGGTAATTAATATTTAAAAGACAGAATTCATACACCTTGAAAGAAAAACCACTGAATTATTGCAGAATCCCATCAAACTTAAAAAGGATCAGATAGTGGAACTAAACGAAAAAGCCAGAAACCTAGGTGTAATAATTGACAATGAACTCAATCTTAAGCAACACATGTCAGTGAAAGTTAGGGAAGGTTATGCCAAACTTATGGTGCTTAGAAGGCTAAAACCCCTCTTAACTCAAGCGAACTTTAGAACCGTTCTTCAAGCACTTACATTCGCAAGCACAGACTATTGTAACACACTCTTCCTTGGATTACCAAATACAACACTAAGACCACTATAAATCCAACAGAACTCTGCAGCCAGAATTCTAACTGGAAAAAACAGAAGAGATCACATCACTCAAACACTCGCTGAATTACACTGGCTGCCAATTGAACAAAGTGCAATTTAAAACACTATGCACAATCCACAAACTAATCTATGAGGAAAATACTGACTGGCTAAACACCTCACTACGACTACATGTCCCCCAGAAAAATCTAAGATCAGCCAATAAAGCTCTACTAACCATTCCCTCTGTAAAGACAGCAAAACTGACGCAAGTAAGAGAGAGAGCATTATCCCTAGCCGGTCCAATATTATGGAACACACTACCACTCGAAATAAGACTAATGAAAGATCTAAAACTTTTTAAAAAAAAGTTTAAAAACATGGCTCTTCAAAAAAGCTTTTCACAATGAGAGTGGGGAGTAAGGAATACCAGCGGACAAGAAAGAGAACTTCGGCACACTGTTAAAAGTCAACAAATAGCAGTTATCCCTCCTTTATTATTTATTATTTTTTCTCATACCTAAAGATTAATTTAAGAGTACAGTATTCTCATATGGATATCCTATTATTCATATAAATGGAATTTCCAATCCACAATCCAAATAGCGTATATTATTTGATTCATGTAACCGAAACTTTATTGGCACCTACTAGCTAATTTATAATCCTAACCAGACTTATTTATGTGCCTATCTGTAAACCGTTGTGATGGTATACTACTAAACGAGGGTATAGAAAAGTTTCTAAATAATAAATAAATAAAGAGGACTATAGCCAGTTGGTTATCACAGTGCATTCTATTTTGCTACAATAAACGTTCTATCAAACTTGAAAGTAAGCCAAAGGCGCATCAGATACGCGCCACAGCAGCATCAGTTGCCCACTTGAACAGTGTTCCACTATTGGATATCTGCAAAGCGGCAATATGGTCCTCCATTCATACTTTCACGTCTCATTATTCCCTTCAACAACAAACGACCTTGGATGCAGCACTAGGCACAGCAGTCTTATCAACTATATGAAAACTATGAGACTGTCTACTATTTCAAAGGTTGCTGTCCAAACCTTCAAAAACATTATACATGGACACAACCGGGGAGCTTGGGACTCCCAGACAGCATGGCTAATTCAGCCCTGCTATCGACAGGAAAAAGCAAGTTTGCTTAACGTAAATGGTGTTTCCGTAGATAGCTGGATGAATTAGCCATGCGTTCCCTCCCTCCTCCCTAGACAATCAACTACAGGACATAATAACATGCATTGCATCTTGCTTGGCTACAAAGAAACTGAGGAGAAGAGGGAACCGCTTGGGAACACCACCGCGCAGCTGCACAGCGTCAAAGATCTGTTGCTAGCTGAGGAGACTCCGCCTACTTCGGGTTGCGATGCTTCCCAGATAGCATGGCTAATGCATCCTGCTATCTATGGAAACACCGTTTACGGTAAGCAAACTTGCTTTTCACCACCCATCACATAAAGCTCTTTTGGATTGCTGCACCCCAGATGCATGAATCTGCACTTCTTGGCATTGAATCCAAACTGCCAAATCTTTGACCACTCTTCAAGCTTTCTTAAATCACTTTTCATTCTCTCTACTCCTTCAGGCGTGTCCACTCTGTTGCAAATCTTAGTATCATCCGCAAATAGCAAAACTTTACCTTCTATCTGTTCCTCCAGGTCGCTCACAAAGATATTGAACAGAATCGATTCCAAAACTGATCTCTGTGGCACACAGTTCTTTCTTCAGAGTAGGTTCCATTTACCATTACTCACTGTCTCCCCGTCAGTCAACCAGTTTGCAATCCATGCTACTACTTTGGCACCCACTCCCAAGCTTCTTATTTTGTTCACAAGTCTTCTATGTTTCTATCAATATCAAAAGCTTTACTAAAATCCAATTTCCTAGCGTGTAGCAGATGGACTCAAAACAAGTGGGTATAGTGTGCTCGTGCTAGCAGTTGGAGACGGATCTGATGTCAGCACGGGTACATATACCCCCACAGGAAGTGTAGCAATTCAGTAATTTCCGTCTCCAAAGCAGTTTGGAGCTACCTCACGCTCGCTGAGCATGTTTCCAAATTCTACAACGACTAAATTCCATTTATTTCATAGTACCCAAGAAGGAGGGCACTTTCAGGCCCGTCCTGGATCTCAAGTCAGTCAACGGACACCTACGGGTCCCCAGCTTTCGCATGGAAACTCTACGGTCCGTCAAGAATGCAGTACAGCCAGGGGAGTTTCTCACCTCCCTAGATCTGTCAGAAGCCTATTTGCATATCCCAAGCCGTCGGGATCACCAGCGTTATTTACGCTTCAAAGTCCTGAAACAACACTTCCAGTTCCGAGCTTTACCCTTCGGGTTAGCCACTGCGCCACGGATCTTTACCAAGGTCATAGTAGTAGTGGCGGCAGCACTCAGGAAGGAAGGAATTCTCGTCCATCCCTACCTGGACGATTGGCTGATCAGGGCAAAGTCACCGGAGGAGAGCCACCGGGCAATCAACAGAGTTATAGCTCTTCTGGAAAGCCTAGGATGGGTAGTCAACATAAACAAGAGTTCCCTACAGCCGTCCCAGTCGCTGGAATACCTAGGGGTTCAATTCGACACCCAGGAAGACAAGGTCAGCCTGACCTCCAAGAGAAAGTCAAAACTCCGGAATCATCTGCAGGTCCTGCTGAGCGCCAGCCGGCCCACAGCTCGGGATTACCTACAGGTCCTCGGCCTCATGGCATCCACTCTGGAGGTGGTGCCATGGGCGCGGGTTCATATGAGACCATTGCAACGCGCCCTCCTATCTCGGTGGAGCCCACGATCACAGAACTACACCATGCACCTACCTCTACCAGCCAGAGTGCGGAATCAGCTATGGTGGTGGTTGCAGCCCGGCCACATGAGCCGGGGGTCAAGAATATCCTCCCCAACCTGGACCCTGCTCACTACAGATACCAGCCTGAACGGATGGGGAGCACACTGCGAAGAACTCACCGCCCAAGGGCGGTGGAGCAGAGAAGAGTCAAGGTGGAACATCAACCGACTAGAAGCGAGGGCGGTCAGGCTCACATGCCTGCGGTTTGCCCACAGACTTCGAAACAGAGCGGTCAGAGTGATGTCGGACAACGCCACCACAGTGGCATACATCAACCGACAGGGCGGAACCAGAAGCCAACAAGTGTCCCTAGAAATAACTCCCCTGATGATTTGGGCAGAAGCAAATCTCCAGGACATCTCCGCCGTCCACATCGCCGGGAAGGACAACACCACGGCAGACTTCCTCAGCAGAGAAAGCCTAAAACCCGGGGGAGTGGCAGCTGTCGCCCACAGCCTTTCAGATAATTGTGGATCAGTGGGGGACGCCGGCCATGGACCTACTAGCGGACAGGTCCAACGCTCAAGTACCCAGATATTTCAGCCGCAGGCGGGATCCTCGAGCCCAGGGGATCGATGCCCTGGTACAGCCATGGCCTCAGGGGATCCTGCTATATGCCTTTCCTCCATGGCCCCTGCTGGGCGCCATTGTACACAGGATTCAGCGGCACAGAGGCCTTGTTCTTCTAGTGGCCCCGGACTGGCCAAGAAGACCCTGGTACGCAGACATGAGAAGACTACTGGCAGGGAATCCTCTACCTCTGCCTCCATACAGGGACCTGCTGCGGCAAGGGTCCCATCCTCCATGAGGATCCAGCTCAATTCTCTCTTACGGGCTGGCCATTGAGAGGGCTAGACTGAAGGAAAGAGGATACTCGGAGCCGGTAATAGATACACTCCTCCGAGCACGCAAGTTCTCCACATCACTGACATACATCAGGATCTGGAGAGTTTTTGAAGTCTGGTGCGACTCTCACAGCACCAATTCACATGCCGCTAAGATTCCTATCATTTTGGACTTCCTACAAGATGGACTTCAGAAGGGTCTGTCCCTGAGCTCCATCAAGGTTCAGGTGGCAGCGCTGTCTTGCTACGGCCCCAGGAGTGACGGCAACACCTTTGCCAAACACGTTTCCTGAAAGGAGTCAAACACATTCGCCCGCCACTGAAGTGGCCAGTGCCCTTATGGAACCTCAACCTAGTGTTGGAATTTCTAGCGGGATCCGCCTTCAGGCCCCTTCGAGGTCTGTCTCTCCGTTCGTTAACCTTGAAGATGGTGTTCTTGCTGGCGGTATGTTCAGCACGCCGCATCTCAGAGCTACAAGCACTGTCCTGCCGTGATCCATTTCTCAGAATCACTCCAGAGGCTATCCATCTTCGCACGGTTCCTTCCTTTTTATCCAAGGTAGTCTCACAATTTCACCTCAACCAAACCATATCCTTGCCAACCACGGAAGGTTTGAAGAAGTCAGAAGAAGGTCGAATACTGCGTCATCTCGACATCGGCAGAATGCTGGCCAGATACTTGGAAATGTCAGAAGCAGTACGAAAGACGGACCATCTGTTTGTCCTTCACAGTGGGAAGAAGCAAGGGGACGCGGCCTCACGGCCAACCATCGCCCACTGGATCAAAGAAGTTATCAAGGCGGCCTACGTAGAGGCAGGAAAGCCACCGCCTCTACAGGTCAAGGCTCATTCCACCAGAGCGCAAGCGGCCTCTTGGGCAGAAACTAGGATGCTGTCGCCTGCAGAGATATGTAAAGCGGCGACGTGGTCCTCCCTCCATACCTTCTCCAGATTCTACCGACTGGACGTTCAGGCCAGGGAGGACACAGCATTTGCGAGGGCAATCCTAAATGGACCTCGGGCAGCCTCCCGCCCAGTCCGGGAGTAGCTTTTGTACATCCCACTTGTTTTGAGTCCATCTGCTACACACTAGGAAATGTAGAGATTACTTACCTGATAATCTCCTTTTCCTTAGTGTATGCAGATGGACTCAGCATCCCGCCCGGCTGCCGGTATACATGGGGATTCGCCGACTCACGGTAAGCCATGTTTGCTTATATAGGGCTTCCACCCTGCCGGGTGTCGATGCCTTCCGGTTGAGAACACTGGCGGTCTCCAGCTACCATCAATTGGTCTGTTGGCCTGTGGACACTTTTTTGTACTTGTGCAGCATGGATGAAGATATCTTAGAAATGATCTCTGAACCATTGCCTAGGCCTACTTATGGTAACAGACCTGACTACTTTGTGGGATACTGACAGGAACATGGAGGAGAAGAAGGGTTCATGAAGTACCAAAAAGAGTCCAGCAGCTCAAGTCCTCCGTGAGGTAAACCAAGGAGAGAGAAATTATCATAAAAGAAACTCCACATAAAGACATTCAGAGGCAAGAATTACACAAGTTCATGGGTTGAGTAGGAATATTTTAATTTAGTTTATGTACTGGTGCTTTAAATTTGGATTAGGGTTTGGTGTACAATTAAGAATAAAATTCTACCTATTGCAGGGCTTCCCAAACCTGTCCTGGGGACCACACAGTCAGTCGGGTTTTCAGGATATCCACAATGAATATGCATGAGATAAATTAGCATATACTGCGGTTCCATGGTATGCAAATGTATCTCATGCATATTCATTGTACTTATCCTGAAAACCTGACTGGCTGTGGGGTCCCCAGGACAGGTTTGGGAAGCCTTAAGCTATTGTATTGCAAACCTAAAGACTTTTTTTTTTTTTTTTTGCAGTGTTTTGTAATTGTATCCTTTGCCCTTTTATTTTTACTCCAGATGAAGATCTGTTTTTGACCAGCTGTGCACAGGATTGCCTAATCAGAATCTGGAAAATTTATACAAAGCCAGTAACACTTTCTGAAACCAAAGATGCTACTGTTGATGACAGCACTATCAGGCTAAAGGAAAAACTCTTTACTGTGAGAAGTAAACGTAAGTGATGGAAAACATTTGATACCTTCTTACTCTTCCTCTCATGCTAAGGTGCATAAATTGCTTTTGAGCTAAAAATATATTTAGGTTACAGGAACCATGGAGCTTATCAGTATTATGCCTCTGCTACCCATTCTCCTTTTGTTGTCAAGGACAAGTCAGTGTAGATTCTAATCCAAAAGAAAAATAGGTTTCCAGCACATATTTTCTGTGCCTTAAAAGTATTCACCATCACCCACTGGAGGGATCAATGCAGAAATTATGCATTCGAGTGCCTTGTTTCAGATTTCAAAAGTGCCATCTTTCATGTTGACCTTGTATTAAATTAATACTTACTAGTTAGTGCAAATGCATTATGAAACCATTTATTTCAATGCTTACTGCTGAATGAAAACCTCAGAATACATTTAGGGCTTGTTTTATCCAAATTCTTTTTGGCCTCTGAAGGATGAAGAATCAAATAACTTTCACATAGGTGTAACTTTCAAACTGCTCATGTTGGAACAAAGACCACGCATAGTTTTTACCTGTGGGCTTTGCATTAAGTGAAAGTGCCTATATACTTTCTCTTTGAAAATTGCCACAAGTTCAAAGTATGCATAGTCACTTTCACCTGCTTTTTGTAGGGGCAGAATTTTGCTTGAAAAGTATGTGCGTAGATTTGAAAATGCAAGCTACATTTATTTATTTACAAAGATTTATAGTCTGTCTTATTACCATAAACTGTTAAAGGTGGATAACAATTTTATAAAATATAGAAAAAAAACAAAATACACATGTCAACACCGATATCACACTATAAAAATATATAATACAAATATATAATACGCTGAAACGCTTCTCTGAACAGATGGGCTTTCAGAATTTTCCTGAAACACTTAGAATCTGCCTGTACTGACAAGCTCCCCAGAAGCTTATTCCCAAGGTTTCGGGGCTATTTATTTATTTATTTTTAATTTTTAATATACCGATGTTCCTGTATACAATACATATCGCACCGGTTTACATGGAACTGAACTGTCGCCACAGTGGCGGGAAATACATTGTAACAAGTTGAAGGAAATTTTTAGGGAGGCAATCATAACAAGGTTAACTGCAAGAGCTTTGTGAGAAAGCTCTGCCATGAGTGGTTTGCAATCTTGCTGCTGATACTGGGGGGGACCATTAATAGATGCTGCCCAGCTGTGAACATAAGCACTTTGTTAGCTCATACCAAGACAAAAAATTATCTTCAAGTACTTTGGACTAGAACCATAAATGCTCCAGTATATCAAGGTTAGAATTTTAAATTTAACCCTTTCCTTGATAGGCAACCATTGG
This sequence comes from Rhinatrema bivittatum, assembly GCF_901001135.1. Taxonomy (NCBI): domain Eukaryota; kingdom Metazoa; phylum Chordata; class Amphibia; order Gymnophiona; family Rhinatrematidae; genus Rhinatrema; species Rhinatrema bivittatum. Next base: position 377,963,233 of record NC_042616.1, read on the forward strand.
AGGTATCTCAATACAGGAGAAATATGGTTCTTCACTGCACCACCGGTTACCAAATGACCAGCCACATTTAATGATGGCTGTAATGAACGTAGGTGACATTTGGGAAGTCCTATATAAAGGGCATTACAGTAATCTAAAACCGATGAAACAAAAGAATGCATCAAAGTTTTAAAATCTTGTTCCTTTAAAATTCAATGTAAGCGGCACAATTTATATGCTTTCTTTTTGTGCCCCCAGCCTAAACACTGCCCCTGGGAGATACTGCCTCTCAGCATGGCTTAAAAGTACATGCATTGTGGAACAATGTGCGGACTTCTATTTGTTTGTTTTGTTCGTTTAGTCATCTGGTGGTTTAGTGGTATATTCAGTTAACAGAAGACAAGCAGGATGGTAGTCCTTACACCTGGGTGACATCATCCGATGGAGTCCAGCACGGAAATTTCATTTCAAAGATTCTAGAGCTTTCAGCATGCTCTACCGAGCATGTGCAGCTATAGCCACCTTCCTCAATCTTTCTTTTACAATGAAGCCATGTGGTCATGGTTCAGCACTGCTCTCTCTCTCAAAAGTTATTGCTGTGTCAGTTCTGGAACCGCAGCAACTATTTGTCTAGTAAAGCCTTTGTGCCTTTCATTAGTTTGTGTTAGATTTTTCTCCTTTTTCATACATACTCTCTTTCAGTCAGATGGCGGGCCTAGTGTACTGTGCAACTTGGAAGAGGTTTTTCTCTTAAGAAGAGTCCATCAAGCCCAGCATCCTGTTTCCAACAGAGGCAAAATCAGGCCACAAGAACCTGGCAATTACCCAAACACCAAGAAAATACCATGCTACTGATGCAACTAATAGCAGTGGCTATTCCCTAATTAAACTTGATTAATAGCCGTTAATGGACTTCTCCTCAAAGAACTTATCCAAACCTTTTTTTGAACCCAGCTATACTAACTGTACTAACCACATCCTCTGGCAACAAATTCCAGAGCTTAATTGTGCGTTGAGTGAAAAAGAATTTTCTCCGATTAGTCTTAAATGTGCTATTTCCTAGCGTGTAGCAGATGGACTCAGGACCAATGGGTATAGTGTACTCCTGATTGCAGATGGAAGACGGAGTCAAATTTCAAAGCTGACGTCGGACTACATATACCCATGCAGCATGCTTAGCTCTTCAGTATTTCTCCGTCTCCTAAAGCAGATAGGGACACTTCCACACACTAAAATAGTGTTAGCAATTTTAAAACAAAGAAGACAGAAAATTAACCTCAAGAAGACGAACCCCGCTCTCCTGCGGTGATACCTAAGGGTCCCTCCCCCAGTCGAGAATTCCTGAGGTGATTTCTGAGATCCCTCAGAGGTAAGCCTCTGTCAGGTAGCCGGCTCCCGGCGTGGACTTAGCCCCCAGAGTGGCTGAGAGGCAGCGGGTGCAGAATCGAGCATGGCGGTGAAGGTAATTCCCTCTTCTCCGGCAGCCGGAGACCGCCCGGCACGAGACCGGGAAACTCCGAGACCAGGTAAGGTAGAAACCTCTTCTAAGTCTCCGGTCTCCGAGGCTCGAATAGCCGCACAGATCGTCCCTTCTGGCATCTGTTAAATTGGGTTGAGCAGCTCCGTCTGAGCTAGACCCCGATCTGGTGCGAGGGTCCACACACGTGGAGACCCTCCGGGGAGGGTCGCCATCTTGCTTGCATGGTCGTTGGCGCCATTTCCCCCCTTGACCACCGAATTGTCCGCACAACTGAGCCGTGCACACAGCGGCAAGCCGGGCGCAAAGCGACGTGCACAACCGACTTGTGCACACAGCGGCGTGCAGATCTGTGCCGTGCGCACAGCGACACACTTAACGGTGCCGGGCGCATAGTGTCCCGCACAAATGGCCCGAGCGCACAAATACCGCCGGGTGCACAGCGGCACGCACATCTCAGCCAGGTGCATACCATCGCTCACAGACGAGATACGAGACACTTCACATGCACAAATCGTGGCACCGCTGGGACAAGCCCTTTGCCCAGCCTGCCACCTGAGAGCTGCGCAACCTGAAGTGGACTCTGTCCTATGCCAGCAGTGCAAAGAGGCTCAGGGGGAACCTAAGCAAGGCCCTCCACGGCCAATAGAGGGATCTGGTTCCACTAATGATAGCATCCCGGACCTCTGCATATCCGACTCGGCGCCTACACAGGAAGGCACCTCGGGGGCCTCCACCATAACCCCACCTGGATTCAGTATGGACCCAGGGACCTTTTTCTGGGTGGAATTTTTCAAAGGGCTGAAAACCTTTGTCCAAGCGCAATCGGTACCGCCTGTGACACAGCTCCAGTCTCCACCAGAAGCACAAGACCTTCCAAGCACCTCTCGGTCCTCTCGAGACGTGCCCCACCTAGGCAAGAGCCTCCCTACAGAGGATACAGACACCCCGGGTGAAGAGACTGACTCCCTGGAGGAAGGGAAAATCCCTCCAGGGATGGAACCATACTGAACCATGCTGCGATTCTTCTCCAAAGATGAGTTACCAGCTCTCGTGTCTCTGACCCTGAAGATGCTGGCCATTCCAGGCATGGGTACCACAGCGGAACCAAAGTGTCCCTCCGTAAGGCCTCATGCTATTTCCCAATGTTGCAGGCAGTACAACAACTGATTGACCTGGAATGGAATGCCCTGGAGGCCAGCTTCAAAGGAGGACAGGCCTTAGAAACCCTATACCCCCTGGAACCCACAGCCAAGGAACTCTAACGGTTCCCAAAAGTGGACGCCATGGTCTGCACAATCTCTAAGCACACAGCCATCCTGGTGATTCTTCAATCCAAGTGCAGATCCGAAGGTCATAGCCGTTATGGAGGGTGCTGAATATGCATGAGATAAAATTTGCATGCTACAGAGGCAGTGCGTGCAAATTTATCACATGCATATTCCTTGTGGATATACTGAAAACTTGACTGGGGGGTGGGGGGGGTTCCTCTACCACTGCTGTAGGGAGTTGTTATGCCAAGAGCCTTTTACCCTTCTCAAAGCAGTCAAATGCATGGTCATAGCTGAGTAGTAGTTCCATGTTTGTTGTTGCTCGGAGAGGAAGACTATGGCTATGCTGTTGGAGGACTTATCCTGATCTGGTGTCTGTGGTAACCCACAATGTGGTGATTCCACTTGAAGGTCACATGACCCTCTAAGATCCACAACATGGAATAATTGAATTCCTCTTGAAACAGACTTCTCTACTACAGCCTTAGCCATTCACTCCTCTAGTTAAGAACATAAGAACATAACATGCCATACTGAGTCAGACCAAGGGTCCATCAAGTCCAGCATCCTGTTTCCAACAGTGGCCAACCCAGGCCTTAAGAACTTGGCAAGTACCGAAAAACTAAGCCTATCCCATGCTACTGATGCTAGTAATAGCAGTGGCTATTTTCTAAGTCAACTTAATTAATAGCAGGTAACGGACTTCTCCTCCAAGAACTTATCCAATCCTTTTTTTGAATCCAGCTACACTAACTGCACTAACCACATCCCCTGGCAACACATTTCAGAGTTTAATTGTGCGTTGAGTGAAAAATAACTTTCTCCAATTAGTTTTTAATGTGCTACATGCTAACTTCATGGAGTGCCCCCTAGTCCTTCAATTATCTGAAAGAGTAAATAATTGATTCACATTTACTCGTTCTAGACCTCTCATGATTTTAAAGACCTCTATCATATCCTCCCTCAGCCATCTCTTCTCCAAGCTGAAAAGTCCTAACCTCTTCAGCCTTTCCTCATAGGGGAGCTGTTCCATCCCCTTTATCATTTTGGTCGCCCTTCTCTGTACCTTCTCCATCGCAACTATATCTTTTTTGAGATGCGGTGACCAGAATTGTACACAGAATTGTATCTCTCACCATGGAGCAATAGAGACGTATTATGACATTTTCCATTTTATTCACCATTCCCTTTCTAATAATTCCCAACATTCTGTTTGTTTTTTTGACTGCTGCAGCAGATTGCAAGACGCACAGAATTCAAACAAACACTGCTGCCATTCCTGCCCTTGCTAGCAGCACATTCAAGCCCGGAGGGGAACAGCAGCAGTGTTTGTGGAAGCCAGCAACAGTAACATGGACTTTTCTTCTTCCTGCCCCTGCGTCCTGGAAGAGGAAGTGATGTTTACTGGGCACACAGGAAGAAGAAAGGGCCATGCATGCTGCTACTGCTGCTGCTGCCACTGCCGAAATCGTGTCCCAAGGGTCCCCTGGGTCCCGCAACGGTAAGAAGGCACATTCTCAGCTGACCGCTCTGCGCCGCAATGATCGCAGCACAGGCAAACAGCTGAGTATTGCCTCCTTACTGCTGTGGGGCCAGGGGGAGTCACTCCTGCTACAGTTCCCAGCCTGTCACGACTCTGCTTTAATAGCAGCATACCGGCTGCCTTGTGCTATAGCTGCCATGTGTGCTGGGGTTGGGGGTGAGTGAGTCAGCATGTGTGTAAGTGTGTGAGAAAATATTTGATTGAGACTGCATGTAAGAGTGAGAAAATGTGTGAGAGCAAGAGACTGGTCAGGGAAGTGATTGCTTTGTGTATGAGAGAGAGAGATTGGTCAGGGAGGTGACTGGTGTGTGTGAATGAGAGATTGGTCAAGGAGGTGACTGGTGTGTGTGTGTGAGAGAGAGAAAGATAACTTGTGTGTGAGAGACAGAAAATGTGTGTGTGTGAGAGAGAGAGAGACAGGACTAGTCATGGGCCCTAAGGAAGAGGAGCATGAGGACAGAGCTTCAGCAGCTATTGCTGCTTCTAGTTTGTGCTATTGGCCTACAAGGGAAAGGAGTAGGAGAGTTGCTGGAGAGGGTAAGTAAAGGTGGCTTTTTAAGTTTATCTTTCTTGATTGACTCATTTTAATTATTGGGTATTATGTGATGTGTCTGCTGTTTGAAATATTTTGTTTTTGTTTAGAGAATTTTTAATAATTTTGTAAGTTTTTAATGATTGGATGTTCTGTTTATCAGCTGTTTTGAAACATATTTATTATTCTAGTTTTAGAATTATTATTTTATATTTCTTGAGGAATGTATAAATAGAAATGTGGAGACAAAAACTGAACTGGAAACAGCAAGAAGCCAGACTGATTGTATGCAGTGCCACAATGGAAAAACAAAAACATTACTTGGTCACTTTATTCTGATTTGGTGAGTGTCTGTGTTCTGCATATGTGACCCAGGGAAGGGTATTCTGCAAGCTTGCAGTTTCTGTGTAGGGATCTATAGCAGCTTGGCTAATAGGAGGTGTTTTGGGGTTTCGGGCCTGGTTAAATATTTGTAGTGTTGCCTTTACATCGGTAGGATTGTTACTGTTTGAATGAGTTCCATAATGCAGGTGTAACTTTTGCACATTAGTTTGTGTACCTTATCTATTTATTTATTTATTTATTTATTTTGAATTTTTATATAACCGACATTCCTGTAAAGAATACAGATCACACCGGTTTACATTGAAACAGAACTTTCGCTGGGAGGCGATACATTAAACAATGAACATTAGCATATTATAACATTCAAACATTTGGAAACAAGGAACAATTACAAACCGAAAGCAGCTTCAGCGCAGAATTAATAAAATAAAATAAGAATAAAATAATTATAAATACTTTAATACAGGATACATTAAAACAAGTAGGAAGGTTAAGTAGCTTGGATAGGGGGAGAGAAGGAGGGAAAGGATGGCAAAAAAAGGAGTAGGCGGGAGGGAGGGGGCAGGAAGGAATAAGGGGTAGAGCCTACCCCTTATTCCTTCCTTGGTTTTCGACTGGAGATATAATGAGAATCTCTGTCTTGTTTGTATTGAGGATCAAGTTAAGACTGGTAAGCAGACGGTTAATTGATTGCAGACAGGTGTTCCAGTGGGACCAGGTTTTGTGAAGAGAGTCTTTGATAGGGAGAAGAATCTGGACATCATCGGCGTAAAGGTAATACGTTAATTTTAAGGTGGAGAGTATTTGGCAGAGAAGGGAGCAGGTAGATGTTAAAAAGTGTAGGGGAAAGGGCTGAACCTTGCGGGACTCCCAGGTTTGATCTGATGGGGTGAGAAACCTTATTGTTAATTTTCACCTTGTAAAATCTATTGTCCAGGAAAGATTTAAACCAACTGTGTGCCACTCCTTTGATACCAATGTCAGCTAGACGCTCAAGAAGAATGGAATGATTCACAGTATCAAATGCCGCAGATAAGTCGAGTAGTACTAGTAGTTACGGCTGTTTCCTCTCAAGGTTTAGGAGAATGGTATCTGCCAGTGATGTTAGAAGGGACTCCGTATTTCGAGTTTTGCGGAATCCAAACTATTTTGCAGATCCTCGGAGTCTGTTAAGTACTATGCTTCTGTTTCTGAATGCAGAGTGGCTTTTTGGATTTTCATTCCAGTTTCTGTCTTCATATTTGTAATTTGTGGTCTTTCTGTACTTGGTGAAGGTCGATTCTATGTATGTGACTGAGGTATTTTACTAGCATGTAGGCATTTGTATCAATATTATTTGTTGTATTTTCTCATTAGCACATGTATTGGTGGTAAATTACTGTTTTTTCATAAGGAGTGCTATTGTGCCTGAGTGTTTATGTTGCTGTTAGTGAGATGATACTAGAAATATCTTTTTTGTATGGTAAATTGAACGGGGAATGTCCTAGTTCTGTTCTGTACCCATTGTTGGTGGATCAGGGCGATTCTTGTAGATACAAGAGTATTAGTTTACATTTAGCCCCATGACAATCATGTGTTCAGTGTGTCACGCATGTGAGAACCATCTGTCTGTCATGTGTGTCCCGACAAAAAAGGTTGAGAAACCACTGTTCTAGATTATATTATTGCATTTTGTTATTTGTGGAATTACCCTTTAAGAATATCTGGAGACTTCGAATAATTCAAAACCAGCTGCTCATCTTTTATTGAACTATAAACTAAGGGGTCACATCAGCCCAAATCTTAAAAGCTGTCACTGGTTTTCCTATCCAGTTTTGGGCACAATTTAAGCTGTAAGCATTGGCATTCAAAATCTTAAACAACATAGGCCCTTTGAGAGATTTATGAGTTGCATTCCTTCATGGACATTAAGATTTTCGCAGGAGGCTGTCTGCAGATTCCTATTTCGACAGAGGTGAAACTTGAATGTACTTGTAAGTGAGCATTTTCGATTACAGCCCCACTTTTGTGGAATTCTGTGCCAAGAGAAACACATGGCATACCTGATTTTCTTCACTTCAGGGCATTATTCAGATTGTGGTATTTTGGGTTTTAGGGATGTTAGTTGTAGCTTTGTAATTAATTTTAAACTGGGTTATTCATGTTTTATTTTATGTGAGTCTTTTGGATTTTTAATCAGGTAAATTGGTACCAGATTTTGGCCAGCAGAGGAGGAGGCAGCAGCTGGCAAGGAGTACTACTTGCTGACTCCTTTTGCTGGCAGAAGTTATTGTGCAGGGGGTATTGGGGAAGACAGAGAGCACGACTTTGCTATTAGCATCAGCAGCAGCTGTGACTTGCTCCTGTCTTATCTTTGCGGGAGGACAGAATTTAGAAGCACATTTGGTTCCTCTGTGGCACACCTGTTAGGGGAGCCTGTGTTTTACTGAATGAAACATTCTAATAATGTTACTTTGGGCCTCATTTTCAAATATCGCATTGGTAACGCATTAGGGGGCGTTACCAATGCAAATGAGGCTTCTTTCGTGCAGTGGGGAAACATCGCGGGCGGCGATGTTTTCGCCATTCGCGAAAACATTAGCGCAATTCACGATGTTTTCCCAGTGTGCGATGATTCTTTGGGTGTTTCATCGCAGTGCACAATATTTCCTGGTTTTTCATCGCGGGCCACGATAGTTCCGGACAGCTCCGGGGGGGGGGGGGAGAGAGAGAGAGACTTACTATAGTGCCTATGCCCTAGACAGGTATTTTAATCCCTATGGGAGGGCCACCTACTAACTCGGGGTGGGGATTAAGTATGAGCGTCGGGGGTTGGGGGCCACTTTCGCATTCCACATGAGACCTACGGAAAGAACAGTGGTCTCTAGTGAAGATTTGCTGGCCGTCGGAGTGAGGAAACTCACTCCAAGAGGAGATTTGGGCTACATTCTCTCTACCTAGCTTGTTGTTGCCCAGGTAGAGTGTCCAGCAAGCTAGGTGGAGAGAACGTTGCCCAAATCTCCTCTTGGAGTGAGTTTCCTCACTCCGACGGCCAGCAAATCTTCACTAGAGACCACTGTTCTTTCCGTAGGTCTCATGTGGAATGCGAAAGTGGCCCCCAACCCCCGACGCTCATACCTAATCCCCACCCCGAGTTAGTAGGTGGCCCTCCCATAGGGATTAAAATACCTGTCTAGGGCATAGGCACTATAGTAAGTCTCTCTCTCTCTCTCTCTCAGCCTGAAACAGGCTGTCTGGAACTATCGTGGACTGCGATAACCCTTTACTGGCCCGTAGCGCAGTCCGTAACGCAAATTTGAGGGTTGTAGTTATTAGCCGCGATAGCAGCCGCGCTAACACTGCGGCTGTTTCGCCGCACACGATAAACTGGTTCCTGCTTTACATATGCTCTGCCCCCTGAATACCAAATTACTAATTTGCATTCGCAAATCGCGTTAACAGCTGTTAACGCTATTTGCGAATTTATCGCACGCGGTAAACTGCTTGGAAAATGAGGCCCTTTATCATCTTAACTTTTATTGCAATGAGAATATTTCATTTATTTTATGCATTATGTATAAGATGCTAGTTTAAAGAAATTGCAAATGCATAATTTATCTTGTTAGGGGATTTTTTTATTTTTTTTTAATTTTAAAACCATTTTGCTTAATTTTTTGACTGTTTTGTCAATCTTGTATTCCCTGTACGTACCCGGATCAGTCCAGACTGTGGGTTGAGCCTCCTTTCCAGCAGGTGGAGACAGACTAAAACTGAAAGGATATCCTATATGAGGACAAAGCCTATCCTGTAACCCTTCAGTATTTGTCTGTCTCCAACAGGTGGATCAGCTCTCCCTTCGGTATCCTGATTTCGGCTAGATAGCCGTTTTTCTTCTTTCTTGGATCACGCAAGTACTTCTCTCTCATTTTTGACTGACTCTTTTTAAAAAAAAAAAAAGCAAACCAAAAAAAAAAACTCGGTAGTTAGTTCTTTTTTTTTTCTCTTCAGGAGACAGTACCGTCTCCTAGCTCTTGCCGGACTCAGGGGGGCTTCGCCCCTTGTGCGGAGCATAGCCTGAGATCTTCCTGGTGTGGGAACAGAGTCTGGTGGTCCAGTTCTTGTCTCCCCCCCCCCCAGCTGCTTTGGCCCCGCTGCTGTGCTCAGTTTCTGAAAAAAAAAATATAATAACAGCAATAATATTAAAGGTTTAAAGTCCACACTTTACCCTTTTTTTGCAGCAGTAGAACCCTTTTTTCTTCCTTGGGTTCCTCAGGGGATCAAACTGGAAGCCAGAGAGGCAGGAGTCAGCAGGTTTCCCCCCTGCTTCACTCCAGGCCTGCAGGCTGTCACTCAAAGCTTTTTTTTTTCCAGACTTTTTTTCTTCAGAGTGGCTCTATGCCGCGGCAGGCAGCCTGCCTCTCCTGTGGGCTCCCGTCCACGTGATTTTCGTGGGAGGGGCTTTCCTCTGCCTGCCTGCTGGGTGGGGAAAGCCCTTCCTCGGCAGAACAGGCAAATTTACACCGGGGATCGCGTCCCCAGAGCATGGCCAGACCGTTCCCGGGTTGGAAAAGCCCGGGAATGGTGGCCATCTTGGATTTTTCAGTAGCTCTGTTTTCAGAGCTGCCTGGGGCTGGGGGGCCGATTTATTTCTGAGTCTCCCCCCGATTTGAGCCCCACGGCGGCCCCCCAGGATGGGATTCCTGACCCTCCCCGGGAATTCCAGGGCTTGTTTTGTAGCGGGATTTGTTCTCCTCCTGCATTCTTTTTACTTAGCCAGCCTGCAGGAGGGAGGAGGGTCCCCCCCCACTGCCCCCCCCCCCGGCAAAAAAAAAATTTCCCCGCTCCGTGCCGTTGACTGGGGGCTTGGCTACGGAGTCCCAGGGGTCACTTCAGGTGCGGGTGGTCTCGGGGGTGCCCCCCCCCGACCCTCCGGCGGACCCAGTCCTCCCGGATGCTGACGCCACTCTGGCTGCAGAGGGTACCCTTCCCTCCCCCTGGAGGGAGACGATCCCAGAGTTCTCCGTATGTTCCGCAGGGAGGAGTTAGAGCCCCTCATCCCCTTTGTCCTCCAGGAATTGGGGTTGGAGGGCCCCCCCCCCCGTGGATACCCTTACAGCCTCTTTGCCTACAGATATGGACCCGGTCCTGGCGGGACTCAGGGCTCCAACAAGCGTCTTCCCTTTTCATTCTATGGACCAGCTCTGCCTCCTCCCGGAGGAATGTTGGGAAATATTGAAAAAAATCCCCCTGTGGACTCCTCCATCTCTGTGGTCCCCAAGCATACCACGATCCCGGTGGAGGGATCGACAGCACTGAAGGACGGACAGGACCGCAAGCTCGAGGCACACATGAAATGCATCTTTGAAGTCCTGGCTCTAGGGGTCCAGGCGACTATCTGCAGCAGTCTCATGCTGCGGGCAGGTCTCAGTGGGTTCAACAGTTACTCTGAACCCAAGACCTCCCGTCGACAGAGGTGGAGCAGACTGAGCGTCTGGAAGTCATCGTCGCTTTTGGGGCGGAGGCGCTCTTCGACCTCCTTAGAGTCCAGGCGAAGGCGATGGCATCGGCGGTGTCCGCCAGACAACTCCTCTGGCTATGCAATTGGTCGGCCGACCCGTCCTCCAAAGCCCGATTAGGCACGAAACCTTCCAAAGGTAAGCTGCTATTTTGTGAGGACCTTGAGAAGCTTATGGATTCTTTGGGGGAAACTATGGTCCATAAGCTTCCGGAGGACCGTCCTACACCATCCTGCTCATTCACATCCTCTCGTCCTTGTTTCCGGGGTCAGAGACGGTATACCCCATGAGGACGGGGTGGCTCCTCGAGGGGTTATTCCTCCCGGTTTCAGTCTTGGTCACAGCCCTTTCGCGAGGGCCAGCCCGCGCGCTCCACCCCCAAGCCTACCACACAATTAAGTTTTTTCGAGGAATGGGTCAAAATCACGTCGGACCAGTGGGTCCTCGACATTCTTAGAGACAAATACGCCTTCGAACTTGTTCGCGACCTGCCGGATCTTTTTCTCTTCTCCCCTTGCGGGCATTCCAAGAGGGAGGCGGTGGAGTAATCTCTCACCAGGCTGCTAAGTCTGGGAGCAGTGGTCCCGGTCCCAGTGAAGGAGCTCGGCGCAGGCCAGTATTCTATCTACTTCGTGTTTCCGAAGAAGGATGGATCCTTTCGCCCGATCTTAGACCTCTGTCAACTGGGCTCTCAAAATCCCACATTTCTGCATGGAAACCTTTTGAGCGGTCATCGCGGCGATTCGCCCCGGAGAGTTCCTCGCCTTGCTCGATCTGACAAAGGTGTACTTTCATATCCCGATTCACCGCCACTACCAGAAGTATCTTCACTTCCACATCCTCAACCGGGACTTCCAGTTTCGGGCGCTCCCCTTTGGCCTCGCGACCGCACCTCGAACGTTTACCAAGGTCTTGGTGGTGGTGGCGGCGGCCCTTCGCCGGGAAGGCATTCTTGTCCACCCTTACCTGGATGACTGGCTCGTCAGAGCCAAGTCGGTGGCTCTTTGCCGTCAAGCGTTGGATCGCGTGTTAGCCCTCCTCTTGTCTCTTGGGTGGATAGTGAATTTCTCCAAGACCAACCTTCAGCCCTCCCAGGAGTTAGAGTTCCTGGGAGCCCACTTTGACACCCGAGTGGGCACGGTCTTCTTGCCTCGTGCGCGAGCTCTCAAGCTGATCGACCAGATCCAGAATCTGATTTCGCTGCCTCTCCCAATGGCCTGGGACTACCTGCAGGTTTTGGGATCCATGGCTTCCACCATCGACCTAGTCCCCTGGGCCTTTGCTCATATGCGACCGTTACAGAAAGTCTTGCTATCCCGTTGGCAGCCGATGTTGGAACAGTTTCACATAGTCCTCCCCTTCTTGGACTCTACAGTTGACGACTTGCAGTGGTGGTTCTCTCTCCCTCATCTCCTTCAGGGAATGCCTCTCCAAGCTCCACAGTGGACGATAGTAACCACAGACGCCAACCTTTCGGGCTGGGGTGCAGTCTGTCTCTCCCAGTCCACCCAGGGGGATCTGGTCGCCAACTCAGTCTCGCTGGCACATCAATCGGTTGGAGACTCGGGCGGTACGCTTGGCTCTTCAGGAGTTTCTCCCCCTGATCCGAGGCAAAGCGGTCAGGGTACTGTCCGACAACTCCACCACCGTGGCTTACATCAATCGCCAAGGGGGCACCCGCAGTCCCCTGGTGGCCCTAGAAGCCAGCCGTCTCTTCCTGTGGGCGGAATGACATCTGCAGTGCCTGGCGGCCTCTCACATCGTGGGCAAGGAGAATGTTCAGGCCGATTTCCTCATCATCAATCGCTCGATCCGGGGGAGTGGGAGCTCTCGGATGCGGCCTGGGATCTGATTGTTGACAGGTGGGGTCCCCCCACCTGGACCTCATGGCGACCTTGCGCAATGCCAAGGCAAATCGGTTCTTCAGCTGCTGGAGGGAGCACGGCTCGGAGGGCTTGGACACTCCTGCTCTACCTTGGCCGGCGGACGTCCTTCTGTACGTGTTCCCCCCCGTGGCCCCTGGTGGGAAAAGTTCTCAGAAGAATAGAGATCCACCGGGGACCCGTGGTTGTGGTAGCGCCTGAGTGGCCGCTCAGGCCGTGGTTCGCGGATCTCGTCAACCTAGCGACGGACGGACCTCTGTGCCTAGGCCACCTTCCTCGGCTTCTTCGGCAGGGGCCTGTATTTTTCGACCAGGCCGATCTCTTCTGTCTAGCGGCCTGGCTTTTGAATGGCGACGCCTAAGGTGTAAGGGCTATAAGGAGGAGGTCATCTCCACCTTGCTGCAGGCCCGGAAACAGTCGACTTCTGGCTTGCGTGCGTATCTGGAAGGTTTTTGAATCTTTCTGTGCGAAGTCGGGTGTCCCATCGCGCTCCGCCCCAGTCTCGTTGGTCCTTCTTTTCCTTCAGTTCTCTGCGCGTGCAAGTCTCTGCTCCCTCCTGGGTCGGGTAGAAGGTCATCCCTTAGCGGGCCACCCAGATGTGATTCGATTTCTTGAAGGGCGTCAAGCGCTTTCCCGCACCAGTTGCCCGTCGTGGAGTCTTCAGCTAGTTCTTCGGGCCCTCTGTGCTGCTCCGTTCGAACCTCTCCGTCACGCTACGTTAAAAGATCTTACGCTCAAAACTATCTTTCTGGTCTCTATTTCCTCCGCTCGACGATCTCCGAGATCCATGCGTTGTCCTGTCGGGAACCTTTTTTGCGCTTCTCCGATTCCGGGGTATCCCTCAAGATGGTCCCTTCCTTCTTGCCAAAGGTTGTTTCCGACTTCCATGTCAATCAGTCGGTAGAACGTCCTGAGTTTTCCCCAGAGGAGATTGCGGGCTCGATTGGGGGCGATCTCCGTAAGCTGGATGCCAAACAAGTTCTACTTCGCTATATCCAGGTTACCAATGACTTTCGGATCTCGGACCATCTTTTTGTCCTCTGGAGTGGGCTCAATCGGGGTAAGCCGGCTTCTAAGACCACTATCATGCGGTGGTTAAAAGAAGTGATCTCCTTGGCCTATCTTTGCCAAGGTCGAGCGGTTCCCGAGGGCCTAAAGGCCCATTCGTTATGTTCTCAAGCTACTTCCTGGGCGGAGAGTCAATCGGTCTCCCCGCAGGAGATTTGCAGGGCCGCCACATGGACGTCCTTGTATACTTTTGCTCGACACTATCGTCTGGATGTTCAAGCTTCGGTTTTTGGTTCCTTTGGGCGACAAGTGCTTCAAGCGGGACTGTCTCGGTCCCACCCGGTTTAGGGAAGCTTTGGTACATCCCACAGTCTGAACTGATCTGAGTACGTACAGGGAAAGGAAAATTAGTTCTTACCTGTTAATTTTCGTTCCTGTAGTACCACGGATCAGTCCAGACGCCCTTCCCTGTCTGTCTTTCTTTCTGTCCTCTCGAAGCTTGTTTTTTTTTTTTTGCAGATTCGCAGATTCTAATCCTTCATTTTTGTGCAAGAATACTGAGCAATTACACCGGAAGCCTTGGTCGTTTAAATACCAAGTATATGCAAGAGTGTATAGTTATACCATGTTTCTTACATTGTTCTATGTTGCTCCATTGAGTTTTATGGTTACTTGCTTGATCCTATTCTGGTCTTATTTTCTACTTTGACAATGGTTATACTGAAGGGTTACAGGACAGCCTCTGTCCTCATATAGGATATCCTTTCATTTTTAGTCTGTCTCCACCTGCTGGAAAGGAGGCTCAACCCACAGTCTGGACTGATCCGTGGTACTTTAGGAACAAAAATTAACAGGTAAGAACTAATTTTCCTATTTACTTTCTTCTATTTTTACTTTTTTTTTTTGTTGCTGTTTTCCTCTTCACTCTTCAGGCAGTCTACCTTCTTCCTTTATTATTTATTTATTTACTAGACATATTCTGCTCTTCTCCCAAAAAGTTCAAGGGACATAACAAAAGATACATAAATAATTTTAAATAAACTATAAAAACAAGATACAGAATACAAACATAAAAGAAACAGGGCAACAAAACCAGACAAATAGGAAGTAAACAGTGGAGACTTCATCAACAACTGACCAAGTAGTATTTCAAAGATCCAGGACTATGTCATACCAGTTTGGAACATCTCTGAAAAGCAGCGAAGTTCTTCTTAATGTAGCCACTAGTGAATCCATAAATTCATTCCCATCGAAAGGTTCAGCCTTTTCGAGGTGCAAGGTGGGACCATTAGCTGGTAAAAGCAAGTTTGCTTACCGTAAACGATGTTTCCGTAGGTAGCAGGATGAATTAGCCATGCTGTCATGGGATCTGTCAATCAGGCCCGGGAGGCAGAGCTTGTCAAAGCAGAGAACAGAGCTTTGCTCTCTACGGCTGCGCGTGTGTTCCCGCGCAGGAAAGTAACGGAATCTCCTCAGTCTGTAATAAAGCTGTAGTGTAGTCGAAGACTTGGTGACTGCCAGGGAGGAGGGTGGGTCAGCATGGCTAATTCATCCTGCTATCTACGGAAACATCGTTTACGGTAAGCAAACTTGCTTTTTCCCGTCGATAGCAGGGCTGAATTAGCCATGCTGTCATGGGAGTCCAAAGCTCCCGATCACGTTATATGATATATATGGACGGACGTGATCTTTGACAGTGTGGCAGTCACCGTGGGCAGGAGGATAGAGATTGCAGTATTGTTTGCCCTATCTTCGCATCCATGGCTGGTTGCTGGTCAAGGCAATAATGAGATGTGAAGGTATGCAGTGATGACCATATAGCTGCCTTGCAAATGTCTATGGTTTGCACATTCTTTAGGTGTGCTAAGGAGGTTGCTACTGCTCTAACTTGGTGAGCTTTAGGAGTAGACTGTAAATGCAAACTCTGTTTTTCATAGTAGAATTTGATGCACTGCGCTATCCAATGGGAGATGGTGCGTTTAGCCACTGGTAGTCCAGGTGTCTTTGGGTCACAGGAGACAAAGAGTTGAGAGACACGGGAGTCCGAGTTCGTTCTCTCTTTATAGTGTGTTAACGTTCTTTGCACTCCAGTGTGTGCAGTAGTTTTTCCCCCCCCCCGTCTGCATGGGGTTTAGGAAAAAAGGTTGGTAATTCCATTGTCTGATTGAGATGGAATGGGTAACTACGTTCGTTAGAACTACCTTCTGGTGATGAAATTACAAGTATGGAGGATAATGGACCAAAGCTTGTAACTCATTAACTCTTCGTGCTGATGTTACTGCAACCAGGAATACCACCTTCCAGGTGATGTATTTAACGTGTGCCGAGTTCATGGGCTCAAAGGGATAAAGCATGAGCTGTTCCAGAACTATGTTGAGGTTCCATGGAACTGGAGGTTTGGATACCAGAGGACGAATGTTTGTTAAACCCCTCATGAAACGAGTCAGTAATGGGTGATTGGATATAGGAATGTTATTGATTGGTCTATGAGAAGCGCCTATGGCGCTGAGGCGAATTCTGATGGATGAAGTTGGTAGACCAGCGACATATAGTGTATGAAGATAATCAATGAGCACTTCTGGGAAGCAGTCCAATGGTGGTACATCGTTGGAATTGCACCAGGCAAAGTAGCATTTGCATTTATAACTATAATTTTCCCTTGTTGAGAGTGTCATTGATTGTAACAAAAAGAATTGTGCTGAAGAGGAAACTCCTTGTTTGTCAGAAGGAGTCTTTCAATCTCCACGCTGTCAAGTGTAGAGATAAATGTAGCGGGTGTAGTACTGTTCCTTGATCTTGGCTGAGAAGATCTTGACGATTCGGCAATAGAATTGGATCCTTGATGGATAGTCGAAGCAGGAATTGTACCATGGCTGCCTCGGCCAGGCCGGGCTATGAGTATCAGTTGAATTTGTCCGCTATACATTTCTGAATTGTTCTTGTTATGAGAGGTATGGGAGGAAAGGCATACAGAAGGTCTGTCGTTCCCGGAATGAGGAAGGCATCTTGGGCGATGCTGAGTTGGCTCGGTTGTATCAAGCAGAAGTTGGAAACTTGTGTATTGATATCTGTTGCAAAGAGATCTATCAAAGGTGTTCCCCACTGTAGAAATATGTCCTGGACTATTTCTGTATTGAGTGTCCATTTGTGGGGATGAAAGATGCGACTCAGTCTGTCTGCTTTTGTGTTTGCAACTCCCTGTAGGTAAGTTGCTTGGAGGTGTATGCAATTCTTGTGAGCGTGTTCGAAGATTGTCAGGGTCTCCTTGCAGAGGGACCATGAACCGGACCTTCCTTGTTTATTGATGTAAACATCACTACTTAGTTGTCTGTGTAGATCATGACCCTGCGTCCCTTTAGGTGGTCTTGGGAGACTCGCAATGCATTGCGAATCGCTCTGAGTTCCAATAGATTTATTTGTAGATTCTGTTCTGAAAGTGTTCATAACCTTTGGGTTTCGTAAACCTCAAGGTGTGCACCCCATCCCTTGCGAGACGCATCTGTGGTAGGACTGCATTGTGAGGAGGGGGGCTGAACAACGCTCCTTTGGACAGAGTGGAATCTAGGAGCCACCATGCTATATCTTTTTTCATTTCTGCGGTCAGCGGTACCTTCTGCGTCAATGGTTGTGAATGCTGTTTCCATTGGCGCTTTAGACCCCATTGTAGGCACCTCATGTGTAACCTGGTGTTGGAAACCATGAAGTTTACCGCTGTCATGTGGCCCCGAATTACCAAGACTTGTCTTGCTGACGGCTTCTGAGTATGGTTCAAGGTGTGTAGAAGTTGACGGAAATGTGATATTCTGTCAACTGGGAGGTATGCTCTGTTGCACATAGTATCTAGGCATGCGCCTATCAACTGCAACTGTTGTGTTGGTTGTAGGTGTGATTTCTGAAAAATGATCACCAATCTTAGTTCTTGCAAACAGTGTATCACCCGATGGAGGTGATCCAGTAAGACGTTGGAGTTGAGGCGATTATGAGCCAATCGTTCAGATATGGAAAGATGGTTATATCTTGTTTCCTGAGATGAGCCACCACCACCACTATCATGCATTTGGTGAATACTCTGGGTGCAGCAGATAGCCCAAAGAGAAGAACTTTGTACTGGTAGTGTTGATGTCTGTAGCGAAAGCACAGGTAACACCACGAGGATGGATGGATTGGAATGAGTGTGTGAGCATCTGTCAGGTCGATTGAGCACATCCAATCGTTGGTTTGAATGAGAGGGAGAATTGACTTCAACGATACCATTTTGAATTTCTCTTTGGTGAGAAATTGTTCAACTCCCTTGGGTCTATTATGGGTCGAAGGCCCCCCGACTTCTTGGGTATGAGAAAGTACGGGGAATAAAATGCTGCTAATTTGGAGTGTGGGTGGATTTGTCGAATTGCTTGTTGTTTGCGAAGTAAGCAATTTCGTCCCCCGGTTGTGGATGGGAATTGAAAATCCTGAGTGTGGAAAGATGAGGCAATGTGGGTTTCGTTATAAATTGGAGTTGGTAGCCTTGACGTACTATCTCCAAAACCCATTGATTCGATGTTATTCTTTCCCAGGCTTTCAGGCAAGCATGAATTCTGCCTGGAGGAGCTTGATGTTGTGGTGGTGTCTGAGTAACTAAAGATGACGTCGCTTTGTTACAGCAGTCGGCTGTTGTGCCCGCTGTCTCTGGTTACGTGGTTTACCTCTTCGTTGATGTGAAGTATTGTTTTGTGGAGCAGGACGCTGGTCGGCAGGGTATGACTGCGTACGAAGATTGATAAGATATGTAGGGTCTTCTGGCATATGGTTGCCTACTATTAGATCCCACATAACGACGTGTAGTCGAGTAATAGGATTCGATGCTAGCAATTATACTGCTAGAGCTTCGTCTTTTAATCTAGTTACTGCGTCCTGGACTTTCTCTCCGAACAGGTTATCTCCTGTACATTGGAGGTTTGTTAGTTTCTCGTGCAATTCTTCTCGAACTTGAACGTAACCATGGTAGTCTGCGGGCTGCAATAGTTGTTGCAGATGCTCTGGATGATGTTTCATGTGCTTCATAGATTGACCTCAAGAGGTGTTGAGAATATTCTTCCATGTCATGAAGAGGTTGAGGTATATGTTCCGCAACAGAGGAATGTATACCTTTCATAGCTTGCATGCACTCATAGAGGTATTGCACCCTGTAGAACTGATGTTGCATAATTCGTGCAGTTAACATCGAGTTATGGTATATTTTCCTGCCAAACTCATCTAAATATTTGTTGTCTTTCCCAGTTGGGAAAGTGGTATGCAACTTTGTTTTCTTGAACCTTTGCATCGTCGACTCTATTACACTCGAAGCGTGAGGCAATTGTGGTAGAGTGTATAGTGATATTTTTTTTTTTTTTTTTTTTACGAAATTTTATGTCTGTTTCCCTGGAAATGGCTGTTATTGTATAAGGAGCCTCTCAGGATTTTGTGAGACTGAATGCAGGATATCTTGTGGTGGAAGAAAATTAGTTCCACCTGAGTATCAAAATCTTTAGAAGACCAGGGGTTTCTGCCCTAAGGTCTGTTTCTTTTTGGATCTCTAGATGTAGAATGGTACCCGTTTTTCCTAGGAATTTTGGGTACGTAAGGTCTTCAGGAGGGGAATACGGCTCCTGTATGTGGTCGTGCAGGTCTAAGAGACATCCCACCGATGATGATGGGAATGTTTGTATTGAAGGAGAATCTAAAGATGTCTCCTGAATATGAGTTGGTGAGGCTGGTTGGTTTAACCTGGGAGATGTCGGTACCAACTGCTGGTTAGTAGCAATATTGGTCATTGAAATGATGATGAAAGCGTCTTGTAAAGCCTGTTAAAGATTGAGACAGTTGGAAAAATGCGTCTCTTGTACGAGAAGGCATACCATGCGACTGTCTCGTTGTTGTGTGATACCTGCTTCAGGTGAAGTTGTAAGAACTTCACTGTTTCCTTGTAGTCTATTGTCTGAAGCATTCCTTAGAACCCTTCCGAATTGAAGAAGTGTTCGAGGAAGAATTTCACTATTTTCCTTTTTGAGCAGGTATTAGCTGTACGAGATGATATAGAAGTCGAAGGACTTATCTCCCATGTTGTACTCCTCTTTGGTAATTTAGTACGGTGGGAGTGACTGGAATACTTATGATAGTCAGATGATTTACCAGTATCTATGACTCCAGTCTCTGGAAAAGAGCTGTGTGAAGGGTATCGTTTCCGCTTCAAGCTCGTGTTTAATTTCCTAGTGAAATAATTGTGGTTTATGCGCTAAGTTAGCTTTATGCGCGTATATATGCTTATGCGCGGATCTGCGCGTATGCGCGACTGTGAACTTATGCGCACTTATATATCTGTGCGCGGAAGTAGATTTCTGCGCAGTTGTAGTTGTATGCGCATATCTTCCTGATGTGGCGCGCACATGGGTTATCAGCGCCGATGCTCGGCGCCGTGCGCATAAGCCTTTTGTAGTCGGCGCCGTGCGCATAAGCCTTTGTAGTTGGCGCCGTGCGCATAAGCCTTTTGTAGTCGGCGCCGTGCGCATAAGCCTTTGTAGTTGGCGCCATGCGCATAAGCCTTTTGTAGTCGGCGCCGTGCGCATAAGCCTTTGTAGTCGGCGCCGTGCGCATAAGCCTCTGTATTCGGCGCCGTGCGCGCAGGTTGTTCCGGCGCCGTGCGCGCAGGTTGTTCCGGCGCCGTACGCGCAGGTTCTTCCGGCGCCGTACGCGCAGGCTCTTCCGGCGCCATACATTTCCTCTGCGTTATGCGCGCCGGAAGCTGTAGGCTGCGCACAGACTCCGTTTTCGGCGCCGGTATGTCAGTCTGCGCATAAATCATCGGCGCCGAGGATTTGACCTCCGATGAGGTATTTTGCGGCTCTTTAGGCACTGGGGATTTTCAAGAACCCACTGGCCTTTGTCTTTTGCCTTTCCCTTACCTCCTAGAATGGAGGACTTAGAATCCGACGGCAAAGTTTCCTTCTCTGGTGGAGCCGTTGAAGTTAGCGGGCCCGGCGATGTCCTGAAGCCTGTCAGCCCTTTGTTTTAATGCTCTCTGTGATTAGAGGAACTTACAAATTGTCTCGATTGTGACTCGGTCCGAGACATTTGTAATCGCGGTCGTATCCGATCTTAATTTTAAAAGTGACAGGGTTTTAACCCCGTTTTGATGTTTAATTCTGTTTTTAAACTGAGGAGAGATCAGCTCCGCGTGCGATCCCGCTCGCGGAAAAAACAGACTGAGGAGATTCCGTTACTTTCCTGCGCGGGAACACACGTGCAGCCACAGAGAGCAAAGCTCTGTTCTCTGCTTTGACAAGCTCCGCCTCCCGGGCCTGATTGACAGATCCCATGACAGCATGGCTAATTCAGCCCTGCTATTGACGGGAAAAGTCAGAGATTTAACAATCTCAAAAAGAACCTTCAGGTTATTCCTGGCTGCTAAAATTCTAGATGTATAAAAAAATTTCCTAGTTTCACCAAAATGTTGAAAAGAACCTGTCCAAGGCCAATCCCTGAGACACATAGCTAGTAACATCTCCTTCCTCTGAGAACTTCATTTACCCTTTGTTGCCTCCCACCCAGTCAGTCTAGGTCCCTTAAAAAAGGCTTTCAGTTTATTTGTAAGTCTCCTATGTGGAACTGGGTCAAAAGCCTTACTGAAATCCAAAAACACTACATCTAGCGCTTTGCCTTCATCCATCTCGCTAGTCATGTAATCAAAGAAATTGATCAGATTCATCTGACAAGATTTACCTTTGGTAAAACCATGCTGTCCCAGATCTTGCAATCCATTGAATTCCAAAAACTGCACTGTTTTAGCAGTGATTCCATTAATTTGCTCACCACAGAGGTCAGATTAAATGGTCTGTAGTTCCCAGCCTCCTCCTCCTTTCTTCCACTTTTATGAATAGGAACTTCATCTGCCCATCTCCAGTCCTCCAGAACTACTCCTGACTCTAAAGAAGCACTGAAATGGTCAGCTAGCATAGTTGCCAGGATTTCTCTAAGTTCCTGTATTTTCTTCAGATGTATCCCATCCAGTCCCATTGCATTATCTGGGCCGGATTTTCAAAGGGTTAAGCGCGCGGGGCCTATAGCCCTGGGATGTGTGTAAGCCCTGGGGCTTGCAAAAAGGGGCGGGGTGGGGCATGGCCAGAGGCATCCGCACGGCCGCTGTGCAAGGGGATCGCGCGCCGGCAGTTGGCCGGCGCATGCAACTTCAGCCCCAGGGCTGAAGTAAGTTTTGTAACAGAAAAAAGAAGACATAAAAGGTAGGGGGGGAGATAGGGGAATGGAGGGTGGGGGGGAGTAGGGAGCAGGGGAAGGCAGCGCAGCTCAGCACATGCAAGATGCACAATTCTGCACCCCCTTGCACGCGCCGACCACCGATTTTTATAAAAATCCGGCGTACATGTGTGCGCGCTGGGTAGGGCGCACACATGTACGCCCGCCCACACTTTTAAAAATCTACCCCTCTATTTTTACTCAGTATGTCACAAGCACACCGTTCCGAAAATTGATTGAGGTTTACCTCACTTCCAGTCTTATTTGTGTTTGTTTTATGAGGTTTTGCTCCAGCCCCTTTCACAGTAAACACCAAACTAATATTTGTTAAGCATAGTAAGATAGTAATGATGGCAAAAAAGGACCAAATGGTCCATCCAGTCTGCCCAGCTAGCTTCTTATGGTAGTAACTGCCATGACTTGCAGGAAGACCCCTTGTTTCTCTTAAGGATAGCAATTGCCACTCTCTGCAGTTATTCCCAAGCCTTATGTGATAACCAATAACACATTTACTGCTAGCAACATTTTTACTGGGTGATGAGCCTTCTTGAAAATTCAGACAGTGCAGATGTGTTTTGCTTATGGAGATGGCCTAGAAGCAGTCCTGTGCTTTTTCCCTTATGTCTTTGCAACTGTTTCCCCAGACCATAAAAGTCAGGGCCCTCATTGGTTGTTGTCTGAATCCAACTCCCCCTTTCCCCCTGCTGTTGAACTGGAGAGCAATTTTGCAGCTGCATCAAACGTATCAAGGCTTATTTATTAGTTAAGGATAATACCGCTGCACCAGCAAGTTACCCCCATGCCCCCTTTTCTTCATTTCCATCCTGTAGTCTGTAGGGATCCACAGTGTATATCCCATGCCATTTTGAATTCTTTGACTGTTTCCATCTTCGCCAGGCATCCACCACCCTCTCCGTGAAGAAATATTTTCTGGTGTAGGTTCTGAATTGTCCCTCTTCATTTTGTGACTTCTAGTTCTACTGATTTCTTTCCAATGGAAACATTTTGAAGTTTATGCATCATTAATACTTTCAGGTATCTGAAGGTCTGTATCATATCTCCCCTGCACCTCTTCTCTTCCAGGGTATACATATTTAGATCTTTCAGCCTCTCCTCATAAGTCTTCCAATACTGACTCTATACCATTTTGGTCACCCTTCTTTGGACCACTTCCAACCTGTCTCTATCGTTCTTGAGATACGGGCTCCAGAACTAAACACAGTACTTGAGGTGAGGCCTCACCAAGTACCTGTACAAGGGCATTATCATCTCCTTTTTCTTACTGGTTATTCTTCTTGTTTATTCAGCCCTGCATGTTTCTGGCTTTAGCTATCGCCTTGTCACATTGCTTTGCCACTTTCAGAGTGCCAGACTCTATCACCCCAAGATCCCTCTCTTGGTCCATGCATATCATCTTTCACCCCCCATCATATATAGCTCTTTTAGATTACCACATCACAGATGCATGACTCTGCACTTCTTGACATTGAATTCCAGTTGCCAAATCTTCGACCACTTTTTAAGCTTTCTTAAGTCACTTTTCATTCTCTACTCCTTCAAGCATGTCCACTCTGTTGCAGATCTTAGTATTACCCGCAAATAGACAATCATTACCTTCTATCCTTTCCACAATGTTGCTCACAAAGATATTGAACAGAGCTGGTCCCAATACCAATCCTTGTAGCACTCCCCTTACACCATTTTCTCTTCACAGTATTTATTTATTTATTTCGAGGCTTTTATATACCGAAGTATAGCGGGTTGCCTTCACTCCGGTTTACAAGATAACAACTTATACAAATTGGTAACAAATTGGTAACACTGGGACACCCTAGCAGTGAACTGAGTTAGGGGTGAGGTCAAGGGGGAACAACGATTACAAACTGGATAGAGCACTTTATAACAAATGGTGAAATCAAGTAACATGGGGGGGTAGAGGGCGGGACTCATAGAGGAGCGGGGTAACTGGGGGTAGGATGAATCTGGGAGGAAGAAAAGAGGTGGGACGGGGTGTGGGGGAGTGGATGGGGCGGGGGGAGAGGTAGGAAGGGGGGAGATCGAGAGAGATGTGCGGGAGTAGGAAGGAAGAGGGGGAAGAGGCAAGGAGTTGTGGATGGCTTAGCCGACTCCGGCACGGAAAGTAAGGTTGAAATACCAGGTTTTGAGTTCCTTTTTGAAAGATTTAATGTCACTGAGTGATCTTAGGTATTGAGGTAGGGTGTTCCATAATATGGGTCCTGCGATGGAGAAAGCTCTGTTCCTCGTGGTTGTCAGTTTGGCTATGCTGGGGGAAGGTATGTCTAGGATCGTTTTGCCTGCTGTTCTGGTAGCACGTTGCGCTTTGTGAAGGTGAATCATGTCATTGAGGGCGGGGTTGGCTTCGTTGTAGATTGAGTTGTGGACAGTTGTTAGAGTTTTAAATTCAATCCTTTGTGCTATGGGAAGCCAGTGGAGGCTTTTCAGAGCGGGGGTGATATGATCCGATTTCTTCTTGCCAGTGAGGATTCTGGCGGCGGCGTTTTGCAGCATTTGGAGTGGCTTTGTGGTGGATTTTGGGAGGCCGATCATCAGGGAGTTGCAGTAGTCAAGGCTGTTGAAGATAAGGGACTGCAGCACTGTTCGGAAGTCTTGATGGTGGATAAGTGGTTTTAAGTGTTTCAGGATGTGGAGTTTCAGAAAGCCTTCTTTCGTTTTCATTGCGATATTCTTTTTTAAGTTGAGGTCGCTGTCAATCCAGATTCCGAGGTCTTTTGTTGTGTTTTTGAGTTGGATGCTAGAGTTGTCAATTTGTAGGAAGTGTGAGGAGGTTGTCGACCCTGGGTTGGGATTACCTATGAGGATGCATTCGGTTTTATTCATATTGAGACATAGTTTCAGCTGGTTTAGTTTGTCTCTGATGGCGATTAGGTGCTTGGCTGTGGAGTTCAGAGCCTCTTCAATGGAGTTAGATACGGGGATGAGTAGTTGAATGTCATCTGCATACATAAAATATGTTATGCCAAGACTTGAGATGAAGTGGCAGAGTGGGAGTAGGTATATATTAAAGAGGGTAGCAGATAGGGCGGAGCCTTGTGGTACCCCGGTGACAAGGGGGAGGGGGTTGGATGAATTGTTGTTAATGGCGACCTTGAAGAATCTATCTTTTAGGAAGGACGTGAACCAGCTTAGTGTTTTGTCGGTCAGGCCGATGTGTGCCAGGCTTGAAATCAGGGTTTCGTGGTCAACCGTGTTGAACGCCGCGGAGAGATCGAGAAGGATTAGAAGATGATTTAGCTTGTTGTCGAGGCCTCTAATTAATATATTTGAAAGTTTGATTAGTAGAGTTTCGGTGCTTCTGTTTTTTCTGAATCCGTGTTGTGAGGTATGGAGGATATTATTGTCCTCTAGATGCTCGTTCAGCTGAATCAAGGCAGCTTTTCCGGTCAGCTTGGCGAGAAGCGGGATGTTTGAGATGGGGCGGTAGTTATTCAGATCAGAAGGGTCGAGGTTCTTCTTTTTCAAGATAGGAGTGATAGTTGCTGTTTTTAGTTGTGATGATGGGAGTATCCCTTCTTCGAGCGATTTGTTAATGATAGCTGCTATGGTCGGGGCGATGATGTGTGCCATTTCTTTCAGGTATCGGGTAGGGATTGAGTCTAGGTCGTGGCGTGCTGGGTTGATTTTTTAAATTAAGTTTTCGGCATCTTTGTTGGAAATTGGAGCAAAGTTCGCCCAGGGTGTTTTGGTATATTTAATATTTTGGTCCTCTGTGTTTGAGAGGGTGTTGAAGGAGTTGGTGATCTTGCTTATTTTGTTCCTGAAGAACAGTGCTAGGTCTTGACTTAGGTTGTTTGTATTAGTTGTGGCAGTGCTGTGGTTGTTGTTTTCTTCGATCAGGTTTCTTATGATGTTGAATAGAACGTTAGAGCTGTTTGTGGAGTTCTTTATCTTAAGACTGTAGTAGTCTCGTTTGGTGTTCATGATTTCCTTTTTATATGAGGCGAGTAGCACACGGTAACGTTGAGTGGTTACTGGGCATTTGGATTTTCTCCATTCCTTTTCTAGTTTTCTTAGGTTGCCTTTCATTAATCTGAGATGTGAGTTGAACCAGGGGTTGTTTTTATGGCCAGTTTTTTTGAAGTTTTTGGTTTTTAAGGGGTTTATGTTGTTGGCGGTTTGTTCCGTGAGGTGGATCCAGGATTGAATAGCGTTGTTGGTGTTAGAGAGGTCTAGGTTGTCGAGTTGCTTAGAGCGCTCTTCTTGTAGTTGGTCGAGTTGAAAGGGGGGTCGGTATTTGAATGATGGTCTGTCAGAGGCATTCTTTAAGATGTTGCTCTGTAGTTGTGTCTTGCATTGTATGATGAAATGGTCTGACCAGGGGATGGGATTGGATGATATTTGTGGATCGGTGAAGTGGTGGTTGGTGAAGATCAGGTCTAGCGTGTGACCAGCTTTGTGTGTAGGGAGGTTCACATGTTGGTGCAGGATGAAGCTGGTGAGCATATTGAGTAGCGTTTGGCAACTTTGAGATCGTGGGATGGCGTCTGTGTGGAGGTTGAAATCTCCTAGTAAGATGGTGGGTTTTTTTGTGTTGATGTTCGAGATTAGGTATTCTAAGAGAGGGGATAATTCGCTATCTAGTAGCTTGGGGAGGCAGTATATTAGACAGAATTGTAGTGTCTCCGAGTCGAAGAGGGCAACTTCGTACTTCTTTGGCAGGTTGTGTGGTATCAGTTTCATGTTGAACTTCTTTTTTATGGTGAGGAGAAGGCCTCCTCCTCTGCGAGCCTTGCGAGGGATGGAGAATAAGTCGTAGTCGGGGTGGGTTATTTGGTTAGATATCATGTGATCAGTATTTTGGAGCCAGGTTTCTGTTATGGCGATGAAGTCAGGGTTTTTATCTTGGATGAGATCGGCTAGTAGCATGAATTTTTTGGTTAGTGATTGAGCGTTGATAAGGAGAAAGGTGAGAAAGATGAGGTTTTTGGCATGATTCTTGAAGGGGATGTTGATCAGATGCCTGTATCCAAGCTGGAGAGAGGATTTGTGAGGTGGATTCATGTTAGGAATGAGTTGAGGTTGAGGGGCCACTTTGTCTTCTCGTAGGATTGTCGTAGGAGAGGAAGTGTTGGTATCCGTGTGAGATGACGTGAAGGTTCGAGGCTGGGCGGGTGATGTGGTCATCCGAGAACGGGTCTTTTGGTGAGCTGACTCTAGTGTTTGGTGGGGATGGGTCGCATCTGAGTGGCGGGATAGGTTTTGGGTGGGGAGATGAAGGATGATTACTGGTAGAAGGCGGTATGGGTGGTGATGACAAAGTTTGGGCAGGAGGACAGAAAAGAACAGAAGAGAGGAGAGTCTTGGGAGTCAGGCTAGGATGGGATAAGGTGAGGTCAGAGAGCGAGGTTTGTTTTGCTGGGATGCCGTGGTTGGTGTGTAAGTAGAGCTCTGGGTGGGGATGGGACGCGCAGGCGGTGAAGTACACCAAAGTGTGTGATGGAGGAAGGTGATCAGGAACAGCGGTGAGAGAGGAGATTCTGGGGGTGGCTTGGAGTCGGAGGATACTGCTGCCAGCGACGGTGGGCCTCTCTTGTGGGGTTCGCAGGCCAGCTTGAGGGGGGAGAAGGTAAGTTGGGGTCTATTGGCAGCACTAGGGGGCTGCACGAAGGAGCAGGCCCCTTTGTCGCGCGACGCCTGAGGAGCGAGCAGGGATTTAAATCGCTTTGGCGTCGCGGGCTTGATGACGTTGTTCGTGCGCCGCTGGTCTTCAGGGGGGTCGTCAGCGGTGTCGGCGAGGGACGGCTTCGGTGAGTCAGATTGGCCTCGTGGCCGGCGGTGGGCAGTCGGTGGTAGGGCGAGGAATTAAGGCCTTACCCTGATGAGTCCTTGCGCCGGCTGCGCGGCCCTCCTCCCAGCTCCTCCGGTCGGTGTGGCTGTCTGCGAGGTCCGTCGGTCGCGGCGGGAAAGGACGCCCGAGGAGCGAGCAGGGATTTAAATCCCCTTGGCGTCGCAGGCTTGATGACGTCGTTCGTGCGCCGCTGGTCTTCGGGGGGGTCATGAGCGGCGTACAGCGGTGTCGGCGAGGGACGGCTTTGGTGAGTCAGATTGGCCTCGTGGCCGGCGGTGGGCAGTCGGCGGTAGGGCGAGGAATTAAGGCCTTACCCCGATGGGTCCTTGCGCCGTCTGCGCGGCCTTCCAGCTCCTCCGGTCGGTGTGGCTGTCTGCGAGGTCCGTCGGTCGCGGCGAGAAAGGACGCCTGAGGAGCGAGCAGGGATTTAAATCCCCTTGGCGTCGCGGGCTTGATGACGTCGTTCGTGCGCCGCTGGTCTTCGGGGGGGTCGTGAGCGGCGTGCAGCAGTGTCGGCGAGGGACGGCCTCGGTGAGTCAGATTGGCCTCGTGGCCGGCGGTGGGCAGTCTGCGGTAGGGCGAGGAATTAAGGCCTTACCCCGATGGGTCCTTGCGCCGTCTGCGCGGCCCTCCTCCCAGCTCCTCCGGTCGGTGTGGCTGTCTGCGAGGTCCGTCGGTCGCGGCGAGAAAGGACGCCTGAGGAGCGAGCAGGGATTTAAATCCCCTTGGCGTCGCGGGCTTGATGACGTCGTTCGTGCGCCGCTGGTCTTCGGGGGGGGTCGTGAGCGGCGTGCAGCAGTGTCGGCGAGGGACGGCCTCGGTGAGTCAGATTGGCCTCGTGGCCGGCGGTGGGCAGTCTGCGGTAGGGCGAGGAATTAAGGCCTTACCCCGATGGGTCCTTGCGCCGTCTGCGCGGCCCTCCTCCCAGCTCCTCCGGTCGGTGTGGCTGTCTGCGAGGTCCGTCGGTCGCGGCGGGAAAAGCCGCGACCGACTGACCTCGACGAGTAGATTCCATTTACCATTTCCTGCTGTCTCCTGTCAGTCAACCAGTTTGTAATCTACTCCATTACTTTGGCACTGGCTCCCAAGCTTCTCATTTTATTCTCAAGCCTCCTATGCAGGACTGTATCAAAAACTTTGCTGAAATCCAAGTAAATCACATCACATGCTCTTACTTGATCCAATTCTCTAGTCACCCAATTAAAAATATCAATCAGATTTGTCTGATAGGACTTTCCCCTGGTGAATCCATGCCTTTGTAATAGCTCAAACTCAACTTCCAAGCTGGTTTACAGAAGAAAAAAAGTTGACCCTGAGCTATTTAGTAACTTCCTCCTCCCTTGCCTGATTCCAATTTCTAACTCTACTACCATAAACGATGTTGATACAGAAATTGAAAACTGGAACAATACTACCTCCACATCCTTAGACTTATTTGCATCTAAAAAACTCTGCCCTGTTTCCTCCAGGCACAATGCCCCTTGGTACGCACCAGCTTTACATCACATGAAAGCTAAATTACGTCAATTAGAATGACGATGGTGAAAAAAAACCCTAATTAAAAGGAAACATGCTTACTTTTCTCATTTACACAAGTACAAAAAACAAATCGACCATGCCAAAAAATCCAATTACACACAAAAAATACAAACTGCTAACAGCAGCAACAATGTCTTATTTAATATTTAATATTGTTAAATTATTAACAAACTTAAAAAAACAAACCCAATTACCATATCTTAATATCTTTCTGCAATGATATCGCTGATCATTTCAAGGATAAAATCTCTACCCTATCCTCAAATTTCCACCATCTTCCTATACCAGAAAGCAACCTACCTTCAGTCATCTACTCTTGTCAATTCGGATACCATAACTCACATACTCACAAAACCCTTGCTCTTAACGATTATTAAGAGAAAACCGTGATGCCATCTCCCCATAACTGACCCAACTAGTAAACCTATCATTAGCTTCTGGTACCTTCCCATACTCTCTAAAACGAACTTCTATTCTTCCAATCCTTAAAAAGAAAACAAATGACCCAACAAATTTATCTAACTACCGACCAATTGCCTCAACAACTTACTATGAAAAATGACTTTAAAAAAGCTCTCAAAACATATCTATACTCAATAGCATTTCCTGAATCTCAGACATAAACCACACCGATATCCCAATGTAGAGTAACTGCTCTTCTCCTCTGTCTATTACAAATTATGTTTTATCACATTAGCAAAAATACTCAAATCCGTCATACTTCACCAGTTAAATGACTATATGGAAGATTACATACTGCATCCAAACCAAAATGGTTTCCGCACAGCACCAAATCTAAGAACATAAGAACATGCTGTACTGGGTCAGACCAAGGGCCCATCAAGCCCAGCATCCTGTTTCCAACAGTGGCCAATCCAGGCCATAAGAACCTGGCAAGTACCCAAAAACTAAGTCTATTCCATATTACTGTTGCTAGTAATAGCAGTGACTATTTTCTAAGTCAACTTAATTAATAGCAGGTAATGGACTTCTCCTTCAAGATCTTATCCAATCCTTTTTTAAACACAGTTACACTAACTGCACTAACCACATCCTCTGGTAACAAATTCCAGAGTTGAATTGTGCGTTGAGTAAAAAAAGAACTTTCTCCGATTAGTTGTTTTTTTTTTTTTGTCAAAATCATTTTTATTAAAGAGCAACACAGGGATAATCAAAACCAGACTTTGGGGAAGAAAAAGCACAGTGTGAGGCAAATAGTAACACCATGGTTCACTACAAGAGCAATCCCTCAACATAGCAAGGTCAACTGTAACAACACCCCGTGTACTCTCCTTTTGAGGTCCTTCGGACCAAGATAAACAGATTAAACTCAAACCATAACCCACCGCCCAGTCACATCACAGACAACCACAGACATTCCTCACATTACTCACAGCCCCCTTCCCCACCCCTACCCTGGGAGACAAGCCCTCCATAAGAAATATTGCCAAACATTTGTTGAGATTTCAAATGCCCTAACCAAGTTCTGTCCCCATCGTAGCCTACAATGAACTCAGATCAAGTGTCAAGACACACGGCCTACCAGGAACATAAGAACATAAGAAATTGCCATGCTGGGTCAGACCAAGGGTCCATCAAGCCCAGCATCCTGTTTCCAACAGAGGCCAAAACCAGGCCACAAGAACCTGGCAATTACCCAAACACTAGGAAGATCCCATGCTACTGATGCCATTAATAGCAGTGGCTATTCCCTAAGTAAAATTGATTAATAGCCATTAATGGACTTTTCCTCCAAGAACTTATCCAAACCTTTTTTGAACCCATCTACACTAACTGCACTAACTACATCCTCTGGCAACAAATTCCAGAGCTTTATTGTGCGTTGAGTGAAAAAGAATTTTCTCCGATTAGTTTTAATGTGCTACTTGCTAACTTCATGGAATGCCCCCTAGTCCTTCTATTATTCGAAAGTGAAAATAACCGAGTCACATCTACTCGTTCAAGACCTCTATCATATCCCCCCTCAGCCGTCTCTTCTCCAAGCTGAACAGCCCTAACCTCTTCAGCCTTTCCTCATAGGGAAGCTGTTCCATCCCCTTTATCATTTTGGTTGCCCTTCTCTGTACCTTCTCCATCGCAACTATATCTTTTTTGAGATGCGGCGACCAGAATTGTACACAGTATTCAAGGTGTGGTCTCATCATGGAGCGATATAGAGGCATTATGACATTTTCTGTTCTATTAACCATTCCCTTCCTAATAATTCCTAACATTCTATTTGCTTTTTTGACTGCTACAGCACACTGAGCCGACTATTTTAAAGTATTATCCACTATGATGCCTACATCTTTTTCCTGGGTGGTAGCTAGGTAGGAGTTGCTAGAGTTCCAATCCTTCCAAGAAGAATGATATCCAGTGGCAGTTAAAAGTGGATTGGAGATCCAACGGCAAAAGGGGCATAACAAGTAGACCAGCAAGACTGGTAGATCAAGTCCCATTCCTTTTCATTATTCAGGGTGACCAGCCGCTCCATTTGCATTGAAAATGCCAGTTGTCCAAACCAGGCCCGCAGATTGGGTGGCGTGTCTGGTGTTATCCAGTCAGCTAAGATCGTTCGGCACGCCAGCAATTTTGCAGTATGGCCAAATTTATCCAAGGACAACTTATAAGAAGGGAGAGCACCCCTTAATCCAGAAAGAAGTAACTTGCCCGTCCAACCAATAGAGGAACCCGTGCACTGGGTGACTACTGCAAGCACTTTCTTCCAAAATGCTTTCAGAACAGGACAATTAAACAACCTGTGTGCCAAAGTACCTGTCACTTGATGACATTTAATACATTTAAGGGAGGGTAACCTCCCCATCCGGCAGCGGCGAACATCATCACAAAAAATGTGGTGCAAAATCTTGAATTGTAACTCTTGAGAGAGGTCTGGTAGGCTTTTGGGCATAAGCTTGAAACACGAAAGCAAGTATGGAGTAGGGATAGCCATGGCCCATGCCTCAGTCCAGTACTGGGCTAAAGAGGCCACGTGAGGCACAGAACGATATGTTCTGCCGAACTCACACCAGCCTTTGATGGTGTTACGCTTTAGGGCCCCATCAAAGAAACATTGCGTGAAAGCTGACTTATAGGACTCCTCAGTCCAGTGAAAGGATTGGAGGTAATGACGGGTTTGCAAGAATGCATAAAAATGTTTGGCTGGTAAATCATAGTCTCTGGCCAAAGATGCAGAATCGTGTACTGTTGGCGAGTCATTAACATAAAAGTGAAAAATGAATGCCAAACCTTTCTGCAGCCAGGCATCAAAAAGAAAATGGTTGATGCGGCCTGGTGGAAAATCCAGGTTACCCATTAAGGGCATGAAGAGAGATGGAAGTCCAGCCACTCCCCCTCGTGACCGCAGCCAGCGCCAAGCCTGACCACATGGCTGCACCAAACTGCGGGGGATAGTTAAGGTCTGATAAGCCGCAGGGCTGGCCTGGATCAGGTACAGAGGGGACCATGGGGCGACCATGCTAATAACCAGTCCATCCTCACAATATTCATACTCATCAAGGAGCCATTCCCCCACATATCTGAGCTGGTAGGCAGCGTTATATAACCGAACATCTGGCAGGCCAAGGCCCCCCTCCCCTCTCTGAGACATCAACACCTGATAGCGTAACCTCGCTTTCTTCCCTGCCCAAAGACAGTCTTGGAAGGAAGACTGCAACCACCGTATATCTCTGTTTGTAAGCCAGCAGGGCAACATATGCAATTTATAAAGCAGCTTAGGCATGAGCACCATCTTAAAGAGGGCGCTTCTGCCAAAAAGGGAAAGAGGTAAAGAGCGCCAAGCTTTGAGTTGAGCATCCAATTCTGCTAATGTGTTTTTTATATTCAGGGCATAAAGATCTAGAGGATCTCGGGAGATCCAAACCCCCAAGTATTTCATTTTATTCTGAGCCCACATAAACGGGAACCCTCCCGGCCAATGGTGTTGCACTCCGGGGTCAAGGGCAAGCGCCTCCGATTTGGAAAAATTAATAGGCCTGTGATGGATTGAAAAACATTAAAACATTGAATAATAACAGGGATGCTAGTCCGGGGTTGCCCCACAAACAGCAGGATATCATCAGCGAGCAGTGCTAATTTCATCTGATGAAGGCCGATGCGGAGGCCCCGGAACCCGTCCTCCAAGCATAGCTTAATAGCCAGAGGCTCTAAGGCTAATACAAATAGCAGAGGAGACAGGGGGCATCCCTGGTGCACCCCACATAAAATAGGGAAAGATTTCGACAAGGTACCATTGATAAGTAACCGGGCACTGGGACTAGCATATAGTGCCTGCAGCCAAGATAGAAAGGAGCCCAATATTCCATATGCTTGTAGAGCCCAAAACAAATAGTCCCACGAAAGGGAATCAAAGGCTTTCTCGGCATCCAAGCTCAACACCAGTGCCTCAGTCCTAGGATGAAAATTTAAAAGGCCAATCAGGCGCCTCACATTTTCAATGCCCCAGCGCCCTTTAATAAAGCCTGTTTGGTCTCCATGAATTACAGAAGGAGACTCAATCTGACCACCAGCACTGCCGCCAGTATTTTTAAATCCCTATTGATGAGAGATATGGGCCTGTACGAGCCCACTTCTTGTAAATCTTTCCCAGGTTTAGGGATTGATTTTCCTTGGGCGTAAACGGGGTCCCTTGGACTAAACCATTATAATATGGCCGCAGCGCCGGCAAAATGGGAAATTTCAAAATCTTGTAAAACTCTGGCCCGAGGCCGTCTGGGCCAGCCGCCTTTCCCAACTTAAGGCCATGTATGATGGCATGGATTTCAGAATCAGTTATGGGCATATTTAACGAGAGGAGCTGCGCCTCAGTGAGCTTTGGCCAAGGAAAGTTAGAAAAGAAAGACTCTCTGGAGGGGAGATGACTAGCCTTTTTCCCATAAAGCCCGCAGTAATAGTCAAGGAAACTGGCTGTAATAGCTGCAGAGGCTGTCTGACTGGTCCTAGTTCTAGCTTTAATACTAGTGATGAGAGATTTGGAGCCCCGCGCTCTAATCAAACTAGCCAACAATTTACTGGGCCGATTAACATATCTGTACAACTGATATAATATCTCATAGATTTGGATGCTCATTGGAACAATAGCGCGTGCAGGTTTTCCCTCAGTTCATCTACTTTACGTTTGCTAAGCTCCGACATTGTGTTAATATGCCTGAGTTGCGCCTGTTTCAGTTCCTCTGTTAGCTTAAGAATCTCAGCATTACACTTCTTATTCTGGATAGCAACATAGGCTATAATGTGGCCTCGCATAACTACCTTTCCGGCCTCCCACAGAACCCGTGGTATAATACCAGGCATGTTATTATAAAGCATATAGTCCCAGCGGTCTGTAAGGAAACGGGAGAACTCATTATCCAAAAACAAGCCCGGAGACATGCGCCAAGAAAAAGGGGCTTTAGGTAAGCGTCCAAATGATACCGTAACAGAGACCGGCGCATGATCCGATAAGGCAAAGGTGCCTATGGTAGCGGTTGTCACCCTGGGGAACGGGAACTCCGAGATCAAAAAGTAGT
The DNA here is from genome assembly GCF_901001135.1 of Rhinatrema bivittatum. Classification (NCBI taxonomy): domain Eukaryota; kingdom Metazoa; phylum Chordata; class Amphibia; order Gymnophiona; family Rhinatrematidae; genus Rhinatrema; species Rhinatrema bivittatum. Next base: position 377,997,928 of record NC_042616.1, read on the forward strand.
CCAAACGGGAATAAGACCCGTGAGGATGAGAAAAAAATGTGTAGTCCTGTTCTCCCGGGTGCATCGCCCTCCATATGTCCAGCAGGCGCAGTTCCTGGCACAAAAAGTTGGGACCTTTATGTATATCATTAGGTTCTATGGGTTTAGTAGGTTTGCAGTTTTCCAACTTATTGGCTACCATATTAAAATCCCCTCCCACCAACAATGCACAATCCGTAAGTTCACCTAAGATCCCCAGGAGACGGGTAAAAAACGCATGCTGATTAGGAGCATATACGTTACATAGGGCCACTCTTTGCTGGTTACACAATCCCTGGACTATAACATAACGACCCTCAGGGTCTTGCCATACTCTTTCTGATTGAAAAGGCAGTTGTTTATGAATTAATATAGCCACCCCTCGTTTTCGGGATGAGTATGAGGAGAAAAAAACACTGCCCCACCCATTCTCTCTGTAGCTTGGCATGTTCACTCGCTGACAAGTGGGTCTCCTGAAGAAACACAACCTGCGACCCCATGCATTTGAAAGCCATTAATAGTTTCTTCCGTTTGATAGGGGAGTGTATGCCATCTACATTAAGAGATGTGCAATTTACCATGGCCATAGCAGGGATTACTTAAAGAGCATCACCAAGAAGATGCGTCAAAGTGGCTGGGGAGCCCCTATGATGCGTCAAGAAAGGCTGGGGAGCCCCTATGATCCCGGGGCTCCCCAGCCTAAGCCACCGGGATCATAGGGAAAAAACAACAAAGGACATAGGCCCTTAGCCATAAAAAACTGCCTTAGTACCATCTTGAGAGGGATGTCACCCAGGGTTTCCACCCCCCCCCCCCAACCCCAACAAACCAAACTGCTCACCCCTGACACAACATTCACACCAAACATACCACATCCATATCAGCCCACATACCCACAGAACCCACAACACAACCGCTTGCCCCAAGAGGCTCAGAGCCACTCCACCCCCCTCCACTTCTGGAGCAATGGAGAGAGGAGCCCCCCTCTAGACACCCCCCGCCCCCCCCCAAAAAACAACAACAGAACATTTTCAAACTATCAGGCTAGATCAACAGCACTTTGAGATCATTGTGGAGCCCCGCGATCCCCCAGGCTAGAGGACCCCGACACTCCAGCTTCACTTCAAGGCCACGGGCATCAGGGCAAAGTCAGGCCAGATCATTTCCCAGTGACTGAAACTTGAGATTCGTCCCTTCGATCAGCAAATGTAGAGAAAGATCCATAAAACAGGAGCCAGAGTCATCAGCAAACCACCCCCTCGACGACAACGAAGAAGGCGCCTCTACAATGACTAGCTGTTATTCTCCCCCTGCGGCGGGCAAGGTAGCTATAAACTTGTCCGCAGCATCCCTAGAGGTGAAGAGGAAAACTTTGTTACCATGGAAGACACGCAGTTTGGCTGGATAAAGTAGCCCAAATTTGATGCCCCTCTTATGTAGCTCAGTACACGCCGGAGACATACTCTTTCGCTGTGCTGTCGTCGCCACTGAGAAATCATTGAAAAGAAGTATCTTATGGCCCTGGAATTCCATAGACGCCTGTTGCCTGGAAGCCCGCATGATCTGTGTTTTATATGTCCAGTTCAGGATTTTCGCTAGCACTAGTCTGGGCCTGACTGCTCCCTCTCGCAATATTCCAATGCGATGAACCCATTCACAGACCATCGGTGCCGCAGAAAACTCCAGGCCCAGCTTCCCCGGCAACCAAGCTTCCACAAATTCAGATAATCCACTGCCCTTGACTGACTCTGGGATCCTGATTATACGTATGTTGTTCCTCCGACTTCTGTCTTCTAAATCCTCAATTTTCGCCAACAAGTCTCGTTGGGTAGCTTGTAGCGCTTCCACATTACTCTCCGACTTGCCCAACCGGTCCCCATGGTCTGACAGGTCATGTTCTGCTTCATCCAGCCGTTTCATCTGACCTTCCAAAGCTGATTTGATGTCGTCCATGGAGGCCTGTATTTTAGTGAGGCGACGTTCTAGGGCTGCTGTGACACTTTGAGAGATTTGAAGAAGAGCATCTGCAGACAGCGAGTCAAGAATCTTGGCGCCGGCAGGAACCTCCGCCATCTTAGCAACACTCTTCCGCGCACTCCTCTGTCACATCGCCCCCCTCCGAACAGTAAAGTGGCCCCTGGGCAGCAGTACAACCACCAGGTGAGAAATGTACGGTAATGAGATACCTGGGAGAGAGAATTCAAAGTAGCCAGCGGAATGCAACAGTGACGTCTGGGAGTGCAGTATGAGATGTCTGAGAAAGAGAGTTCCAAGTAGTCAATAACAGGCAACAGCGAATTCTGGGAGTACAGCAGGAGATATCTGAGAAAGAGAATTCCAAGTAGCCAGCGGAATGCAACAGCGAAGCTGGGAGTACAGGCAGCCACCACCGTTAGAGTAGTAGCCTGTCGAGGCCGGGCTTCAAACCAGGGCAGGGCAGAGAGCTTCCAGGGAACACTAAATAACTCAGTCCAACCGCGCTCCACACCAGAAAAAAGAGGAGGGGCCCAGAATGCAACAATACCCGGAGTATTAATCGATGAAGGCAGTCTCAGAGATCCAGCCCCCGCTCCTCAGCAGGCTCAGCCACCATACCTCGTGGTAATAGAGCCATCTCGGCCCAGCAGCTGTCCCTGCAAGTCACGTCTCCCCCGGACACACTGGCAGGTCCTCTGAACCTCCGGAGGGCATTCCTGGATCTCCGTTGCAAAACGCCGCTGGGCCACATTGGTATGGCTGCTAAACAAGCGAGCAGTGCAGCATGGCGGCTGCCATCTTGGCCGCACCGCAACAGCTCTGCTCCCGGATTAAATCTTTCGGCATCCGGCGCCCAAAAGCTTAGTATCGACAGCTCAGGGTCCCATCGATTGCCTAGGATCCCCGAGGCAAAGGCTGTTCGAATCGCCGACGGTCCGAGGGCTATCGGGGGGAGGACCCACAGGGGACCATAGAGCTCAAGTTTTCTCCGCCGGTCTCGCTGACGTCATTACCGGACGTCCTCTCCAATTAGTTTTAAATGTGCCACATGCTCACTTCAAGGAGTGTGCCCCCTAGTCTTTCTATTATCCGAAAGATTAAATAACTGATTCACATTAACCTGTTCTAGACCTCTCATGATTTTAAACACCTCTATCATATCCCCCCTCAGCCGTCTCTTCTCCAAGCTGAAAAGTCCTAACCTCTTTAGTCTTTCCTCATAGGGGAGCTGTTCCATTCCCTTTATCATTTTGGTTGCCCTTCTCTGTACCTTTTCCATCGCAACTATATCTTTTTTGAGATGCGGTGACCAGAATTGTACACAGTATTCAAGGTACGCTCTCACCATGAAGCGATACAGAGGCATTATGACATTTTCTGTTTTATTCACCATTCCTTTTCTAATAATTCCCAACATTCTGTTTGCTTTTTTGACTGCTGCAGCACACTGAACTGACGATTTCAATGTGTTATCCACTATGATGCCTAGATCTCTTTCTTGGGTGGTAGCTCCTAATATGGAACTTAACATTGTGTAACTATAGCATGGGTTATTTTCCCTATATGCATTACCTTGCACTTATCCACATTAAATTTCATCTGCTATTTGGATGCTCAATTTTCCAGTCTCAGAAGGTCTTCCTGCAATTTATCACAATCTGCTTGTGATTTAACTACTCTGAACAATTTTGTATCATCTGCAAATTTGATTACCTCACTCATCGTATTTTTTTCCAGATCATTTATAAATATATTGAAAAGTACGGATCCAAATACAGATCCCTGAGGCACTCCACTGCCCACTCCCTTCCACTGAGAAAATTGTCCATTTAATCCTACTCTTTGTTTCCTGTCTTTTAGCCAGTTTGTAATCCCCATAAGGACATCGCCACCTAACTCATGACTTTTTACTTTTCCTAGAAGCCTCTCATGAGGAACTTTGTCAAATGCCTTCTGAAAATCCAAATATACTACATCTACCGGTTCACCTTTATCCACATGTTTATTAACTCCTTCAAAAAAGTGAAGCAGATTTGTGAGGCAAGATCTGCCTTGGGTAAAGCCATGCTGACTTTGTTCCATTAAACCATGTCTTTCTTTATGTTCTGTGATTTTGATGTTTAGAACACTTTCGACTATTTTTCCTGGCACTGAAGTCAGGCTAACCGGTCTGTAGTTTCCTGGCTCACCCCTGGAGCCCTTTTTTAAATATTGAGGTTACATTAGCCACCCTCCAGTCTTCAGGTACAATGGATGATTTTAATGATAGGTTACAAATTTTTACTAATAGGTCTGAAATTTCATTTTTGAATTCCTTCAGAACCCTGGGGTGTATACCATCCGGTCCTGGTGATTTAGTACTCTTCAGTTTGTCAATCAGGCCTAGCACATCTTCTCCTACTTTCATCCTTTGACTCTTTAATCCGTGGTTTTGATTCAAACTGACTATATCCTAATATTCCTTGACACCTCTGCAGCTTTCAATACCCTAGATCATAGTATTCTCTGTTCCAACCTTCAAAATATTGGCATTAATGGAAAAGTTCTTCAGTGGTTCAAGTCTTTTTTTTATCCCATAGACCACTGCAAGTCAATATTGGCCCCCATCATTCAAACTGGTTTATCACTGAATTAGGAGTGACTCAAGGCTCAGCCCTATCTGCCATCTTGTTTAATATATACTTATTACCTCTGTCATCTTTTCTCTGGTCTCAACATAAATTTTAAAATATATGCCGATGACATTCAATTTATCCTGCCATACAGTACATCTTTGAGCCATACTTTAGCTTTAGCCACTCTTTACCTAAAAACAATAAACACTTGGTTTTCACACAACCGTCTCACACTGTTCTGGGCTTTTAAGAAGTGGACCCTTGAACTGAAGGAAGGCGATCCAGCTCGTGAGATGGAGACTAGACTGGACAAAAATTGAAATCCCGCTAAACTTCACCAATACCAACTCACGTTCCCCTTAGGTTGAGCCCTTGGGTGCCGGGGTCGGCTTGACTTACATGGGGTCTCAGATAGAGAACCAGGCACAGCACAGACAGACGGTGAAATTCAGGGTAGTCAGCGAAGATCAAAGGATGTCAGCCAAAAAAGAATTTATTAAAAAACAATCACTGGTATCTTAACAACATGAATTAGAAAACACAGGGAAAAATCTGTAATCACCGGAAAATCAAAGAAATCTCAGGAAAACCCAAAAACACGGGAGTGACAAGAGACTAAAAAACAAATAACCTGGCACTTTAAAAAAAAAAAATGTTGCCAAGGCACTAGTACAGTGCAGGGACTTTCCTTATATAGTCCCTGCACTTTGATGTCAGAGAATAGAACCGCGAGGAAAAACTACTGGCCCTTTGAAAATAAAAGTAAACAACCTGTGGGCCTATGGTGACTAGAGATGAGTTTCGTTTTCTGGGTCGGGTTGGGTTTCAGTTCGGGCGCTTCGTGGGAAAACTCGTTTTCCCATGGATCGTTTTTCGGCAAAAACTAAGCTGAAACCCGACCCGAACCCGGAAAAACGAATAAAAAAAAATAAATCAGAATCAGGAAAATAAAAACACCCCACCCCTTCCCATTTACTGTATTACAAGCCCCCCACCATCCCGATCCCTCCCCAAGACTTACTAAAAGCCCTGGTGGTCCAGCGGGGTCCCGAGAGCGATCTCTCCCTCTGGGCCGTCGGGCTGTCTGGCCTTCTATAAATCAAAATAGCACTGATGGCCTTTTGCCCTTATGATGTCACAGGGGCTACCAGTGCCATTGGTCGGCCCCTATCACATGGTAGGAGCAATGGATGGCCGGCGCCATCTTGTGCTCCTACCATGTGACAGCTGGCCTTCCATTGCTCCTACCATGTGACAGGGGCCGACCATTGGCACCGGTAGCCCCTGTGACATCGTAAGGGCAAAGGGCCATCGGCGCCATTTTGATTTGTAGCAGGCCCGACAGCCTGGAGGGAAAGAGCGCTCGCGGGACCCCGCTGGATCACCAGGGCTTTTAGTAAGTCTAGGGGAGAGATCGGGATGTTGGGGGGGATTGTAATACAGTAAATTTGAAGGGTTGGGTGGTTTTTTTGTTTTTTTTTAATATATGTGCCCCTCCCCCCCGCACTAACCCAAAAAACGAATTTTCCCCGAAGTTCGTGGAAAATCCGTTTCGAACCACGAAGAATTACGCAATTTAGTTGAAATTGCCAAATATCAAAACTGCCAGGGTAGACTTGACACGGAAACGTGCCTTTGCTGTAGCAGGTCTCGCTATGTGGAACTCGCTACCCAACTGCATTCGACAACTTACTACTTAAATTACTTTAAAAAAGCTATCAAATCCTATCTAGACTCAGTAGCCTTTCCTGATTCTCAGACATAAACCACACCAATATCCCAATGTAGCATAACTATTCTTCTCTATCTATTACAAATTCTGTTTTTATCATTCTGTTTTAATTGTTTTACTGTGTATGTTTTATTTGTAAACTGCTTAGATCTGCTACAGCTTGTATAGGCGGTATAGAAAAAGCTTTAAAATAAATTAAATAAATAATTTGTCCCAATGTTTCTCCTCGCAGTTTTGCTTTTTCCCTCTCAACCTCTGCATATTCCTCCCCTTCACTTCTGAGGCTCACAATGCTACTTTTGCACTTCTTTCTATCGCTAACATTAAAAAAAAAAAAAAAAAAGTCTTATCCCCCTGTTTTACTATATTTGCTATTTTTTTCTTTATTTGAATTTTTGCATTCTTGACTATTTTCCCAGCTTCTCTTATTTTTTCCAGATATTGTTGCCCGTCTCCATCTTTCTGAGATCTCTTGCCATTTGTGAACCCTAACCTTTTTTCGTTTACCTTTTTAGCTACTACTTTAGAAAACCATAGTGACCTTTCTTCTCTCCTTTTTTTTTTTTCTTTTCTGAGAAAAAGATTAGTTTCCCTTATCTCCTTTTAGTTTTACTTCTGCTAGATTTTCCCATCCAACCAAGAACTCCTTGAGGTACTTCCCCTTTTTTTTCTTGAAGTCTAGGACCCTTGCCTTTGAATGAACCTTCATCTCTTGCATCCTAATACTAAACCACACCACCCCATGGTAACTTGATTCCAGAGGATCATCAACTACATCAGAGATACTGTCCCCATTGGTAAGCACCAGTTCCAGTATCACCCCCTCCTGTTTGGTTTCTATTACCAGTTAATAGAATAGTTGTTTTTGCAGAGAATCCAGGATCTCTGCTTCTAGAAGCAGTGCAGCCAGGATATCCCAATCAACATCCAGAAGATTGAAATCCCCTAGCAATAGCACCTCCCCTTTCATAGCTATTTAGAGAATATCCTTCATTAAATCTCTCTCCTTTTCTTCTGTCTGTATATTACACCAGTATGAATAGATATTCCATTCCTTTTTTCCAAATTAACCCACAGTGCCTCTTGCTTACCTCATAAGCCCTGCAGTCCTGTTACTTTAATACTATTCTTCATATAGAAACATAGAAACATAGAAACATAGAAATGACGGCAGAAGAAGACCAACCGGTCCATCCAGTCTGCCCAGCAAGCTTCACACATTTGTTCTCATACTTAACTGTTTCTCTTGGCTCTTAGTAACCTTATGTTCTAATTCCCTTTTCACCCCCACCATTAATGTAGAGAGCAGTGCTGGAGCTGCTTCCAAGTGAAATATTAAGTTTGATTAGTTGGGTAAGCGGCAGCATAGCTCTCTGCCATGAAGCAGAGGGCAATGCTGGAAATGTGTGAAGTATCAGTTTTTCTTTTCCCCTGTCATTGAAGCAAGGAGTCATGCCGGACATGCACCGAAAGTGAAGAATGCCTTGAAAGTCACATTAACTATCATCAAATATTGAAAAGCCTAATAATTGGTAATACCTATAAGCCCATGAACCCATCCCTGTTTTTTTTTCTTTTTTTCTTTTCTTTTTTAATTGGGAGATGGATGCCCTTCATCCTTCTACTCTGTGAAGGTGGACACCTACCACCGGCCACTGGCATCCCGCTCCGTTAATGCCTCTGTGGCTACTGCCGCTCCATGCAGTGTTTTACTACCTGCTCTTTATATGCGTCCTCTAGAACTGATGGATCCCATCCCTGGGTTTTTTTATTATTTATTTAATTGGGAGATGACAGCCCTCCATCCTTCCGCTCCGTGAAGGTGGACACCTACCACTGGCCACTGGCATCCCGCTCCGTGAATGCCTCTGTGGCTACTGCCGCTCTGTGCAGTATTTTACTACCTGCTCTTTATATGGACACCTACCACTGGCCACTGGCATCCCGCTCCGTGAATGCCTCTGTGGCTACTGCCGCTCCGTGCAGTATTTTACTACCTGCTCTTTATATGTGTCCTCTAGACCTGATGGATCCCATCCCTGTTTTGTTTTTTGTTTTTGTTTTTTATTTAATTGGGAGATGACAGCCCTACATCCTTCCGCTCCATGAAGGTGGACACCTACCACTGGCCACTGGCATCCCGCTCCGTGAATGCCTCTGTGGCTACTGCCGCTCCGTGCAGTATTTTACTACCTGCTCTTTATATGCGTCCTCTGGACCTGATGGATCCACAATATTTATCCCATGCCCCTTTGAAGTGCTTCACAGTTTTTGGACTTCACCACTTCCTCCGGAAGGGCATTCCAGGCATCCACCACTCTCTCCGTGAAGAAATTCTTCCTGACATTGGTTCTTAGTCTTCCTCCTTGGAGCCTCAGCTCGTGACCTCTGGTTCTGCTGATTTTTTTCTGTTGGAAAAGGTTTGTCATTGTCTTTGGATCGTTAAAGTTTTTCAAGTATCTGAAAGTTTGAATCATATCACCCCTGCTCCTCCTTTCCTCCAGGGTGTACATATTTAGATTCTTCAATCTCTCCTCGTATGTCAACCGATGAAGACCCTCCACCTTCCTGGTCGCCCTTCTCTGTACCGCCTCCAACTTGTCCTTGTCTCTTTGTAGATACGGTCTCCAGAACTGAACACAGTACTCCAGGTGAGGCCTCACCAAGGACCTGTACAAGGGGATTATCACTTCCCTTTTCTTACTCGATATTCCTCTCTCTATGCATCCCAGCATTCTTCTGGCTTTTGCAATCACCTTGTCGCATTGTTTCGCCGACTTCATATCATTAGACACTATCACCCCAAGGTCTCTCTCCTGCTCCGTGCACATCAGCCTTTCCCCCCCCATCGAATACAGTTCATTCGGATTTCCACTCCCCAAATGCATGACTTTGCACTTCTTGGCATTGAATTTCAGCTGCCATATCTTCGACCACTCTTCCAGCTTCCTTAAATCCCGTCTCATTCTCTCCACTCCTTCCGGCGTGTCCACTCTGTTGCAGATCTTAGTGTCGTCCGCAAAAAGACAAACCTTACCTTCTATCCCGTCCGCAATGTCGCTCACAAAGATATTGAACAGGACCGGTCCCAACACCGATCCTTGCGGTACACCACTTAAAACCGCTCTCTCTTCAGAGAAAGTTCCATTTACCATCACGCATTGTCTTCTGTCCGTCAACCAGTTTGCAATCCAGGTCACCACTTCGGCACTCACTCCCAAGCTTTTTGTTTTATTCACCAGTCTCCTGTGCGGAACCGTATCAAAAGCTTTGCTGAAATCCAAGTAGATGACATCTAGCGCTCTTCCTTGATCCAATTCCTTGGTTACCCAGTCGAAAAAGTCAATCAGATTTGTCTGACAGGATCTTCCCCTGGTGAATCCATGCTGCCTCTGGTCCATCAATTCTCCGGACTGTAGATATTTCACTATTCTCTCTTTCAACAGTGACTCCATTACTTTTCCCACCACCGAAGTGAGGCTAACCGGTCTGTAGTTACCAGCCTCTTCTCTGTTCCCACTCTTGTGAAGCGGGACCACCACCGCTCTTCTCCAATCACTCGGCACCACTCCCGTTTCTAGGGATCTATTGAACAGGTCACACAGCGGACCCGCCAGCACATCTCTGAGCTCCCTCAGAATCCTTGGATGAATCCCATCAGGCCCCATGGCTTTGTCCACTTTCAGATTCTTTAGCTCTTCCCATACATTTTCTACTGTAAAATGATTTTCATCTATTCCACTACCCTCCAGCTTCTTGTGTAGAAATGGTCCTTCTCCATGTCATATATAATGACATGCCTCATTCCTTCCTTCCTGAATAGATTGTAGCTGGGTATAACTATATCCCAATCATGGTTTTCAGTGTAACATGTCCCCATGACAGCCACTATATCTAAATAAGCTTATTCCATCTCTGCCTCGAGATCTGGGACTTTATTTCCCATACTGTGAGCATTGACATTTACAGTCTGGGGTACTGATAAACAGACATAAGAGAAAAAGCGCAGGACTGCTGCTAAGGCCAAACCCATAAGCAAAGCACGTCAAGCTGCATTGTCTGAATTTTCAAGAAGACTCATCACCCAGTAAAAATGTTGGTAGCAGTAAATTTCTATGGGTTATCAAAAGCCTTGGGCATAACTACATGGAGCGGCAGTTGCTACCCTTAAGAGAAATATGGGGGTAGCCTCCATTGCCTGGCAGATACTACCATAAGAAACTTGCTGGGCAGACTAGTTGGATCATTTGGTCCTTTTCTGCCATCATTACTATGTTACTATGGTTTTCCAGATATTGCCCTTTTTTCCATATCTATACAAGCATCTAATGTTTTACTTACCGTAGGGTTTTAATCACCCATCCCCTGACAGTTCTAGTTTAAAGCATTCCTCAATAGGTTTGCCATTCTGTGTTGAAAGATGCTGTGCTCCTTCTTCAACAGATGGACCCTATCTCTGCTCAACAATCTTTGAAATATCATTCCATGATCCGAGAAGCCAAAACATTCTTGTCAACACCATCTATGCATCCATTTTTTTTATCTCCAGAATGCGAGCATCTCTGTCTGGGCCTTTATCTTTGACAGTTACTCCATCAAGTGGAGATTTGGAAGTCAATCCGTACCAAGGGGGAAAAAAAAAAGGTTTTCACTGCCACTTTAAAGAAATGTTTGCAGTGAGTTCCACAATGAGGGGCCGGCTACCAAGAATGCATGGGTATGTGCTTCATCTAAATGTATATTGCGAAAAGTAGGGACTTCAGGTAAACAGGACAGTGCTGACCAAAGTGCATGTGCTGGGACATAGATATGCAGAATTGTATGAATCCAAGGAATTGAATTATCTGAAAAAAGCTTGTGAACCAGAGCTTATCCCCCTGCTGTCTACCCTATCTTTTGTCTACTTTCTTCCTTCCAATGTGCAGCTTCTTCCCCTCCCTCTAGCCTCTCTCCTCCTATGTGATCTGGCTATAGGAACCATCCCCAATCTCCCAATCTGCAGGATCTGTCCCTGGACCCTGTTATTTATTTATTTATTATTTATTTATCGAGTTTTATATACCGTCATTCGGATTCATCATCATAAATCCATCATAACGGTTTACAACAAATATGAAGGTTACAATGTTGAGGGGGATAAACAGGATTTCAAAAAGATTTAAACTGTTGTTAAACATAGGGGTATCAAATGCTAGTGATTTACTGTTCTGTTTTACGTTTCACTTCTTAGTTATAGTCCATAGTTGTGAAAAGTTCATTTATTCATTTAATCTTCAGGTTGAAGTGGAGGGTGAAGTTGTTGTGTTGTTCATTGGGTGAGTTGGTATGCTTTGTTGAACAACCATGTTTTTAGATCTTTTTTGAATGTTTTTAGGTTTTCTTGAGTTCTGAGTTCAGTTGGTAGGGAGTTCCAGAGTTTTGGGCTACCTAGAGATATTGCTCTCTTTTGGGTTGAGGTGAGTTGATTGGAACGCGTAGGTGGTGTTTTTAGCAGTCCCTTGTTTGCTGATCTGAGGTTTCTATTTGGGGTATGTAGTTTTATAGATGAGCTTAGCCAATTTTCTTGTTTTTCATATATAATTTTATGAAGGATGGATAGTACTTTGTATTCAATCCTGAATTTTATTGGTATCTAGTGTAGTGAAATAAGTATTGGAGTGATGTGATCGTGCTTTTTGGATCCAGTGAGGATTCTTGCAGCTGTGTTCTGTAGGATCTGTATTGGGCGAATAGTGTTTAGAGGTAAGTTGAAAAGGAATGAGTTACAGTAATTTATGTTGGAGAAAATTAGTAATTGAAGGACTGATCTGAAGTCGTTATTGGAAAGAAAAGGTTTTAAATGATGGAGAGTAAGTAGTTTATGATATCCGTCTTTGATTTTTGTTGTGATATGGTTTTTAAAAGAAAGTTCTCTGTCAATTATTACTCCGAGGTTGCGGGCATGATTGATTGGAGATATAACTGTATTTTGGTTCATTAAGTTGAGTGGTGGTATTTTGAGGAGAGTAGTTCTTTCTGTTTAATAAAATCATTTCAGTCTTGTCGAAATTGAGGATGAGTTTTAAGTTGGTTAGTATTTCCTATATATTGTTTAGGTAAGTTGTTATTAATTTGTATATTTCTTCTAGTGATTGTTTTATTGGGATTAGTATTTGAATATCATCAGCATAGATGAAGTGTGTCAGATTGAGATTTGATAGGAAGTAGCATAATGGAAGCAAATAGATGTTAAAGAGTGTCTCTGACAGAGCCGGATCCCTGGGGAACTCCGGTATTTAGATTGATTTTCTTTGAGAGGGAATCATTGAGTAGCACTTGGTAGGATCTTTGTGATAGGTAAGAGGAGAACCATTGTAGGGTTGGTTTCTTTAGCTCCAATTTCGGATAGACGGTCAGTCATGATGGAGTGGTTTACTGTATCAAAGGCTGCAGAAAGGTCGAGTAGGATTAGAAGGTAGCTGTGGCCTTTTTCAAAACCTTTGAGTACGAAGTCGTTCATTGCTAGTAGAAGCGTTTCAGTGTTCAGTTGTTTTCTGAAGCCAAATTGAGCGGGTAGCAGGATGTTGTTTTCTTCTAGGTGGTCAGTGAGTTGTGTGTGGACAACTTTTTCAATGATTTTGGCAATGAATGGGAGGTTTGATATGGGTCTGTAGTTCATTGGGTTTTCAGGATCAAGATTATTCTTTATCAGAATGGGTTTGATGATTGCCGATTTTAGGCATTGTGGGTAGTTTCCTTCCGTAAGGGAGAGGTTTACGATTTCAGTTATCGTCTTATTTGTGGTGGTTTGAGATTTTTTATAGTTGTAATGGGAATGAAGTCAATAGGGTGTTTGGCTGGGTTCATGTTTTTAATTAAAAAATTTAAAAAAAAACAAACCATTCTACAGGTTTATACACTATGTTAAAGTTTCTATCTTGTCTTCTTCTTGCTCCTAGTTGTACGACTCCTTGTTTATTGTAACTGCATCTATATTATGTATAGTTCATATTATTTCGTTCTCTGTTCCGGTTATCACCCATTGTTTATTGTAAACCGGCTTGATGTGATATTATCACGAATGCCGGTATAGAAAAAATTAAAATAAATATAAAATAAATAATGATCATTTGGACATCTAAAGAAGATGCTGTCTCAAAGTTGGGCCAGCTTTTTGTTTGAATGTTTGGTATTTTCTGGTCTTGTGAGTCATTTTTTAGGTTGTTCTTTATAAGGGTTTTGATTTTTTCATTAAAGAAGTCTGCAAAGTCGTTACTAGAGATCTTTGATGTTGCTTGTGGCTGATCATCGTAAGATGATTTGGTTAGGCTTTTTACTATGTTGAAGAGCATCTTAGGGTTTTGTTGGTATTTATTTATTTTGTTAGTGTAGAAGTCTTTTTTTTGTTTTATGTATGAGTTTTTTGTATTCAGCTAGTTGAGTTCTGTATGCGTTTAGTAGTGTGGTTGTTTTGTTGTTTCTCCATGATTTCTCTTTTTTTCTGAGTTTCCGTTTGGCTGCTCTGATATTTTCATTGTACCAAAGGTTCTGATTTTTTGTTTCTTTTATAGTTTTCTTTATCATGGGATTTATCTTGTCTGCTACAGTTCTAGTTATGGTAATCCAGGATGATGTTGCGTTTTTAGTGTTTGACAGGTCTATGTTAGTTCAGTTTGTAGATTTGCTTGAAGAGTTTCAATGCAAAAAGGTGAACGGTATGAGAAGGATTTAGTTGTGCTTTTTCTTGTTGTTAGTTTAAAATTTGAATATAAGTTTGCGTGGATGATAGAGTGGTCTGACCATGGTATTTTTGTTATCTTAGTTTGGTGGTTTGACCAAATGTTAGTGTTGATGAAGACTAGGTCTAGTGAATGACCTTCTTTGTGTGTTGGGCCATTGATAATTTGACTGAGACCCAGTGATGATAGTGCGTCAATGATTGAGGGTATAGGCAGGGGAGTGGGGGGAAGTGTCTTATGTGTAGGTTGAAGTCACCAAGAATAATTATGGGTTTGTTGATTGATATTTTGGTCAGGAAAAATTCAGTAAGTGATGAGCAGTTTTTATCTAGAGTATTAGGGGGGCAGTATACCAGACAAATTTGTAGATGTGGAGAATTAAATAGTGCAATTTCCAATGGAGACAATTGCTTGTTGGGATTAATTTCATCTGTAAGTTTTTTTGGTTTTTTTTGATGATTAGCATAAGGCCTCCACCTTTCTTTTTAGGTCTGGGAATTGAAAAAGGTTCTGTAGGTAGAGTTATTGATTTGGTTAATTAGTACTGTATCAGTGTTTTTTGCCTATGTTTCTGTGATGGCTATGAAATCTGGTTTTTCATCATGGAGAAGGTCATTGACGATTGGTATTTTTTAAATTATAGATTGAGCATTAAAGAGTAGGAAGGAAAGTTTTAAGCTGCTGAGAGTTTGTTGTGCGTAATGGTTGAAAGTTGATGTTTGTTTTATTTTTGGTTTTGTTTCTCTGTTTTTCCAATTGTTGTAAGTGTTTGGGTCGTTTCTGTTGATCTTATGGTCTTTGGGGGGTTGATGGTTTGCCATCCTTTGTTCGTTCAGGAGTTATCAAGAGATATCAAGAGATTGAGTACTGTAAGCACTGCGGTGTGCACAAAGGGGATTGCCCCTTTGTTGCGCCCCTTTGGCGCGTGACGCCTGTTGGTGTCGCTCATTTTGCGCTCCGGCGCTGATGACGCTGGGTTGGGGGCGGGGCTTCCGCTGTCTCTCTGTTGTTTTTTTAAAAGGCTCCTGCCTTTTTTTCTCTCTTCCCCCTTTCTTACCGGGGCTGCAGGCGGTTGATGGTGGGTGTGTTTCTTTTCTTTTTCACCTGTTGGTGTCGCTTGTTTTGCGCTCCGGCGCTGATGACGTTGGGTTGGGGGGTGGGGCTCTCGATCACAGGCCACCTGCTTTCTCTCTGTTGTCTTTTTAAAAGGCTCCTGCCTTTTCTTTCTCTTCTCCCTTTCTTACCGGGGCTGCAGGCGGTTGATGGCGGGTGGGTTTCTTTTCTTTTTCGCCTGTTGGTGTCGCTCGTTTTGCGCTCCGGCACTGGTGACGGGTTGGGGGGCGGGCTCCCGATCACGGGCCTCCCGCTGTCTCTCTGTTGTTTTTTTAAAAGGCTCCTGCCTTTTTTTTCTCTCTTCCCCCTTTTTTACCGGGGCTGCAGGCGGTTGATGGTGGGTGGGTTTCTTTTCTTTTTTTGTTAGCAACCATATCTCTGCCTAGGCTCTGCTGGTAGCAGCAGTAGTTTCTTAAATTCTGCCAAGGCCCCATCAGCACTCATGGTAATAGCCAAATCTCTCCCAGGACTCTGATTTGCCCCACAGCAGCAGTGGCAGTACTTGTATCTTTTGCTGGACGCCACCAGTAAGAATAGCTACTGCATCTCTCCCCAGATCCAAATCTAATTTTCAGCAGAGGAAGAAGCAACATGGACTGGATGGTGGCAGTAGAAGTAATGTCTCTTTCCAGGGCCATCTAGCAGCAGCTCCTACCAGTCTGGTGCCTGTTGTGGAATTTTAGGCATCTGGGTATCCTGATGCTGGGATTCTTCCAGTCCTGATGACTATTAGCTGAGTGCTATATAACTACAGATATGAAAGCATGCATCTAAGAACTTTAACAATGTCCTTGGATCCTGTCATCTTTGAATACTGAGCTATGACAACATGAGCAAATCTTTTGGGATGAGGGGTAATCTTATCAGGCAGTATGTTGCAAGTTATGTATCTTTTTCATATTGCCAGTAAATCAGCTAACTGCATTGATGAGAATACCAGGAAACGTTTTGGGTTCAGTATGGAAACTTTGAGAAATGTTCATACCGTATTTTCCGGCGTATAAGACGACTTTTTAACCCCTGAAAATCTTCTCGAAAGTCGGGGGTCGTCTTATATGCCGGGTATCGTCTTATAGGGCAGCTCTTCTCACCTGTGTGTCGCGTGCTCCCGGTCTCTCCCGCTGCTCTTCCTTCCCTGCTGCCGTTGCCGCTGGGCTATCAGCACGTTCAAGCCCAGCGGGAACGGCAGCGGTGCAAAAAAAAAAAAAAAGCTGTGGCATCTGCGGCTGGCCTTTTCTTCTTCCCGCGCCTGCATTTCCCCCCCCCGGACCCGGAACAGGAAGTGATACGCGGTGTGCGGGAAGAAGAAAGGCCGTGCAGCGTGATAATGTAGCAGCGGCCGCTGCAGCATCAGCCCCCGAGCAATTGAAGCAGCCGGTAATCGAGAAAGGAGACAGCAGCAGGAGCCTCCCGTGGCCGATGGGATTCTTCTTTCTTGGCCTGTGGGGGCTGGAGGAGGAGGCTGCTGAAGCTACTATTTGTGCTTGGGGGGCGGGGGAGGGGAGAGGAAGTGAGTGAGAGAGAGAGAAGCAGCCAGCCAGCCTGTGTGTAAGTGAGAGAATGTATTTGATTGAGAGCATGTCTGTGATTGAGAGAAACTGGTCAGAGAGCTCATGTGTGTGTATATGTGAGAGACAATGAAAGTGACTGCTCAGAGAGATGACTTATGTATATGTGAGTGTGAGAGAGAGAGAGAGAGAGAAAAAGCATGGAAGTGAGAAATCTGGGTATGTGAGAAAGCATGGGAGTAAGAAGCCTGATTATGTGAGAGAGAGCATGGGAGTGGGAGGGCTGTGTGTGTGTGCGTGCATGAGAGAGAGACTGGTTGATAAGGTGATGGTGTGTGTGAGAGAAAGAGACTATTGTGTGTGAATGTGAGAGAAAGAATGTGATTCAGGGAATGAGAAGCCTGTGCACGTGGAGAGTGAGCATGGAAATGAGAGAGAGACTGGTGTGTGGGTGTGTGTGTGTGTGTGAGACAGAGAAAGTGATTATGAGAGTGAGAAGCCTGTGTATGTACGGTAAGCAGAACACGGGAGTGGGAAGCCTTTGTGTATGGCATGAGAGAAACTGTTCAGAAAGGTGTCTGGTGTGTGTGTCAAAGACTGTTTGGGAAATGATTGGTGTGTGAGAGACAGAAACTGGTCATGGGGGCATGACTGGTATGGTGTGTGTGTGTGTGATAGACATGGGCCCTAAGGAAGAGGACCATGAGTATAGAGCTTAGCCACTACTGCTGCTTCTGGTGTGTGCTACGGCTTGCATGGAAGAGGAGTAGGAGAGCTGCTGGAGGGGGTAAGGAAAGGTGGCTTTTTAAGTTTATTTTTCTTGATTGCCATTTTAATTATTTAATATTATGTGATGTGTCTGCTTTTTTGAAATATTATATTGGTGTTTGGAGAATGTTTAATAGTTTTTAATTGTTGGATGTTATTCTGTTCATAGCTGTTTTGAAACATTTATTCTGCTTATTAGTATAGTTTTACAATTATTTCTGTGTGGGGATCTATAGCTGCTTGCTAGTTCTGTTTTCCTAATAAGAGGTGTATTGGTTTTTAGGGCCTGATTTAATATTTGTAGTGTTGCCTTTTCATAGATAGGGTTGCTCCTGTTTGAGTGTAAAATTATTTTTTTTCTTTAAAATATGTATAAAAAAGGGGGGGGTCGTCTTATACGCCGGAAAATACGGTAATTCTGTATCCCTACTTTATTTTCTCTAGATTCTGAGACAACATATGCAGTTACTTTGGAGTCTGTGTTAGCTGGCCATGAAAATTCAGTATATGCAGTTCACTGGCAACCTTCATTTCTTAAAGGTAAGAAGCATAATGAAATCGAGACACTCTGGTATGCCCAAAGTGCAGTTTGTGCAACTATACCTGCTTTGTGGATATGGAGAGAACTCAGATGCTGTGCCACTAAGTAATTTTGAAAATGCAGTATTTCATACAGTATTCAATAGGACACTGCTGCATGTGATTGTCAGTGCATTGTATTTTATTTCTCACATGCTGTACCTGACAAAATAATGTTGAAAGCTCACTGGTGTGTGATATATATAGCTGTTTTATCAGTCTCCCCCGCTTATATTAGATATATTGTGGATGTTTCTGTTGAGCTTTTTTCTCTCTATTGTGGGGGCACCTCAAGGTGACACCACATGGTAGTTGTGTGATTATCTGACCCCAATGAACTGTAACCTTGACATGTTCTAGGTCTGTTGCAAACAAAATCAATGCCATGTGTTCTCAATAGTTATTGATCTTTGCGGATGGTCAGTGCCTCCAAAAGCTCACTGAGGTGAGTGCACTGCATTTTGATTCATTAAGTAGCCAATGTACTAAACATGTTAATGATATCGCAGACATTAAAGCGCGTTAATTGGGCACTAATAGTACTGCTAACATACATAAACTAGCTTCTGACAGTTTTAATGCAAAATCTATGATAATGAGGTATATGCAAAAGCATGTGAATAGCTCATTAATATTAGTGCAGTGAAAGTACATGTATTAAAATATACAAAATGCATCACAGAGGTGCTAACACAAAAATCTGAGCTACATCTCAAGGATGTGTTCAAGTTTTTGTATTGCCATTTCCATGTAGTATGCTTGTGCGTGGCCATCTGCAATAAGGTATGTCTCATTTGCATTTCATTAACATCTGCTATTAGAAGTTTCTCCCAGGACAAGCAGGATGGTAGT
The DNA here is from genome assembly GCF_901001135.1 of Rhinatrema bivittatum. Classification (NCBI taxonomy): domain Eukaryota; kingdom Metazoa; phylum Chordata; class Amphibia; order Gymnophiona; family Rhinatrematidae; genus Rhinatrema; species Rhinatrema bivittatum. Next base: position 378,016,808 of record NC_042616.1, read on the forward strand.
CCTCACATGTGGATGACGTCACTGGACTGAGCCTATCATGGAAAACTTTCTGTCAAAGTTTCTAGAAACGTTTGACTGGCACACTGAGCATTCCCAGCATGCCATGATCCCTCGAGCCATAGGGGTCTCCCTTCAGTCTCTTTTTCCACGCTGCAGTTTGCCTCATGGTTAGGAACTCTGTGAGATTTCTCACATAATTTTCCTCACGGAAAAATCTTTAAAATTCCTTCAGAAAAATATTCCCTCATAGGGGTCTCCCATCGGTAAATATTTTTCTTCAAGACGGTGAGTAATACTCACTATTCCCGGTCGGTACTGTCACCACCGTTTTCGGGTGTCCGCAAACCGTTGACGGTTTTGGGCCTCAACCTTTGCCATTATGGCAACAGGCTTCAGAAAATGTCCGGAGTACTCTGGAACCATGTCAATAACCGACCCACATGATGTTTGTGTGCTGTGCCTCGGTTCGGCTCACACGTCTCTATTTGCCCAAAGTGTGCCGAGATGACTCCGGAATCCATCCTTAAACAGTCCTTTGACGTCGCTGCTATTTCCCTACAAATAGCGGCCTGCTGCACCGTAGTGACACGTGCCTGCCTCTCCCAGACCAGGAGCAACACCCCTGGGGAGGCCTTGGAACCAGCAATATCTTTCCTTGTGGACGCTGCTTCCGATCTGTTATGCACAGCGGCCAGAGGAGTGTCGTAAGCTGTGGCTGCCAGGAGACAACTCTGGCTCCGAAGCTGGTCGGCCGACGCATCTTCCAAAATGCGTCTCACAAGGATGCCCTTCAAAGGATCCCTCCTGTTTGGCAGCGAACTAGAGAAACTGGCCAACAAATGGGGCGAGTCCCCATTGCCGCGCCTACAGGAGGACAGGAATAAGAAAAACAGCGACCCTTCAGTCCTCCAGGGGCAGAGGTTCACAGCGCTTCAATCCATACAGAAGCAACTATCAAGCGCCCCGCCCTACGGGCAGGAACCAGTCCTTTCGGAACAAGTACAACAAGAGGGGAACCAGCTCGGGTCCAGGCCCCAGCCGCACCCCACAATGAGATTCAGCCGACCCGTCCAAGGGAAGAAGCCATAGGGGGCAGACTAGCCCTATTCTACCACAGATGGGTCGAGATAACTTCAGACAAGTGGGTCCTAGCCATCATTCGAGAGGGGTACTACCTGGATTTCCTATGAACCCCTCCGGACAAGTTCATGGAATCCCCCTGCCACGACCTTCCCAAGAGGGTGGCAGTAGAAGCTACACTGACCAGACTACTGGCCCTCGAGGCCATAACCCCAGTGCCTCCACAAGAAATAAATACTGTGCATTATTCCATTTATTTTATCATCCCCAAGAAAGAGGGGCCGTTCAGGCCCATCCTGGACCTCAAGTCGGTCAACCGCCACCTGAGGATTCCCCGCTTCTGCATGGAAACCCTACACTCCGTAATAAGGGCGATACAACCAGGAGAGTTTCTCACATCCCTGGATCTTTCGGAGGCCTACCTACACATCCCAATTCATCAGGAACACCAGCGCTTCCTACGCTTCAAAATCCTGGACCATCACTACCCGTTCCGGGCACTACCCTTCGGGTTAGCCACGCACCCCGGACGTTCACCAAGATCATAGTGGTGGTGGCGGAAACACTGAGGAAGGAAGGAATCCTCATTCACCCTTACCTAGACGATTGGCTGATCAGGGCGAAATCCCCAGAGGAAAGCCACTAAGCAACCAACAGAGTCAAAATACTGGAGAGCCTAGGATGGGTAGTCAACACAAGCAAAAGTTGTCTAAGAAACATAGAAATGACGGCAGAAGAAGACCAAACGGCCCATCCAGTCTGCCCAGCAAGCTTCACATTTTTTTTCTCATACTTATCTGTTTCTCTTAGCTCTTTGGTTCTATTTCCCTTCCACCCCCACCATTAATGTAGAGAGCAGTGATGGAGCTGCAACCAAGTGAAATATCAAGCTTGATTAGTTATGGGTAGTAGGGGAAGTAACCGCCGCAATAAGCAAGCTACACCCATGCTTATTTGTTATACCCAGACTGTGTTATTCAGCCCTTATTGGTTGTTTTTCTTCTCCCCTGCCGTTGAAGCAGGGAGCTATGCTGGATATGCGTGTAGTATCAGTTTTTCTTCTCCCCTGCCGTTGAAGCAGAGAGCTATGCTGTGCAGCCCTCACAGTCTCTAGAATACCTAGGAGTCCGATTCGACAGCAAAGAAGACAAAGTCAGCCTGACTCTCACAAGGAGATCAAAACTGAGGAACCGGTTACAAATCCTGCTGAGCGAACCTCGCCCCACAGAATGGGATTACCTGCAAGTCCTCGGTCTGATGGCATCCACACTGGAAGTAGTGCCATTGGCGCGATCTCACATGAGACCCCCTACAGCGCTCACTTCTATTGCAATGGAATCCACTGTCTCAGAACTACGCCGTACGGCTATCACTCTCGGGCAGAGTCCGGACCCAGCTACGGTGGTGGCTGCAGGTCAGCCACCTGAGCCAGGGAACAAGGCTGTCTTCACCAACCTGGACCCTGCTCACCACGGACGCCAGCCTACGAGGATGGGGAGCACACTGCGAGGAGTTAACCGTCCAAGGGCAGTGGAACGCAGAAGAGTCGGGATGGAACATCAACCGCCTAGAAGCGCGGGTGGTCAGACTAGCCTGCCTACGATTTGCTCACAGACTCCGAGACAAAGCGGTCAGACCAATGTCGGACAATGCCACATCAGTGGCCTACATCAACCGTCAGGGGGGGAACCAGAAGCCAACAGGTTTCTCTGGAAATAGACCCCAAATGTCGTGGGCGGAAGTAAACCTCCAGGAGATCTCAGCCGTATACATTGCCGGGAAAGGCAACATCAAGGCGGACTACCTCAGCAGAGAAAGTCTAGACCCAGGAGAATGGAAGCTGTCGTCCGCAGCATTCCAAATGACAGTGAACTGGTGGGGGACACCAGACATGGACCTCCTGGCAAAAATCGGTCCACTGCCCAAGTACCCAGGTACTTCAGCCGCAGGCGGGAACCTCAGTCCCAGGGGATCGATGCCCTGGTACAGACCTGGCCACAGGGGACCCTATTATACGCCTTCCCACCGTGGCCCCTATTGGGCACAATCATTCACAAGATATAGCTACACAGGGGACTAGTACTTCTGGTGGCCCCGGACTGGCCAAGAAGACCGTGGTACGCAGACATGAGACTACTGGCAGGGATCCCCCTGCCACTACCTCCACACAGAGACCTGCTTCAACAAGGATCGATCCTCCACGAGGATCCAGCTCAATTCTCTCTTACGGCCTGGCCATTGAGAGGGCTCGCCTGAGAAAGAGCGGATACTCGGGGGCTGTAATCGACACCCTACTCCGAGCACGCAAGTTCTCCACATCTTTAACGTACATAAGGATTTGGAGAGTATTCGAATCCTGGTGCGAAGACCACGACATCATACCACGCTCAATTAAAGTTCCTGTGATCCTGGAATTCCTGCAAAACTGGCTACAGAAGGGTCTGTCCCTCAACTCCATCAAGATACAAGTGGCCACATTGTCATGCTACGGCTCCAAGAGCAAGGGCAACAGCATAGCTTCTCACCCGGGCATTTCACGCTTCCTGAAAGGAGTCAAACACATCCGCCCACCACTAAAGTGGCCGGTACCTCTTTGGAATCTCAACCTGGTCCTGGATTTTCTAGCAGGAACCTCCTTCAGACCCCTCTGAGGTCTGTCCCTCCGCATGTTAACGTTAAAGACGGCATTCCTGCTGGCAGTTTGTTCAGCCCGCCGCATTTCAGAACTACAAGCACTGTCTTGCCGTGAGCCGTTCCTCAGGCTCACCCCAGGAACCATCCAGCTACGCATGGTCCCTTCGTTCCTTCCCAAAGTGGTGTCACACTTCCATCTTAACCAAACCATGTCTCTACCATCGCTGGATGAGTCGAAGAATTCGGAAGAAGCTCGGAGTCTATGCCACCTCAACATCGGCAGACTCCTATCCAGATACCTGGAAATGTCGGAACCCGTACGAAAAATGGACCATCTATTCGTCCTTCACAGCGGGAAGAGACAAGGGGTAGCGGCCTCGCGGGCAACCATAGCCCGCTGGATCAAGGAAGTCATCAAGGCAGCCTATGTAGAAGCAGGCAAGCCACCGCCTCTACAGGTCAAGGCCCATTCTGCTAGAGCCCAGGCAGTGTCCTGGGCAGAAACCAGAATGCTGTCACCCGCCGAGATTTGCAGGGCAGCGACATGGTCCTCCATCCACACCTTCTCCAGATTCTACCGCCTAGATGTTCAGGCTCGGGAGGACACAGCATTTGCAAGGGCAGTAGTAAGTGGGTCACAGGCAGCCTCCCACCCAGTTCGGGAGTAGCTTTTATACATCCCATTGGTCCTGAGTCCATCTGCTACATGCTAGGAAATGGAGAAATTACTTACCTGATAATTTCGTTTTCCTTAGTGTAGACAGATGGACTCAGCATCCCACCCTTGGCTGCCATTATGCATGGAATTTCGAATGATTCAAGGGTAAGCCATGTTTTCATTCACTTAGAACACCCACCCTACCGTGTATCGATGCTTTCTTGTTGAGTACAATGGCAGTCTCCAGCTATAGCCAATTCAACCAGTCAAGTTAATCAAGTTATAAAGTTTAACCAAGTTATGAAGTTATTCAAGTTGATCAAATTAGTCAGTCACACATATATCCACAATGCTTTTCGAGGAGAATCATGAAGAGCTGCACTTCCTGCAGGGGTATATGTACTAGGGGCTGACGTCAGATTGAAATCTGATCCGTCTCCAACTGCTATCAGGAGTACACTATATCCATTGGTCCTGAATCCATCTGTCTACACTAAGGAAAACAAAATTATCAGGTAAATAATTTCTCTATTTTGACATTTCCTGCTGCTGTCCAGATGTCTCCTATAATTTCTCCAAATCAGGGTGAATATGGCAGTTAAGGTTCCCATGGTCAGAACTGTAAGCAGGCTAAGGCAGCAAAGGATTCTGGGTGAGCCATAGTCTCCATGTTGGTCTCAGACTCAGACACATATATCATTTCCCTCTTGTGCCACTTTCAACTGGCAAGAGTGGCACACCAAAGCATCAGAAAGGGTGACAGGTCTGTGAGGATAGGCCTAAAAGTGTAGTCTACCAACTAATCCTTGGTTTGTATTGGGTGTTTAGAGCAATGCATGTGTCCCTCTAGATCCCTAAGTTAAGTACGTGATACTCACATATGAATAAGCATTCCTTAGTTAGAAAATGGCAGCGTTAAGGCTGAGTTACGATAAAAGTCATTCAGCTCTGTCATTGAACTGCAAGCAAGACTGCATTATCATGACATCAGTCTTAAGCTTTAGTTTACATTACTGATTATAGAAGGACAGTATAAAAAACTAAACATGCAGAAGGAAGAAATTGTTCTTAATGGGTACAGGGAGAAGGATAAGAGGCAGTCCTGTATAGTGGACAAAAAAGAAGAAAGGAAAGGCATAGACTAGCATTATAGGAAAAATGTTTGGAATCACATATAATATTGTCTAAGTCAAGAAACCACATAATAAGTGTTAGAACCAGCATAAGGATAAAAAGAACAGTGAGAAGTTATTATGGAAGAAGGTATAGAAAATATAGTTGTACATCCCTGCTACATTGAGCACCATTTATAATGGGTGAGTCTCTGCAAGGAGGACAGTCTCATAATGAGCACCCGGGACAGAGGTAAAAAAGTGTTGAAAAACATAAGACATGTTCTGGTCATAGACAGCAATAGGAATCTAGGTAAACAGAATTGCCACACTACTGAAAAACATAAACGCAGGCTGCAAAATAAGAAATAAGAGAAAAGACTTGTGCAAGAGAATGCTAGAAATAGGAAGCATTTGGTAATTGCAATTAGCTGCATTCCATACAGCATACCGAACAGCATGTATTTGACATATGCTGGCGTGGCAGAATCCCTCTTGAACCTTGAATCATCACTGATGCAACAAAGTTCACAACAGGGAAGGGAAGATCTAGAGAAAAGGACAGTTGGGCAAAGAAGAAGGAACTCCCGGGAACATTTGATCCACACCAAGACATATCACATGGGAAAATGGCAAGCTGTGAAACAGGGTGATTGGTTAGTGTGATCAAACCAGCTTTCATAGATAAAGGTAAAGGAGAACATATCAAACAATCATGTAGCTGACTCATTAAGTAAATGTATATACGTATTAGAAAATAAAGGACTGAAAAATGCTACAAAAGGCTTGGAATGTAGGGACTAATAAAAACTGCATTAATTCAGACTGTGTCATTAACTTGAAAATCTAAATAGTGGCATCTGCAAATAAGGTACATAACTAGATATTAATTAGGTATATCATAAAAATAATTTTGTTATGACAATCGGTTATCACATGTCAAATAAATAAAAATATATTGCCTCAGAAAGCAAAAGAAACCAGCATCTAGGTAAGGCCACTCCCATAGAACAAGAAAAACATAAAGGAAAAATCAGGTATAAATTGTAAGCATTTCAGTCCATATAATGAAAGGTGCAAGATGATTTCTGTGGCAAAGGATGGGATGATTTTTGGAATCACTGACACATGGCGTATACAGTTCTCTTAGTATGGTGCATTTTCTGACATCGGAGCATAGCCTCTTAACTCATTAAATTAGATGTATATGTTATGGATTATAGCCTAATATAAGAGCAAAACAAATTCAAATTAATCAGTGAGAAAATTCCATCATGTCAATAACTCCGTGCATCTAATAATCTCTTACTATTACTAATCTGCATAAAGTTCCCACTTTATTATAAGGCAACATGCAATTGTCCAAACCACAAACAACTTAGGTGCTCAAACATTACATAAAAACATATTTCACTGAACTGACTACATAAATTCATTCATTCATTCATTCATTCATTCTTCAGTTGTAATGACTCACAAATAATACATAAAGACAGACAACAATTGACAATCATCTGAGCTAAAAAATTAGACCAAAAAGTATTTGGAAAGTGTTTAGAAAGAGATTGGATCGATCCAAAATAAAACAAAAGTCAGAATTAAAATAGATCTATTTAAAAATGAAAAGAAATCAAACTGGGAAAAAATGTAATCTTCAAGTGTTACATCTCACATGGGTGTTGTCAACCTGGAAAATATAAAATCTGGCATAGGACAAGATTAATGTGAAATTACAGCTTCCTTGAAACTAAACATTCTGATATGTCTTAATTCAGCAAATAGCAGTCATGAAGCTACTTTCTTATCTCTATAGTTATACCTCTAGGAGGCGCTACCATAATTTGTTGTGTGATAGCTGCTCTCCATCTGCAAATATAAAACCCCTCTGTTTCATTTCCTAAGGTGGTAATGTATAACAGAGAAAACATAATCTAAATCAGCATATATGGTTAAATTATGTTGCAAATCACTGCTACAAACAGGACAGACCCCTCAGTAGCTTGTGAAATTGGGAAGAGGAGACAAACCCCAGACAAATCCTAGTCCACTGCATTATCTGGGTGCAGGAATGACTGAAAAAGGCTGGGGAGGCTGCCCGCATATACTAGAGAATGCTTGGGCTATCGAAGCCCAAGCACACAGTCGCTCCATGGTTCAGAGAGTGTTCCAGCCTGGAGACTGCATCCTGATCCTCCTTCCCATCTTCGGAAAGCAAGAAATTATCCTGTCGGCAGGGCCCATATAAAGTCTTATAGAAGACAGACCTAGTTGACTAGAAAATAGCCTAGCCAGATACATGAAAGAAAACTCATATCTAGCATGTAAATCTTCTGAAAAAGTGGGTTGCCCTGGTCTGTGGACTGGTACAGGAGAAAGATTTTGGTCAAGATGTTCCTCTTGAAGTGGGTCAAACCCAGATTCCATTTGGAGAGGGACTTTCCACCACCCAGGAAACTGACTTAAAGCAGCTAGTGAAGTGAAACAAGGATGTCTTTTTCACCTTACTGGGTTGAACCCACCTTGTGTAGCATGACATCATTATACCTCTAGGAGGAGTTGTGTGGCAGCTGCTATATTGGATTCCCAAGGCCAAGTTCTGGGTCGTTGAGGCCAAAGTGAAGGAGATGCTCAGACTTGGAGTTATAGAGATCTCTATCAGTGACTGGTCTGCTCCCATCATACTGTTGCCGAAGCCAGATTGTAGCATCAGGTTTTGTATTGATGTGATGGGGTCTATGTCCCAAACCTGAGAGGTCAGTTAAAAACCCCGTAACCAAAGATTCAAGAGAAGGGGGGAAGGAAAATACAGCAACACCAGACTAGAGACGTCCCTTGGTTCCTTCTGTTACCGTCAGAAAAGAGGCCCCAGACAACTGGTCCGAAAAGAAAAACTTTTATTGCATGCAAGACACAGCTGAGAACAATGGCTCAGAAATCTGCGTGCCCCTCCCTTTCAGGAGCTGGCTTTTATACATTCTATATTTCTTATCTTTTACACATGCGTTCTACGCATTGCTGAGCAAGCATATCCCGGCTGAGGGGCTACTGACCCCCTCCTTAGACAACCTGGAACCTTCGTGAAACTTCTGCAGGAGAGGCTGTCGGGACTTGCAGTTCTGGAAAGGAATTTGCGAGTCTGCAGCAATACAGCCCTTCACATAATACATCCATTGTTCTAATCTAGGTTACAGCAGTGAAAGCTTATCAGAGAATAAGAACAGCGAAGCCAAAAATGAAAATGTGCAATGTGCTGACAGAGAGTTTCTCAATGTCCTAATTACAGCTGTATTGCAGACTGTAAGTAAACCCGTCATGAAGCAGGGAATTCTGGTACATGAAGTCCTGTTTGGCAGGAGTTTCAGGTTGTCCTCTGTCAGGTTGAAGCCTTCAGCCCCCTACATTCCCCCCTTTGATACTTATCATTCTTTATGAAAAGTATCACACCATGACCACGCAGCTGTGGAGCTGAAAGAAACAGAAACAAGAAAAATTAGCAATTTGAGTTCTCAGAGGGCCCTAATTTCCCAAACAGTCCGATGGTTTCTTCACAGGTTTGAGGCGGATGGGCCCTATTGGCTCCACCCCCCTTTGTAGCCCGATTTGTCATGTATGGGAAGATGGCCCAGGATAAAACATGAGGATGGTTAAACAGGTTCTATAGGCTCAGAGGAATACATGTACAGTGACAGGAGCTGCGTGGCTTTTTTGCATTCAGCAATGTCCTCCATCATCCGATGAAGGCGATTTGAGCAAGAAAGGAATAATACAGGGTCCTAAAAGACAAATCAGAATTAAACTGGCTAGGATAACAAACAAGCTCTTAAATCCACCGATCATGGAAAACCAACCACAGAATCCGTTGGCCCATCCCAACTCCCACTGCTGGACAGGGACATGTGCCATCTTGACCATGCGATCAGTGATGTCTTGGATAACCTTGCTTTGGTCATCTACCTGTAAACAACAATTGGAGAGGTTAAATGTTCTACAAACCCTCCTTCCTGGGCCAGAAGGTAATCTAAAACCAGTCTATTCTGGTACACTGCAGTCATAATCTTGGTATTTTGTTTTGCTCAGAGTTTAAGAGTTAAAGCATGTATTATTATGCCTGCAAAGAAGGAAAAGAAATAAACACATTATTTTTGTTCTTCAGATGTTATGTTTTATCAATGTTAATTGCAGTAGTTACTCAGCTTCAGCTTTTGGTATATTTCTGGTGAATTTTAGTTGTTGTTCTCCAGTTTTGGAAACCCGCCAGGTATTGGAAGCAGGTTTAATTCAGGTCCAATGAATCCATGATGGACAACCAGAAACTTTAACAGCAGTAGGAGTTGTCAACAGTATGGTATATGGTCCTTTCCATCGAGGTTTGAGACAACCAGAGTCATCCCATTCTTTTACCCATACAGAATCTTCAATGTGAAATTTATGAGTTGGTGTAATTAGAATCAGTGGTTCAGTTTCACATGTATAGGTACGAATTGCCATTACTGTATCATGTAATTCCTTTAATTGTTTACTGAGTAACATTTCTCCTTGGATTTGTAGCGATTCAGGAAATGATGGAAGTGGTGGTGGTCTGGCATACATCATTTCATACGGTGTTAGACCAGATTTTCTTAGAGTACATCGAATGTGCAACAAAGCTAATGGTAGAATATCTGGCCATTTGACTTTTGTTTATTGACATAATTTAGCTAATTGACTTTTCAAAGTTGTATTAGCTCGTTCAACTGATCCACTACTTTGTGGATCAGTTGAACTTGGCGGGGCGTGATCAGAGCCCCCTTCGATCCCGTGTTAATGGATCGGTCTAAATTCCCAAAATACTTGCCTGCAAAGTTCCAGATTCCGATCGTCAAGAAAGCCTTCTTTCCGGATCAACCAATCCCAAAGGTCTCAGAGGATCTCCGTGGAATGACCCCCTCAGAAACCTGATCACTGAACTCAGCGGTGGCCACTCACCAGGCAAAACAATGGATGTATTATGTGAAGGGCTGTATTGCTGCAGACTCGCAAATTCCTTTCCAGAACTGCAAGTCCTGACAGCCTCTCCTGCAGAAGTTTCACGAAGGTTCCAGGTTGTCTAAGGAGGGGGTCAGTAGCCCCTCAGCCGGGATATGCGTGCTCAGCAATGCGTAGAACGCATGTGTAAAAGATAAGAAATGTAGAATGTATAAAAGCCAGCTCCTGAAAGGGAGGGGCACGCAGTTTCTGAGCCATTGTTCTCAGCTGTGTCTTGCATGCAATAAAAGTCTTTCTTTTTGGAACAGTTGTCTGGGGCCTATTTTCTGACGGTAACACTTCCCCCGGATGTTACAAGGGCGGAGGAACCACAGGTGTGGGAGGTTAAGGGTGGAGCTCTGGAAACCAATCCTTGGGATCAAGGGGAGGGCCAAACTGAGGAGGAGCCTGACCGAGCCAATCTCCTACGATTGGAGGAGGAGTTTCTCCAGGATAAAAGGACTCCCCAGTAGAGCAGAGTCAGTCTCCTGCCGGGGACTGAGGAGGAAGGACTGGACTGCTTGTTTGCTCGGGGAGACTTTGTTTCTGGATATCCCATTACCGTGTGCAGAAGGACGGCAAAAGCTTATCACAAAGAAGGTGAGCTAGGGGATATAAGAGCTTCTGTGTGTTTTGATTTACTTTAAGGACACTTTACCGGGAGAACTGCCAGGCGGGTGGATGTATCTAAAGGGACGAGAAAAATATCCCGAGCGATACAGTGGGAGGTGGCAGTTAGGCCCAGTGGGCCAGACTTTGGACTGGGTGAGAACCTATGAAGAGTTTTGTTTGCTTGTGAATGGCCTAGCGGAAGGACAGCAAAGGCTAAAGACTGGAGATGAACTTTTGAAGCCAGCCTTCAGAAATTGAGTCGCTGGCTCAGCGGGGAGGGCATTTGCCTTTCATCCAGGTGGAGAGGGTTCAAACCCCACCTGAGGACTTGTAAAGATAAATAACCTTAAACTGCTATTTGAGTTTCGGAGTGGCCAGGGAAGCTCATTCAGGGATTTGACCCTGGAACGGACGCAATCGACGGTGTACGGACCGGTGAAAAGCATCATAATTGACTTTAAAAATATCAAAAAGGTCTCAAAGTTCAATGCTCGTTTGATGCCCCGTGTGGATGAGCTGATTGAACACCTGGGGTTGGCCCAGTTCATTTCAACCTTGGAACTCACAAAAGGTTATTAGCAGATGCCTCTCATGCCAGCAGCAAAGAAGACAGATGGACTCTTCCAGTTCTCTGTCCTCCCTTTTGGACTCCATGGGGCCCCTGCAATGATTCAGTGCTTGGTTGACCATCTGCTGCATCCGCATCAAGGCTATGCAGCTGCCTACTTGGATGACATCACGGTGTACAGCCCAGACAGGAGAACACATTTAAGCCAACTCCAGGCCAAACTAACAAGTCCGAGGAAAGCAGGTCTAACAGCCAAATGCAAGAAATGTTTGCTGGGCGGGTAAGAAGTCCAGTATCTTGGCTTTACCATTAGGAAGGATAAGGTCTACTTGCAGACCCTGAAGGTCGAGGCAATCACCTGGGTGCCAGTCCCACAAACAAAAGCGAAAGTGAGAGGTTTTCTAGGTCTCACATGGTATTACAGAAGATTCATACCCAATTACTTAGAGAAGGTGGAACCTCTCACATGGTTATTGCTGAAGAAAGCTCTGGAAACGTTCTAAAGTTCTGCTGAAGCAGAGAAGGCCTTCCAGGCTCTGAAAGGGACTTTATGCTCTGAACCAGTCCTGATATGTCCGGACTTCACCGAATCTTTCACCAGTGCTTCAGAGGTAGACTTTAGAATAAACAGGCTCTTAAACATTATTTTGAAAGAAAATGATGTACCTTTGCAAAGCAGAGAATATGGGGATTGCGCATACCTGTCAGCTCTCAATCTATCTTGTGTGTGCTATTTTTAATCCCCACAGTCAGAAAAGTATCCAAAGAATCTACAAAAATGTGCCTGGAACCGAAGATACTCATGATTTGAAATGAGAGACAGAGATAGGGTTCTTTAAGCTCCAAAGATTACACAGGTTACCATCAAAAAAAGCATGTTTACATTATACATTCGGGCAACTGTATATTGCATTCTTTTGAAATGTTGATATATGATTCAAAAAGAGGCATTATGCCTATGTAATGAAAGTGCCAGGTCAAAAATATCATGATTGTTATGGGATATGCAAGATATACAGCAGAAAACATTTTTTAAACATGATTGCAATAGAGTATAAAAGGGAAATATTAAGCCTATGTAATAAAGATATCAGTTCCGTGTTGGAACCAATACATGAGGTTAAAAACTTGAAAATCCAGCATATTGATCAACTCATGGTGACATACTGATTCCATAATTTATGACAGAAATAACCTGTCATTTTTAAGACAATAAAATTTATATAACAGAGCTGATTTTTCCCATGTGATTTTTTTCCTGTTTGTGTTATATTTCAGAAAAATGATTCTACTTGAGTTGCAGAGTAAGGAAGAAGGAAGAAGTAAAAATGTAAAAAGATATAAAGCATGTACAATAGAAAGAAAAGATATTTATTTATTATTTTGCTATACTGGCTTTCATGACAGGAATCACATCAAACCGGTTTACATTTAACAATGTGTGTAAGGTAGAGAGAACTCAAACCACAGTAACAAGAGCATGGTTAAGAGAGTGAAATAGTTACAATAAAACAGGGAAGTAAATAACTGGGATCTGGAAAAGAAAAAGGGGGGGGAGATAACTGAGCAGTAAAATATTACAGGGTAGCAAAATCGATATTATAAAAAACATTTATTATAATGTTTTTTGACACATAAATGCTGTCAAGTGTAAGTCTTTCTAGAGTATCTTCGGTTCCAGGCACATTTTTGTAGATTCTTTGGATACTTTTCTGACTGTGGGGATTAAAAATAGCACACACAAGATAGATTGAGAGCTGGCAGGTATACGCAATCCCCATATTCTCTGCTTTGCAAAGATACATCATTTTCTTTCAAAATAATGTTTACAAGCCTGTCAAAACTATTTCAAAACTCTCTAGCATATACTTGATTGCATTCTGTCAAAAAGAAAAAAAACCCATGTTCTTAACTGTATGTTCCAGGGAGCGCACTTTTAGTTTTTTAATCAAATCTTCCATTTCTGTTTCTTTCACTGCATCACACATTTGCTGATCCAGGTTTCGCTTGCTGAATCTTGCCTTGCAGACTGAATTGATAAAGCCATGAGAATTGTAAAGCTTTTGCACCAGTGGGATCATATTCATCTAGGCATCAGTGGGTCCTAGCTCACTTTGTTCTCTGGTATCAGTCAGGCTCTCTGCTGACCCACAGATTTTCTACCAATGGAAAACCTATTTTGCTTTGAGATATTTAAGAAAGTAGCAGAACTTTCAACCTTGGTATCTGTCTTTCAGGGGTTTCGCTCAAAGCCATTATGAATCACTTCAGTACAGCTTTCAGATCAGCAATACTCTTTATAGCTGTGTTAATCTCACTACTGTCATTTTGTATGTTTGTTCAGTTCTGCATGTCATGTAGCACTATAGAAATGTTAAGAAGTAGTAGTAGTAGTTATCATATGCTATGATTTCTACCCTTTATCTGGACATGCCTAAACTTATCAGCCATATGAACATGTCCAGACTTATTTCTTAGCCTAGTGGTTAGAGTAGGCTGCAAACCAGGTAAGCCAGGGTTCAAATCTGCTGCTGCTCCTTGTGACCTTGGGCAAGTCATTTCACCCTCCATTGTTTCAGGTACAACCTTAGATTTGTGGGGATTTTAACCCCTAGGTCGTGTTTTACCTCTTAATTAGACTGAAAAATAAAATTACAGAATTACTGAAGTTAAGAAGTTCCTCTTTATTCAGCTTACGTGCACAGAAGTTTACTAATCCAAAAATGGGAAAGCAATCATAGTATTCGCAGTTAACAAATCTTTCTTATATAGATTATTTCACTTCTTTATTCTAAACAAGGACAGGTACATAACATAAGATATGTCATACTGGGTCAGATAAAGGGTCCATCAAGCCCAGTATCCTGTCTTCAGCAGTGACCAATCCAAATCACAAGTACCTAGCAAGTACCCAAACATTAAACAGATCCCATGCTACTAATACCAGCAACAAGCAGTGGTTATTCCCTATTGATTAATAGCAGTCTACATACTTCGCCAAGAACTTATCCAAACTTTTTTTAAACCCAGCTATACTGGCTACCTTAATCACATCCTCTGGCAATGAATTCCAGAGCTTAATTGTGTGCTAAGTGAAATAGAATTTTCTCCAATTTGTTTTAAATGTGCTACTTGCTAACTTCATGGAGTGCTCCCCTGGTCCTGGTATTATCCAAAAGAGTAAATAACTGTTTCACATTTACCCATTCAAGTCCTTTCATAATTTTGTAGACCTCTATCATACCACCCCTCAGCTATCTCTTTTCCAAGCTGAACAACCCTAACTAACCTCTTTAGACTTTCTTCATAGGGGAGCCGTTCCATGCACTTTACCATTTTGATCACCCTTCTCTGTACTTTCTCCAGTGCTACTATATCTTTTTTTGAGATGCAGTGACCAGAATTACACACAGTATTCAAGGGGTTCGATACAGAGGCATTATGACAGCCTCTGTTTTATTTGCCATTCCCTTCCTAATAATTCCTAACATTCTGTTTGCTTTTTTGACCACCACAGTTGACTATTTCAATGTATTCTCACAGGACAAGCAGGATGGTTGTCCTCACAAATGGGTGACATCGAGGATGGAGCCCAACCACGGAAAACTTCTGTCAAAGTTTCTGGAACTTTGACTGGCCCCTACTGGGCATGCCCAGCACGGCACCAACCCTGCAGCCAGCAGGGGTCCCCATTCAGTCTTCTTTTTTCCGCGCAGCAGTAGCCACGCGGTTAAGGAGCTCTTACCACATTCCTGACAGGAATTTCTTCTCGAACTTCTTTGAAGTAAAATTCGCCCCACAGGGGTCCCCCCTCTATCTAAATTTAGCCTGCGGTACTTTGGTAAGTTTTTTTTGCCGTTTTTCGCCGATTACCGTCGAGTTTGGCCCTCGCGGCCTGCTGGCCATCGACCGTCCCGCGGCTAAATTTTTGGTCAATGGCCATGGCGTCGGGGTTCCGTCGGTGCCCAGATTGTACGCGCACAGACCCTCACAGAGTCTGTGTATTATGTTTAGGGAGTGAGCATGATGTCCTGACTTGCACCAAATGTGCCCTTATGACACCAAAAGGTCGCAAAGCCAGAATGGAGAAGATGGGACTCCTGTTCCATGCTCAAACTCCGATGCCGTCCATCGCATTGACATCCTCGGAACCGGCACCGTCGAAGTCCTTCCATCGTCGGCAACCTCCCGGTGACCGTCTGCCATTGACGTCTCCACGACCATCGACTCCCGTCCCTTCCCCCGAGGATCGTGGGGATCGGAGGGAAAAGCATCGTCATCGACATCGCAAGTCTCGGACCGTCGAGGAATCGAAGTCATCGACCTCGGTACCGTCCGAGCCTCCACCGAAGAAGTCTCGATCAGAAGCGGCACCGTCCACTTCTGTTTCTGAGACACCGAGGCAACCCTCACTCCATTGGGCTTTGGGAGCCGCGATTCCACCGGTGACGGTGGTCCCTCTGGCTCAGCCTCAGCCTCCCTCTTCCGCGGAGCCGGGTATTGTTACCCCAGGTCTCTGGGAAGAACTGGACCGGCTGGTCCAGGAGGCCATCGACAAAGCGATGCAACGGTTCCAGACTCCTTCGGCACCGACTCCGGCACCGTGAGTGGAACCAGTGACCGACCCAATTCCAGCAGCGCTGGCACCGCTTCTCGCCCGGATGGAAGCGCTCATAACCGCCCTTCCACCGGTGCTACCTGGGTCACCGACAGCACCGGTGCCCTCCCCGATGCCAACTTCATCTGGTGCAGAAACACCGTATCGAATTCCTCCTTCGGGAGTGTTTCCATCGATGCCGTGTCGTCCCTCACCACAGATACATTCCTCCGGGGCGATACGCACATCGGCTCCATCGATGCCAGCACCGATGCCTCCAAAGGTATTTTCGATGCCTCCTCCATCCCCGGTGGTTCCTTCGGATTTCTCTGAGCCTCAACTGGGACCTTCAGGTATCCAACCCCCTCGTGGTCCTACAGGTCAGCAACCTGACCCTTATGACACCTGGGGTGATGATACTTCCACAGATACCGATGATTTACCTTCACCACCTTCTCCTGCTGAAAGCAGAAAGCGTTCTCCCCCCGAGGACCTCTCTTTCACCAATTTTGTGAAGGAAATGTCGGAATTGGTCCCTTTTCAGCTTCAGTCAGAGCAAGATGACAGGCACCAAATGATGGAGTTACTCCAATTTCTGGATGCCCCAAAAGTCATCACTTCCATTCCAATTCATCAGGTTTTTCTGGACCTTCTAAAAAAGAATTGGGAAACCCCTGGATCTGTTGCTCCAGTAAACAAAAAAGCTGACTCTACTTACCTTGTACAGTCGGCATCTGGTTTTCAAAAACCTCAGCTAGACCACCACTCTGTTGTGGTAGAGTCAGCTCAAAAGAAAGCTAAAAGAATGAAGCCATACTCATCCATACCTCCTACTAAGGAGAACAAGTTCCTAGATAGTATAGGCAGTAAAATATACCAAGGGGCCATGCTCATTTCCAGGATAGCTTCTTATCAGCTGTATATGACCCAATACAACAGGGTCATTTTTAAGCAGATACAAGAATTTTCAGATACCTTACCAGAACAATTCCAACAACACCTTCAAACCCTCGTACTTAAAGGATTTGAAGCTGGAAAGCATGAGATAAGAACATCTTATGACATCTTCGATGCTTCCACTAGATTGTCTGCTACAGCCATCTCAGCAAGACGCTGGGCTTGGCTTAAGTCTTCTGACCTTCGCCCGGAGGTTCAGGACAGGCTCTCCGACCTGCCCTGTTTAGGGGATAATTTGTTTGGTGAGCAAATTCACCAAATAGTTGCTGAATTAAAGGATCATCACGAGACCCTTAAACAGCTCTCATCGATTCCTTCTGACTTCCCTTCTAAACAACCATTTAAGAGGGAACCTAAAAAGTCATTCTTCCGTCCACGGAAGTATTATCCCCCACACACCAAGTCTAGGTCAACGAGGCCGTATCAAAAGCCTCAGCCTCGCCAACCTTGAAAGCAAAAGCCCACAACAGCTCCGCAACCAGGTCCTGCGTCGGGGTTTTGACTTTCACTTAGAGAGCAGATGCCTAATCCCTCTACCAAACATACCAGTAGGAGGTCGACTAAGCCACTTTACAGAAAAATGGCATCGCATCACCACAGATCAATGGGTGCTAGCGATAATTGCACAGGGTTACCATCTAAACTTCCTAACTCTTCTTTCGGACTCTCCACCTCTGCAAGCGTGGAGACTTACCGACCACTCTGTTCTTCTAGAGCAGGAAGTTTCCCTTCTCCTCCAATCCAACGCTATAGAACCCATTCCTCTCTCACAACAAGGACTAGGGTTCTATTCCAGGTACTTTCTGATCCCAAAAAAGTCAGGAGGATTTCGACCAATCCTGGACCTACAGGCCCTCAACAAGTACCTTCACAGAGAAAAGTTGAAGATGGTAACCCTGGGCTCGCTTCTCCCTCTGCTGCAAAGAGAGGACTGGCTCTGCTCTCTAGACCTCAAAGAAGCTTATACCCACATTGCGATAACTCAGTCTCATCGCAAATACCTCCGATTTCTAGGCCAAAAACACTATCAATACCGAGTGCTCCCATTTGGCCTAGCATCCGCACCACGAGTTTTCACCAAATGTCTCGTAGTGGTTGCAGCGTTCCTCAGGAAGGAAGGCGTCCATGTCTACCCCTACTTGGACGATTGGTTGATCAGGGCCCCAACCCAGCAAATCGCTCGGTCTTCCCTGACCCTGACAATTCGAATTCTAATTTCTCTAGGATTTCTTGTCAACTACGAGAAATCCTACTTACTCCCATCTCAAACCTTATCCTTCATTGGAGCAGACTTGGACACCTTACAGGCAAAAGCCTTCCTTCCTCATCAACGTGTCCAAACCCTTGTGTCCCTAGCTTGCCAGTTGCAGTCTCAACATACAGCAACAGCTCGCCAATTCCTCAGTCTGCTGGGACACATGGCCTCCTCAGTTTATGTGACTCCAATGGCCCGTCTGGCCATGAGAGTCATGCAATGGACTCTGAAATCACAATGGATCCAAGCCACTCAGCCTCTGTCGACCATTGTCCGCATCACCGATGCACTCCGTCTGTCTCTTGCCTGGTGGAAAAATCAATCCAACCTCCTCCAAGGCTTGCCCTTTCATCCACCAGATCCTCAAATAATTCTCACCACCGACACTTCCAATGTCGGCTGGGGAGCCCATGTAAACGGTTTACAAACCCAAGGATTCCGGTCTCTAGAGGAAGCCAAACACCAGATAAATTTCCTGGAGCTTCGAGCAATCCGATACGCTCTCCGGGCTTTTCAAGATTGCCTATCAAATCACATAATCTTGATTCAGACGGACAACCAGGTGGCCATGTGGTACATCAACAAGCAGGGAGGCACAGGCTCCTTCCTTCTCTGTCAGGAAACTGCACAGATTTGGGCAGAAGCCCTCTCCCGTTCCATGTACCTCAGGGCCACCTACTTGCTAGGGGTAGAAAATGTCTTGGCAGACCGGCTGAGCCGTGTCTTCCAAACACACGAGCGGTCACTCAGTCCCTTGGTAGCGACCTCTCTTTTCCAGAAATGGGGTTATCCCCACATAGACCTCTTTGCATCCCCTCAGAACCACAAAGTGGCCAATTACTGCTCTCTCATTCGGACTCAGCACTCTCGGCCCAGGGATGCATTCTCCCTCCCATGGACAACCGGTCTGCTTTATGCATTCCCTCCACTTCCTCTTCTGTCGAAGACTCTTGTGAAGCTACGTCAGGACAAGGGAACCATGATCCTGATAGCACCGCACTGGCCACGCCAAGTGTGGTTTCCCATACTCCAGGATCTCTCCATCCGCAGACACATTCCCCTGGGAAAGGACCCGCATCTTATCACTCAAAACGACGGTGCCTCCTCCATCCCAATCTCCAGGCCTTGTCCTTGATGGCATGGATGTTGAAAGGTTAGTCCTTCAACCACTTAACCTATCGGATTTAGTTTCTCGTGTCCTCATCGCTTCACGAAAGCCTTCCACAAGAAAATCTTACTCCTATAAATGGAAAAGGTACACATCATGGTGCACTTCTCAGTCCCTTGATCCCCTTTCCAGTCCAATTCCTAAATTGTTGGACTATCTTTGGCATTTGTCAGAATCAGGTCTAAAGACCTCTTCCATTAGAATGCATGTCAGTGCGGTAGCCGCCTTCCATAAAGGTATCGGGGGTGTCCCTATTTCAGTACAACCCCTTGTAACACGCTTTCTTAAAGGCTTGCTCCATTTGAAGCCACCTTTACGTCCTCTGGCCCCATCTTGGGACCTTAATCTGGTTCTTGGTTGCCTTATGAAACCACCCTTCGAACCTCTTCACTCCTGTGACCTTAAATATCTCACATGGAAAGTGATTTTCCTTTTGGCTATCACTTCAGCTCGCAGGGTTAGTGAGTTACAGGCCCTAGTTACCTATCCGCCTTACACTAAACTCCTGCAGGACCGGGCGGTACTCCGCACTCACCCTAAGTTTTTACCTAAGGTAGTTTCGGAGTTTCATATTAATCAATCCATCATACTACCTATTTTCTTTCCCAGGCCCCACTCCAACTCCGGGGAACAGACTCTGCATACCCTCGACTGTAAACGAGCTCTAGCTTTCTATCTAGACCGTACAGTTGCCCACAGGAAGAGCACTCAATTATTCGTCTCTTTCCATCCTAACAAGTTAGGGCAACCTGTGGGTAAGCAGGCTCTTTCCTCCTGGCTGGCGGACTGCATCTCTTTCTGCTATCAGCAAGCTGGCATTCCCTTTCAAGACCGTGTTAAGGCACACTCTGTGAGGGCCATGGCGACTTCAGTAGCACACCTTCGATCGGTGCCGCTTCCTGACATCTGCAGGGCTGCTACCTGGAGTTCTCTCCATACATTTGCAGCCCACTACTGTTTGGACAAAGCTGGAAGACAGGATTCCATCTTCGGCCAATCTATCTTGCGTAACCTTTTTCCAACATGACGTACCAACACCCTTCCGCCTACCCGGTAGGGTGCGGATGTCCTCTACGAAGTTCGACCCCAGTTGTTGTGCCTGTTGCACGCCGTTGGGTACTTTTGGTGCACGTCCGGACATCCTCAGCTCGGTACTCACCCATTTGTGAGGACAACCATCTTTATAAAATGCTTTTTCATCTGCCATATGGGCACCCAATCTTTCAGTCTCTCAAGGTCCTCCTGCAATTTGTAACAATCCACTTGTGTTTTAACTACTCTAGATAATATATCATTTGCAAATGTGATCACCTCATTCGTCATGCCTCTTTCCAGATCATTTATAAATATTTTAAAAAGCACTGGTTCAAGTACAGATCCCTGAGGCACTCCACTGTTTACCTTTTTGCACTGTGAAAACAGATCATTTCCTGTCGTGTAGCCAGATGGACTCAGAACAAATGGGTATAGTATGCTCGTTCTAGCAGTTGGAGACGGATCTGACGTTAGCACGGGTATATATACCCCCACAGGAAGCGTAGCAACTTAGTAATTTCCGTCTCCAGAGCAGTTTGGAGAGCCTGCACGCTCGCTGAGCGTGTTTCCAAATCTACTTTCTACTTTCTTTTTACTAAACTTCTACAGCACCATCGAGCCCCGCACTCCTGCGGTGATACCCTAAGGTCCCTTCCCCAGTTGAGTTTCCCGGGGTGATTTCCGTGATCCCCCGGAGGTCTAAGTCCTCGGTCTGGTGGCCGAATCTCGGCAGGGACGTAGCCCCCGGGCGAGGCTCGGGCGGGGCGAACATGGCGCCTTGGTCCCGGCGTGGACGAGGCAGCGGGTACATTTCCTCAAAGCGCGGCGGTGAAGGTACTTGCCCTCTCCCCCCGCAGCCGGAGACCGCCCGGGTTCCAGCCGGGAAGCGCCGAGGATCAGGTAAGGCGTACATCTTTTACTCGTTGGTCTCCGAGGAATGAGGATCGGCGGCGTGGCCCGTAGGCGGCACGCCGTGGAAGGGCGCCATTTTGTTGGCCTTACTCAGGTATTGAGCGCCCATGATAGGCGCAGGTCTATGACTAAGCCGCATATTGCTGAGAGCATATTGCATATCATTGAGCGTATATTGCTAAGCCGCATATTGCTGAGAGCACATTGCTTATTGTTCAGCGTACATTACTAAGCCGCATATTGCTGAGAGCATATTGCATATCATTGAGCGTACATTGCTAAGCCGCATATTGCTGAGAGCACATTGCATATTGTTCAGCGTACATTCCTAAGCCGCATATTGCTGAGAGCATATTGCATATCATTGAGCGTATATTGCTAGCTGCATATTGCTGAGAGCGTATTGCATGTCATTAAGTGTATATTGCTAGCCGCCTATTGCTGAGAGCATATTGGATATCATTGAGCGTATATTGCTAACCGCCTATTGCTGAGAGCATATTGGATATCATTGGGCGTATATTGCTGCCGCATATTATTGTGTGCCTGTTCTGTTAAGCGTATATTGCTGCCGCATATTGTTGAGCGCCTGTTCTGTTAAGCGTATATTGCTGCTGCATATTATTGAGCGCCTGTTCTGTTAAGCGTATATTGCTGCCGCATATTATTGAGCGCCTGTTGTATTAAGCGTATATAGCTGCTGCATTTTATTGAGCGCCTGTTGTATTAAGCGTATATTGCTGCCGCATATTATTATTATTGAGCGCCTGTTATATTAAGTGTATATTGCTGTCGCTTTTCATTAAGCGCATATTTTTCTATGGAACAGAACGCCTCAGCGTCTTCAGCAGGGGCACCTCCTGCCTCCGGCATTAAAGCCCTCGGCCTCTGCTCTGCATGCTAGCTTAGAGCCACGCACAGTGAAGAGCCAAACTCCCTATGTGCCCAATGTGAGGAGGCCGGGGGACCCTCGGGCCAGGACCAGTCTCAGCCACGATTCGCTGACAGTTCCCCAGGGGCTACCCCAGACTTAGTGGGCAGACTCGACGATTAGAGACTGCCTCCATTTCCTGGGTGGATCTCTTTAAGGGGATTCATGCCTTTGTACAGATGCAAACAGCTTCCCGTCCAGTTCCGGCTGTTCCGGCTGCGGTGGCTGCTGCAGTTGCGGCTCCAGCGGATCCTGTTCCGGGACCCTCACGCCTTTATCGTGTGCCGGACCTCCCGCCTCCAGACAGTCCGGATCAGTTGGACCCGGACGTTTCACCAGACGAGTCCGAACTCCCGGACGAAGGGGAACTTCCCTCAGGGATTGAGCCATATAGAACCATGAGGCAGTTCTTCCCTAAAGAGGATCTCTCCAACCTGGTGTCTCAGTGCCTGGCGGAGTTGGATATTACAGGTCCCAGCGCTACGGTACCCTCCGCGCAGAACCCCCTACTGGAAGTTCTTCGTCCTACAGCCCGCCATTTTCCATTCTTGCAAGTGGCACAAACAGATTTAGAATGGGCTGCACCAGCGGCCTCATTCAAAGGGGGGTCTGGCCTTGACAAGCATGTACCCCCTGGCACCGGCTATCCAGGAGCTGCTGGCGTGCCCTCAGGTGGACGCCTTGGTTAGCGCTGTGGTCAAGCGCACTACCATTCCAGTTGAAGGGGGGGGGGGGGCGGCCCTCAAGGAGCCTCATGACCGGCGACTGGACGCCATTCTGAAACAGACTTTTGAGGTGGCAGCTCTATCCTTGCGGATCGCAACTTGCTGCACAGTGGTGACGCGTTCCTGTTTGTCACAGGTCAGGAACAACGCTCCAGCAGCAGACATGGAGTCAGCTCTCTCGTTCCTTAAGGATGCTGCATCAGACCTAGTCCGGACAACAGCCAAGAGGATCTCATCCTCCGTAGCCGCTAGGAGGCAGCTCTGGATCCGGAAATGGTCAGCTGATGCTCCTTCGAAGACACGCCTCACCAGATTGCCCTTTAAGGGCTCTTTTCTGTTTGTTAGCGACCTTGATAGACTGGCCAGCACATGGGGCGCCTCTCCAGTACCTCGACTGCCGGAAGATCGGTTCAGAAGGAACCAGCGCGCCTTTCCAAGGCCCTCCAGGGGTAGAAGCTCCCAGCGCTTCACTCCCTACAGGAGTCGCTACCAGGTGCCTCGTCCTCAGGCCCGGAATCAGTCCTTTCGGACCAAGCAGCGCAAGAGGGGAGCAGGCCCGGATTCAGGTCCCGGCCGTGCCTCACAATGAGAATCTGCCGATTCATCTGGGGGACAGAGCCATAGGGGGCAGGTTAACCCTCTTCTACCCCAGATGAGTCGAGATTACTTCGGACCAGTGGGTCCTCGCCATCATCCGAGAGGGGTATTATCTGGACTTTCATCATCTCCCTCCGGACAAGTTTGTGGAATCTTCATGTCCCATACACAAGAGGGCAGCATTGGAAGCTACCCTGGCGAGGCTCCTGTCCTTGAAAGCCATCATCCCAGTACCTGCATGGGAAGTGAATTCTGGACACTATTCCATTTATTTCATGGTACCCAAGAAAGGGGGCACCTTTCGGCCCGTACTGGACCTCAAGTCAGTCAATCGATACTTAAGGGTCCCGAGGTTTCGCATGGAAACTCTGCGCTCCGTCAAGACCGCAGTACAGCCAGGAGAATTCCTCACGGCCTTAGACTTGTCGGAAGCCTACCTGCATATCCCGATCCATCCGGATCATCAGCGCTACCTACGCTTCAAGGTTCTAGGACGCCACTTCCAATTCCGGGCTCTGCCCTTCGGGTTGGCCACGTCACCGCGGACCTTCACCAAGGTGGTTGTAGTGGTAGCAGCGGCACTCCGACGGGAAGGAATCCTGCTCCATCCTTACCTAGACGACTGGCTGATCAGGGCGAAGTCCCGAGAGGAGAGCCATCGGACAACCGACAGAGTGATCGCCCTTCTGGAAAGCTTGGGCTGGGTAATCAACCTCAGCAAGAGTTGCCTACAGCCTTCCCAGTCGCTGGAATACCTGGGAGTACAGTTCGACACCCAGGCAGACAGAGTCAGTCTCACTACCAAGAGAAGGTTAAAACTTCAGACGCGTATCCGGTACTTGATGGGAGCCAGTCGGCCCATAGCTTGGGATTATCTGCAGGTTCTCGGCCTCATGGCATCCACCCTGGAAGTGGTACTTTGGGCAAGGGCCCATATGAGACCGTTACAACACTCCCTGCTCTCTCGCTGGAGCCCCCGCTTTCGGAACTATTCCACGCACCTTCCTCTACCAGCCAGAGTACGGACCCAGTTACAGTGGTGGTTGCAGTCCCACCACATGAGCAGGGGGTCGAAGATGTCCTCACCCACGTGGACTCTGCTCACCACAGATGCCAGCCTGAGCGGCTGGGGAGCACACTGCGAAGAACTCACCGCACAAGGGCAGTGGAACAGAGAAGAGTTAGCGTGGAACATCAACCGTCTAGAGGCCCGGGCAGTCCGATTGGCATGCCTACGATTTGCTCACAGACTGAAGAACAGAGCAGTCAGAGTGATGTCCGACAACGCCACCACAGTGGCATACGTCAACCGTCAGGGCGGAACCAGAAGCCAACAGGTATCTCTGGAGATAGCCCCGCTGATGGCTTGGGCAGAGGCGAATCTTCAGGACATCTCAGCCGTCCACATTGCTGGGAAGGACAACACCGCGGCGGACTTCCTCAGCAGAGAAAGCCTAGATCCGGGAGAGTGGCAGCTGTCACCCACAGCCTTCCAGATGATTGTGGATCACTGTGGGATTCCGGACATGGACTTACTAGCGGACAAGTCCAATGCTCAAGTACCCAGATACTTTAGTCGCAAACGCGACCCGTTCTCACATGGAATCAATGCCCTGGTTGAGCCATGGCCTCCAGGGACTCTGCTATACGCATTCCCTCCGTGGCCTCTGCTGGGCGCCATCATCCACAAGATTTAGAGACACCGGGGCCTAGTTCTTCTAGTGGCACCAGACTGGCCAAGAAGACCCTGGTACGCGGACATGAGAAGACTACTGGCAGGGGAGCCCCTTCCCCTGCCTCCTCGCCGGGACCTTCTACGTCAAGGTCCCATCCTCCACGAGGATCCGGCTCAATTCTCTCTTACGGTCTGGCCATTGAGAGGGCTAGACTGAAGAAAAGAGGTTACTCGGAGCCCGTGATAGATACACTCCTCCGAGCCCGCAAGTTTTCCACTTCCCTCACCTACGTAAGGATCTGGAGAATATTTGAAGCATGGTGCGACACTCATGGCACCAATACACATGCGACCACAATCCCTATTGTTCTGTATTTCCTGCAAGATGGGCTTCAGAAGGGTCTCTCCCTCAGCTCCATCAAAGTTCAGGTGGCTGCACTGTCTTGCTATGGTCCCAGGAGGGATGGCAAGACTATTGCCACGCATCCAGACGTGTCTCGCTTCCTGAAAGGAGTTAAGCACATTCGTCCGCCACTGAAGTGGCCAGTGCCTTTGTGGAACCTCAACCTTGTTTTGGATTTCCTCGCGGGATCCACCTTCAGACCCCTTTGGGACCTGTCTCTCCGTTCTCTAACCTTGAAGATGGTGTTCTTATTGGCGGTGTGTTCAGCATGCCGCGTCTCAGAGCTACAAGCACTGTCCTGCCGTGATCCCTTTCTGAGAATCATTCCAGAGGCTATCCATCTTCGCACGGTTCCCTCCTTTTTACCTAAAGTGGTCTCACGATTTCACCTTAACCAAACTATATCCTTGCCTACCACAGCGGGTTTGAAGAAATCTGAGGAAGGGCGTTTGCTACGCCATCTCGACATAGGCAGAATGCTGCCCAGATATCTGGAAATGACACAAGAAGTACGAAAGACAGACCATCTGTTCGTCCTGCACAGCGGGAAAAGACAAGGGGAAGCGGCCTCTCGGCCCACCATCGCCCGCTGGATTAAAGAAGTTATCAGAGCAGCTTACGTGGAGGCCGGGAAGTCTCCGCCTCTACAAGTCAAGGCTCATTCTACCAGAGCACAAGCAGCATCTTGGGCAGAATCCAGGATGCTGTCGCCTGCAGAAATATGTAAAGCGGCGACGTGGTCCTACCTCCATACCTTCTCCAGGTTCTACCGTCTGGATGTCCAGGCCAGGGAGGACACAGCATTTGCGAGGGCGGTCCTACATGGTCCTCAGGCAGCCTCCCGCCCAGGCTGGGAGTAAAGCTTTTGTACATCCCATTTGTTCTGAGTCCATCTGGCTACACGCCAGGAAATGTTGAGATTACTTACCTGATAATCTCCTTTTCCTTAGTGTAGACAGATGGACTCAGCATCCCGCCCAGCTGCCTGTGTACATGGGTTTCACCAATTCAAAATAAGCCATGTCATCTGTTTCCATAAGAGCGTACACTCTACCAGGTGTCAACGCCTTCCGGTTGGGAATGCTGGCGGTCTCTACTACTATCAATCGGTCAGGGGAATCCTGTTTTACTATTTCACTGAGCGTCAGTACACACATCCATAACAGCTTTTGCAAGGAAGATTACTAAGTTGCTACGCTTCCTGTACCCGTGCTGACGTCAGATCCATCTCCAACTTCTAGCACGAGCACACTATACCTATTTGTTCTGAGTCCATCTGTCTACACTAAGGGGCGGATTTTCAGAGCCCTGCTCGCGTAAATCCGCCCAAAACCGGGCGGATTTACGCGAGCAGGGCCCTGCGCGCCGGGAAGCCTATTTTACATAGGCCTCCCGGCGCGCGCAGAGCCCCGGGACTCGCGTAAGTCCCGGGGTTCTCCGAGGGGGGCGTGTCGGGGGCGGGCCCGGTCGTCGCGGCGTTTCAGGGGCGTGTCGGCAGCATTTTGGGGGTGGGTACGGGGGCGTGGCTACGGCCCGGGGCGGTCTGGGGGCGTGGCCGCGCCCTCCGTACCCGCCCCCAGGTCGCGGCCCGGCGTGCAGGAGGCCCGCTGGCGCGCGGGGATTTACGCCTCCCTCTGGGAGGCGTAAATCCCCTGACAAAGGTAAGGGGGGGGTTTAGACAGGGCCGGGCGGGTGGGTTAGGTAGGTTAAGGGAGGGGAAGGTGAGGGGAGGGCAAAGGAAAGTTCCCTCCGAGGCCGCTCCGATTTCGGAGCGGCCTTGGAGGGAACGGGGGTAGGCTGCTCGGCTCGGCGCGCGCCGGCTATACAAAATCCATAGCCTTGCGCGCGCCGATCCAGGTTTTTAGCAGATACGCGCGGCTCCGCGCGTATCTACTAAAATCCAGCGTACTTTTGTTTGCGCCTGGAGCGCAAACAAAAGTAGGCTATTCGCGCGCCTTTTAAAATCCGCCCCTAAGGAAAAGGAGATTATCAGGTAAGTAATCTCAACATTTAATCCTACTCTGTTTCCTTTTAACCAGTTTGCAATCCACAAAAAGACATCTCCTATCCCATGACTTTTTAGTTTTTTTTAGAAGCCTCTGAGGGACATTCTCAAATGCCTTCTGAAAATCCATATGCTTATTCAACCTTACAAAAAAATGTAGCAGATTTTTTAAGGCAAGGCTTCCCTTGGGTAAATCTATGCTGAATATATCCTATTAAAATATGTCTGTCTGTTTGTTCTATTGTTTTATGACAAGCTAATGAAATATCAGTTTTACTCTCATGATTATTCATTATTTTCCTAAGAAAGCAGAACTGCATCAATTATCTGATTAGTCAGAAAACAGAAACTGCAGCAAAAATATTCATGAGATATATAATTAGTCACAAGCTATACATTATTTATGCAATCTAATGGTCTTTTAGGGGTAAACAACTAATGGTTATAACTGGTTATAACTGGTTTTATTTCTACTAGTATATGTATGTTTGCTATTTAGCCCACTGTGTCACAAGTCCAGCCTTAAGCACATTCTTCCTTTCATGGATATATGCCTAGAAGCTTTTTTTAATAATGAGTTTTTTTAATAATGAGTTTTTCCAACCACAGTGCATCACTACAAGTGGGATTCTAACTAGAGAATTCACTGGATATGACAGATTGTAATCCCTCTGGGCACAGGGTAATCAGGGTACCTGAATATAATCCACTTTGAAGTGGCTGACCAGTAATGAAAGACAGAGTATAAATCAGAAATTGAATTACAAAATATGCACAACTTTCAGTTCTTTTAAAATGTACTTTTATCTATGAGTAAACTGTAAGTCTCCTTGTTCCCTAAGCCATTAGGTGATTTGCTTTCTATTCACATCTTTATGATGCTTCCTAGCAAAATGAAAAGCTAAGTCCCTCCTCCTAAACTCCCTAAAGCCTCTGAGTTTACATTAAATTTTGTTTAAAGGTGTTGTGCATGGCTGCTGTCAAACAAAAATATTTGTCTCTGTGATTAGCTAAATGTGGTGAGTTGTATTTTCACCCCCCCCCTTTTTTTTTCTTTTTTCATTTTACCAGCACAAATCAACTATCACTCCTTAAAGGACTTTCAAATCATTTTTTTTCTCCATGCCAAGTTTCACTGATTGTATTGAGCAGTGAAAAAGGAGGCGCTGAGAGAAGGATTTATTTTTAACTGCAGGCTATGCTCTTCAGTCATTCAGTCTTGAAACTATAACTCTGTCAGCTGAACAACAAATGCCTGGTCTGCCTGTTGCAAGACTTCCCAGTTCCCTTGGCAACAGGAAAACTACCCATCATGCTTTGTCTGTGACTTTAGGTATAACTTCATTCCAATATGGCTACTGCTTCTCCCATATAGTCTCTCTCATGAGTTGAAAATGGAGCACTTGTACAACTGAGTAGAATTTTGTGAAATTAATCTAATTTGTGAGCCATAGACAAATATTCGCTGGGCACTCTTAGTGTCCCTTCCCCCCCCCTCCCCACTCCATGTTCTCATTCTGCCTGCAGGAAATTATATGGTGGAAAGTGGAGAGGTTTTGTTTCTCCACATGTTTGGTTGTGACAGAGAAAAAAAAAGGATACCTGGAGGCATAGTCAGGATCATTTCTGATAATATAGACAAAATTGGCTGGTGTAGGATATGGTTAAGAACATTCCTGGTGCCACAGAAAAGCATGAGTTGGGGATGTGGCTAGGGTGGGACAAGAGGTGGGGCTTGGGTGAAGCTTTTCCAATTCATTTCTATGGAGGAGTAGTGGAATAGGCAGGTCTTGAGCTGAAGTGAAAGCTAATTGGCTGATGGCAACTGTCAAAATGAGATTGAAAAGAACCTTACCTGTTATACTACTCCACCATTCATATCTCTCTCATCCCCACTGATACTAGCCTCATTTTCATCTGCCCTGTTCCTAGCAGTATCCCGTTCTCATCTACCCTGTCCCTAGTAGTATCTCTTTCTCATCCGCTCCTTATCTCCAACAGTCTTGCACTGTCAACCACCCCTTTTCCCGAACTGTCTCCTCCTCCCCTGATTCCAGTTTTGCCTGCAGGTTATCGTGTACAGTATTCTGAATTCTAAGCAAACAGGTGGATGGGGGGAGGCAAGGTAGTTTTTCTGTGCATACTCAGCAGTAACATAAAAAAGTGAGGACATTGGAGACAGGGTTAGGGCCATTTCTGATGATGTAGACTAAAATGATGGATTGCTATGGTTAAGGCCATTTCTGGTGATGTTGGTTTAGATTAAGGGTTATTAATGGTCTCAAAGTAGATTACAATAAATTTAAAGTAGGTTACAGTAATATTAGATGAACAGAGTATTTGTTGAGCATCTATATATTTAAAGACAGATTCATAGTTAGGTTATGTTGTTTCTGCAGAAATAGGAATATTGCTGGACAGTAAGTTTCTGTTGGGAGTGCTTGACTAAAAAGCCATACCTTCCCTTTTTTCCTGAAGGTGAGGTAACTATGCTCCAAGCCTGGGTTCTGTTACAAAAGAAGAATTTGAATCAGTTTAAGGCGGTACCTTAAACTGATGTCACTTAAGCATTGGATCAGGAGTTGGTGGTCAACTGTGTCGAAGGCATCAGAGAGATCTAGCAAGATGAGGAGGGACGTGCCACCCCGATCAGCGTGCAAGTGAATGCTATACCTGGAGTATTGTGTTCAGTTCTGGAGACCGTATCTCCGAAGAGACAGAGACAAGATGGAGGCGGTCCAGAGAAGGGTGACCAAAAAGGTGGAAGGTCTTCATCAAATGACTTATGAGGAGAGATTGAAGAATCTAAATATGTACACCCTGGAGGAAAGGAGGAGCAGAGGTGATATGATACAGACTTTCAGATACTTGAAAGGTTTTAATGATCCAATGACAACGACAAACCTTTTCCATAGGAAAAAAATCAGCAGAACCAGGGGTCACGATTTGAAGCTCCAGGGAGGAAGATTCAGAACCAATGTCAGGAAGTATTTCTTCACGGAGAGGGTGGTGGATGCCTGGAATGCCCTTCCGAAGGAAGTGGTGAAGACCAGAACTGTGAAGGACTTCAAAGGGGCGTGGGATAAACACTGTGGATCCATAAAATCAAGAGGCCGTCAGTAAAGAGTGGGTGGCTCGCCAGAATGACGGCTACTGCCTGGAGATAATACCCTTATTCAATAAACATACACATGGTTACTGTGACTCCAACATCACTCTAAGCTACAACAGCAAGAGGAAATGTGGAAAAAAGGATTCGCACTCACAAAGTGGGGAGTAGCTGGCTTGTTACGGCGGTTACTACCCCAAACCAAATAAGCCTGATACTTCACTTTCAATGCATATCCAGCATAGCTCTCTGCTTCAACGGTAGGGGAGAAGAAAAACTGATACTTCACGCATAGCTCTCTGCTTCAACGGCAGGGGAGAAGAAAAACTGATACTTCACGCATATCCAGCATAGCTCTCTGCTTCAACGGCAGGGGAGAAGAAAAACTGATACTTCACTTCATATCCAGCATAGCTCTCTGCTTCAACGGCAGGGGAGAAGAAAAAAGGATTCGCACTCACAAAGCGGGGAGTAGCTGGCTTGTTACGGCGGTTACTACCCCAAACCAAATAAGCCTGATACTTCACTTTCAATGCATATCCAGCATAGCTCTCTGCTTCAACGGTAGGGGAGAAGAAAAACTGATACTTCACGCATAGCTCTCTGCTTCAACGGCAGGGGAGAAGAAAAACTGATACTTCACGCATATCCAGCATAGCTCTCTGCTTCAACGGCAGGGGAGAAGAAAAACTGATACTTCACGCATATCCAGCATAGCTCTCTGCTTCAACGGCAGGGGAGAAGAAAAAAGGATTCGCACTCACAAAGCGGGGAGTAGCTGGCTTGTTACGGCGGTTACTACCCCAAACCAAATAAGCCTGATACTTCACTTTCAATGCATATCCTGCTTCAACCGCAGGGGAGAAGAAAAACTGATACTTCACGCATATCCAGCATAGCTCTCTGCTTCAACGGCAGGGGAGAAGAAAAACTGATACTACACGCATATCCAGCATAGCTCCCTGCTTCAACGGCAGGGGAGAAGAAAAACAACCAATAAGGGCTGAATAACACAGTCTGGGTAAAACAAATAAACATGGGTGTAGCTTGCTTATTGCGGCGGTTACTACCCCTACTACCCCTAACTAATCAAGCTTGATATTTCACTTGGTTGCAGCTCCATCACTGCTCTCTACATTCATGGTGGGGGTGGAAGAGAAATAGAACCAAAGAGCTAAGAGAAACAGATAAGTATGAGAAAAAAATGTGAAGCTTGCTGGGCAGACTGGATGGGCCGTTTGGTCTTCTTCTGCCGTCATTTCTATGTTTCTATGTTTCTATGTTTCTATTAGTAATGGCCAGTAGAACAGATTCAGTTCTGTAGCCTTTACTAAAGCTGGATTGTTGACAGTGTAGATCAGTGATGGCTAACCTATGACACGCGTGTCAGAGGTGACACGCCGAGCCGTTTTGGCTGACACGCGCAGCGTTTCGAGGACTAT
Source organism: Rhinatrema bivittatum (assembly GCF_901001135.1). Classification (NCBI taxonomy): domain Eukaryota; kingdom Metazoa; phylum Chordata; class Amphibia; order Gymnophiona; family Rhinatrematidae; genus Rhinatrema; species Rhinatrema bivittatum. Next base: position 378,049,287 of record NC_042616.1, read on the forward strand.
CAGGAATTTTTTTTTTTTTTATCGGCTGCGCCGAGCCTTTTCTTTTTCAGCTGCGCCGAGCCTTTAAATGTGTTTTTTAGTTTCCCCCTACCCTCCACCAATGCCCCCGGGCGCAGGGAGGCTCATGCGTCGCAGCGATGAGGCTCAAGACAATGCACTGATGCTCCTCCTTCCTGCCTGTGCGGCCCCGGAAGTAAACGTTGCCGGAGCCGCGTGGGCAGGAAGGAGGAAGCGAATCAGCGCGTGCAGAAGAGGAGGAGCCGCCGCGGGTCGCTGCGAATCCCAAGTCGCAGCGGCCCAAGAAGAGGAAGAGGCCCGGTAGCAGGGCTGCCGCGGCCTGAGAAGATCAGGGCCGCTGCAGAGCCCAACCTGCGGCGACCCGCGAAGAGGAGGCCCAGAGGTGAGAGAGAGGCTGAGGGCCCGTAGAGTGCGTGTATGAGGTGAGTTGAGAGAGAGGACCTGAATGTTTGCAGAGACAGCATGTGAGAGCCTGTGTGTGTGTGTGTGTGTGTGAGAGAGAGAGAGAGAGAGCATGTGCCAGTGAGAGCCTGTGTGTATGAATGATTGTATGAGAGAGCATGTGCCAGTGAGAGCCTGTGTGTATGAATGATTGTATGAGAGAGAGCATGTGCCAGTGAGAGCCTGTGTATATGAATGATTGTATGAGAGAGAGCATGTGCCAGTGAGAGCCTGTGTGTATGAATGATTGTATGAGAGAGAGCATGTGCCAGTGAGAGCCTGTGTATATGAATGATTGTATGAGAGAGCATGTGCCAGTGAGAGCCTGTGTGTATGAATGATTGTATGAGAGAGAGCATGTGCCAGTGAGAGCCTGTGTATATGAATGATTGTATGAGAGAGCATGTGCCAGTGAGAGCCTGTGTATGAATGATTGTATGAGAGAGAGCATGTGCCAGTGAGAGCCTGTGTATATGAATGATTGTATGAGAGAGCATGTGCCAGTGAGAGCCTGTGTATATGAATGATTGTATGAGAGAGCATGTGCCAGTGAGAGCCTGTGTGTATGAATGATTGTATGAGAGAGAGCATGTGCCAGTGAGAGCCTGTGTATATGAATGATTGTATGAGAGAGAGCATGTGCCAGTGAGAGCCTGTGTGTGAGAATGAGAATGAGAACCTGACTGTGTGTTTGAGGGAAGAAGATGGAGAAAAAAGAAACAGAAAAAAAGACAATATAAAAGGAATTGGCAAAAAAATAAGAAAGGGAAGGTGAAAAAAAAGCCTGTGACCAACCAATTAGAAAACTAAGATCAGACAGCAAAGGCAAAAAAAAAAAAATGTACTTTTTAGTGATTGGCACATGTACTCTTTGGGAATGTGCAAGAATAGCACTTTCTCAACGGATCTCACAATGTACGAGATCAGCATGGAGAAAGTGGAAGCCCACGGGGCCTGCACAGAGGAGGCAGCAGAATGGACTTCAGTGTCAGTAGCAGCAATCGGCACCTCCGCAATAGCCACGCGGCATCAGTGACAGTGGCAGCAGAGGAATGAGAGAGGTTCTGAGGTTGCTGGCAAAAGAAAGAGAGGGGGGTCTGCCTTTAGTGTGTGAATGTGTATGAATGGGACTCTGCCTGGGGGTGTATGTGTGTGAATGCATGGCTGCCTGCCTGGGGGTCTGTGTGTGTGAGAATGAATGTGTGCATGCCTGGGAGATGGGGAGGGAGTGTTGTGAACATGAATGGGAGCCAATAAAAGAAACCGACTGACAGATGAAGTTTGTAACGCTTGCTTGGACTTGAAGTGTACGAAATACCAACCTTCAATTGAAGATTTAGCCAATGAAATTCAGCAACAAAAAAGTCACTAAGCAGGTAAGGTAAAGAATTATTTGTTTTTGCTTTATTAATAAATACAGTATATATATTAAAATTATAACTTTGTTGATTAGAGCTACAAATATCACAAAATTATGGATTTTTCTAGAAGTGACACACCACCCGAGTTATGCTCGGTTTTTTTATGAATTTTGACACACTGAGCTCAAAAGGTTGGCCATCACTGGTGTAGATTGTCATTTTCCTCTAGGTGGTAGAGATAAACTACTTTTTCTATTAGCTTGGAAAGGAAAGGGAGACTAGAGACTGAGCAGTAGTTATCTAATATTTTTTGATCTGACTCAAGTTTCTTCAGAATCTATTTGGTGATTACACATTTTAGGAAGCGAAGCAAGGTGCCTTGAGAAAGATTGGTATTTACAATAGTTATGAGCCAGGGGATTAAGTCTTTTTTCAGGCTGCAGATGAGTGAATGGGATTAAATGGGTTTGTGGATTGACTGATTTGTTGGAAGATTTTCTCTGTCTCTTTTGGAGTGACTTTTCTGAAGTTAGTCAGTGGGAATATTTTGGCTGAAATTTGATGGGAAGTGGTATCTACATTTGGAAGATGTAGTGCTGTGATTGGTGCCACAGACAAAAAAAAAAAAAAAGAAGTGGATCGATGTCAAGGAAAAGGCTTTTATTTGATCATATAGCAAAGAAATTACCCGACTCAGGCCAAGTTTTGCCCATACCAGTGTGCTGCCTCAGGGGTTGTTGTATGACACTAGAATTAATAAATAAATCACAATTTAAAAACACACTAATCTAAAATGAAAAAACGCTTATAAAATCTAAAAGATACACACACATATCTTTGGAGTAAAAATAATAACAATGCATTACAAATATTTACAATTTAACATTTACCTCTATGTTCCTGTGTTAGTTAGTTGAGCATGGTGCTCTCTTCATAAGATATCAAGGTGTGACTCCAACTCCTTATTGTTCTTGCCATATATAATTCAAACATAAAATGATTAGACAGAATATATTCTTAAGAGAATATATTTGGGGCAAGAATTGCTTAGTCGATCTAGACTCTTTTTTTTTTTTTAATTTAGTCAAAATGCATCTATAATTAAGATTTTAAAAAAATTATATATATATATATATATATAATTACAAAATGAAAAAGTAAAATGTGTGTTAAAAAGTGTATGTTGTTGGAAATGTGCGCTCCAATCTTTGAATACTGTGACTTCGTGCAACGTAACATCTTATGCAGCCAGGATTGTGTAATCATGACACCGGTAGTGATTCTTCTTTCTAACTGTGATTTAAGGGATTTATAAAAAATCTTTATATTTTTATTATACAGATTTTGACAATACTTACTTATTTGTCTCGGCAGTACTGCCTGTGCTAGCAGTAAGTTTTGCCGATTAGGTAAATGATTCGTCCCGATAGGAAAAACCATTGACACATTTCCTTCTTAAAAAAAAAATTAATAAATAAAAAGTATAAGATAGGGGCAGTCAGGCAGGTTGCTTCTAAATAAAAGATGTGCTCATTATATTGCGGGACTTTTCCCACCGGAAAGATGCTGATTGTTTGTTCTTTTTTCAATTAAAAAAAATAAATATATATATATATATATATAGATATATATATAGCCAAACCTAAAAAAAAATATATAAATTAAAATACTTCACGAAGGGTTCAAAACATTTATAAAATACACAAGTAAAAAAGCGGGGGAACTATAAAGATTATCTATACAGATGGCAGAAAGCACTTTTAAAGTATCGCTACTTATAAAACATACTACCAATGATTTCTACACTCATGAGTCACATTTAAAAATATTAAATGAATGCTTAACATGTTAAAACTTGAAAAATGTTAGTACTCACTTAGAAACATGTAAAAGTAAGGCATTGCTCAGCGTTGCACTGAACCCGGATGTATGTAGGATTAGGTTTTCCTGCCGAAAGGAAACCCATTTATATACTGTCCATTAGTTATAGCAATTTTTCTGGAAACCTATTGGGGCAGATTTTCAAAGGCTACGCGCGTAACCTGAGAAAATATGCCCCTGCGCGTGCCGAGCGCGTAAGTCCCGGGGCTTTCAAAAGTGGGCGGTCTGGGGGCAGGTCTGGGGCGCGACGGCGGTCCAGGGGTGTGTCCTGAGCCCTCCTCTGTTCTGGCCATGTCGGGGGTTTGTGTGCTGGCAGCCTGCTGGCAGGCGTAAGAAACAAAATAAGGTGGGGGGGTGAGGGCTGGGGGTGGGTTAGATAGGGGAAGGTGGGGGGGGGGGGGGCGGAAAAAAGTTCCCTCCAAGGCCGCTCCGATTTCGGAGTGGCCTTGGAGGGAACGGGGACAGCCATCGGGGCTCCCCTCGGGCTCGGCGCGCGCAAGGTGCACATGTGTGAACCCCCTTGCGCGCACTGAGCCTGGATTTTATAACATTCGCGCGGCAGCGCGTGCATGTTATAAAATTGGGCGTAGATTTGTTCGAACAAATCTACGCCTGCGCATAAGTTTTAAAATCTGCCCCATTGTTTTATAGATTATAGAAAGAGCGTATAGGTGTTAATAATTCATTATTGGCACACGAGTAAAAAAATTAAAAAAATATAGGTACATGAGTAAAAAATATATTTAAAAGGACACAATGGGTTAAATAAAAAGTTGGAGCACTGCCTTTTCCAGACAGAACAAAAACATATGGCAACATAGTAACACTTTTGGTCTTGCTCATTACACTTATTAGTTTCTTATCTCGAGGTTCATCAAATTGCTACAAATTGGCTACAATATTTATTAAGTCTAGTCAAAACAGAAGTGTTCACAAATAGGAGGTAAAGCCACAACATACCTTTGCAAAAAGATAAATATATATTTTTGGTTAAAAATCAGACAGGTTAGCTTAGTCAACAGTGTTACATTTTTTCTAAAAAAAGACTGAGAAATTTGTTTCCTGATTTAAAGCATGTGGTACTAAAGTGTTAAATTCGTAGATCTATTTCTGTTCCAGTATTAGAAGAATATTATTCAAGTTGCCATCTCTCCATTTGGTTTTGGGTTTATGGATCACACAGAATCTATACTCATCCAATCTATGTTGAAATGCAATTGAGTGTGCTACAAGTGGAATACCCTCTTTTTTTACGTGTTACTGCACTTTTGTGCTGTATTATCTTTTTATTTAGGGCTCCAATGGTTTTACCAATGTATAACATTTTACATGGACAGATTGCTGCATAAATGACACCTGTGCATTTATAATTAGTGAAATCATACAGCTTACGTGTTTTGTTAGTGGCTACCATTCTAATGCTGTCAGTTTTCATATTAATAGTGCATACTGAGCAGTGGCCGCACGGTCTATGTCCTGCTGGCCTAATATCCTGTGTCACTGCAAGAGGTAAGTCTGAAGGTGAGAATAGATTTTTCAGGTTCTTATCTCTTTTATGGGCTATCAAAAATTCTTTGTCTCTAAAGGCCGGTAAGGACTGTATGATATGCCAGTGTTTCCTCAAAATTTTAGTAATACTCTTAGTCATATGAGTGTATGTAATCGGGCACACAATGGGGTAGATTTTAAGAGGTACGGACAGGCATGCGTGCGCTACCCGGCGTGCACAATTGTGCACCTTGTGCGTGCCGAGCTACGCTGCCTTCCCCCGTTCCCTCCCAGGCCGTTTCGAAATCGGAGCGGCCTCGGAGGGAACTTCCCTACCCCCCACTCCACCTTCCCTTCTCCACCCTTTCCCCCCCTACCTTTTTCACTGGGGCTGAAGTAAGTTGCGCGTGCCAGCCGACTGCTGGCGTGCGATCCCTGACACAGCCTCAAACGGCCACTGTGCCGGGAGCCTCTGACCTCGCCCCACCACCCCCTGCCCCTTTTTGCAAGCCCCGGGACTTACGCACGTTGCCGGGCCTTTTGAAAATAGTCCTGGCGCGCGTACTCTTTTGAAAATCCGGCCCAATATTTGTATTCTTCGGCCAGGGTTTGGATACTAGTAAATCTACTCGTTTTTGTTTTTTAGCACGTGTCAACCCAGCATTGATATATATTTCAGGGTAGTTTCTATCTTGAAAACGTTTATATAATTCAGTAGCCCTCATTTGAAATGTGTGTTCATCATTGCAGAGTCTACGTATCCGCAGGAATTGTGAGTAAGGGAGATTTCTCATTAGTGATCTACTGTGACAACTGCTGAACTCTAAAAATGTATTAATGACACAGATTAGGCCAGCAGGACATAGACCGTGCGGCCACTGCTCAGTATGCAATGTTAATATGAAAACTGATAGCATTAGCATCGTAGCCATTAACAAAATTTTTCACTAATTGTAAAAGCGAAGGTGTCATTTATGCAGCAGTCTGTTCATGTAAAAAGTTTTACATTGGTAAAACCATTAGAGACCTAAATAAAAGGATAATAGAGCTCAAAACTGCAGTAACATGTAAAAAAGAGGGTATACCACTTATAGCACGCTCAATTGAATTTCAACATAGATTTGATGAGTATAGATTCTGTGTGATCCATAAACCCAAAACCAAATGGAGAGGTGGCAACTTGGATAATATTCATCTAAGACTGGAACAGAAATATATCTATAAATTTAACACTTTAGTACCATATGGTTTAAATCAGGAAATACATTTCTCAGTCTTTCTTTAGAAAAAATGTAACACTGTTGACTACGCTGACCTGTCTGATTTTTAACCAAATCAATATATATTTATCTTTTTGCAAAGGTATGTTGTGGCTTTACCTCCTGTTTGTGAACGCTTCTGTTTTGACTAGACTTAATAAATAATGTAGCCAATTTGTAGCAATTTGATGAACCTCGATATAAGAAACTAAATGTAATGAGCAAAACCAAGTGTTACTATGTTGCCATATGTTTTTGTTCTGTGTGCCAGTAATGAATTATTAACACCTATACGGAGAGGGTGGTGGATGCCTGGAATGCCCTTCCGGAGGAAGTGGTGAAGACCAGAACTGTGAAGGACTTCAAAGGGGCGTGGGATAAACACTGTGGATCCATAAAGTCTAAAGGACGTGAATGAAGAGTGGGTGGCTCGCGGGAATGACGGCTACTACCTGGAGATAATACCCTTATTCAATAAACATACACACTGTTAATGCGACTCCAACATTGCTCTAAGACTCCAACATTGATCTAAGCTTCAACGGCAAGAGGAAATGTGGAAAAAAGGATTTGCATTCACAAAAGAAGCGGGGAGTAGCTTGCTTGTTACGGCGGATACCACCCCAAACCAGATAAGCCTGATACTTCACGTTCAATGCATTTCCAGCATAGCTCTCTGCTTCAATGGCTGGAGAGAAAGACTGATACTTCACTTTCAATGCATTTTCAGCATAGCTCTCTGCTTAAACGGCAGAGGAGAAAGTCTGATAGTTCACTTTTAATGCATATCCAGCATAACTCTCTGCTTCAGTGGCAGGGGGAATGAAGAAAATTGGATCTATATACAGACAACAACCAACAAGGACTGAATTACATAGTCTGGGTAAACAAATAAGCATGGGTGTAGCTTGCTTATTGCGGCGGTTAATACCCCTAACTAATTAAGCTAGATATTTTACTTAGATGCAGTTCCAATACTGCTCTCTACATTAATGGTGGGGGTGGAGGGGAAATAGAACCAAAAGGTTACTAAGAGCGAAGAGTAACAGATAAGTATGAGAAAAAAAAAAGTGCGAAACTTGCTGGGCAGACTGGATGGGCCGTTTGGTCTTCTTCTGCTGTCATTTCTATGTTTCTATATGATGTTTCCGGAAAGATTACTATAACTAATGGTCAGTATATAAATGGGTTTCCTTTCGGCAGGAAAACCTAACCCTACATACATCCGGGTTCAGTGCAACGTTGAGCAATGCCTTACTTTTACATGTTTCTAAGTGAGTACTAATATTTTTCAAGTTTTAACATGTTAATCATTCATTTAATATTTTTAAATGTGACTCATGAGTGTAGAAATCATTGGTAGTATGTTTTATAAGTAGCGATACTTTAAAGTGCTTTCTGCCGTCTGTACAGATAATCTTTATTGTTCCCCCGCTTTTTTACTTGTGTTTTTTATGTGTTTTGAACGCTTCGTGAAGTATTTTAATTTATATGTTTTTTTAGGTTCACATAGCATTTAGATCTATATATTTTTTTAGGTTTGTCTATTATATATATATATATTTTTTTTTAAAATTGAAAGAACAAACGGTCCATCCAGTCTACCCAGCAAGCTCTCATACTTATCAGTTTCCCATACTTATCAGTCTCCCAGACTGCCAAGGTCAGGGCTCTTGTTGGTTACTGCTTGAGTTCAATTTTCCCTCCACCCCCTGTCGTTGAAGCATAGAGCAATGTTGGAGTTGCATCAGAAGTCCAGTACCAGGCTTATAGGTTAAGGGTAGTAACTGCCATATCAAGCAAGTTATCCCCATGCTTATTTGTTATCACAGACTGTACAGTTAATTGTCCTTGTTGGTTGTTGTCTGAATCTAATTTCGTTTTGCTTCTTTACCCCCTGCCGTTGAAGCAGAAAGCAACGATTGAGTAGCAACATCAATATAAAGGCTTATTGGTTAAGGGTAGTAACCGCCACACCAGCAAAATACTCCCATGCCTCTTCATTTCCCTCCTCTTGCCTTTAGGGATCCAGTGTTTATCCCATGCCCTTTTCAAATCTTTCACTGTTTTTGTCTTCACCACCTCCTCTGGAAAGGCATTCCAGGCATCCACCACCCTCTCTATAAAAAAAGATTTCCTGACATTGATTCTGAGTCGTCCTCCCTGGAGTTTCTTCTCGTGGCCCCTAGTTCTGCTGATCTCCTTCCTACGGAAAAGGTTTGTTGTTGATCGTGTATCATTAAAACCTTTTAAGTATCTGAAGGTCTGTATCATATCTCCTCTGCTTCTCCTCTCCTCCAGGGAATACATATTTAGGTCCTTCACCCTCTCCTCGTAAGTCATTTGATGGAGACCTCCCACCATTTTGGTCACCCTTTTCTGGACCGCCTCCATCCTGTCTCTGTCCCTTTTGAGATAAGGTTTCCAGAACTGAACACAGTATTCCAGGTGAGGCCTCACCAAGGACCTGTAAAAGGGGATTATCACTTCCTTTTTCTTACTAGATATTCCTCTCTCTATGCAGCCCATCATTCTTTTAGCTTTAGCTATCGCCATGTCACATTGCTTCGCCATCTTTAGATCACTAGACATTATCACCCCAAGGTCTCTCTCCTGTTCTGTGCACAGCAGCACTTCACCCCCCATCGCATACAGTTCCTTCAGATTACCGTATCCCAGATGCATGACTCTACACTTCTTGGCATTAAATCCCAGTTGCCATATCTTTGATCACTCTTCAAGCTTCCTTAAATCACGCCTCATTCTCTCCATTCCTTCCGGTGTACTCGTTCTTTTGTACATCTTAATATCATCAGCAATAGACAAACTTTTCCTTTTATCCCTTCCGAAATGTTGCTCACAAAAACATTGAACAGAACCGGTCCCAACACCGATCCCTGTGGCACTCCACTTAACACTGTTCTCTTTTTAGAGTAGATTCCATTTACCGTTACATGCTGTCTTCTATCCGTCAACCAGTTTGTAATCTACGCCACCACCTTGGTGCTCACACCCAAGCTTCTCATTTTGTTCATGAGTCTTCTATGCGGGACTGAATCAAAGTCTTTACTAAAATCCAAGTAAATCACATCAAGCACTCTTTCCTTATCCAGTTCTCTAGTCACCCAACCAAAGAAATCAATCAGATTTATCTGACAGGAGCTTCCCTGGTGAATCTGTGCTGTCGTGGATTGAGCAAGCCACCAGATTGTAGGTAGTTCACTATTCTTTCTTTCAGTAGAGTCCCCATTAATTTTCCCACCACCAAGCTGAGGCTAACCGACCTGTAATTTCCAGCCTCCTCTCTGCTCCCACTCTTTTGAAGCGGTACCACCACCGCTCTTCTCCAGTCACTCGGCACCACTCCCATTCCCAGGGATCTATTGAACAGATCACTCAGCAGACCCCCCAGCATATCTCTGAGCTCCCTCAGTATCCTTGGATGAATCTCATCAGGTCCCATGGCTTTATCCACTTTCAGTCTTCCTAGCTCTTCCCATACATTCTCTTCTGTAAATGGGGTTTCGACAAATCTACCCCAATCCACAGCCTTGTTAATCAGGGATGGTCCTTCTCTACTGAAGTGAAGTATTTGTTTAATATTTCCACCTTTTCTTTGTCTCTTTCCACACATTGATACTTTTCACCTTTCAGTTTCTCTATACCACTTTGGACCTTTTTTCTTTGCAATCCTTTCTTCCAAGGAGGTAAAGAGAGGTGACACAACTTTTTTCAAATACTTCAGAGAAAGTTTTGAAGTGGTTTAGTGAAACTGATATTAAGAAAATTCTATCTCAACATACTTCCACTAGATGAATCGCCACTCAATTTCTGGTCAATTTAACTTGTTTGACTTTGATCAATAATGTTTTCAGCTTTAATGGACAAATTTATAAACAAATTAAATGTACGACGATGGGGACATCTATGACCCCTGGCATTGCCTGCCTATATGTTTCCGATTTTCAATTCTGTCAGTTATATAATTCTCTGTTTTAGCCTTTTATTCTCATATGGCTTCCCTACATTGACATTTTTTTTAATTGGATCGGTATAGATATGTAATTTTTGCTTTTCTCTTTTTTTTTTTTTAATTAATGGGACTCTAATTTACGGTTTACTCCTACATTCATCCCACACATCTTTTTGGGATATTCTCATCACTATTCAAGATGGTCATTTTTTCACTTCCTTATTTAGAAAACCTACTGATAACACTCTTCTCCAATATGACAGTTTCCCTCCTACCCCATTCACTCCACAATAATATTTCTGTAGGCCAATTTTTCAGTCTTCATTTCGCCAGGATTTTTTGACACAGGCTCATGAAATGTTTTGTAACTTGCAGCATTGTGGCTGTCCTGAACATGTGACACTGGTAAACAAATTTCTGGGAACATTTTGTTTCCTCCACAACCTTCGGTGAAACAAGTAGATTTTAACAAGCTGAACACAAATATGCATTTATTATGTTTGTATCACGTACCGTTTGCCAGAAAAGTGCGATATACATTAAACATTGTTATGTGTCTGTAGCAGCATAAGCTATAATGGCAATGTTGGCACCAGAAAACAAAATTAAAAATGTTTTGCCGCAGATTTTCATTTGTAATCACTGTCCGACGCTTTGCAGTTGAGAGTCCAAAAATAGTCACCCAGCGTGGAGGGGTTCCACTTGAGTAGTATAATGGGTACACGATCAATCAAACTGATTGACAGGTGAGATAAGGATGACAGCAGCCAATCAGCGTTCACTTCCGGTCTAAGCCCCGCCCACTCCCTATAGAAGTGAATGGGGATGTAGCCACTCCCCTTCCACCTCGTCCCGCCCTTGACCATGCCCCCAGGTCCCGCCCCAGACCCCATCGATGCTCCTCCCCTAAATAGAAGTGCATGGGGAGCCCCTCCCACACCCCAAACCACCGCCAATATGTCACGGATGGCCCCGCCCACACCCCAGCCCTAAGCCACACCCCCGTGATGTCGCGGGTATGACATCACCGGAAGTCCACCCCTCACTACCCCCCAAAAACACACCCCCTAAAACATCATCAGAAAAGGTCCTGTCGCTTTTTTAATGATGACAGAATTAATGGACTCTGGCTGTTTTTGATGATTTCACTGGAAGTACAATACAAAAGCCCCAAAATATGCGCTCCTAGAACATCCTGATGCCTTTTAATGATGTCGGAGCCGGAAGTATGCTTTTAAAATGCGCCCCTAGAACATCCTTACGTCTTTTAATGATGACAGAGCAGGAAATATGCTTTTTTTCTAGCCCCTCTGTTTTTTTAAAAAAATACAAGCTGTTAGGTGGCAGGAAAACTGTGGCTCATTCTGTTGACAAGGATTTGGTTTTAAAACAAGTGATTGGAGCTACATGTGGTGAACTGCATGAACTGCAGACAATGTATTTTTTTCACACAGGTACGATCAAACTTTGCAAAGACAGGCTTTTTTTTTTGCAAAGACCGAGGACCGGAGTAGTCTATGGGTATGCTGTCACTCAAACCCCCAAGCCAAACCCCCAGTGATGTCACCAGAAGTCTACCCCTCCCCTCCAAGCCATTGCTGTAGATAGGCATGCCCCAATAAAAGTTACCACTCATCTGGTAGGAAGCTGTGACTCATTCTGCACACAGAGACAGGGAGAATCTTCCCCACACCCCTTCCCTCCTCCCCTCTCTGTAGCTACGCATGCCTCAACCCTCCCTGCCCAGACCTAAACCTGAGCAGAGGATAATTGAAAGCAGTGGGGGGGGGGGGGGTGTAGGTTTGCAATGATGAAACACAAGGCTTTAGTTTTGTTTTAAAAAAAACAGACCTCTGTATTTACAGCCATATAATAAACAAGAATGCACCAGCGGATCTTAAAGAAAATTTATTATGACCCAGGATCTATAGGTAGCTTTGGCGGTATAACACCTCTTTTGCATAGACACGCCCAAACTTGCAAGACCGGATATAGAAGTAAGCATGTGATAGTGATCACATGAGAACAAATCTTCAAACAGAAGTGTTGTAATTGTTCCTGAAAATGTCCGTGTATGAAACACCTACACGATTTGAAATGGAAATCATACAGCAACCAAAACTAAAGAGATGCCATAAAAGAATTTTAAGTGCATAGTTAAGTGCATAATTCCCTGGCGGTCGATTCCTCCCCTAAATTATATAAAATATATAAATATATCTATAAATATAAAAGGATGTCTCTCGTTAACAGTCTTATTAATGTGCTTGTAACCTTCCCATGTTGTAAACCGTTATGATGGCTTTATAATGAAGCCGAATGACGTATATAAAACCTGTAAAATAAATAAATAAATAAATAAATAAATAAGAAAGCGGAGGCTAGAAGAACAAAGCATTGAGCCAGATTTTGATGAACTACCGTTGGGACAAAAGCTTTTTGATTCGCAGGATCCAGACCTGGTCAATGAAAATGCTATGGACTCTGAAGATTTAGAGCTGCACAAAGCTGCCTTGGCTGCCGAAGCAGATTATTTGTTGGAAAAGCTTGAGTGTAAGGTAAGAAAAAAAAATCTCTTTCCTTCTAATGATGCATTTTAGGGGGGGTGGTGTGTTTGGGAGCTATCTATAGTAGAGAGTTTGTTTAGAAGAGGTTTTAATTTAATGTTTACATTATGTTTTATAGGAAAATGAAGGATCTTTACAAACAGAAGAATATGGGGACACACCAGATATGAAAATGAACTGTATTTGTTGCTTCTGTCCAAATATAAAAGAACCATTAGATTCAAGTGATCAAAAAAAAAAAAAATCAATCCTGAAGATGTGCACGATTTCAGCTGGTGGAGCTATATAGGATTCCCAAAACCACCGCCGCTACATGGACTTTTTCGAAAAACGACATTTAGATCAATTGTAAGGGTGGCTGTGTACATTATTCTTACAAAATGTCTGGCTGGCATACGATATGAAAATTGCGAAGGCTGTGTTATCGATGAACCGAGTCAGGATGATCATAGTTGAGTTTATTGGACTGCCTCTGACACACAGGAAAAATTAAGGACCGCTTGTAACAGGTTGTGCCTAGAACGTGTTTTGAATCTTATAGTATTAGCATATAAAAGAGGCGTATTAAGCCTAAACAATGATGATTTGAATCTGGTCATATATCTTATACACAGCATGAAAACTGTTCAAAAACTAAACAGTTTGCTTAAACCTACAGATGAGGTTTTAATGATAAAATATATAAATGCCATCATCTATGGGAGAAAGCACCAGTCCTTTTTAAAAAATGTATAATAAAGTAGTCTTTGCTAGTAATGTTTTTCTTGTCTGTATTTCAGAAGTATGTATTGACAATGAAATACTTTGTAATATTTTAATAAATTTTGCCATGTGTATAAATTAGTTAATAAAAACAACTAATAAATATATCAGAATTAACAAAAAAAAAAAAATGTGACAATCGTGCTTTAAGGTGATATGGAAGTTTTTTTTTTTTTTGGGGGGGGGGGATATCTTATGGTTTTATTAAGTCTCATTGATATCAATGCACAGCCTGTAAAATGTTTGATACAGCAACTATTTCATTAACTAAGGAACGTATATTGCAATGAGCTAAGGGTGGGTAAGTTGTCTGGACTCAAGATCTGTAAATGGTTAATCTAATCAGGATGAGACAATGTTTGGAAGGGAAAAAAAAGACCAGGATGACAAGACATTCAAGAGAGGCCTTTTGTTTTTAGGATTGTGGGGTGAAGGAATACACAGGGTGGATGGCTCTTAAAACACATCAGTCTACATTTTTGTAAAGTGCCCCAAGACCTAAGAGGGCATTGGTAACACACTACCTTTCATGAACAAAAGGGGTTGTATATTGTAATGAAGTAGGTGCGGATTTGAGGTTTGTTGGTGGTTACGCCCCCTAATGATGGTGACCAGAAAAGGTTCAGCAGTCTGGAGTTTGAAACAGAAATGGATTCTTCAAACAAAGAATGGTGGAAGTCTGTGTTTATTAATAAAATGACACTTACTAAAAGGAGGCAACAAAGAAAAGTGAAGGTGAGTTAATAGTTTTAATATATCTTTTTTTTTAGATATGATTTTAAAAAACAGTAGTAAAAACAGTGTCTGTTTTATCATTAGAACAGGAAAATATTGCAAAATCAGATACAGAATTGAACATAGACCAACAACAAGAAGAGCCTGGATGCAGTAAGGCCTCAGAGAAAAAAACAGACCCCAAGACATTTCTGACAATAATACAAATAAAGGTAAGAAACAGTTTTTCCTTAATGTCTATGCCCCAAATGTCTCTTTTTTCCTTCATAACAGCCAACGAAGCAGAGATCTATTTACGAAGACATCAAAAGTGTGTGACCCTGTGTTTTTTATTTTGTAATTTTTAGAATGTGAAAATGATGCAAACAAAACTATTTCCAAAAGAAAGAGAAAAGAGTCTAAAGATACAGAAGGTAAGAAGCATTTTTTTATATCTGTACGGGTAAAACGCCAATTAGTTCACAGCTGTGTAAAAGAAAAGGTATTACCATGTTTTTTTTTATATAACAGACCATGAGTAGCATATGCCAAAGAAATCTGACAAAAGACCATACCAAAAACCAAGAGATAAACAAAAGAGTAAGAATCTATACTGTTATAGTTTAAGAAAATTCTTCTTAAAATATTGTAAAATCAATAAAAAAGTATGAGACCACCCATGTTAATTATTATTATTATTTTTAATTTTAGACCGTGAAAAGACCACAAAAATGCCTATTTCCGAAAGAAAAGACGAGAAAGACAGCAACAGACCTGTGCACAGGGAGGAAGTAGAAAAAGAATGTGAAAGCATGTTCTTAGATAATTGTACCGATGACAATGTTTCGGGGGGATGGTAAATAATTGTATATCAGGGAACTCTGAAAATGCAGCTGTAGAAAATGATCTGGTTAATTTTGTGCAATTTGTGAGAAGGTGGAACCGTGATTTAGAAAAATTTAATGGTGTGCTTTATTCAGAGGAATTTTGTTTTATTAATTTAGATAGAATAGATTCTTTCATAGATGTGCAAAATATTGTGGGACAAGGCATACAGCACGTTCTAAATGAAATAAGCCATAACGTTTCCCCCCCCCATGATTATATACAGGTTCATTTACATTCTACAAGTTTTCATAATTCTTTGTATTCGGGAAAGTTAAACCCACAGGATTTGAACGCTGATGATTTCTTAGATCAAGTTAGTAAACTCCTGCAGAGTTATAGAGAGATATAGTTTGGTGATACATTCCGCATAGTCATTCTTGTTATAAGGAACAGGGGGGAGTGTCATGAAGGGTTTTAAGGTCTATTCTGTACAGTCAAATCGTACATAAAAAGAGAAGGCATTTAATAGACTTGAATAACGCAGGTAATGCCCTATGCTTTGCAGGGAGCCTTACAGCCCTCATGTCACCAATAAAGCTCACAGATGCAGAGCTATTAGATCGTGCTAAAAAACTGCACGCGGAGCTAGGGTGGTCAGAACATAAAAAGGTCATGCTAGATGATGTCTCAACATTTGAACAACATTTAGGTATAAACATAAGGGCTGTGCTTTATTATACAAAAGGTTCTGGCTTTAAAAAAAGAAGTTGAGTGTTTGCTTAAAATACTGTGTGAAAAATGTGAATCGTATGTTGATAAAAAACGTAAGTGCCGGGTCAGACAGTGTAAGCTTTGTTCTGAACCCTTGATCGCTGGCGACAAGCATTTGTGTTTTATGCCCCCTATTGATCATGCACAAATATCTGAAAAATATATATTTTATGATTGTGAATGTGTGCAGGAAACAGGCTTTCATGTTCCAAATTATATATATGCAACAGATTTAAACAACACAAGAAACTGGGAGTTCAAAGGTCTTGAGAGTATTTCTGAGTTTGTTAAGATTTTTTGTGACAAAAAGTTCAAAGGATATACCTTCATAGCGCATAATTCTAAAGGCTATGGTGGTTATTTTGTAGTTAGAGAGCTGCTAAAGGAAAAGATGGATGTGTGCTTGTTAGCTCAGGGTGCTAAGCTCTTAGAAATCACGATAGAACCCCTGGGTATACGGTTTAAAGACTCATTAAATTTCCTGCCCATGAAGCTTAGCAAGCTTCCGCAAGCCCTGAGGTTTCAAGGCTGTAAGGGCTATTTCCCGCATATTTTTAACACCAGGGTTAATCAAAATTATGTGGGGCCTATGCCCAGTGTTGAGTATTATGGAGATGGGTATATGATGCCAGGAGAAAGAGAGGAATTTTTAAAATGGTACAGGGACAATCAAAATAACACCTTTGATTTACAAAAGGAGCTCACCTATTATTGCCAACAGGATGTGAACATTCTGAGACAGGCGTGTGTCTTATACAGAACAGAAATCATGGCTATGACAGAGAGAGAAGTGGTTTTAGAGCAGGATGGTGGATCTAAAACTGTGAAAAGGTGTATAGACCCCTTCCAATATATAACCCTGGCATCTGTGTGCATGGCTATGTATAGGTTTATGTTTTTAGAACCCAAGACCGTTGCACTCGTCCCTCCAGACAACTATCACAGACACGCAAAGAGACATTCAACGCCCTCTATACAGTGGCTGATGTATACAGAGGCCGCAGAGCAAATACAGATCACCCATGCTCTAAAGGGGGGTGAAAAGCAGGTGGGTCCTATTTTCTTGACGGTTATGCACTTATTGATGGGGTACCAACAGCTTTTGAATTTAATGGTTGTTTTTTCCACGGTTGTCCGAGCTGTTATAACGATAAAGACCAGAACCCCTTAACAGCTACAACCTTTGGTTTTCTCAATTACAAAACACAAATCAAAGCAGATTTCCTGAAAAGAAGAGGGTTTAAGGTCATAAGCTTGTGGAAACACGAATGGAAGAGAATGGTGAAAGAAAATATCAGGGGTTGTGCAGACTTTCTGGTTAAATCAGGCCTACCGCAGCAGCTAGTACCCAGAGATGCCCTCTTTGGTGGTAGAACCAATGCTACATGTTTCTACTATAAAGCCAGACCTGATGAAAAAATACATTACTATGATTTTACCAGCCTCTACCCCTTTGTCAATAAAACCAAGGAATACCCTGTTGGCCACCCGCAAATCATTTATGACAGCTTTGGTCCCCTCTCAGACTATTTTGGGCTTGTTAAAGCCAAAGTGTATCCACCACGAAAGATCTTTTTCCCTGTATTACTGGTCCGTGTGAGTGGTAAGCTCATGTTCCCGCTGTGTCGCACATGCGCTGACAATAGTCTGCAGGATATGTGCAACCACATGGACGAGAAAAGAGCCCTCGTAGGGACTTGGTGCACTGTGGAGATGAATGAGGCTGTTGCTGAAATGTGTGAAATATGGCACTTTGAATGTACATCTGTCAGCCTGTTTTCTGAATACATAAAAATGCATCTCCGTCAAAACCAGGAGGCCTCTGGTTACCCTCAGTGGTGTACCGATGTAGAAAAACAAAACATGTATATATCTGATTTTTACAAAAAAGAAGGTGTAGTTTTAAGGCCTGAACAGGTTAGTATAAACCCCGCAAAGCGTCAAATTGCCAAGCTTTTCTTAAACTCATTGTGGGGGAAGTTTGGTCAAAGAACAAACCTACCTGTTACAAGTATTATGAGAGATCCTGATGATCTGTATAAGTATTTGTTTTCACCCGAATATGATGTTTCATCATGTGATTTTATTGATGATGAAACAGCCTGTGTGACATGGAAGCATTCAAAAGACCGCAGCGTATTGTCAGGTAATACAAACATCTTCATTGCCTGTTTCACAACTGCTTATGCTCGTTTAGAACTGTACAACCTGCTTGACAGTTTGCAAGAACGTTGTCTGTACCACGATACAGACTCTGTGATATTTGTGAGTCGTGAGGGTGCCACGATCCCTCTTTGGGAGATTATTTAGGACAGTTGACGAGCAAGATACCCGCAGACGAGCATATCACAGAGATTGTATTGGCTGGGCCCAAAACATATGGCTACAAACTATCCAGCGGAAAGACCTGTATGAAAGTGAAGGGGTTTACGTTAACTGTAGAAAATTGTAAAAAGATCAATTTCACTAATTTGAAAGATCTCGTCTTTGACTATAAAACTGACGCTGTGGACAAGAGTCCTAAAAAGATACAGGTACAACAATCTGGGATCATTAGAAACAAAAAGACCTGATCGATAGAGACCGACCTACTTAAGAAAACACAAAGGGTCATATACGATAAAAGGGTGATAAAAGAGGGTTTTAACACGCTGCCTTATGGATACTGAATTTGTGGATGTGCGCTGGAGGCACCCCTTTTTGTGTATTTTAGCCGGACCGTCAAATAGTGGCAAAAGCTTCTATGTTAAAAACCTGCTAGATCACACTGGACGTGTGTTGACTGACATGCCTGATAATATTGTAAGGTGTTATAGTTGCTGGCAACCTTTGTATAAAGAAATGTGTAAATATCCTTGTATTACGTTTATGGATTCTTTGCCTGATACTTTTAATGATCAACTGTTTCCAACCAATAAAATAAATATGGTTATTGTAGACGATTTGATGACTTCTGCTTGTAAAAGTGATGAAATCGAGAAAGCCTTCACACAATACGTGCATCACAGAAATCTGAGTATTATATATATTGTACAAAATGTCTTCTGTCAAGGCAAAACAAGCAGAACTATAGCCTTAAATACCAAATATATGGTGCTCTTTAAGAATCCTAGAGACAAGTTGCAAATCACTATTTTAGCCAGACAGATGTACCCTGGTAAGTCATGCTTCTTTTTAGAAGCCTTTGAGGATGCCACCAGAAAGCCATATGGATATCTCATCGTGGATTTAAATGCTATGACCCCTGAGCATTACAGACTGAGGACAAACATCTTTCCACCAGAATGGACCACGGTATATTGTGAAAAAAAACAGCCCCTCCATAAAAAGAAGTGAATATATATTCTCCCCCCACATATTTGTTTTGTGTGTGTCCCAGAGATCATGTCTGCTCGCTTAAAGCGGAACCTAGCCCTTTTAAAACTTTTAGTTCAAGCCTCTCCTCAGCGGAGAAAAGCTATCCTAAAGGCCGCTTCTAATGATTTAGTGGGGGCCATAGCGGAGATCGCATTAAACACTCTGAAAGGTAATGTTCCTTTATCACAACAGCAGATAAACATCTTGAAAAGGAAACGTCAAGCCATAAGGATTCTGGGTGATAAAAGAATAACACTTAAGAAAAAAAAGAAGCTGGTGAAACAGTCGGGGGGGTTTATCGGGCCTCTGCTAGGATTTGCATTACCACTCATCACTGGCCTTTTGAGCTAAAACACTAATGCAGTACACAGAAAAAATGTATTTAGTGCCTAGTCAACAACTTGATCATTTGAGAAGCCCTTCAGTTCATGAGGAAAATATTAGAACCACAGCTGCTCAAAGACTCGATGAAGAAATGAAAGGTATACTTCAAAGTTCTGGTATGTCTGAATATGAGAAAGCCAAACGCTATTCAGAAGTGCTACAGCGCTATCTGGTGCTTAACAGACACTGAGAAATGGAAAAAGAAAGAATAAATCTGTATCTACCCCTACAGGATGATACAGCAACCTCTGCATTTCTAGAGCACAAAAGCCCCCCAGACCCTATCCTGCAGGAAGTGTTAAATAGCATCAGCATGCACCGAAGAAAAAATGCAGAAGTACTGCTCAATAAACTGTCAAAGAATAAGGACATTGCATCCTGGGAGAGTAATGGGACTTTTGTATACAAGGGAAGCCCTGTAAGTGGCTCTAACCTATTAGACCTGGTTCGTGGAGCTACACAGACCCGTGCTCTTTCACATCGGAGGATACCCAAAGGTTGGGGAGAGTTCATGCAAACCCTGGCAGAATTAAACATGTCCTCCACCGTCATGGGTAATCCAGCCAACAGGGATCTGCTGGTACAACTCAAGGAAAATCCTTCTGCGACAACTGCTGAAATGTACACAAAGACTGTAAAGTACAAAGACCCCCTTCCCCGTAAAAGACGTAAAGTACTTGACACAAACAGATGGTTGAAGGTGTAATTATATCTTTTCAAATAAAAAAAGCTTTTTTAAATATAGACTATTGACTTTTGGTTTGTTTTTCAAAAAACTCTCAAGAGAGAGATTGTTTTTATTTAGGATTAGTACAATATTCTTGGTACGGTACACACATCTGGGGGGCATGAAACAGACAGCGAAAAGATCTAGACATACAATATGTTCTCTGTTTGTTGTTTTTTACAAATTGTAAAACCATTTTGTCATTTTGCAGTGGTTCTTCGGAATACATTTTTAAAATATTTTCAAAAGACAGCCCTTTACAGCGTTGATGTTGGAAAAACACACAATGGTTACCGCAGGTTGTAGATACCGGGTGTTGCAATTGTTTGCTGCTGTATAAAACATCCTCACAATGTTTATTGAAAAAGTTCATAATACTGTTAGGGAAGAACAAGCTATCAGGCTGTTGCCCATAGGAATCAAAAACTTCTCCTGTGCCGTTTTCAGTCACATATATTGCTAACCAGTGTTCTCCAGGAAGGTCGTGGGGGTGGGTATTTACCACCAAGCTTGCAGGTTTCCTTTCTATTTGTATATCAGACAGCCAGTCACTGGGTAGGACGTCTACAAAAGATTTTGTAACATACGGATCCTTCTTTAAAATACGGTAGATCTGTACGTTGTTCATCATCATAGATAATAAAAAAGGACGTTCCTTCTGTGGTTAATTTTTATCACGTTGTCAAAGACACCATACACAATCATATTCACCGTGTGTGGCAAAACGGATTTCAGCCCGCAGATTACCGGTTTTAATCAAAGAGTAGTGGTCCGTGCACTCTTGGTCGGGTGATAGATCAAAGGCCAGTAAGGTATAACCTTGGTAAAACTCTTGACGATCAATCTAGAGAGCACTGTCTTTCAAATGTTTACCCGTCGCTTGAACCAGCTGCATGTATTCTCTGATTCAACAGCCATTATCGAAATCCGGTTGGAGAGGTTTCCCTGGGACTTGCTCACCATCCACATACAGCGCAGCAAAGTTAATATCATAATGTTTAAAATTGAAGGCGTTTTTAGAGTAATTACCGCTGAAAGCGTCATTATCCACAAAGCCCAATACGATAATTTTGGGTAATTGTCCCAAAAAGAGGTTTTCCTGGTTAGTCACATGGGCGCCAGCCGGTATGCTAAAGACTTTCAGACTTACACAGTCCACGGCTTACTTGACATTAGCTCTCAGTAGCGCTTCTGCATGCCCCAAGTGCACTCCCGGGGACACTTTCACTCTCCTTATAAAGAGGGCTGCAGATAAAATAAGGAGTTTGTACCTCTCATTGGCATCTCTGCTCATTAAGCAGAACGTATCTTTGTTCCGCGTTAGTTTAATTTTCAAATCCACGCCATTTATGAGCAGTTTTTCTTGAAAAAACAGATCGCTATGTAAATGTCCCAGAAGCTCTACTTTATGGCTAACAACTGTAAAAACAGCTCTTTCGGTAAAACCTTTATTATGGGATCCCACGTCTCTCACTTCATGGTTTCTGGCTGTGTCTTTATAAAACAGACCGCTTGTAAACTGTGTTTTGAGAGGACCCTCACCATAATTGAGAAGCAGTTCTATGAGGGCTCTGTAAGGGTAACAGTTGTTGCTCTGACTAATGAGTCTGTCTCCGAGAGTGATATCCAGCTGGCTAAAAATAGAGGCTATTGGATAGTTCATGAGAGCTACTTTGGCCCCTACATCAAGATCGGACCATCTTTGTTCACGATTTTACAGGTCAAGTACAGCAACGTGGTGTTCAAATCCAGGTAATCCTCGCCATGTCCGGCTATATAAAAATCTAAAGGGGCTGTTTCTGACAAGGCAGATAATGGCGGAATCTCCACATAAACACTTTTTTCTATGCTGGTTTATGTGGGGGCCAGTTGAAACAGATCCAGTTCTGATTTCAAGCATTCTTCAGACCCCTGATGTACAAAAGCCATAGTTTTTTTAGAATATATCTTGCTTCTTGGCGGAGAGGTTTCTCTTCTTAGCCTTGCGGTTAGTCCTTTGAGACTTGACACATTTGATCTTCTTTGTTTTAAAAGGTTCAGGAGGCCCCTGTTGATTGGTTCGCTTTCTAACAGCTCTTCTAATAACCACTAATCCTGACCCCTCCTGCTCCGTGTTATTGTTCATTTTATGCAGAACCGCCGTTGTGACACGGCCCATAACATCTTTGGCGATGTTTTTTGCTGCACTTTTCACATGAGGTTTAACAATCTCAAAACCCCTTCTCAAAAGAGGTATTGCTTTTCTAAAGAGACTACAAAAAATACCGCCTATCCCAGCCCCATACATGACCGGAGCACTGTAATACCCCGAAAGGCCTTCACCGGCCTGTGCTGCATAGTAATTTCTGTATGCGCCAGGGTCCCCATAGTCTTTAACCACAACCATTTTAAAAAACAGTTTTCCGGGGTCGCAGGTGTAGCTTAAGGAGCTCTTTCCCATAGCGAAATGAGACGTGTTGGTTCTGGTCCGTCTTTATTTCAAATGTTATGGTGTCTATGTGCTGCTTGTTCACAGGAACATAATGCGGTTTATCATAAGTGAAGGTGATAAACTCGTCCTTACCCGCTTTAGCGGGAACACAGCGAAGTAGCTGCACAAAATGGTCTCCCACCAGCTGGTGCTCTACGATATCCGTATACAGGTATAGGGTATTAAACCCTCCTGTGATATCCGTTGGAAATAGCGAGCGCTTCGTATTCGTTTTAGCTTCTAGCCCCAAAATGGTCGCTAAGTCACCCACTGCGGAAATTACGGCGTTGTCCTCTGATTTTAATTTGATTCTTCGGATATTGGGGTCATAGATGATTCATGGTGCCATGGGTTTGAGGAGATTGCTCATGTCGTGGTTCATTTGATCCGTCAGGTTTTGAACGGTTGCATAATACCCTCTTCGTACAACAAAGTGATGCTCAATGCTTCCTTCACCCGTGGTGACAACATATTTATGGTCTTCTTTAATATTATCCCATGTGTTCGGGTACTGTATTTCCACCAGACCCACTTCCCAAGGACCCTGTAGGTCCAAAGGTTTAGCTAATTGTGTGGTGAAATTAGAGCTGTTGTTTTGTGGAAATATTCTCACAGAGGCGTTACTAGGCATCGTTATGTAAAATCCCCCTTCATTCATTTTTTTCTTTTTATGATACAAGTCCTTTTCAAATCAAATGTCTTGAATCTCTGATGCTTTTATCCAGCTGTTAAATTTTTTGGGCCATCCTCGCCATTTCACAAAGCACTGCTTGTTCTTACCTCTCCCTTTTACCTTTAGAACCTTATCAACGTGGTATATTCTGTCCTGTTAAGGGCTGACTTTCTGTAATTCTTCAGGATAAAAAGAACCTTGAATGGTTTCCTCACCATAATCTTGTATCTTGTACACTGTTTTCTGCCCCCTGTTTAAGACGTCAGTTATTATAAACATCTCATCTGTCCATGTTTGTTCATAACCTTTTTCAAATTTTCCTTTAGTTTTTGACAATCTAACATGATCCCCCTTTTTTAAAAAAGGCTTAGCAGTTTCATGTTTGTTGTTATTGCCGTAGATTACTTTCCAGAACCGCAGAGAGTTTGAGGTTGTTACATCGATGGGGCGGGCCTGTATTGTTCTGTGAAAACTGTGATTGTAACTGCTCATAAAAGCCGGAAGCACATCTTCATATCGAAAAGTGTTGCGCGCTGTAAAGTATCGCCACATTTTGGATTTTAAAGTCCTGTTAAATCTCTCCACAACTGCTGCCTTAACATCATTGTTGGTCACAAAATGATGAATGCCTCTGTATTTTAACAAACTCTTCACAGAGCTATTTAAAAACTCTTTACCTTTGTCTGTTTGTATTTTGTTGGGAACACGACCACCATTAAATATATTTTCAAAGGCCTCGGCCACTTCACGACCTGTTTTTGTTTTTAGGCTCACAGCCCATGCGTATTTTGACAAAACATTTATCACCGTCAAAATGTATTTGTAGCCTCTGTTATAACCAGACAAGGCGGTCATGCGAACCAGATCTGCTTGCCATTGAGCATCCACAACAGACACTATGATTTTATTTCTTTTAAATCGTACCCTAGCAGGCTTGTGTAAAGAATAAGCATCTTGTTCTGTAAGCCAATCAATCATCTGTTTCTTGGTCACAGATGGCATACATGTTTTAGCTGCCTGCAAAAGAGGTGTTATACCGCCAAAGCTACCTATAGATCCTGGGTCATGATAAATTTTCTTTAAGATCCGCTGGTGCATTCTTGTTTTTCATATGGCTGTAAATACAGAGGTCTGTTTTTTTAAAAACAAAACTAAAGCCTTGTGTTTCACCATTGCAAACCTACACCCCCACTGCTTTCAATTATCCTCTGCTCAGGTTTAGGTCTGGGCAGGGAGGGTT
This sequence comes from Rhinatrema bivittatum, assembly GCF_901001135.1. Classification (NCBI taxonomy): domain Eukaryota; kingdom Metazoa; phylum Chordata; class Amphibia; order Gymnophiona; family Rhinatrematidae; genus Rhinatrema; species Rhinatrema bivittatum. The sequence goes on from NC_042616.1 coordinate 378,074,201, forward strand.
GAGGCATGCGTATCTATAGAGAGGGGAGGAGGGAAGGGGTGTGGGTAAGATTCTCCCTGTCTCTGTGTACAGAATGGGTCACAGCTTCCTGCCAGATGAGTGGTAACTTTTATTGGGGCATGCCTATCTACAGCGAGGGCTTGGAGGGGAGGGGTGGACTTCTGGTGACATCACTGGGGGTTTGGCTTGGGGGTTTGAGTGGCAGCGTACCTATAGACTACTCCGGTCCCCGGTATTTGGAAAAAAAAGCCTGTCTTTGCAAAGTGTGATCGTGCCTGTGTGAAAAAATACTTTGTCTGCAGTTCATGCAGTTCACCACATGTAGCTCCAAGCAATCACTTGTTTTAAAAACCAAATCCTTGTCAACAGAATAAGCCACAGTTTTCCTGCCACCTAACAGCTTATATATATATTTTTTTAAAACAGAGGGGCTAGAAAAAAAGCATATTTCCTGCTCTGTCATCATTAAAAGACGTAAGGATGTTCTAGGGGCGCATTTTAAAAGCATACTTCCGGCTCCGACATCATTAAAAGGCATCAGGATGTTCTAGGAGCGCATATTTTGGGGCTTTTGTATTGTACTTCCGGTGAGATCATAAAAAACAGCCAGATTCCATTAATTCTGTCATCATTAAAAAAGTGACAGGACCTTTTCTGATGACGTTTTAGGGGGTGTGTTTTTGGGGCGTGGTGAGGGGTGGACGTCCGGTGATGTCATACCTGCGACGTCACAGGGGTGTGTGGCTTGGGGCTGGGGTGTGGGCGGGGCCATCCGTGACATGGGGGCGGTTTGGGGGTGTGGGAGGGACTCCCCATTCACTTCTATTGGAGGGAGGAGCATCGATGGGGTCTGGGGCGGGGCCTTGGGCAGAAGGGGTGTGGCTTGGGGGCATGGTCGAGGGCGGGACGAGGCAGGAGGGGGCTTAGCTACACCCCCATTCACTTTTATAGGGAGTGGGCGGGGCTTAGATCGGAAGTGAACACTGATTGGCTGCTGTCATCCTTATCTCATCTGTCAATCAGTTTGATTGATCGTGTACCCATTATACTACTCACTTGCCTTGATACCGTTTCTCCATTTTGACAATGTCTTGATGAAACCTTGCACCATGTTCGTCACTCACAGCACCAAGGTTGTCTGGGAAGAAGTCCAATTGGGAATGAAGAAAATGTATCTTCAATGACATGTTGCACTTCATCAATTTGTATGCCTGAAGCAGATTTTCAACCTGTTCGACATAGTCTGCTGCCTTATAGTTGCCTAGAAAGTTACAAACGACCTTTTTGAAGACTGTCCACACAACACATTCTGTACCTTGTAGAAGACCATCAAAGTGGCTGTCATCAGAGCTCAGGTTTGAGGGCCAATGAAAACACCTTCTTTTATCTTGGCGTCACTTATGTGTCATCATGGAAACAAGTTGGAATCTTGTGGCCAAGCTGGGGCTTGCCCAAGTAAGTTCTGGCATGATCAGACAGAGTTTCTTGGTGTATTGTAAAAAAAGTTAGTCTCTGTTACATGTTACGTTGCTTATGGCCGTCAAAAATACGACATGAATTTTAAAAATCATAAAAACTGTCCAGCAAGAAAATATATGTACGTGAGATTGTTTTAAAATTTCACAATTATTGTAACACAAAATTGACCATTTCTCAAAAACCTTATTTCGAAGTAATATCTGTGATCAGCATGGAAAAAATCTATTTGGAACACCAAAAAGCCTGCAGGAAACAAAAACTTTGTTTACCAGTGTAATTAAAACTACTTTTTAAACAGGCTTTCTTTTTATCAATCAGAATCTCTTATTCTGTAGTTCTTACAGGTCACTCTCCTTGTAAATGCTGTAAAGCATGGCCTTTATCACTGACAATTGCTTCTTTTGAACACCCAGTGTCTCATAAACATTGTTTTGCAATTATCTCCTAACTGCATCTTCTGCAAATTACTTCTGGTGTAGTTTGTTACTTGTCCTCGTCTTTTACTTTATGTTGGGAGGACTACACCGTTACTTAAAACATGTGTATTTTGAGTACCTTAGTTGTATTCGCCATGCCCGTACTGAAGCTTCCCTTATTGAGCACTGGATCTCGGCACAGCACTCTAACTTTTATCATAGCCACCTTTTTTGAAAATTAAATGCTATCGAGGTAGATTTCATTTTTCTGCTCCCTCCAGGTATTATTTTAAATTTGATAATGTTTTTGTTTATATTTGTTTATATATATATAAACAAGAACAGTTGGTTAAAGATAACCTGGCTTTGTTAAATAAAGTTGAAAATATGGAAAATTTACTAAAAAAATAAGAACCTTCGAATAATTAATTTTCCTAAAGTTCCTCACATAATTCCAAGAGAGATGTTTGGTAAATATATATAGGAAATCTTAAAAATACCTCCAGATCAAATTCCACCACTCACTCAAGTATTTTATGTACCAGTGAGAGATGATTTAAAAAAGGCTTCTGGAGGGATATCTGGTCTTCTGAAAGAATCTTCTAAGGAAAAAAATGGAATTGCAGGATTGAATTTTACGGACTTCTTGGAGTCATCAGATCAAGCCCAACCTGAATCAGCTACTTTGATAGTTAAATTTGCTCTTGAGATGGATAAGGAATGGATTTTGAAATTATATTTTAAACATCGCCTTGAGAAATTTATGGGGATTCAAGTGAGAATGTTCCCAGATGTGTCTAAAGCCACGCAGAAAAGGAGGAAGCAATTCTTGATATTAAGGCCCCAGGTCTTACAGATGGGGGCATCTTTCACACTGAGATTTCCTTGTCGTTGTTTAAGTTTAGAGATAAATCTTTTCTCTTTTTCTTACCATCCCAATTAACACAATTTCTGTGTGAAAATTCTGTAACATAGCGAGCTTGAGCAGCCATTACTTAGCTCCAATACCTTGAAAAGTCTGTTTGCCCCACCTCATATAATACAGATAGCTCCTGCCAGTGCTAAGTTTAATTTAAATATGATTTAAGATTACTAGACCACTTGGATCTTGTATTGTGGACTTGGAATGTATACATGTTTTTTTTATTTTTTTCTATGAGAATTATGAATGTATGCATTGATTTATTGTCAAGAGAATTATCTTGATATGAATGTTTAAAATTTAATAAAGATTAAATAAAAAAAATTTGATAATGTTTTGATCACTGTTGCCAAGTGGCTTCAACACTGTTACTAAATCCTGTGTTCTACTAAAGACTAGGTCTAAAATAGTTTCCCCTCTTGTTGGTTTTTGTACCAGCTGCTTCATGAAGCAGTTATTTATTTACACTCCATCCCTAAAAATATTTTGTGCTTGTATATTCATTTTGGGTAACATGACAGTGTAACCCTTGGATGTATAATCATTAGACATCCACTCATGTGGTCGCTGTCACATTTTTTCAGCTTGTTGCTTACGTTCACATATCTGATATGTAGTATTCTACACTATGATTGCACTACTCAGTTTATGCCCACTTACTTTAGTTCTTCCATTTTGGTAACATCTTTTCAACTATTTGGATTATTTTGTACATTATACATTCTCTTTGTATTTTTTTTTTTCGTTTTATGGGGTTGCTACATGATTTTCATGTCCTCGTCTTGAGCTCCTTTTAGTACTGTTTTAAATATGTGTATTCTTGGCCCACTGAGTCATGTGGATAAGAGCCCTTTCGCGCTGCTTTATAGTGGGTTGAAATTTTTTCAAGTTTGTGCTTTTTATTGCTTTTTAATAGTCTCTTTTTTTTGTGCTTCACTATGCTATGTCAGTACTTTTGGCCTCCCATATGTAAGCTGGAATTCTCTTCTGATTTTTCTTTAGTCATGATACATGCCTGCTTTGCCCTGTTGCTTGACTCTCTTCAGGTGACTATTTAAATGTTTTTATTAGATTATTTCCATCAATGTTGCTAGTCTGATATGATGGCTTGAACCTTGTTTGTTTTTTACATAACTTTGGAAGATTATTGTTTGCTTAATCTCCTTTAATGAAGATGTTTGTTTATTAATTACCCTTTGTACATCTTTATGGTTTTTACTGTTTCATAATTTTGGTAAGAACTATTTTTTTGCCTTATCCTGTCTGATACTGCTGTTGTCTTTTATTTGTTGTCCTTTCTGCGTAATTGATTTTCGCTACGCTTGCTTCTAGACTATGTTCCCTCGCGATGCAGCTATTGTGAAACATGGCCTGTGGCGGGGGACTGACTCTTTTTCTAAAGTTTGGAATTAACCACTTCTCTCAATAAATTTCCACTTGTTTTAGAAAAAAACTTTCATATTTTTGTGCCACACTTCTTGTCTTTTCATACTATTTTGGTTGGTGTCTGTATTTACCACTCATGTGCTTGTGCCTGTATTTAATTTTATACCATGTAGAGGTTGTCAGCTTGTGTTCACTTGGATGTTCATTGAAACATTCAATTTGACTAGGGCTGCCTATGTTTTTGCACACAACTGTATTTACAGTACTGCTTTCATTGTATGCAGGGATATACCATTTAGATTCATTGTGTAATCCCGGAAATATGACTTGCTGTATCTGAGGACAGGTTTGGGAATTACTTGTCTGGTTTGACCCTCTGAGATCATAAATAGTCATTAAAATTGTCTAGTGGCATTGTGCTTCTGTTTGTTCTATAAAGTTGTTTTTCAGACCTAATGTTGAATAAATTTTGTAGGCACTGAACATGTATTAGGAAAATTGTATGCAGTGTACTCTCATAGAAATAAATGCTGTGTTTTGTCCTTTAGATGGCAGAATACAACAGCCAATGAGTTTGCTATCTGCATCCATGGACAAAACTATGATCCTCTGGGCTCCAGATGAAGAGTCTGGTGTTTGGCTGGAACAGGTATGTTCTAGTTCTTAATTACTTATATAGGATGAAGATATATTAACTAAGATATATTAACTATTTATTGTTTATAGTAATTTATCTTTCGTTCTCCCCTTCTTTTTTTTCCTTCTCCCAGTTAAGGCAACCTTGTTATAATGTAACTTTTATGCTCCCTCAAAATGTTCACTTATTGAAATGTTGGTTATAATTCTGCTTAGTTCGATGTAAACCGAGTTGATTTGATCTGTATCAAGAAAGTCGGTATATAAAAGCCTTAAATAAAATAAATAAATAAAGATACTTATGTTCTGTTTTCTAACTGCTTAGTGCTTTTAGTTAATATATAGTGGCTAAGTTGAGGCAGAAAATGCTAAAGTTGTCCTTAGCTCACTTTTTAGAGCATCAAAACCTTTTCTTTCAAATGGAGGTATTTTGTGTTCTGGCATAGAACAAATGTTTACATGTTAAGGAGTCTGTATTCTTCTGTATGCAGTTCTTGACACTGGAGGAAATGAGCAGGGATCCCAGACCTGGGGCTCAGCAAAGGTCATCAAAATGATGATCTGAATTTTCATAGAGGGAGTGACGTGCTCTTCTGCTACTCAGTCAAGCATTCGTGCCAATATTACAACAAGCTGTAGAGGTTTTCCAGTTCAGTTGAAAACAAAATGTTATCCCAGCAAATACAGAGTAGGTGATTAGAAGGTGTAATTAAGAATAGGAAACGTGAGTAAAAGATTTAAAAATATACTTTACAGGATTTGTTTCTGGCTCTATAGAAACTCTGCCTCTGAAATTCTCATAAGCTGGTGAAGGAAAGTCCACAAGGAATATTTTTCCAAAGGGACTTCCGGCGATGACGTAAGGGAGACGGAAGCACCGGGACAGAGCTCTGCGGTCCCGCTCCCAAAAATCGAGTAAAAACATTTTTCGCCGACTGAATCCATGCCCTGTACTCAACTACGGCTCTCTGCCCTGCTACTGTCCAGTGTCGCGGCTGCAAAATTGTGCAGGAGAGGAGCGATCTACGCGCTTCCCGCGATACTGTCTGCTGCGTCTGCCGCCGAGGTGCAGTTAAAATGGTGGGAGCACAACGATCCTAACGCGGCCAAAGTAGTCATTTTGCCGGCCAGATTAGGGGCGTTTGCTGGCTGTTTGATTTTCCTCTCGCTGTGTCACGAGGCTGGGAGAGAGGGGCATGCGAAATTGCAGCTCACGCTGCACCCCAGACCGAAGTGCCCAACGACCGCGTGTGCCCAAAATGGCAGAGGCCCCTGCAGGGGAAAAGGTACTGACCTCTTTTACAGAGGATACGCTGCAACAACTATCCCACGGGTTACTGAAGCACTTGATGGCCGACTTATAAAATTTCAGACCGCTATGGAAGATGTCAAGTCAGCTATGGAAGGTTACTCCAAGCGGCTGGACACGGCGGAAGCCAATCTCTCGGACCTTAGAGACTGGCTGGCTGAGTCGGAGTGTCATGTGGCTGATCTGAGCAGCCAGCAGCGAGAGCGTCTGACAAAACTTGAACAAGAGAACTGGGTCTGGCGAAATAATTTAAAAATCATCGGCTTGCCCGAAACGGTGAAAGAGGGAGAGTTCATGAACTTTGTGGAAAAATGGCTCCCAGGCCATGTGGGCCTGGAATTGGGTGCCGAGCGATTATAATGTGAATGGGTGCATCGAGTGGGCCCCACGCGGGAGGGCAGAGGTCGGCTGCGGCCTGTTTTGGCACGTATCTTGAATTGGGAGCATAAAACCTAACTGCTGAGGGCCTACCGCCAAAAATCCGAAGTGGAGTACCGCAGCTGCAAAATCTTTCTGTTCAACGATTTCTCGGCAAGTACTGCGGCTTAGAGAGAGGTTCTCGCGCCAGCTTGTACGGAGCTCCACAAACGAGGCATCCAATTTGTCCTGCTCTACCCCGCCAAATTGCGTATCCATCATGACAACCGGGTTCTATTCTTAACCTCCAAGGAAGAAGCTGACACGGCGCAGAGTGAGATCGAGAGGTCTGGCCCTAAGGTTCCTGGTGCAATGAGCTTGTTCTGGCCTAGTTTGAAGGGCCACAGTTGTCTCTATTTCGGCGGCTTGTTGTTCAATGAGCTATATTTTGGCGGATCCACTGGGGCCCTTCTTGTCCATTCTTGTGAAGTTGAGCGTCTAATCTGGGGCTGGTGTCCGGCAGGGGCGCCTTATTGCCTCATGATACCTGTAGTGTGGTTGGAGCTTGGAGCACACTACTACCTGGAGTTAATTTTTGATTATTGTCGCCACTTTTGTTCCATGGGGCTTTTATTGACTGTAATGAGATTGGCTCTTCTTGGGACGAGCTGAAGGTTTTCTATTGATCTTTTACTCTGGGGCTTGGATACTTATTACTTGTATCTACAATGTTTGATGGGTCCATGAAGGAAGGGAGCGGGGTTGGAGGGGGGCGTCCTCAAACCCTGATGATAATAGGTGGCCTGGGGTGGGCCCTAATCCTCTGGGAGTGGTGGTACGTAGTAATGATAGGGGTGGGGGGGGGGGGGGTGGATGTTTGGAATGTGTGATGGTATGTCTGGTATGTGTGATCATGGGTTGGGGGGGAAGAATGTGTGTGGATCCTCTATGGATCTAGGCTGGGCATATCTGCTTGGATGTATTGGCAGTTTGAGCCAACTTTCTCCACAGCCCATGGTGCCTCCAGGGCTACATATATCCATGTTTTCTCTGAATTGTTTCATCTGATAAACGTATGTTGTGGCTCAGGTTAAAATTGTCTCCCTAAACGTGGATGGCCTACATTCCCCCATTAAGCGGAAGAAGATATTTTCCTTGTTTAACCATATGCACACCCATGTAGCGTTTCTGCAAGAAACTCATTTGGGAGATAAAGAACATGCTAAATTACAGCGAGAATGGGTGGGCCAATGTTTCTATTTATTTATTTATTTAAAAGTGTTTATATACCGCTTTATAAAAAATAAATTTTTGTCAAAACGGTTTACATTAATTAAAATAAAATTTTAAAAAAGAACAATCAAGTTAAATTAAATTAAAATATACATAAAATTAATTAATAGCTAGAAAAAGTTCTGGCTTGAAAATAAATCAAATTAATTACTCAAAATAAATAAAGGATTTGTTGCCATGGGACTTACTATTGCAGGGAAATGGGAGGAAGGGGAGAGAGGGGCATGAGTAGAAAATTGATGACGTAACTAATCGAAAAGGAATAAAAAAGTGGTGGAGGGAATGGAGGGGGAGAGAGTGGAATGAGTAAGGTGAATGAGGCGATAGAATGAGATGAGTATTATGTTTGATCTTGAGTAAGTGTTTGAAATGCGAGTTGGAACAAATGGGTTTTGAGTGATTTTTTGAAATGAGAAGGATTTGATATTGACCGGAGAGGGTTTGGAAGTGAATTCCATAGGATAGGACCGGCTACCGAGAAAGCTCTCTTTCTGGTAACATCTAGTCTGGCTTGTTTGGGTGAGGGAATATCTAGGCTTTTAGTCAAGGAGTTTCACACACACTTACAGGGGTGCTGGAAAGAATACGTTGAGTGTGGAGAGATCACGTGACGCTGTGAAGGGGAGCAGATGTAGCTTGCCCTCACTGGCTCTCGGCCTGCCCATCTAACCCCATTTGCTATCCAAATTTGGAGGAGCAAATTTTGGTGGAAATGTCGACGTGGGTGGCCAGAAAGGAGAAAGATATGCTTAAGGACCTACCAAGGCCTACAGATGTCGGAAAGGAGGACGCCATCGGGACAGTAGAGACGCAAGTGCCGACGAATTGGGCGGAAGTTCGGGCGGCGGTAGTGAAGGCTTTATTTATTTATTTTATTTAACACTTTTTTATACCGACCTTCATAGTAATAACCATATCAGATCGGTTTACATAGAACAATAGAGGTGAATAAGGCAAAGTTACATTTAACAAGGAGTAAAAAACTTGGAAGCTTAAATAGCTGGAAGAAGGTAAAGGCAAGAAGTAATTGTAACATAATACAATAAAGAATATGGGTTAAAGCTTAAGGTGCTTTAACTTGGAAGTGCCTTTACAGCCTGAATTTCAAAAACTATCTACCCAACTTGCCGATCTTACCACCTTGGTAGCAGGTTATGACACGAGGCTCTCAGAGCTGAAACAGCGGGTCTCAGACGCTGAAGATGGCCGCCATACCACGCGGTCCACTATGGAGGCGCTTCAGGCTACAGTCGCATTGCATACCGAACGCCTGGAGGATCTTGAAAATCAATCCAGGCATTCAAATTTGCGTTTTATTGGCCTGCCGGAGTCCCTGGAGGAGCGAGATCTGCCAAAGGTATTGGAGCGCTGGCTCACTAAGGAACTGTCCTTCTCTACCAACCGCGGCCCGTTACGCATCGAACGTGCTCACCGCCTCGGGCAAAAGCGAATGCAACCAGAAAAACCGCTGGTTTTTCTGGTTGCATCATTGCAAAAATCATTGCAAAAATCGTTGCATCATTGCAAAAATCTTGAATTTTGGCCACAAAGAGGAAATACTACAAGCTGTGCGTCGTGGGCTAGCCCTCAAGTTTGAGGGTCAGAGAATTCTAATTTTTCAAGATTTCTCCACTGCGTTGTCAGCGTGCCGCCGTTTACTTTCCCCGCTCTGTGCTCAACTGCATAATTTGGGTCAATGTGCTGTTATCATTTACCCAGCGAAAGTCATGAGTTTTGGCGCCTGGCGGTCCTCGCTGGTTTACTGATGCGGGGGCCCTCCATGAGTATATCACCACGCTGACCAAGGCGCACCGGAGAGCCCGTGGGAAGGCCCCTGAGCGGGAGGTGTCGGTTGGCGCCACTAGTATTTTCATCACAAAGCAGTGAGATGTTCTGGACTTTCTGCTGCCAGATGACTTGGAATCTTGCTGTTCTGGTGGCGGGTTCGATTGCTCCACTTGGACTTTTGTGGACTTTTTCAGGATACATCCATAGCAATCGCCTGGCTTGCCTCTTGGCGGGTCTGGGTGTCAAGTGTTACTTTCACTGTTCAAGTTTTAGCTAAATTGAGTTTACGGAGGGGCAATGTCTTTGTTCCAGTTTTGTCTGTGTACTGTAATATGAGGGGGATGGTTTTATTCCTCTGATTACTCAGCCCTTATTATTTTCCTTGGTCAGGGTCTGAGATCGCCTTCATGTTAGATTCCCCAAGGGGGGGCAGGGGGGGGAACCATGAGCGTCTTATGGGTCTCCGAGAAGGGGTTCAGTGTGATTGGATGTGGAGGGTTGGGAATAGGGGGAGGTTGGGTAGAGGATTGGGGGGAAGGGGGGGAGGGAAGGGGTTGGGGAGGGAGGGTTGGGAAGGGGTGCGGTTCTGGTCCATTCATATCAGGGTTGGTCATATATCTGTGAATGCTGTCAGAGTCATGAGCTGCCGGGGAAGGGGGGGGGGGGCACTGCTGGGATGGCTGTCCCCCTACACGAGTTGGGTTGGCGACATCGCTACACTTATTCTGTTCAACATGGATGGCTAATCGGGGTACGAGACTGGTGTCCTGGAATGTTTGCGGTATAAATTCCCCGATTAAATGGGCCAAGATACTTCAGGCTTTAAAATGGGCCAAGATACTTCAGGCTTTAAAAAGGAAAGGGGCAAGAAACCCATCTGACTGATCCTGAACACAGGAAGCTGTGTCAGAATTGGGTGGGGGCGGTCCATTTTGCATCTGCTAGTACCCATTCCACAAGAGTGGCGATATTAATTCGCAAGAATTTCCCGATGCAGATCCACAAGGAAATTAAAGATTGCTGGGACGCTACATAATTTTAGTGGCTGAGTTTAATTCTGTTCCCTTGGTACTATGTAATATCTATGCTCCCAATTCCTCTCCGAATTCTTTTTTCCGGACCATACATAAAATATTATTGCCATATATTATCACATGGTGGTAGTGGGGGGAGACTTTAACCAACTACGGAATCCAGAGTGGGATAGGTCCTCATCTGCTCACAGAACTGGGGTATTAGGTAAAGGAATTAGCTGATTGGAAGGGGCGCTACACCTTACAGACTCATGGCGTACGTTACATCCTTTTGACAGAGCCTTTACTCATCTCTCTAGAGCGCATGCGACCCATTCCCGGATTGATAATTTTTTGGTAAGCACGCAATTTTTTTCTAAGGTCTCTGATGCAGGAATAGGGGATCTTGTTCTCTCCAATCATGCGCCCATATGGCTAGATTTGGCATTACTCCCCACAGCGCCCTCAGGTTTTCATTGGCGCTATCCCTATTACTTGGCGGAGGATCCCTCTCTTCAAGAGTTGTCGCAGACCCGCTGGAAAGATTTTGCAACCCTCAATGCACAACGTTGGGAGGACCCTGTTTTATTTTGGAATACTGGCAAGGCGGTATTGAGGGGGGACATTATTTCATATTTGGCACATAGGAGGAAAATGTTGGATAGTAGGTTGCTGAGATTAACCCAGCAGTTACAGCCGGCTAAAACAGCTTTACTGAGTTCCCACTCCAGGGTTAATAGGGAGTCCTATCTAGCATTGCAAACGGCAATTAATTCCCTTTTACATCAAAGGGCTAAGAAGAGCTTGCTGTATTTTCAACACAAGTTATACAGATATAGTAACAAGTCAGGGAAATTGTTAGCGAATTTGATCAAGTCCACCAGGGGATCTCACCATATTTCATCTCTTAAAACATCCAGTGGGTGGATTGTTAAGGACACCTCTACCATCTTGGAAGTGTTTCTCTCTTATTTTTCCACTCTGTATCAATCCGAAGGCTGGAGTCCCGATAAATGGGAGGCGTTTTGAGAACGTGCACATATTTCCTCCATTACCCTCGGTCAAAGTAGGTCCTTAAATGAGCCTATTTCTGAGGAGCTGGTGCGATTGGCTATTCAAAACATCCCCAAATTGAAAGCTCCGGGCCCTGATGGCTACAGTTCTGAGTTTTATAAATGTCTCATAGATCCCTTGACTAAACTTCTCCCATTGGTATTTAACATTATGGTGTCTCAAGGGGCCTTCCCATTGCATGGGAATGTAGCCCATGTGACTCTCATCCCTAAACCAGGGAGAGATCCCAAGTTGGCAGCATCTTATCGACCCATTTCTTTATTGAATGTCGACCAGAAATTATTGGCCAAGATATTAGCTGATCGGCTGAGTGGGATTTTGCCTCAATTGATAAAACCTGGGCAGGTAGGGTTTGTTAAAAAGCGCTATGCCTTAACAAATATTCAGAGACTCACAGTGGCCATGGAGTTATGTACTCGAGTCAAGATACCCTTTCTCATTGCTAGTTTGGACGCCGAAAAGGCGTTTGATAGAGTAGAGTGGAACTTTATATTCCAACTTCTGAGTCTAATGGGATTTGGGGGCTTCTTCTATCAGGCCATACAATTATTATATAGTAACCCGATGGCAGCTATTGTGGTTAATGGACAATGTTCCACTCCTTTCCTAGTCCTGCGGGGCATACGTCAGGTTGCCCTTTGTCGCCATTATTATTTTTACTGACATTGGAACCTATGTTATTGGCTGTTCAGGACGCTCCAGCCATTCGGGGTATACAATTCCATTATCGAGATCAGAGGGAGGTATTTAAGTATGCTGCCTTTGCGGATGATATCATGGTATTTCTGACAAATCCGGGTCGCTCCTTGACAGTCCTCTTGGACCATATTCGTGATTATGGTATTTGCTCCGGCTTGCGGATTAATTAGGACAAGTCAGAGGCCTTGGCTTTTCCAGCGGCCGTACAGGAGCAATGGGATGGGCTGTTTCCATTGAAGTGGGCTGGGACTTCCATCAAATATTTGGGGATCCATATATCTGTGGACCCAGCAGCAATCTACAGTCTCAACATTCCCAGATTGCTCAAAATTACACAGGACAAAATGCGTTTTTGGCAGGGTTTGCCTCTTTCCATTGGGGGTCACATTAATCTATTTAAGATGGCTCTTTTGCCCAAGTGGCTATATGTATTGCAAAAGTTTCCCATCTCGCTTAAGCGTCATGATCTTGCCAAGTTAGATCACATGATGCGTGTCTTTATAAGGCAGGGGAAACGGGCCCGCATCCCACTCTCTTGGTTAAAATTGAAGTGGGGGGAAGGAGGGATGGGGGTTTCAGATTTACTTCGCTATGAGGTGGCAGCCAATTTGAGAGTAGCACGTGAATGGCTTTTGGGGAAATCCTTTTATGTGCATATCATGGCGGAGCAGACTCTGGCGGCCCCATTGGACTAGAAATTGGTTTTAATGGGGCCTGGTATTGCTCTACCTTCTTCGGTGTCCAGAAGTCCCTTAATTCTTCCCATTCGGAGGGAAGAAACATTGGGACTGCCGAAAGTTTGTTCCTATTTGCTACCCCTACGAGGAAATCCGGAATGTGTGCCTGGTTCCTCTTCTGTCTTATACCAGATTTGGGAGAGGCAGGGCATACTATATTTGGGACATTTGCTGGATGACCTGGGTGCTCTCCTACCTTTCGACACTTTGAAAGACCTGTATGGGTTACACGGGACTCATGTTTTTGGCTATTTGCAGGTTAGCCATTACATTCTATCGTTGAGTCCCGATGTTCGGAAGCCTTCCCACTTCCAAGCCTTAGATGCTTTCTTTCATTTTGATAATCCAAAATTTCCCTCTTTATCCCGATATTATAAGGGGCTGCGCCAGGGTCGACCAGAACCTATGTACGCTTTGTCAGTGGACAGATGGGAACGTGATGGAGTGTTTCAGGTTCCTATTGTGACTTTCTCTGCTTGTATGAGAAATGTGTGTCAGAATACAGGCACCAGGTACTATCGGGAAATGCAATTCAAATTTTTGTGGAGAGCATATATATCTCCTCAGATTGAATTTTACGCCAAACAGTGGCAAGACGCTACATGTTTCAGGTGTTATTTGGCTGTGGGATCACTCGCTCACGTATTTTGGGCTTGTTCCTTGATACAAATGTACTGTGGTAAAATTGTGGGGCTTTTGAAACATCTCTTAAAGGTGAATATTCCAATGTCTCCGCAATTAATATTATTTGATTACATTCCCCAAACCCTGTTCAGAGAGGTGGGACCTCGTTGCTTTGTTAAGAAGGCGTGGCTGGTGGGGAAGAAGGTTATTTTACTTTCCTGGAAAGACCCAGCTGCTCCCTCCTATTGGACTTCGCGCATACATTTTCATTGTATGATGCAGATGGATAACCTCACCTCAAGATCTTCGCCACAGCATCATTGGTCGTTCCTGCGAATCTGGGAAGCCTATTTGCAGGCTCTTCCTCATCGCACCCGAAGTCTGATACTCAATGACTAATTTTGCTGAGCTATCCGTATTCTTGACTAAGGACTTGACTCTGCAGCATGGGATTTCGAATTTAATCGCACCATGGACACAGAGAGACTGGGAAACCTTTGAATGGATCGGGGGGGGGGGGGGGGGGGGGGGGGGGAAGGTATTGGGTTGTGATGTACCATATAGTATGTGTCTATGGCTTGAGCCTGGGGGGGGCTGCAGGGTGTATAAGGAACAGTGTGCCCGTGACTGCTCCGCAGGTTATTCTATGGGCGTTAACAAGTTCAAGGGTTATTATGCATAAGAGGGGGGTGGTGTTGAGGGTCTTGGGGGGGATGTAAAGGTCAAATATGAGTTGACTCAGATATGTTCATGGTGCACAGCTGTTCATTTGTATAGGACATGTTACTTTGTAGCAGGAGACACCATTGTTTGTTGAAATTTCCATAGATTCATTTACTCAATAAAAATTGTTTTTTAAAAAAAAAAAAGAAAGAATATGTTGAGTGTAATGCCACTGTGGACGTTTCGCCACCGACTGTGTGGGAGGCGGGGAAGACAGTTATGCGGGGGGCCATCATACCCTAGGTAGCTAGGTGATGTGATCCCAGGTCGTGCCACAGGATCTCCACTCACCACCCGGTCTGCTCTGTCCGCGGGAGCCCCCTCCGGCCCGCCGAACCCAAGACGCGGCCGCCCAGGCCTGAGACACTGCGTACTGCGGCATCCCCCCTGCAAGGGAGACGCCGCTGGCGATCCACTGCTGGCCCCGCCCCCTAGGCGCAGGGGCTCTCTATTTAAAGGGGCCAGTGCAGGAAAACAGAGGACGCCTCCCTGCTGACGTCAGACGCTGCCGGGTTATTTAAACCCGGCAGCCACAGCTAGCCAGTGCCTTGCAGCCAGGTTGACTCTTCGGAGTAGCTAGTTCTGCTTCTTCCTTCCCGGTTCCTGCTTGTTCCTGACGTCTGATTCCTGGATCCTGACCTTGCTTCGTTCTTGGAATCCGGCTCCTGCTTCCGTCCCTGGTTTTGGCATCCGATATCTGACTTCTGGCTCCCGACCTTGGCTTGTTCTTGGACTTCAGTTTCGTCTCTTCCCACTGCCGCAGATACTTGTTCATCCCGGCCCGGAGGGTTCTCCTAAGCCCCAGTGGCTCGGGTCCTAACGGGCTTCCAAGGGTGAAGTCTCTCCTGATGTCCTGGGTGCCATCTCATCGTTGGATTACCTCGGCAGGCTGCTCTTCTGATCCTTGGTGGCATAGGATCCACCTAAGACCAAGAGGCCCGGGTTCCTACGGGCTCCTCCTGGGGGGACCTCGGGCTTCCATTGGTGAAGCCGTCTTCGAAGTCTCTTCTCAGTGCCACCTCCTGGCTGCGACGCCCACTGTGGGTATCCACAGCACGACACCTGCAGTCTCAGCTGGCCCAAGGGTCCACGAACATAACACTAGGCAGAACAAAACGCGTAATACAGAAGTCTAAGAAGTAAGATGGGAGAGTTAGAGTGTACAGCAGCAAATGAAGCAGAATGAAAATACAAACAAAAAACAAACTTTGAAATGTTTGTAAGCTAATGCCAGAAGTCTAAGAAGTAAGATGGGAGAATTAGAATGTATAGCAGTGAATGATGACATAGACTTAATTGGCATCTCAGAAACATGGTGGAAAGAGGATAACCAATGGGACAGTGCTATACCGGGGTACAAATTATATCGCAATGACAGAGAGGAGCACCCGGGAGGAGGTGTGGCGCTTTATGTCTGGGATGGCATAGAATCCAACAGGATAAACATCCTGCATGAGACTAAATACAAAATTGAATCTTTATGGGTAGAAATTCCTTGTATGTCGGGGAAGACTATAGTGATAGGAGTATACTACCGTCCACCTGGTCAAGATGGTGAGACGGACAGTGAAATGCTAAGAGAAATTAGGGAAGCTAACCAAATTGGTAGTGCAGTAATAATGGGAGACTTCAATTACCCCAATATTGATTGGGTAAATGTATCATCGGGACACGCTAGAGAGATAACATTCCTGGATGGAATAAATGATAGCTTTATGGAGCAATTGGTTCAGGAACCAACTAGAGAGGGAGCAATTTTAGATCTCATTCTCAGTGGAGCACAGGACTTCATGAGAGAGGTAACGGTGGTGGGGCCGCTTGGCAATAGTGATCATAATATGATCAAATTTGATTTAATGACTGGAAGAGGAACAGTGTGCAAATCCACGGCTCTCATGCTAAACTTTCAAAAGGGAAACTTTGATAAAATGAGAAAAATTGTTAAAAAAAAACTGAAAGGAGCAGCTACAAAAGTAAATTATTTCCAAGAGGCGTGGTCATTGTTAAAAAAGTACCATTCTAGAAGCACAGTCCAGATGTATTCCACACATTAAGAAAGGTGGAAAGAAGGCAAAACGATTACCGGCATGGTTAAAAGGGGAGGTGAAAGAAGCTATTTTAGCCAAAAGATCTTCATTCAAAAATTGGAAGAAGGATCCAACAGAAGAAAATAGGATAAAGCATAAACATTGGCAAGTTAAATGTAAGACATTGATAAGACAGGCTAAGAGAGAATTTGAAAAGAAGTTGGCTGTAGAGGCAAAAACTCACAGTAAAAACGTTTTTAAAGAGATCTGAAGCAGAAAGCCTGTGAGGGAGTCAGTTGGACCATTAGATGATCGAGGGGTTAAAGGGGCACTTAGAGAAAATAAGGCCATCGCAGAAAGATTAAATGATTTCTTTGCTTCGGTGTTTACTGAAGAGGATGTTGGAGAGGTACCCGTAATGGAGAAGGTTTTCATGGGTAATGATTCAGATGGAGTGAATCAAATCACGGTGAACCTAGAAGATGTGGTAGACCTGATTGACAAACTGAAGAGTAGTAAATCACCTGGACCGGATGGTATACATCCCAGAGTTCTGAAGGAACTAAAAAATGAAATTTCAGACCTATTAGTAAAAATTTGTATCCTATCCTTAAAATCATCCATTGTACCTGAAGACTGGAGGATAGCAAATGTAACCCCAATATTTAAAAAGGGCTCCAGGGGCGATTCGCGAAACTACAGACCGGTTAGCCTGACTTCAGTGTTGCAGTCCCGGTCGCTAGGCTAGCGACCGGGTCCTTACCTTTCTCCTGCCTCCCCCGGTCTCGCTGCAATCCGTTGCTCCTGGGGCCTGCAGGGCCGCATGGCAGCGTCTCTCTCCACGTGGAGACGCTGCCGAAGGACGATTCGGACTCCTCCCACTGCCAGGCAACGCGCGCGCGTGAGCAGGGGGCTCTTAAAGGTCCAGCACCCGGAAGTGCTGAACCGCCCTGTTCCTGACGTCAGACGCTGGCTGGCTATTTAAACCATCGTCTGACTTCCTTGCTTTGCCTTTGCAACGAGGTCGCTCTCCTGAGTGCTTAGTTGCTTCCCAGCGTTGCTTTCAGCCTTGCTTCCTGCTTGTTCCAGCCGTGCCTTGCTTCCAGCTCTGGTTCCTGCTTGTTCCAGCCGTGCCTTGCTTCCAGCTCTGGTTCCTGCTTGTTCCAGCCGTGCCTTGCTTCCAGCTCTGGTTCCAGCTTGTTCCAGCCGTGCCTTGCTTCCAGCTCCGGTTCCAGCTTGTTCCAGCTGTGCCTTGCTTCCAGCTCCGGTTCCAGCTTGTCCCAGCCGTGCCTTGCTTCCAGGTCAGGTTCTGTTTGGTCCTGCTGTGCCTTGGCTCCAGCTCTGGGCTCCACTTGCTGTCTACATATCCTGACTCCAGCTCCGGTTCCTGATTCTCCTTTGTCTTCAGCCAGCCAAGAACCTTGGTCTTCTTCACGATTCTCCTTTGTCTTCAGCCAGCCACGAACCTTGGTCTTCTTCACGATTCTCCTTTGTCTTCAGCCAGCCACGAACCTTGGTCTTCTTCACGATTCTCCTTTGTCTTCAGCCAGCCACGAACCTTGGTCTTCTTCACGATTCTCCTTTGTCTTCTGCCAGCCTCGAACCTTGGACTCTTTCACGATTCTCCTAAGTCCCACCGACTCGGACCCCTACGGGCTCCTCCTGGGGGGGTCTCGGGTTTCCAGGGTGAAGACGCCACCAGTCCGCTCCAGCTGAGTGCCGCCTCCCGGCTTATTAACTCCTGTGGACGCTGTCCACCTCAGCCGGCCCAAGGGTCCACTATTGACTTTACTCATAACATAACATTCAGTGCCAGGAAAAATAGTGGAAAGTGTTCTAAACATCAAAATCACAGAACATATAGAAAGGCATGGTTTAATGGAACAAAGTCAGCATGGTTTTACCCAAGGCAAGTCTTGCCTCACAAATCTGCTTCACGTTTTTGAAGGAGTTAATAAACATGTGGATAAAGGTGAACCGGTAGATGTAGTATACTTGGATTTTCAGAAGGCGTTTGACAAAGTTCCTCATGAGAGGCTTCTAGGAAAAGTAAAAAGTCATGGGATAGGTGGCAATGTCCTTTCGTGGATTGCAAGCTGGCTAAAAGACAGGAAACAGAGAGTAGGATTAAATGGACAATTTTCTCAGTGGAAGGGAGTGGGCAGTGGAGTACTTCAGGGATCTGTATTGGGACCCTTACTTTTCAATATATTTATAAATGATCTGGAAAGAAATACGACGAGTGAGATAATCAAATTTGCAGATGACACAAAATTGTTCAGAGTAGTTAAATCACAAGCAGATTGTGATAAATTGCAGGAAGACCTTGTGAGACTGGAAAATTGGGCATCCAAATGGCAGATGAAATTTAATGTGGATAAGTGCAAGGTAATGCATATAGGGAAAAATAACCCATGCTATAGTTACACAATGTTACGTTCCATATTAGGAGCTACCACCCAAGAAAGAGATCTAGGCGTCATAGTGGATAACACGTTGAAATCGTCAGTTCAGTGTGCTGCGGCAGTCAAAAAAGCAAACAGAGGGCCGGATTTTATAAATTAGCTCGAGCGCGTACTTTTGGTCGCGCACCAGGTGCGAACAAGAGTACGCGGGATTTTAATAGATACGCGCGTAGCCATTAAAATCCGTGGTCGGCACGCACAAGGCTGCCCAAAATCGGCAGTCTGCGCGCGCCGAGCCGCGCAGCCTGCCTCCGTTCCCTCCGAGAGGGAACTTTCCTTCCACCCTCCCGCACCTTCCCTTCCCCTACCTAACCCACCCCCCCGGCCCTATCTAAACCCCCCCTACCTTTGTCGGCAAAGTTACGCCTGCTGGAAGCAGGCGTAACTTTGCGTGCGCCGGCCGGCTGCCCCGCTCCATGTTCCGGTCCCGGGGGCTGGTCCGGAGGCCACGGCCACGCCCCCGGAACACCCCTGGGCAGAAACCACGCCCGTGGCGCCGCCCCCGAAGCACCACGCCTGCCATGCCCCCAAAGTGTTGCGTCACTCGGGCACGCCCCCCTGACCCGCCCCCAACACGCCCCTCCATGCAAACCCCAGGACTTATGCGCGTCCCGGGGCTTGAGTGCGCCGCCGAGCCTATGCAAAATAGGCTCGGCGCGCGCAGGGGGGATTTGGGGTAGGTTTTCGGGGGGTACGCGCATATCCCTTCGAAAATCTACCCGAGAATGTTGGGAATTATTAGAAAGGGAATAATGATTAAAACGGAAAATATCATAATGCCTCTGTATCACTCCATGGTGAGACCACACCTTGAATACTGTGTACAATTCTGGTCGCCGCATCTCAAAAAAGATATAATTGCGATGGAGAAGGTACAGAGAAGGACTACCAAAATGATAAGGGGAATGGAACAGCTCCTCTATGAGGAAAGACTAAAGAGGTTAGGACTTTTCAGCTTGGAGAAGAGACGGCTGAGGGGGGATATGATAGAGATGTTTAAAGTCATGAGAGGTCTAGACGGGTAGATGTGAATCGGTTATTTACTCTTTCGGATAATAGAAAGACTAAGGGGCACTCCATGAAGTTAGCATGGGGCACATATAAAACTAATCGGAGAAAGTCTTTTTTACTCAATGCACAATTAAACTCTGGAATTTGTTGTTAGTGCAGTTAGTATAGCTGTGTTTAAAAAAGGATTGGATAAGTTCTTGGAGGAGAAGTCCATTACCTGCTATTAAGTTCACTTAGAGAATAGCCACTGCCATTAGCAATGGTAACATGGAATAGACTTAGTTTTTTGGTACTTGCCAGGTTCTTATGGCCTGGATTGGCCACTGTTGGAAACAGGATGCTGGGCTTGATGGACCCTTGGTCTGACCCAGTATGGCATTTTCTTATGTTCTTATGATGAGATTGACGTAATTGGCATAACAGAGGCTTGGTGGAAGTAGGATAACCAATGGGACAGTGCTATATCAGGGTACAAATTATATCACAATGATAGGTAGGATCAACTTGGTGGGGGTGTGGCACTTTATGTCCGGGAGGGTATAGAGTTCAACAGGATAAAGATCATACAAGAGACTAAATGCTCAGTAGAATCTATATGTGTAAGAACATAAGAAAATGCCATACTGGGTCAGACCAAGGGTCCATCAAGGCCAGCATCCTGTTTCCAACAGTGGCCAATCCAGGCCATAAGAACCTGGCAAGTACCCAAAAACTAAGTCTATTCCATGTAACCATTGCTAATGGCAGTGGCTATTCTCTAAGTGAACTTAATAGCAGGTAATGGACTTCTCCTCCAAGAACTTATCCAATCCTTTTTTAAACACAGCTATACTAACTGCACGAACCACATTCTCTGGCAACAAATTCCAGAGTTTAATTGTGCGTTGAGTAAAAAAGAACTTTCTCCCATTAGTTTTAAATGTGCCCCATGCTAACTTCATGGAGTGTCCCCTAGTCTTTCTACTATCCGAAAGAGTAAATAACCGATTCACATCTACCCGTTCTAGACCTCTCATGATTTTAAACACCTCTATCATATCAGTCGTCTCTTCTCCAAGCTGAAAAGTCCTAACCTCTTTAGTCTTTCCTCATAGGGGAGTTGTTCCATTCCCCTTATCATTTTGGTAGCCCTTCTCTGTACCTTCTCCATCGCAATTATATCTTTTTTGAGATGCGGCGACCAGAATTGTACACAGTATTCAAGGTGCGGTCTCACCATGGAGCGATACAGAGGCATTATGACATTTTCCGTTTTATTCATCATTCCTTTTCTAATAATTCCCAACATTCTGTTTGCTTTTTTGACTGCCGCAGCACACTGAACCGACGATTTCAATGTGTTATCCACTATGACACCTAGATCTCTTTCTTGGGTTGTAGCACCTAATATGGAACCCAACATCGTGTAATTATAGCATGGGTTATTTTTCCCTATATGCATCACCTTGCACTTATCCACATTAAATTTCATCTGCCATTTGGATGCCCAATTTTCCAGTCTCACAAGGTCTTCCTGCAATTTATCACAATCTGCTTGTGATTTAACTACTCTGAACAATTTTGTGTCATCTGCAAATTTGATTATCTCACTCGTCGTATTTCTTTCCAGATCATTTATAAATATATTGAACAGTAAGGGTCCCAATACAGATCCCTGAGGCACTCCACTGTCCACTCCCTTCCACTGAGAAAATTGCCCATTTAATCCTACTCTCTGTTTCCTGTCTTTTAGCCAGTTTGCAATCCACGAAAGGACATCGCCACCTATCCCATGACTTTTTACTTTTCCTAGAAGCCTCTCATGAGGAACTTTGTCAAATGCCTTCTGAAAATCCAAGTATACTATATCTACCGGTTCACCTTTATCCACATGTTTATTAACTCCTTCAAAAAAGTGAAGCAGATTTGTGAGGCAAGACTTGCCCTGGGTAAAGCCATGCTGACTTTGTTCCATTAAACCATGTCTTTCTATATGTTCTGTGATTTTGATGTTTAGAACACTTTCCACTATTTTTCCTGGCACTGAAGTCAGGCTAACCGGTCTGTAGTTTCCCGGATCGCTCCTGGAGCCCTTTTTAAATATTGGGGTTACATTTGCTATCCTCCAGTCTTCAGGTACAATGGATGATTTTAATGATAAGTTACAAATTTTTACTAATAGGTCTGAAATTTCATTTTTTAGTTCCTTCAGAACTCTGGGGTGTATACCATCCGGTCCAGGTGATTTACTACTCTTCAGTTTGTCAATCAGGCCTACCACATCTTCTAGGTTCACCGTGATTTGATTCAGTCCATCTGAATCATTACCCATGAAAACCTTCTCCATTACGGGTACCTCCCCAACATCCTCTTCAGTAAACACCGAAGCAAAGAAATCATTTAATCTTTCCGCGATGGCCTTATCTTCTCTAAGTGCCCCTTTAACCCCTCGATCATCTAACGGTCCAACTGACTCCCTCACAGGCTTTCTGCTTCGGATATATTTAAAAAAGTTTTTACTGTGAGTTTTTGCCTCTACAGCCAACTTCTTTTCAAATTCTCTCTTAGCCTGTCTTATCAATGTCTTACATTTAACTTGCCAATGTTTATGCTTTATCCTATTTTCTTCTGTTGGATCCTTCTTCCAATTTTTGAATGAAGATCTTTTGGCTAAAATAGCTTCTTTCACCTCCCCTTTTAACCATGCCGGTAATCGTTTTGCCTTCTTTCCACCTTTCTTAATGTGTGGAATACATCTGGACTGTGCTTCTAGAATGATATTTTTTAACAGTGACTACGCCTCTTGGACATTTTTTACTTTTGTAGCTGCTCCTTTCAGTTTTTTTCTAACAATTTTTCTCATTTTATCAAAGTTTCCCTTTTGAAAGTTTAGCACGAGAGCCTTGGATTTGCACACTGTTCCTTTTCCAGTCATTGAATCAAATTTGATCATATGATCACTATTGCCAAGCGGCCCCACCACCGTTACCTCTCTCACCAAGTCCTGTGCTCCACTGAGAATTAGATCTAAAATTGCTCCCTCTCTTGTCGGTTCCTGAACCAATTGCTCCATAAAGCTATCATTTATTCCATCCAGGAACGTTATCTCTCTAGCGTGACCCGATGATACATTTACCCAGTCTATATTGGGGTAATTGAAGTCTCCCATTATTACTGCACTACCAATTTGGTTAGCTTCCCTAATTTCTCTTAGCATTTCACTGTCCATCTCACCATCTTGACCAGGTGGACGGTAGTATACTCCTATCACTGTAGTCTTCCCTGATACACAAGGGATTTCTACCCATAAAGATTCAATTTTGTATTTAGTCTCATGCAGGATGTTTATCCTGTTGGACTCTATGCCATCCCGGACATAAAGCGCCACACCTCCTCCCGACTGCTCCTCTCTGTCATTGCGATATAATTTGTACCCCGGTATAGCACTGTCCCATTGGTTATCCTCTTTCCACCATGTCTCTGAGATGCCAATTAAGTCTATGTCATCATTTACTGCTATACATTCTAATTCTCCCATCTTACTTCTTAGACTTCTGGCATTAGCATACAAACATTTCAAAGTTTGTTTTTTGTTTGTATTTTTATTCTGCTTTTTAATTGATAGGGATAAGTTAGAATTTTTTAGCTCAGGTGAGTTTTTAGTTACAGGCACTTGGACTACTTTTCTAATTATTGGAACCTCACTGTCGGGATGCCCTAATTCTAATGCATCATTAGTATCCTTTAAAGATACATCTCTCTGAACCATGCGCTGCTGAGCGACTGTCGGCTTTCCCCTTTGTTCTAGTTTAAAAGCTGCTCTATCTCCTTTTTAAAGGTTAGCGCCAGCAGTCTGGTTCCACCCTGGTTAAGGTGGAGCCCATCCCTTCGGAAGAGACTCCCCCTTCCCCAAAAGGTTCCCCAGTTCCTAACAAAACTGAATCCCTCTTCCTTGCACCATCGTCTCATCCACTCATTGAGACTCCAGAGCTCTGCCTGCCTCTGGTGACCTGCGCGTGGAACAGGTAGCATTTCAGAGAATGCTACCCTGGAGGTTCTTACCCAACCCATGTGTGTTGGGTAAGAGTATAATGATAGGAGTATTCTTCCGTCCACCTGGACAAAATGGTCAGACAGATGATAATATGCTTAGAGAAATCAGGGAAGCTAACCAATTTGGCAGTGCCATAATAATGGGAGATTTTAATTATCCCAATATTGACTGGGTAAATGTAACATCAGGACTTGCTAGAGACTTACATTTTCTGGATGTAATAAATGACTGCCTCTTGGAGCAATTGGTTCAGGAACCAACAAGAGAGGGAGCTATTTCAGATTTATTTCTTAGTGGAACACAGGATTTGGTGAGAGAGGTTACGGTGGTGGGGCCACTTGGCAATAGTGATCATAACATGATCAAATTTAAACTAATAACTGGAAGGGGGGACAAGTAAATCTGCAGCTCTAACACTAAACTTTCAAAAGGGAAACTTTGATAAAATGAGGAAAATAGTTAGAAAAAAACTGAAAGGTGCAGCTGCAAAGGTTAAAAGTGTTCAACAGGCATGGGCATTGTTTAAAAATACAATCCTAGAGGTGTATTCCACACATTAAGAAAGGTGGAAGGAAGGCAAAACGATTACAATCATGGTTAAAAGGTGAGGTGAAAGAGGCTATTTTAGCCAAAAAAACATCCTTCAAATATTGGAAGAAGGATCCATCTGAAGAAAATAGGATAAAACATAAGCATTGTCAAGTTAAGTGTAAAACATTAATAAGTCAGGCAAAGAGAGAATTTGAATTGAAGTTGGCCATACAGACAAAAATGCATAATAAAAACTTTTAAAAATATATCCGAAGCAAGAAACTTGTGAAGGAGTCGGTTGGACCATTAGATGACAGAGGGGTTAAAGGGGCTCTTAGGGAAGATGAGGCCATTGCAGAAAGACTAAATGAATTCTTTGCTTCCGTGTTTACTAATGAGGATGTTGGGGAGATACCAGTTCCGGAGATGGTTTTCAGGGGTGATGAATCAGATGAACTGCACAAAATCACTGTGACCCTGGAAGATGTAGTAGGCCAGATTGACAAACTAAAGGGTAGCAAATCACCTGGACCGGATGGTATGCATCCTAGGGTACTGAAGGAACAAAAAAATTAAATTTCTGATCTATTAGTTAAAATTTGTAACCTATCATTAAAATCATCCATTGTACCTGAAGACTGGAGGGTGGCCAATGTAACCCCAATATTTAAAAAAGGCTGCAGGGGCGATCTGGGTAACTATAGACCGGTGAGCCTGACTTCAGTGCCGGGAAAAATAGTGGAAACTATTCTCAAGATCAAAATTGTAGAGCATATAGAAAGACATGGTTTAATGGAACACAGTCACATGGATTTACCCAAGGGAAGTCTTGCCTAACAAATCTGCTGCATTTTTTTTGAAGGGGTTAATAAACATGTGGATAAAGGTGAACCGATAGATGTAGTGTATTTGGATTTTCAGAAGGCATTTGACAAAGTCCCTCATGAGAGGCTTGTAAGAAAACTAAAAAGTCGTGGGATAGGAGGCGATGTCTTTTTGTGGATTACAAGCTGGTTAAAAGACAGGAAACAGAGAGTAGGATTAAATGGTCAATTTTCTCAGTGGAAAAGGGTAAACAGTGGAGTGCCTCAGGGATCTGTACTTGGACCGGTGCTTTTTAATATATATATATATAAATGATCTGGAAAGGAGTACAATAAGTGAGGTTATTAAATTTGCGGTTGATACAAAATTATTCATTATTTGAGATGTGGCGACCAGAATTGTACACAGTATTCCAGGTGCGGTCTCACCATGGAGCGATATAGAGGCATTATGACATTGTCCGTTTTATTAACCATTCCCTTCCTAATAATTCCTATCATTCTGTTTGCTTTTTGACTGCTGCAGCACACTGAACCAACGATTTTAAAGTATTATCCACTATGATTCCCAGATTCCGTTTGAATGACAACAACATCCTCTAAGAGACTTCACAATATAATGTAAATATTTATTCCTTAACTGATCAGTTATCTTGCTCTAATTCTTTCCGACAGATAGATCTTACCCTGTTTTAATGTAACTTTTGACCTTCGCACTTGTTAATGTTCTGTTATTTGACTCACTCCCCCTGTTATCTGTAAACCAGCATGATGTGATTTTTAATCACGAATGCCGGTATAGAAAAACTCTAAGGGGTAGATTTTCAAATAGCGCGAATTGGCCTACTTTTGCTGGCGCATCTCCCATGGCCCCAGTTGACGGTGGAGCAAATGGCTGCCCTCAATAGCCCCATCTCAAAAAAGATATAGTTGTGATGGAGAAGGTACAGAGAAGGGCAACCAAAATGATAAAGGGGATGGAACAGCACCCCTATGAGGAACGGCTTGAGAAGTTAGGGCTGTTCAGCTTGGAGAAGAGACGGCTGAGGGGGGATATGATAGAGGTCTTTAAGATCATGAGAAGTCTTGAACGAGTAGATGTGAATCGGTTATTTACACTTTCGAATAATAGAAGGACTAGGGGGCATTTCATGAAGTTAGCAAGTAGCACATTTAAGACTAATCAGAGAAAATTCTTTTTCACTCAACGCACAATTAAGCTCTGGAATTTGTTGCCAGAGGATGTGGTTAGTGCAGTTAGTGTAGCTGGGTTCAAAATAGGTTTGGATAAGTTCTTGGAGGAGAAGTCCATTACCTGCTATTAATCAAGTTTACTTAGGGAATTGCCAAGCCACTGCTATTAATTGCATCAGTAGCATGGGATCTTCTTTGTGTTTGGGTAATTGCCAGGTTCTTGTGGCCTGGTTTGGCCTCTGTTGGAAACAGGATGCTGGGTTTGATGGACCATTGGTCTGACCCAGCATGACAATTTCTTATGTTCTTATGTTCTTAAATATTGCGGCTGACTGCTGTTCTTAAAGTTGCACAACAGCAATACATGGCGTGAATGACGGCCAATGCTAAAGCCCACATGGACCGGGCTCGGGAAGCCCTAAATTGTTTGCTCCACGAACGGGCGTCTAAATCGCTCCAGTATTACCGCTATCAGTTATATAATCATGGTAATAGAGCGAGCCGACTTATGACACATCTTATCCGGCCCAAAGCCCACCGAGCAGCCGTGGTAGGTATTTGGGACAGTCGTGGGGTGCACCACACTACGCCTACAGCTATTGTGAATAGGTTCCTGGAATACCACCTCATTATATGGCCCTAAGCCTATGGCTTTGGAAGATGCGGATGCTCTCTTCCGTGATCTCCCATGGCCCCAGTTGACGGTGGAGCAAATGGCTGCCCTCAATAGCCCTATTACTGAGTGCAAAATCTATTCTCACAGGACAAGCAGGATGGTAGTCCTCACAAATGGGTGACATCGAGGATGGAGCCCACCACGGAAAACTTCTGTCAAAGTTTAACAGAACTTTGACTGGCCCCTACTGGGCATGCCCAGCAAGGCACTGACCCTGCAGCCAGCAGGGGTCTCCCTTCAGTCTTCTTTTTTCCGCGCAGCAGTTGCCACGCGGTGAAAGGAGCTCTCTTACCACGTTCCTGACAGGAATTTGGAAATTAATTTCCTAAGAAAATTTGCCCCTCAGGGGTCTCCCTTCGACAAATTTTTGTCATCTTTACGGAATCCGGTAAGTTTTTTGCCATTTTCCATCGACTACCGTCGATTTTGGCCCTCGAGGCCTGTTGGCACTTACCAATCCCCAGGCTAAATTTTGGCTTACAGCCATGGCAACGGGGTTCCGTCGTTGTCCGGATTGCACCCGGACTATGTCAATCACAGACCCCCACAGGGTTTGTGTTATGTGTTTGGGTAGTGAGCATGATGTCCTGACTTGCACCAAATGTGCCTTAATGACACCCAAAGGTCGCAAAGCCAGGATGGAGAAGATGGGGCTCCTCTTCCATGCACCCACCCCAACGCCATCGATAGCATCGACGTCATCGGAACCGGCACCGTCGAAGTTGCACCATCACCGTCAACCCTCCGGTGACCGTCCGCCATCGATTGCTTCTCGGCCGTCGACTCCCGTCCCTTCCCCGGATGGGCGAGGGGATCGGAAAGAAAAGCATCGCCATCGACGGCACAAGTCTCGGCCTGTCGAGGATCCACAGCCATCGACCTCCGCTCAAGCCGAGCCACCGACTAAGAAGCCGCGATCAGACCGGACACCCTCCACGTCTCGTTCGCAGGCACCGAGGAAACCCTCACCCTCTCGGGGTGTGGGGGCCATGATCCCACCGGTTACGGTGGTCCCTCCGGCCTTGCCTCAGCCTCCCTCTCCCGTCGAGCCGGGTATTGTTACCCCTGGTCTCCGGGCAGAACTGGACCGGCTGGTCCAGGAGGCCATCGAGAAAGCGATGAAGACATTACAACCTCCATCGGCACCGGTTCCGGCACCGACGCCGGCACCGACTTCGCCACCGAGGAGGGAATCGACCACCGAGCCGTTGGTGCAAGCTCTAGCACCTCTACTGCACCGCATGGAGGCACTTATAACGGCCCTTCCATCGGTGATTCCAGTACCATCGACAACACCACCGTCTCCGACTGGATTTTCATCGGCAGGAGAAACACCGTTCCGGATTCCCCCTTCCGGGGTGGTTCCATCGGTACCTTCTGGTATATCTCCACCGATTTATCCTTCGGCTCCATCGATTCCGCGTCCGGCACCGATTCCATCGGCAGCACCGAAGCCCTCGATGCCATTCCTAGTTCCACCTACAGCACCGATTCCATCTAGATTTCCATCGATGCCTTCAGAGCCTCAACCAGGTCCTTCAGGGCTTCAAGTCCCACATGATCCCTACGATACCTGGGGTGATGATGATGATACATCTTCTGACACAGATTTGCCTTCACCACCATCTCCTACAGAGAGTAGAAAAAGATCTCCTCCTGAGGATCTCTCTTTCATTAATTTTGTAAAAGAGATGTCAGAAGTTGTACCTTTTCAGTTACAATCTGAAGCCGATGACAGACACCAGATGATGGAACTACTCCAATTTCTGGATGCTCCAAAAATCATCGCTTCCATCCCTATTCACCAGGTGTTTTTGGATCTGCTAAAGAAAAACTGGGAATCTCCTTCATCTATTTCACCAGTTAACAAAAAAGCTGACTCCACATATCTTGTCCAGTCAGCACCAGGTTTTCAAAAGCCTCAACTGGATCATCGCTCTGTTGTGGTTGAGTCCGCGCAGAAGAAGGCCAAACGTCTTAAGCCACACTCTTCCACTCCACCTACCAAGGACAATAAATTCCTGGATAGTGTGGGACGAAAAGTATATCATGGAGCTATGTTGATTTCACGCATAGCTTCATATCAACTTTACATGACTCAATACAACAGAGCCATCCTTAAGCAGATGCAAGACTATGCTGACACGTTGCCGGACCAGTACCAACCACAGCTTCAAGCCCTTCTTCATAAAGGATTTGAGGCAGGGAAGCACGAGATTAGAACTGCCTACGACATATTCGATGCTTCCACAAAAGTTTCAGCCACAGCCATCTCAGCCAGACGTTGGGCTTGGTTAAAGTCGTCTAACCTTCGCCCAGAGGTCCAGGATCGTCTTGCTGATCTACCCTGCTTAGGCGACAATTTGTTTGGAGAACAAATTCAACAGATTGTGGCAGAGTTAAAAGATCACCATGAGACGTTGAAACAACTCTCGTCTGTCCCACCTGACGTGTCCTCCAAGCAACCACCAAAGAAGGACTCTAAGAAGTCGTTCTTTCGACCACGTCGCTATTATCCTCCATCAGCTAGGCCTCGTCCTGCACGGTCCTCCAACAGGCCTCAGCCCTCGCCAGCCAAGAAGCAAAGACCTACTGTAGCCCCACCTCCTGGGCCTGCGGCGGGCCTTTGACTTCCGTGTACTGAGCACATGCCAAGACCCCTCTTCCATACATCCCTGTGGGGGTCCGACTGTTCCACTTCTTACAACCGTTGGAAACAGATCACCTCAGATCACTGGATGTTAGCAATTATCGCACAGGGTTACCACCCTCAAACTTCATAGCTCTCCCGCCAGACTCCCCGCCCCTTCAGGCATGGAGTCTAACCAGCCAGTTTGGCTCAATTACAACAAGGAAGTATCCCTTCTTCTACATCAAATCTATAGAACCCGTCCCTCCCTGTCAACAAGGGACAGGATTCTATTCCAGATACTTCCTAATACCAAAGAAATCAGGGGGGCTACGTCCATTCTGGACCTTCGGGCCCTCAACAAGTACCTCAAAAAGAAAGTTCAAGATGGTAACCCTGGGCGTGCTGCTCCCTCTTCTGCAAAAGGGGGATTGGCTGTGCTCTCTCGACCTCAAGGACGCTTATACCCACATTGCCATAACACCATCTCATCGCAAGTATCTGCGTTTTCTGGTAGGCCGCGACCATTATCAGTACCGGGTACTACCTTTCGGTCTGGCATCTGCTCCACGAGTCTTTACCAAATGTCTTGTAGTGGTAGCAGCATTCCTCAGGAAGGAAGGTGTCCACGTCTACCCCTACCTGGACGATTGGCTAATCAGGGCCTCTACCCCTCAGATTGCTCAATCCTTCCTAAAATTGACAATTCACACACTCCTTTCCTTAGGGTTTCTTGTCAATTACGAGAAATCTTGCTTAGTCCCATCTCAAACCTTATCCTTCATTGGGGCAGACTTGGACACCTTACAGGCAAAGGCCTACCTTCCACTTCAACGGGTCCAAACTCTCATGTCCCTAGCTCGCCAGCTCCAGTCTCAACACACTGCCATGGCTCGCCAATTCCTCATTCTCCTAGGACACATGGCATCCTCGGTTCAAGTCACTCCCATGACCCGACTAGCCATGAGAGTAACACAATGGACTCTGCGACACCAATGGATTCAAGCTTTTCAGCCTCTGTCCTCCATAGTCACAGTTTCACAAGCGCTACGCCTGTCTTTAACCTGGTGGACGACTCAAGTCAACCTCCTTCAGGGCTTACCTTTTCTCCTACCAGATCCACAAGTAATCCTAACCACCGACGCTTCCCACATCGGTTGGGGGGGCCCATGTGGACGATTTCCAAACCCAAGGGTTATGGTCACCAGAGGAAGCCGAACACCAGATAAATTTCTTGGAACTTCGAGCAATCCGCTACGCGCTCAGAACTTTCAAGGATCATCTATCCAATCAGATAATCTTAATCCAGACGGACAACCAAGTGGCCATGTGGTACATAAACAAGCAGGGAGGCACAGGCTCCTTCCTTCTGTGTCAGGAAGCTGCGCAGATTTGGGCGGAAGCCCTCTCCCACTCCATGTACCTCAGGGCCACTTACCTGCCGGGAGTAGACAATGTATTGGCAGACCAGCTGAGCCGTGTCTTCCACCCACACGAGTGGTCACTCGATCCTCTGGTAGCGACCTCTCTGTTTCACAAGTGGGGTTCTCCCCGCATAGACCTCTTTGCGTCCCCTCAGAACCACAAAGTGGACGATTACTGCTCTCTCATTCGGAGCCAACACTCTCGGCCGAGGGATGCCTTCTCCCTCAAGTGGACGACAGGTCTGCTCTATGCATTCCCTCCACTTCGTCTTCTGTCGAGGACTCTCGTGAAGCTTCGCCAGGACGGAGGAACCATGATCCTGATAGCACCCCACTGGCCACGCCAGGTGTGGTTTCCCATACTTCAGGATCTCTCCATCCGCAGGCACATCCCTCTGGGAACGGATCCGCATCTGCTCACTCAAAGCGGCGGATGCCTCCTCCATCCCAACCTCCAAGCCTTGTCCCTGACGGCATGGATGTTGAAAGGTTAGTCCTTCAGCCTTTTAACCTTTCGGATTCGGTTTCTCGTGTCTTGATAGCTTCACGAAAGCCCTCCACCAGAAGATCCTATTCATATAAATGGAAAAGGTACACATCATGGTGCATTTCTCAGTCCCTTGATCCCCTTTCCTGTCCAATCTCTAAGTTCTTGGACTATTTATGGCATCTATCGGAATCAGGTCTTAAAACCTCTTCCATTAGGATGCATGTCAGTGCGGTAGCTGCTTTCCATAAAGGTATAGAGGGTGTCCCTATTTCAGTACAACCCCTGGTAACACGCTTTCTTAAAGGCTTGCTCCATCTGAAGCCACCCTTACGTCCTCCGGCCCCATCTTGGGACCTTAATCTGGTTCTTGGTCGTCTAATGAAACCACCTTTCGAACCTCTGCACTCCTGTGAATTGAAGTTTCTCACATGGAAAGTATTATTCCTGTTGGCTATCACTTCAGCTCGCAGGGTTAGTGAGTTACAGGCCTTAGTCACCTATCCGCCTTACACGAAACTCCTGCAAGACAGGGCGGTACTCCGCACTCACCCTAAATTTTTACCTAAGGTAGTTTCGGAGTTTCATCTCAATCAATCCATCATACTACCTATCTTTTTTCCCAGGCCCCACTCCAACTCCGGGGAACAGACTCTGCATACCCTAGACTGCAAACGGGCTCTAGCTTTTTATCTAGACCGTACAGTTGCTCACAGGAGGAGCACTCAATTGTTTGTCTCCTTCCATCCTAACAAGTTAGGACAACCTGTGGGTAAGCAGGCTCTTTCCTCCTGGTTGGCGGACTGCATTTCTTTCTGCTATCAGCAAGCTGGCATTCCTTTTCAAGACCGTGTAAAAGCACACTCTGTGAGGGCCATGGCGACTTCAGTGGCACACCTTCGATCGGTGCCGCTTCCTGACATCTGTAAAGCTGCAACCTGGAGTTCTCTCCATACCTTTGCAGCCCACTATTGTTTGGACAAAGCTGGAAGACAGGACTCCATCTTCGGCCAATCTGTCTTGCGCAACCTTTTTCCAACATGATGTACCAACACCCTTCCACCTTCCCGGTAGGGTGCGGATGCCCTTTACCAAATTCCACTCCAGTTGTTGTGCCTGTTGCACATCGTTGGGTACATTTGGTGCAGGTCAGGACATCCTCAGCTCGGTACTCACCCATTTGTGAGGACTACCATCCTGCTTGTCCTGTGAGAAAGCAAATGTTGCTTACCTGATGTAACAGGTGTTCTCACAGGACAGCAGGATGTTAGTCCTCACGAAACCCGCCCGCCACCCCGCGGTGTTGGGTTCGTTTTGTTTTTACTTTTTTTAGGCACTGCCTGTAGCTTTGAAAATCAGACTGAAGGGAGACCCCTGCTGGCTGCAGGGTCAGTGCCTTGCTGGGCATGCCCAGTAGGGGCCAGTCAAAGTTCTGTTAAACTTTGACAGAAGTTTTCCGTGGTGGGCTCCATCCTCGATGTCACCCATTTGTGAGGACTAACATCCTGCTGTCCTGTGAGAACACCTGTTACATCAGGTAAGCAACATTTGCTTTCTGTGATTCAGACACTTAAATTGGGTAAAGCAGCGGGTCAGGACGGACTCTGAGTTTTATAAGATTTTGAAATTTCTGGTCTTGTCCCCATTGCATAAATATTATAATGGACTGCTGTTAACTGGTAATATCTCTGCGGCGTCCAATCAATCAGTCATTGTCGTCCTTCCTAAGCTGGGAAAAGATCCCTTAGAAGTGGGATCCTATCGGCCAATATCGTTGCTTAATGTTGATGTAAAGATCCTAGCCGCCGTTCTTGCGTCCCGACTAAACACTGTCTTACCCTCTCTTATTCATGAGGATCAGACTGGCTTTGTTAAGGGGCGACAGGGGTTCCGCAATGTGCGCCGTCTCCTGGCGGTGCTTAGCTATAGGTCGGAAGCAGAAGCATTGGTTCTCAGTCTGGAGCCAAAAAGGCCTTTGAGTCCTTATCATGGGAGTACTTGTTCTGGGTGCTGCAGAGATATGGCATTTCTGGTGTTTTTCTCCAGTGGCTCAGGGTTCTCTGTAATAACCCCAGCACTTCTGTTTTACTCAACGGGCAGCCCATGGGCTCCTTTTCTTTACACTATGGGGTCCGGCAGGCTTGCACCCTTCCCCCCTGCTGTTTGTACTGGCCTTAGAGCCTTTCGCTATTAGGCTACGGAGGGAGCCAAATTTTGCTAGGATCAGCATGGATGGACATCTGTTAAAGACTGCTATGTTTGCTGATGATGTCCTTCTATTTGTTGGACGGCCATGCACCAGCGTCCCTATTATTAATTACCTTTTTGAACAGTTCCAGCAGGTGGCGGGTTTAAAAATTAAACTTTGTCAAATCCGGTGCATTGGCCCTGAATGGTCACTTGCCTGCTACTTGGTTTGGACCCTTTCCCTTTCAATGGTCCCCAGATAAGCTGAAATATTTAGGTATTTGGATCCCGAGGAGGTTGGAGCGGTTATATGACTTGAATATCTCTCCTTGTTTCACAGGCCTGGGGGCGCAGCTGAAAATGTGGAATTCTCTCCCATTATCGCTTTTTGGACGATGTGCTTTAATTAAAATGGTGCTTGTTCCCAAGCTCTTGTACCTAATGCACATGATTCCTTGCTGGCTGAGGGCTGGAGACCTTAGACAGCTCCGTGCTAGTATACAGAATTTCCTTTGGAAAGGAAAGCGAGCTCACCTGGCCTATACAGTTCTGGAGCGCCCCGAGAACAGGGGGGCCTTAATATGCCAGACTTTTGATTATATAATGTTGCCTGCCATTTGCGTTTCATAGGCGAATGTCACTGGTTCCTACCACTATTGAGTGCAAGAGATGCTAGATAGCATGTCAGGCCTCAGCTCCCCTTTAGGCATTATTCAGCTGCGCCCCGGGCTACGGTGTACCCTCACTTATCCCAAGGTATTTCTAAACCCTTGTGTCCGAGCTTGGCGGTGGCTGTGCAGGCCTTTTGGCTTGACCGGGGTGGCCTCTCTCCTAACGCCTTTTCTGGGTAATGTCAGCTTTTTGCCTGGGATGGATAGCAAAGCTGTTTTCCAGTCGTGGGTAAATAACGGGGTGGTGTTTGCTTTCCATCTGTTTGACCCTGAGTCACACTTGATATTGGACTTTGCTACCCTGGCTCATACTTTTCAAATACCAGCTAAGCAATTTTATGCCTATTTACAAGCTCACCATTATTTAAAATCCTTTTCTTGGTCCTTGGAGGCGTTGACAGCTGAAACAAATTTTGCTACTAAAGTCTTTGATACTGCTTGTCTTGCGAATACTATTACTGGATGGAAAAAGCTGGGACAACAGCTTCACAAGGCTTCCCGCCTAGACTCCTTGGCAACTCGCTGGTCTGCTATGTTGGACTCATTGATTACCCCGACCCACATGAAAACCAGTTTCACGGCTCTTTATAAATTGCTACCGGACCTTGGTCTTCGAGAAGTCCATTCAAATTCTTCACTGCTTCTATTACGATGATGTACGCCGGTACAAAATTAAATTGACTCACACCCCTCTATGCAGCAAGTGTGGTGCAAACGGCTGGTGTGTTACAACATCGCCTGTTTGCTTGTCTAAATATGCAGGCCTTTTAGGCGTCTGTGCTAGGGGACCATAAGTCAATGCACGAATCAGGCTATGGTTTCTACAGGACACATTTTACTGGCCAGTCAGCACACGAGTAGCGTTCCTGGCAACAGATCTAAGGTGAAATTGAGCGACTTGCTGTAAGGCTCGCTTGTCGTACTATATTGGCAGATTGGATTGACCCGGCGGCGTTGCCCACTATTGCTGCGTAGACTAGCAGAATGGTCTCTCTCCTGCAGATGGAATTTCTGGACTGTCTCAGTGGGACAAGGAAATTGGACAAAATTTACAATGTTTGTTGGCATGCATACTATACTCTGCTCCCTAATGACATCCAGGCTGGGTTGAGTAATAATGGCTACAAGCCAACCTGGTCCTAAGAGAAGGTTCGGGAGGGGGGTGTATGAATGATGATTGTCTGTTGTATGGATGCGGTGTGTATGGGAGATGGGTTTGGGGATTGGTTGGGGTTCGTGGATATGGTAACATGGGAGCGGGATGGGGGAGGGGACAACAGTAATGTAATGTTTTGCTGGTTGTATGTTTAAACGCTTTTTTATTGAGCAATGAAAAAAAACAACATAGCATAGTATATTCTGCCCGGGAGGCCATAGCCCTTAGCCCCCCGCTACAGTAACGTTAGAAATAAGCTCTTTTACATGTAGTTACCCCCCCGAACAGGTATCCCCCATCCCGACCCCCCCCTCCCCTCCCCCCTTAAGAAGTCCAATCAAAGTTGTCATTGTGGTTGTTGAGGTCATGCATCCCGTGGTCCAGTTACGCCACCAACCGAATCAATCCGGCAACAAGGAACGAGGATCTGCAGAAGCATTGAGGATATGACTCCGAATCCTATGTGGTAATGACTGAATGTACACCATCCATATCCGGACAAATCTGCGGCGAAGAAGAGGAGAAAGCCGTGATGCCAAAAGTTCCAGCTGAAGTAATTTATGAAAATTGTTCCGCCACATCCAGTAAGTCGGTACTTCAGAGCCCTTCCAATGGAACAAAAGGAGCTTTTTCCCCACATAACACGCCTTCTGAATAAGAAGCCGTGTCTCCAGTTGCTTAATCTGATTGGGGATTAGGCAACCCAAAACAACAGAGTGGCAGAAGAGAGTGGAACAGCGACCGCCAACAATCTCTCCAGATAACGCACCACCCGCCCTCCAAAACAACGTACTCGTGGGCAATCCCAAAAGGCATGCGAGAGTGTACATACCTCTGCAAAACACTTCGCACATTGACTGGTTTCTCGCAGGTTGGCCCGAAAAAGAAAACTGGGGGAAAAATATGCTCTCCACAGTAGTTTATACTGCATTTCCCTGTAGTAAAAATTGCTTGTCACCTTGGAAATTTGTTTAAGACACGAGCAAAGCATGCTCGCAGACACCTGGAAGGTACCGTCGCTGTTCCACCGCTCCGCCAGCCTCCCCCAATCCTAACACTGTTATTTGAGTTAGCCCCCGATAGGCTACAGTGAGAGACAATTTACTTGCCTGCCTAAGTTTCAAAAGCTTAGTTAAAGCCTCAAAGTTAGCTAGAGTCTTACAGTTCTCCGGTAAAGAAGATATATAGTGCTTTAGCTGTAAGTATGGAAATGGCTGCTGCGGTCGCAGGGTGTACATCTTAACCAGTTCAGCAAAAGGAATTAACAAACAATCGCTGTCCAGTACATGACCCACTAAAGTAATACCTTTCTGAGCCCATAATCGAAAACCCATCGTGGTGGATCCAGGCAGAAACTGTGGATTCCCCTGCAGGGGCATTAAGCAGGC
Organism: Rhinatrema bivittatum; assembly: GCF_901001135.1. NCBI lineage: Eukaryota > Metazoa > Chordata > Amphibia > Gymnophiona > Rhinatrematidae > Rhinatrema > Rhinatrema bivittatum. The sequence goes on from NC_042616.1 coordinate 378,111,360, forward strand.
ACAAATTGTCGGAATGCGCAAATATTTACAGAGACATTTCCATGTTTGCCTTAAAGGCTCCAGAAGTGGGTGTCTCCGCAGGGTATCAGACAACTGGGAGCCCGTACATTGAAGCACAAACCTAAGATCAAAAGGTGCCACTAGTGTGCGATCTGCCGGGAGGTGGGTATAGTGAGCACTATCCAACAGCCATTCCCGAATTATACGCATGTTGCAGGACAAATTATACTTCAGCAAATCCGGGGCACCCATCCCTCCACTCCCCCACTTTCCCTTTAAAGTCGCCAGGGCAATTCTGGGCTTCCTACCCTGCCAATAAAATTTGGTCAGCATGGATTCCAAAAGTCGGACATCCCTTCGCCTCAAAAAGAGCACCATGATCTGGAGGACATAAAGCCATTGGGGCAGCAGTGCCATCTTAAAAATGTTGATACGCCCTCCCAGCGATAAAGGCAGATTACGCCAGTTAAAAAGTCTATCTTTGGTGCGTTGCAGAAGGCGAGGGATGTTTAAGGAGTAGAACTCACTAGGGTCCGTAGACAACCACACTCCCAAATACCGAAAAGGGCCCTCTGCCCACCGCAGGGGGAAGGGCCCATCCCAGCCTGCGCGAACGGTATGTGGGTAACCCAGCGCTTCAGACTTAGTCCAATTAATCTTAAGTCCAGAGATTCGGCCATGCAAGGAAAAAAGCTGCAAAAGCGCTATCAATGAAACAGCAGGCCGCGTCAAAAACAGGAGTATGTCGTCCGCAAAGGCAGCGTACTTATACACCTGAGTGTGCAACTTAATTCCCCGTATCGCCGGAGTATCTTGGATCGCACGCAGCAGGGGCTCCAAAGTTAGAAGAAATAATAAGGGGGAAAGAGGGCAACCCTGCCTTGTCCCCCTCGCCACTGGAAATGGCTGAGACTGACTGTTATTGGCTATGATTACGGCTTCCGGGTTCCGATATAACAGCTGGAGGCTCTGGAGGAAAAACCCCTCAAAGCCCATGTATTGTAAAGTAGTAAACATATAGCTCCAATCTACCCGGTCAAAGGCCTTTTCCGCGTCGAGACTGACCACTAAAAAGGATTCTGCTACTCTCCTACACAGAGCCATGGCCGTGGTCACCCAACGGATATTGGTAAAGGCATACCGCCCCTTAACAAACCCCACCTGTCCAGCCAGTATCAAAGTGGGCAAAATTGTACTCAAACACTCCCCCAAAATCTTGGCCAAAAGTTTCTGGTCAAAATTCAGGAGGGAAATAGGGCGATAAGACTCCGGGCATAAAGGATCCTTCCCAGGTTTGGGAATCAACGTGACGTGGGCAATGTTAGTATGGGCTGGGTAAAATCCCCGTTGAACTAGAGTGTTGAAAGTCAATGCTAATAAATCCCCCAGTTCAACCGACAAAGCCTTGTAAAACTCCGCGCTGAACCCGTCCGGGCCGGGGGCTTTAAGCCTAGGAGCTGCCTGAATGGCGCGGCCTACCTCCAATGCTGTTATAGGGCCATTTAAGTACTCAGATTGCGCCCTGGTCAAAAAAGGTAAGCGTATGGAGGACAAAAGACTTTCCACGTCCTGCGGTGGCGCCGCTTCCGCAGTATAGAGAGCGGCATAATACCTCTGAAAAGCAGCTAAAATCGCATCAGTGTCAGTTAAAAGGGGCCCCGAGGGGTCCCGCAGTGCCGCTATCCGACGGGAGTGGCGATTAGACCGGAGCAAGTTGGCCATCAAACTTCCCAGTCCTTGTTACCATATTGAAATAGTCGGAATTGGTAATACAGTAAAACTTTTTTTTTCCCCTCTGATGTAGAAGGGTTGTTTACCGCTGCTTGTGTAGTCAGCAATTGTTCCCTATTGGCCAGTGTAGGGGTCCGTATATAGTTCCTCTTGGCAGCCCGCAATTCCCCTCAGGGTCAGTAAACTGTTTATCCAGCATCTTGCGACGGTGCGCCAGGTAGGAAATAATATCGCCCCTAGAACCGCTTGCCCCCGCGTACCAAAATAGAGCGGGGTCACTCGCATGTCCAGAATTAACCTGAGCATACGCCGCCCACCGCTCCCGCAAAAAGTTCTGAAAGGATATGTCATCAGCGAGATAGTAGGGATAACGCCACCCTCGATAAGGCGCCGTCGGCGAGCCCCAATGAAAATCGAACCAAACTGGGGCATGGTCCGAGACACAGATATCACCTATCTGGGCATCTACCACCTTCCCGAACGCAGAAGTGCTAAGTAAAAGGTAGTCTATACGGGAGAAGGATGCATGCGCACGGGACAAATGCGTGAAGTCCCTCTCAGTGGGGTGGAGGATTCTCCAGACATCTAAGAGGTGGAGGGAATTTTCCAGAAGTGCTATGCCTTTGCTCTGCGGGCGGTGTTTCGCCGACCCCTGAAAGACATCTAGACTGGGATCCCGCACAGCATTGAAATCTCCCCCAAGGACCAGAATATTATCCAAGAGTGGCAGTAAGTGCCCATATACCTCTCGAAAAAAAGAAGGAGTATACTGGTTGGGCGCGTAAATATTACATAAAACCACTGGTGTTTGATACAGGTCAGCCACTAAGATCAGATACCGGCCCTGCAAGTCCTTGATCTCCCGATGAATAATCAGCGGAATCCCCTGCCGGATTAATATGGCCACCCCGGCAGATCTATTTGTGGCCGTCGCATACCGGACCTCCCCCACCCATCCCCTCTGTAATTTTTCATGCTCAAGATTAGAGAGATGTGTCTCCTGTAAAAGGACAATATCGGCTTTCTGGCGCTGCAAGGCAGCATATATTTTGGTACGTTTTATGGGGGAGTGAATACCCACCACATTCCAGGTAACTATTCTAGTGGTATTGACACTCATTCTGAACTAACAGAAAGGCAAATGAGAAATAGTCAACCTTCTGACGTACCGGAGACACCCTCCCAGCCGGAGCGTCTCCTATAACCCATCGGAACCACGGCAATGACCAAAGTAGTACACAAAATTTAACAGTTCCCCAACAACCATAACACAAGGACCCCGTCCCCTCCCCCTCCCACCCCCCCCCAACCCCTGACCTGATCCCTCCCCCCTCGCCCCCTACCTGCCCCCTCCCATCCCATCTCCAGAACCTAGCCTGCTGCGCTGCGCAGCAAGTGAGATCTAACGACACGTTCCAGGTCCCCCCCTCCCACCTCCCCCTATCCAACCCCCAACCAAGGCCATAATAAAGAGTACTCTACAAAGTCTATCCAGATATGGCCCAATTGGTAAAATGAACCGCCTGAATAGCAGAGAATAACAGCTGGAGCTTAATCTATGTCTGTATTGAAAGCAGGGTACCAGCGTCCGCCTCAAGGCAATGGAAAAAGAAAAAGAAAAGAATAAAACAAACAGACAAGAAAATCCAGGTACAAAACAATAGTCCCGCCCCTGCTGACACCACAGAAGTCTCTGTAAAAAGGAAAAAATTAAAAACAAAAAAAATTAAAAAAAACTAAAACTGGTAGGTAGTTCAACCTGCTAGCTCCAAAAAACTTAACATTCCACGGCTCAAACGGAAAATCCCTCGTTTCACCGCACTGTCCCCTGTAGAACTTCCAAAACAGGAAGGGGAAGAAAAAGAACCAGCTTAACAAAACAGTCATGAGGGAACTCCTAAAACAACGCAGAAGGAAAACAATGAGAGCCCCAAATCGAATCCTTGCAACTGCAAGAGCGTCGAATCCGCCCCTCTGGGCCGCCAAGCACCATGTCGCTCCACATCAGCCTCATGGATCTCCCTCCCGTGGGCTGCTCGCACCGGAGCCCTGTGCGCTCCCTCGGGTTCGCAGGAATTGCTCCACTGCCGAGCCGTCTGTGAACCAGTGCACTCCTGACGACGTCTGTACTCGTAGTTTCGCCGGGTAAATCAGTACTGCTCTCATCCCTTTTTGAATCAGCTGAGAACAATAGGGGGCCAAAACGCGTCTCTGGGCAGACAAAGACGCAGAAAAGTCCTGGAAAATTAAAATTTTCTGCCCAGAGTGCATTAGGGGCTCCCCTCTCCTTGCCGCTCGCTGGATCGCCGCCTTATGAGCAAAGTTTAAAATCTTTGCTATGATCACCCTTGGTCGCGTGCTGCCTTCCCGCCGAGGGCCGAGTCGATGGGCCCGTTCCACGCGTAGTGGGCCGGATACCTCCGACAGCTTCAAATTCTCGGTCAGCCATTTTTCTAAAAACCGGGCCAAGTTATTATCCTCAATTTCCTCCGAGAAGCCGACAAACCGCAAATTCGAGCGGCGGGAGCGGTTTTCCAAGTCTTCAAGCTTTGCAGCTTGCTTAGCCACTGCCTCCTTAAGAGCCTGGATTTCCCCCTGGGCCACGTGGAGGCCATCTTGGTTAGCGGAGATACGCGCTTCTGCCTCAGTGAACCGGTTCTCAAACCCTGCCATACCCGCGGTAAGCTCAGCAAGTTGCGCCGAAATTTTTTTCAATTCTGGGGTAAGGGCCGCCACAACCGCCGCAGTCATCTCCGCCGAGTTCGGCAAGGTAATCGCCGTGACGTCCGCCGGCCCAGCTTCATCTTCCGGCGGCGGGTCCTGCAGCCGCGTCTTCTCTCTGTCTTTGTCCTTTTTTGCGGTTCGCGTCACCATCGGGGCTATTTGCCTAGGAGACCAGGGGGTACAGCTCAAAGCAACCTCCAGCGGGCAAAAAAAAGCGGCGAAACGGCGTGATGGGGTTGGATAGGTGGAAGTTATCCCCCGGGAAGGAAGAACACGTCTTCTTCCTTCAGCGTGTCATGTGATCTCCGTTTTGCTGGTTGTAATATAAACCGAAGTGATAATTAACCTTGTTAATTGAACCTCGGTATATAAAAGTTATAAATAAATAAATAAATGAGAAAATGTCGGAGTACGCCTGCTGAGGGATCTCTTGTTGTTCTGTATTATTCCTATTGCGGTTGTTTTTGTGGCTGACTGTTTATTTTGCTGTATTACTTATGATCCCTGAGTCTGTAAGTCGTTGCAATAAAAATTATTTTGAAAAAAAAAAAAAAAGAATATTTCTCCAGGTGTATAATGTTCTTGCTTTGTAACTACATATATTTTTAACGAAACTCCAGGGCATAGTTCAAAAGACAAGTTGTTCTGTACTGTTAGCTGACTTCTCCTGTAGCTGAAATTGTAGCTTACTGATGTGATTCACAGTAAATGGGGCTATGGACATAATATAAAAACAGCCATACTGGGTCAGACCAAGAGTCCATCAGGCCCAGTATCCTGTTTCCAACAGTGGCCAATCCAGGTCACAAGTATCTGGTAGGATCCCAGATAGTAGATAGATTCCAATGATAAAGGTCTATAAAATCATTACTGGAATAGGTAAATGTGAATCAGTTGTTTATTCTTCAAAAAATAAAAACACTAGGGGACACTCCATGAAGTCACTAAGGTCTGAATTTATCAAAATGCAATAAGTATCGCATGCAATAGCAAAAGGGGCATGTTTTATGCTAATAGACAGTTTATCGCAATTTGCACTAATTACCTATGTGAAGAGCTAAGTTAGCGCAAATTGCGATAACGTTTTCACACTTTGTGATAAGTGCCAGACCTGTTGTATTTCCTGCATACAACCACCATTTTTAATGGTCCCAGGGAGCTCAGACGAGAGAGAGATAGACTAGCCATAATGTCCTCTCCCTAGATAGGTATTTATATCCCTATGGGAGGCCCACCTAGTTACTTGAGGTGAGGTGTAGGGGGTTAGGGGCCTCTTTGACAGATGAGATTTGTGCAATGTTCTCTCCACCTAGCTTGATGTTACCTAGGTAGAGAGTCCATCAAGCTAGGTTGAGAGAACATTGCACAAATCTCATCTTTGAGTGAGTTTCCTCACTCCGAAGGTCATCAAATCTTCACAAGAGACCGCTGTTCTGTTCGTACATCTTACTTTGAATGTCAAAGTGGCCCCCAACCCCCTACACTAATACCTACACCTCACCTCGAGTTACTAGGTGGGCCTCCCATAGAGATATAAATACCTATCTAGTGAGAGGACATTATGGCTACTCGCTCTCGCTCTCTCCCTCCCTCTTTCTTTCTCTCTCTCCCCCCCCCCCCCCCCCCAAGATGGCTAGGCTGGTGCTCCGGGAGCTTCAAACCTACTAAATCAGGCCTTTGAGGAGACATTGCAAAATGCACTAACAACTTACCACCCAATAACGCAAGCTATTGCACGGCTTAACACTACTGAAAACGTTGTAGCTAAAATCGGCTTTAAAGCCGTGCAATAGGACTTCGCAAAATTGTAAACCTAGCCCACTTCCACCCCTAACTCCTCCTCTTTTTCGGATTTGCATCGCACCATACGATATCGCATGTGTTAAGGGCTTTTCGCATGCAATAAGCCTTTAACGCATGCGAAAACGCCTTAGCGCATTTTGATAAATGAGGGGGTAAGTAGCATGTTTAAAACAAATCTTCCCTAAAGTGTCTCTTTTACCCCTTGATCATTTAACGATCCAAGTGACTCCTTAAAAAAAAGTTATTTTGAGTTTTTGCCTCTACAGCAAACTTCTTTTCAAATTGTCTTGTTGCCTGCTTATTGGTGTTTTGCATCTAACTTGGAAATGCTTATGCTTTTTCCTATTTTTTTCATTTGGATCCTTTTTCAATTTTTTGAAAGAAGCTGTTTGACATCATCTTTCAGCCATGGCAGCAGTCATTTGGCTTTTCTTCCACCTTCTTTAATGTGTGAAATGTGTGTGGTCTGGGCTTCCATGATAGTATTTTTAAAGTGTCTGCCTGATGTAAACTCTTCACCTTTGTAGCTGCATGTTTTAGTTTCTTTCTCAACTATTTTCCTCATTTTATCAAAGTCTCCATTTTGAAAGTTAAATGCTAGAGCAGTAGATGACTGAGGTTGGGGGGATATGATAGAGGTCTACAAAATCATGAAAGTACTTGAACAAGTTAATGTAAATTGGTAATTTACTCTCTCAGAGAATAGAAGGACTAGGGAGCACTCCATAAAGTCAGCAAGTAGCTCATTTAAAACAAATCAAAGAAAATTCTTTCACTCAGCACATAGTTGAGCTCAGGAATTCATTGCCAGAGGATGTGGTTACAGCAGTTAGTGTAACTGGGTTTAAAAAAGGTTTGGATAAGTTCCTAGAGGAAAAATCCATAAACTGCTATTAATTATTAAGCGATAGTAGCTTGAGATTTATTTAATGTTTGGGTACTTGCCAGGTACTTGTGACTTGGATTAGCCATTGTTGGAAACAGTATACTGAGCTTGATGGACCCTTGGTCTGACCCAGTATGGCAATTCTTATATTATGTTTCTTGATGACTTACTTCCAGATATTAAGTCAAATTTGATCGTATTGGGTTCACTTTTGCCAAGTGGCCCCCACCAGCATTCTCCTAGGACAAGCAGGATAGTAGTCCTCACACATGGGTGACATCATCGGATGGCGCCCAGCACAGAACTTTAATCTTAAAGATTCTAGAGCTTTCAGCATGCCCTGCTAAGCATGTGCAGCTGTAGTCATCACCCTGCCCCCTAGGCAGAGTCCCTCGGTCTCTTCTTTTCCGTGGAGCTGTCGAATCGCAGTTATGGAGCTCGAGCTCTGTTTTATCAGAAAATGTTTTTCACAGTATTCAGCTTTGCTGTATTCTTACAGTTTTATAAGTGATTTTTTTTTTTAGAGCTGCGGCTTTTCTTTTCCAAGGACAAGCAGGATGGTAGTCCTCACAACTGGGTGACATCGTCGGATGCAGCCTTGCACGGAAAACTTTTGTCAAAGTTTCTAGAAACTTTGCCTGGCCTACTGAGCATGTCCAGCATGCCGCTAACCACTCGTCCATGCGGGGTCCCTCTTCAGTCTCTTCTTTTCTGTTCTGTTTCTGTTTTTTACAAAAAAAAAGTGTATTTTTTCCTTGCTTCCACGCATCTCGTAGGGTCCCTCACTCTCCCTTTGGATCGGTAAGATTCCTCGGGTATTCGCGGTCGATCGCCAACAGAGCTCCTTCCGGATACCTGCTGACCATCAACCGTGCATCATGTGCTTTTTCCGATGACATCTTCTGGCTTCCACCGGTGCCCACAGACTATGTTCCTCCCAGATCCCCATGAGATCTTTTTCCTTTGCCTGGAGGCCTCTCAAGATGTCCATGTTTGCGCCCCAATGACCCTGAAGAGTCGTAGGGCTCGCCTCGACAAAATGGAGAAATTGTTCGGAGCGAAATGTCTGGAGCAATCTCCAGTGTCAGTGCTGCTTGGGAAGGAGACCCAGGGTCCAAGTTCCCCTGTGCCAGTCCTGCTCCCGTTCTGGTTCCTCGATGTTCCCCTCGGCTTCAGGGAAGGATCGCGGGGATCACCGGGAACAGTCCAGGAAGCATCGGCAGCAATCTCCTCTTCCTCTAAGAAGGACAAAGAGAAGGCATTGCCTCCGGTGCCTCCCACGAAGTGATCAAATATAAGAACATAAGAAATTGCCATGCTAGGTCAGACTAAGGGTCCATCAAGCCCAGCATCCTGGCAATTACCCAAACACAAAGAAGATCCCATGCTACTGATGCAATTAATAGCAGTGGCTATTCCCTAAGTAAACTTGAATAATAGCAGTTAATGGACTTCTCCTCCAAGAACTTATCCAAATCTTTTTTGAACCCAGCTACACTAACTGC